>NC_091473.1:211492322-212092322 GCF_036971445.1 Narcine bancroftii
TTTGTGTGTATTCCCAGGGTAAGGGGAAGCACCCAACTTTGCATTGTTGTATAATAAATGTTCTTTGTTCTCAATTTTTGTCTCGAGCAATTTCTTTAAAGGTAATTCTGTTTCTAACAACACAATCTAGGGAACTAAAGGCCAATGGGAGGCTTACGAGCAGGTTGATAACACAAAGTATTTACAATCCTCCCAGCATCTCTCACAAAACAGCAAAGCACATAAAAACATTAGGTAAAAATGATCATTCTACATGATTACACGAGGCAGACCCCTCACTTCCACATGGGCTGAAGATTCTGACCAGTCAGAAGACTCACTTACTGCAAGACCAGCTGCTCTTGAATAGTATAATCTGTATGAACTGAGTTCTCAAGTTTTGCAAAAACAATAATGTGGTACAGGCAGACCCCAGGTTGAAAACATCTGATTTACAAACAGATAAGCTGACCAGAAAGAGAATCTGTCTACTTCTGGTTTGAGCAGAGCTCACTTACCATTGGCTGGCTTTAAGACATCTGCTGAATAAGTTTCTGTACAGCAGATTTCTAATTAGTATAGCCGTTAGCCAAGCTTTGGTGAAGCAAGTCATTCTCCGGAGGGATATCCTGTACCTGACAATACGTACATCTGATGTCATAGTATTGTGTGATAGATTACCAGTGTCTCTTCGATCTTCAGGTGGCTGGTGATGTGCTGTCATGCTACACTACACATGGCCTGGGCAAAGAAGCGGGAGGGCAAGGGGACAAGCAACCCAGTGGAAGGGCGGAAGGGGGTGGGGGAGAAGAAGCAGTGTGCACCATTGTAACACCGCTGTCAGGCTACGCCATGCACAATCTGGGCAAAGCAACGTACGGGCAAGGGGACGAGCAGCCCAGCGGAGGGGAGGGAGGGAGAAGCAACAGCAGCAATGTGCACCATCACAACACCATCGGGACCATCACACTCCATTTTATATGTATGGTATGTCTTGTATTTTTTATGTACTGCTTTACTATGTTTAAGATGTTTTAGTGTATTGGGAAGTGTTTTATATACATATAAAGATAAAAATATAAATGATATATATGTTAAATGTTAAACATTTGACAAACTGACACTAAATAAGAACCGTCTGTACCTGATCCGACTTGCATACAAATTCGAATTAAAGACAGACCTGGGTAATGGAACTCATTTTTAACCCAAAGACTGTCTGCACTTTAACAAGGTGGTGCTCCTGCAATTTGTTCTAAGGTTTGAAAGGCACAGAAGCTTCTAATGCAAAGGAATTCTTACCACACCAAGCTCTAGACCACCACATATTTACTCATCTACCAATGGACACATTGATATGTCAACCAGGCAAAAGAGAAATGCTGCTGCTCTGTAATAATTGACAGGTTCTCAAGGTGGGTTGAAGCATTTCCCACCATGCATGTGGACACCAAAACAATAGCTAAAGTGCTTACAAAAGAAATATTGCCAAGGTTTGAAGTGTGTCTGACTTTAAGTGGAAATAATAGGTCTCAATTTGCAATTGAGCATACAGACGCATTGTCTAACATTGTGGGAATTATAAAAATTCTCCAATCAGCTGGCATCGTAGAAAGACGTAATCCAAGATCACAAAATATAGGAGGCCCATTGTCCCATCGTCTGCTCTGCCATTCTAATCATGGGCTGATCCATCCTCCCACTCAACCCAACTCCTTGACGTTTTCCCAATAACCCTTGATGCCCTGATTAATCAAATACTTGTCAATCTCTGCCTTAAATATGCCCAACGACCTCACTTCCACAGCTGTCTACAGCAAACAGTTCTGCAGACTCATGGCCCTCTGACTAGAGATATTTTCCACATCTCTGCTTTAAATTGATCCCCTTTTATCATGAAGTTGTGCCCTCTTGTCTTGGACTCCTCTACCATGGGAAACATCCTTACCACATCTACACTATCCAGGCCATTCAACATTCAAAATGCCTCTATGAGGTCTTCCTCATCCTTCTGTACTCCAAATACAGTCCCAGAGCTGACAAACGTTCCTCATATGTGAATACTTTCATTCCTGGTATCATTCTTGTAAATATTCTCTGAACCCTCTCCAATGCCAAATAAGGAACCCAAAACTGTACAAAATTGTCCAAGTGAGGTCTCACTTTATTGAGTCTCAACATTACATCCCTGTTCCATGCTATTCCTCTTCACCACCGATTCAACCTGGAGGTTAACCTTTAGGGTTTCCTGCACAAGGACTCCCTAGTCCCTTTGCATCTCTAAATTTTGAATTTTCTCCTCATCTAAACAAGTCTGTCCGAATTTTTCTTCCACCAACATTCATGACTGTACATGTTCCAAAACTTTATTTCATCTGCCACCTCTTTGCTCATTCTCCTAATCTATCCAAGTCTCTCTGCGGCCTTTCAGTATCTTCAGCACCACCTGCTCTACCACCTATTTTGGATTCATCTGCAAATTTAGCCACAAAGCCATAATCTAAATCATTTATATATGTAAAAAGAAATGGCCCCAAAACTGACCTCTGTGAACACAACTGGCAAATAGGATCCCTTTGTTCCTACTCTCTGCTTCCTGCTGATCAGCCAACACTCTACTCAATGTTTGTATCCTTCTCGCAATTCCATGGGCTCTCATCCTGTTTAGCAACTTGTCGAAGGTCTTTTTTGAAGTCCAAACCCACATCTATAATGGTGAACTTAAAGCTAAATTGGCAAAAATTTGCAAACAGACAGGGTTAAATTGGGTACAATGCTTACCGTTAGCACTCATGGCCATGAGAAACAGTAGAAATAGATGTACCCAGTTAAAACTGCATGAGATGGTTGTAGGAAGGATGATGTCAATGCCAATGACTAAGCCCAGTGGCAAGGAGGTAAGCGTAGAAGGAGAACTAGATAGGTACTTGAAAGGACTAACTTTGGCTCTCAATTCTGTTTATTTCCAGGTTCAAAAAGCACAAGGTTCCCCAATGAAAGACAGAGCTACTAGTGAACCCCAGATAATGGGTGTAGATGAAGACATTTGAGGCAGTCTGAACCACTCAGGCAAATCTAACAATTCCAGGTGAACTTGTCAATACCTGCTGAGGTCAAGATTCATCTCAACTACTGCCGGAGAATCCCATGAGCAAGGGAGCAAGAGGAGGAGAAGGAAGGAGAGGACGGCACAAACAGAGGACACAGACTGATTAAATTTTTGTTTTATGTTCTGCAATTTATGTTTATTGTTCTTATTGGGTAAAGGAAGGGATTATGGATCTCCAGTAGGAACAGGGAAAATAGGGACAAAATGGCCTCTGTGTCAGTTTAAGAGATGAAGTGAGAAAAAATCTGATGGAGATTTAACCAGTGGGTTAAAAAAAACAATTATTAGGGATCATAAAGAATGAAGTGGAATTCATGATTTACCAGAATCCGAAACATGAGGGTGTCACCAATCCCAAATGCAGAGGAAAATTTGGTGCCAGAATTTTAATGGAAAAAGAGGGAGATGGCTTGATTCTGTACCATTGAATAATTTCATTAGAAATTTTCACTTGGAGAAAAATGGTAAATTGTGTTGATCCCTTGGTATTGAGTAACTTTCTTAGCTGATCACACAAGTAACCAGATGGCATTCACACCAACTTCTCTGGCTTTTGTTAAACCACAACTCACCCAACCCCACCTCCCCATTTCTTCCCCCTCATCTTTTCCCAACACTACCTCTCTCTTTCTCTTCCCTTTTCCCGGTCTCCTTACACACTCATATTCATCTGGACTTCTACCCCAGCCAGCCTTTTCTTTATTCGGAGCCTTCCTGTTCTCTGCTTATCCTTGAAGATCTCTGGCCCAAAATGTCAGTAATATACCTTTACCTCCTCTTAATGATACAAGGCCAGCTGAGTTCCGACAAAATTTGTTTTTTTTTGTACAATCATAGCATCATCGGTCACGGAACCTACACCAAGACAGCTTTCGCAAACTATACCATTAATAGATTCCATATTTTAACAGGACTAAGAATAAACTATATATAGCCACAGACTATATTTTGGCTAAGCAGGGTGGATTTTATGTTGCTTTAAATTTTGACAGGTAATTCCAGATTCAGAAGCTAACATTTCAAATGAAATCAGTGTTTTGAAAACAATGAGAGACAAAAACAAAAAACAAATGCTGCGTGACCTGCTGAGTTTCTCCAGCACTTTGGTGAACTGCCCTCAACCCCAGCATCTGCAGGTTTTCCTGTTTAACTCCAGGAGGACATTTCTTTGCATTTTACTGAATGTTTTGTGAACGTTTTCCTCTGGTTGTTTAATTAATTATGATCATTTTGTTTCATTTGACTTCCTCCCAGATCTAAACCAACTTTGGAATCACCATGTTCCTGCGAACTCGGCAAGATCCCAGTGGAAAATTTGAACGAAAAGAGAAAACATTAACTCAGAATGTTTTGAACCACGAGAAAATGTATCAGCAGAAGTGGGTCTCTTCTTTCCATGCTGTGGGGTTCCTGCCGTCTGTTGCCTTCCGTGGATGCTGCCTGACCTGCTGAGTTGCTCCAGCATTTAGGGCGTCGCTACTGAGGTGAGTGTGGTGACCTCTGACCTGGTGCCTGCGTGTCTGGGCTTTTGTGAGGAGTTCATAAACCAGCCAGGAGACGTCAGTGTCATTAACTGCTGGACAAGACTTAGTTGTGCAAGTTCCCTTTGAAATTGATGAAGTTTGAAACTCAATGCTGCAACCTCTGGATGTTCAGATGATGAGGGTGTGCAGATGCTGGGATCTAATGCAAGACACAAGTGCTGGAGAAACTCAGAAGGTCACACATCGTCCATCAACAATAAAAGGCCATCAACATTTTGAGCCTGAGCCCTTTCCCAGGACTGCCGAAAATAAGGCAGATGCCCACATTGAAAAGTGAGGTGAAGGGGGAGGAGCGCAGGCTTACAGGTGGATACTGGGGAGGGTAGGAGAGAGAGTGAGAGGGGGAGAGGCTTAAGAAGGGTAGCTCTCTGATGGGAGAAGGAAGTGAAGGCGGTGGGGAGTTGGAGGAGAGGAAACAGGGATAACAGAAACTGGAGAAGTTGCTATTGATGCCACCTGGTTGGAGAGGGTCGGGACGGAATACAAGATGCAATGCACAATAGTGCTGGAGAAACTCAGCAGGACACACAGCGGCCACAGGAAGGGAAAGGCCATCAACGTTTCTGACTTGGGCCCTTTGTCAGGAATGTGGAAAAAAAAGACAGTTGTCTGAATTAAAAGGAGGGAGGGGGCGGGGGAGCAGTACAGGTGAACTGGTAAGAGGTCATAGGTGGATACAGGAGAGAGAAGAGACTGAAACCGAGAAGTGACCAGCGACATGGCAGATGGTTTTTCTCTGATCGGATAAGACTGGGAAGAAAATAGGGAACTGGGGTGGGGGGAGGAGACAGAGATCAGGGAAAGAAAGAAAAGTCTGCAGAAGTAACCCTGGACATTATAGGCTAGTTAGTGTGAAATCAGTAGTAAGTAAATAATTGGGTGTTCAAAGAGATCCTATATACTCGTATTTAGATAGCCTGGGACTGCTTAGGGATAGTCAACATGGCTTTGTATTTGGTAGGTAATCTTTAACCAATCTAATAGAGTTTTTCGAGGAGGTTACCAGGAACCTGTGGGTGTTGTCTGCATGGACTTTGATAAGGTTCCACCTGGGAGGTTAGTCAGGAAGGTTCAGACCCTTGGTATTCATGATGAGGTAATAAACTGGATTTGACATTGGCAAAACAGGAGAAGCTGGAGAGTGGTGGGGGATGAATACTCCTCACTCTGGATGCCTGTGACTAGAGCTGTGCATCTGGGATCAGTCCTGGGACCACTGTTGCTTCTCATTTATATCAGTGATCTGGATGACAATGTGGTAAATTGGATCAACATGTTTGCAGATGACACAAAGACTGGAGGTGAGTAAAAATGTTTTGAATGTCCTCATTTTATCAGCCTCCACCCCAACCCTCAGCAATGCAGTCCAGGCACCCGCAACACTGTTTTAAAAAAAAACATCTCCCCTAAACCTTCCTACCCTCGAATTAAACAGATGTCCTCTGGTTTTTGCTACTGTCACACCTGGATAAAAGATGCCGGCTGTTCACACTAACTGTGTCTCGCATAATCTTGTCATCCTAAAATTAAGTCACCTCACATTCAAATTTGCTCCCAAGAGAACCCCCCCCCCTCCCCAAGTTCTTTTAACTTTGCTTCATAAGACATATTCTCCAATCCAAGCAACATCTGTTAAGCAGATCTGATCCTGTCTGAGTGAAGACTTGGATCCATATGCCAAATGCAGCAACAGGTCTACGGCAGATGCCACCTGACTGGCTCTACACAAAGGCCAGAACACGTGGACAGCACAGAGGAATACATCAGGATGCTCTTTATTGACTGCAGTTTGGCATTCAATACCATCATCCCCTCAAAACTGATCAGCAAACTCCAAGAGCTGGGCCTCACACCCCTCTGTGTAAATTGATCCTGGATTTCCTCACTTTAAGATCACAATCGGTGAACATTGGTAAGAACATATCCTCCACTATCTCCATCCATACAAAGCACCACAGGGCTGTGTTCTTCACCCCTGCTCTACTCACTTTAGACCAGGGGTCCCCAAACTTTTAGGGTCATCAACCCCTTCATAGAATCCTTGATATCTCATCAACACCCAGCATTGGATGGGGGTGGGGTTTGTGCGGGTAGAGGCACTGCACCATGGCTGGGGGGTTGGGGGTTTGGTGCAGCAGCATTGGACACAGACCTGCTGCTTTTCCACTCAATCATTCCTTCACTCTCTACTTATTAAAAGGCCAAAGCCAAATACAACATGGTGACCACCAAGGTCAGCTCTCGTGAGAGGTTGGCCACTCTTGCCGTAGACGCTATTTTCAAAGTCAAATGACAACCTTTCAACCCTTTGGTATTTATTGACCCTTGAATTGTCCCATCAACCCCCATGGGTGGATATGGACAACCTTGGAGACTCCTACTTTACATTTATGACAGTGTGGCTCTCTATGACAATAACCATTGACTAATTTCCTGATGATATAAAAGGGGGGGGGGGGTAAAAGCACACCAGAATTCTAGAGGAAATGAGCCAGTCTTTCAGACAGAGATGTGAGAGATAGAGTTGAGGGAACATGTGAGGTGGGACAATGAAAGCCAGAGAAGTCAGTTTTAATGCCATCCAGTTGGAGGGAGCCCAGTCGGAAGATGAGGTGTTCCTTTAATTTGCAGGTGGTCTCAGCCTGGCAGTGCATGAGACCATGGACTATCAGCAAGGGAACGGGATGGGAAATTGAAATGGGTGGCCACTGGGAGATCCACACTACGGTGGACAGAGGGGGACAAAAGGGGGAGTTGATTCAGAAGGGAGATTGGAAACCTGGCTGAATGGTGCACTGACAACAACAATGAACAGATTGTCATATCCCCGTTCAGACAGGAGCTGATATGCTTCAACATTAGACTATGAAAATACTTGAGGGGGAACAAATTTAAATTTGTGGGAGACACTATCTTGGTGGATATTTCATCAACCAATACAGGAATATTATTATGAAGAAAACACGTCAGAACCTCTACTTTCTCGGGTTTGGTAAGACATAGAAAACTTTGCAAACATATACAGATGTGTTGTGGAAAGTGTGCTGACCAGCTTCAGTACAGCTGATATGGGTGGGGGGGGGGGGGGCAATATCTCTTGAGCTGAAAGCCCTGAAAAAGGTAGTAAGCAAAGCTCAATACATCACAGGGAAAATTCTCCCCATCATCGAGCACATGGAAAGCTGCTGTCGGGGAGCAGCAGCAATCATAATTGATCAATACCATCCAGGGTATTGTCTGTTCTCACTGCTGCCATCAGGAAAGAGGTAAAGGTGCCATGAGACTTGTACCACCAAGTACAGAAAGAGTCCACCTTCAGACTCCTAAACAACAAATTCAATCAAAGAGTAATTTAACGTCTCTTATTTGTTATTGAATATTCATTTTCTGTATTGCACAGTCAGTTTGTTTGTACTTCCTTTTTGTTTCCATTTCTCTAATTTGTATACATATCTTCCTTGAGTCCAATATTTTGCACTACCAATAAGCAGAAATTCTGCCTGGCCCACAGGAAAAGAAATCTCAGGGTTGTATGTGATGTCACATACATAATCTGACAATAAATCTGAACTTCAAATCTCCTCTGCACCCCCCTCTAAAGTTTACACATCCTTCCTCTAATGAGACTTATGAAAATCTTCACATCTGCCACATTCTCTTCATCAACCTTGTCTAGTAAAATATCAAAACAATATATCTGACCAAACAAGATTTTTTATGTTTCCAGGTAAATTTGTGCCAGATCTCATTAAACAATTAGGACAAACTACTAATATTTATTTTACATTTTATCTTCATATGATTATTATGTGCTGTGTATTGTATGTGTGTATTCCACGGTCCAGAATTTCAACTGTAAAATCAGATGATAATGAAGTTGAACTTGAACTGGGGAGATAATTCATTCAATATAGTTCTGTGTGGAGGAGCAGAGGTCAGGATAAGTGTAAAGAAAAATTATTCACTCTGAAGATGAGTGGGGTGTTTGCCTTCATTAGTCAGGGACTGAGTTAAAGAGCAGTGAGACAATGTCATGCAACAAAACTCTGGTTAGACCACACTTTGAGTATCATGTATTCAGTGATGGTTGCCTCAGTATTGGAAGGATGTTGATGCTTCAGAGAGGGTACAGAGAAGAATTACGAGCATGTTGCCTGGTTTGGAAATAAAGCAAGGTTGACAGAGCTTGGGGTTTTTTCTGAAGCAAGGAAGGATGAGAGGAGACTGAAGAGGTGAGGAGATGAGTGGTATACAAGATTGTGAGGGGAAGAGATAGGATGGACAGCCAGCACCTATTTCCCAGCTCAGCAATGGCCAATCCCAGAAGGCATCAATTTAAGGTGATTGGAGGGAGGTGTAAGATAGACAGAAGTAAATTTTTTATGCAGATTAGTGGGCACCTGGAATGCCTTGCTGGAGTTGGTGGTGGAGGCTGGAGCAAGGCCAATTTCAAAAGTAGAGGGTTATGGGGTAAGGGGGGTTAGATTGTTGTGGAGGTTTACATCAGTCAGCATAATATTATGGGCTGAGGGGCCTACACTGTGCTGTAATGTTCCACATAGTATAAAGTCCTAGACACTGGGGTATTCAGGGCAGTGAACAGTGAAGTGTGGAAACAGATCCCCATCACACACGAGGAGGTAAATTGTATTTATACCCTGTGGAATAAACGCTGCGTGGTTCCAGCAACACAGAAGCTCGCAAAATGTCTCCACAAAACCATCAGACCCACAAACATGACTGTTCACAGAGAGCGGAGGTGAGGTTCATCCTGACAGTGGTGCCATTTAAGAATAACGTAATGGCGATAATCACGTTTCAGCTTTCAATCCCAATTAACAGCAACTCCCCCACGGGATTCTGGCACAGAACTCTCCCGTCTTCAGACCAGTCCTCTCTCCATCTTGAAACCACCCCCCCCCCCAACCACGAGGTTTGTCCCCCTCCTTCAGTGTGAGAATCCCCGACTGCGCTCCCCTTTCATCAAGCTTCTCCACCCTTCCCCACACTTTGAGCATCAGACTGCTTCCTGGCACAGAGGACGGGCGAAGTGGACCATTAGCATGGGAGATATACAAGCTTTTTCCCCACAACGCAACGGGCGCCTGAAAAAGGAAACAAAACTGAAACCGCTCCTCTTGCCCAAAATAGACGAAACAACAACAACACGTGACCTTCCTTAAGGTTCGCTGATTCACAGCGCCAGCCCACACAATCTGTCACTCTCTCCGACCCGCCTCCAGGCCAATCACCACCATATTACCCATTCTCCCCCTCGGATTCGGCAACGGAAAGTGACAATCAACCTCCCTCACACCTGCGCCCTCCCTTTCGCAAAGTTAAAACGGAAATGATGGAGGATCTCTGCAGGTCCCGCAGCGTCCACAGGCGGTAAAGGTCTATCCCCGATTGAGCCCTTCTTCAGTATGTGAGAAAAAGTCACCGCGGGGTGTTCTCACCCTCACTCCTCCAGCCAGACAAGAGCGAAAATGTGATGCCAGACCCTCCACACTCTCCCTCCCCTTCTCCCTTTAACAGCCTGGAATAGATTTCCTCCAGTGCAGGGACTGGTCCATTTCCACAGGAGCTGAACTCACTATCACCCTCTCTACTCCAATGTTTATCCGATCCAATAACTCACCCCCGTCCACCGGATGAAGGCACCGGAATCACCCCCACATCACCAATGACAATCCTTTCCATCTCCAATCCCTCATTAGCATAGGGTGACAGGGCTGCCTATTTGACCAGCGCTCTCAGATGTTGTGGTTATTTCAGTGTTTGAAGGTGATCGAGAAAATGCCTGAGCAACAGAAACCAGCTCCCAAGAAGGGTGCCAAGAAAGCCTTGGCCAAGCCAGCAGGCAAGGCCAGTAAGATGCGCAGGAGGGTGAGGAAGGAGAGTTACGCCATCTACATCTACAAGGTGATGAAGCAGGTTCATCCCGACACCGGGATCTCCTCCAAGGCCATGAGCATCATGAACTCATTGGTTAATGATATTTTCGAGCGCATTGCGGGTGAGACTTCCCGCCTGGCCCATTACAACAAGAAGTCAACCATCAGCTCCCAGAAGATCCAGACCGCCGTGCGCCTGCTGCTACCCGGGGAGTTGGCCAAGCACGCCGTGTCAGAAGGGACAAAGTACACCAGCTCCAAGTAAAGCTCCACAGAGAACTGACCAGACAGACAGAAAACCCAACGGCTCTTTCAAGAGCCACTCACAGTCTCACTGAAAGTGTTGTACCAGTTTCCATAATAATTTCAGAGCGATTGATTATCCTGCGATTTCTGCTTCACGCATTTATTCTCATCTAAGTTTGTGGTTTCAGTGTTGAATTCCTGCCCCCTCAACAGCCAAGAAAATGTTTTATTCTCATCTGTTTATCATGGTCATTAAATATTTTGACAATTGGGCAAAATTTGATTAATGTGGGCAAAATACAAGCATTTTCACTATTCAATTGCTTCTGTGGGTACGTTCTATGATCTGAACCCCCGCATGTTGTAATTTCCCCGAACACCATCACCACCCCAGATCAGTCAGTTCACAGTGTTTTCCTGGAGGAACATTTACTGATGAGAATCGTTTCCTTTCCCGCATCTGTTACTTCTTGAAATAAATCGGGTAACTCTGTTCACGGCAATTCTCGGGATATGAATACACACGATGTCTTCTTTCTTTCTTCTTTGGCTTGGCTTCGCAGATGAAGATTTATGGAGGTGTATGTCCACGTCTGCTGCAGGCTCGTTGGTGATTGACAAGTCCGATGCGGGACAGGCAGGCATGGTTGCAAGGGAAAATTGGTTGGTTGGGGTTGGGTTTTTCCTCCTTTGTCTTTTGTCAGTGAGGTGGGCTCTGCAGTCTTTTTCAAAGGAGGTTGCTGCCCGCCAAACTGTGAGGGGCCAAGATGCACGGTTGGAGGCGATATCAGCCCACTGGTGGTGGTCAATGTGGCAAGCACCAAGAGATTTCTTTAAACAGTCCTTGTACCTCTTCTTTGGTGCACCTCTGTCTCGGTGGCCAGTGGAGAGCTCACCATAGAACACGATCTTGGGAAGGCGATGGTCCTCCATTCTGGCGATGTGACCCACCCAGCGCAGTTGGGTCTTCAGCAGCATGGATTCGATGCTTGCGGACTCTGCCAGCTCGAGTACTTCGATGTTGGTGATTAAGTCATTCCAATGAATGTTGAAGATGGAGCAGAGACAGTACTGATGGAAGCGTTCTAGGAGCCGTAGGTGATGCCGGTAGAGGACCCATGATTCGGAGCCGAACAGGAGTGTGGGTATGACAACGGCTCTGTACACGCTGATCTTTGTGTGTTTCCTCAGGTGGTTGTTTTTCCAGACTCTTTTGTGTAGTCTTCCAAAGGCACTATTTGCCTTGGCGAGTCTGTTGTCTATCTCTTTGTCGATCCTTGCATCAGATGAAATAGTGCAGCCGAGGTAGGTAAACTGGTTGACCGTTTTGAGTTCATTGTGCCCGATGGAGATGTGGGGAGCTGGCTGATGGAGGACCTCAGTTTTCTTCAGGCTGACTTCCAGGCCAAACATTTTGGCAGTTTCCGCAAAACAGGACGTCATGTGCTGGAGAGCTGGCTCTGAATGGGCAACTAAAGCGGCATCGTCTGCAAAGAGTAGTTCACGGACAAGTTGCTCTTTTGTCTTGGTGTGAGCTTGTAGGCGCCTCAGATTGAAGAGACTTCCATCTGTGCAGTACTGGATGTAAACACCGTCTTCATTGTTGAGGTCTTTATTGGCTTGTTTCAGCATCATGCTGAAGAAGATAGTAAAGATGGTTGGTGCGAGGAAACAGCCTTGCTTCACGCCGTTGTCAATGGAGAAGGGTTCAGAGAGTACATTGCTGTATCTGACCCGATGTTGTGGGTTTTCGTGCAGTTGGATAACCATGTTGAGGAACTTAGGGGGCATCCGAGGCGCTCTAGTATTTCCCAAAACCCTTTCCTGCTCACAGAGTCAAAGGCTTTGGTGAGGTCAACAAAGGTGATGTAGAGTCCTTTGTTTTGTTCTCTGCACTTTTCTTGGAGCTGTCTGAGGGCAAAGACCATGTCAAGTAGTTCCTCTGTTTGCACGAAAGCCACACTGTGATTCTGGGAGGACATTTTCGGTGACACTAGGTATTAGTCTATTAAGGAGAATCCTAGCAAAGATTTTGCATGCAATGGAGAGCAGCGTGATTCCCCTGTAGTTTGAGCAGTCTGATTTCTCGCCTTTGTTTTTGTACAGGGTCATGATGATGGCATCATGAAGGTCCTGAGGCAGCTTTCCTTAGTCCCAGCAGAGCATGAAAAACTCATGCAGTTTGGTATGCAGAGCTTTGCCACCAGCCTTCCAGACCTCTGGGGGGGATTCCATCTATACCTGCTGCTTTGCCACTTTTCAGTTATTCAATTGCCTTATATGTCTCTTCCCAGGTAAGGACCTCATCCAGCTCTAGCCTCAAGGGTTGTTGAGGGAGCTGGAGCAGGGCGGATTCTTGGACTGAGCGGTTGGCACTGAAAAGGGATTGGCAGTGTTCTGACCATCGATTGAGGATGGAGATCTTGTTGCTGAGGACTTTGGACTTGGGGTGAGGGGCCGTACATTTCCTTTAGTGTTTCATAAAAACCCCTGAAGTAGCCAATGTCGGTGCTAAGCTGGGTTCATTTGACGAGGCTAGTCCACCACTCATTTTGGATCTCCCGGAGTTTGCACTGAAGGTGGCTGCATGCAAGAGGGAAGGCTCTTTTTTCTCTGGCCAGGAAGGCTTTGCAAGGTGAGCCTGGTGGGCAGCTCGCTTCTTTACCAGCAGCTCCTGGATTTACACGATATAAATGTGTCGTGATTGAGTGATCACTGATGAGCAGAAATCACGCCAACAATCAGATTCACAACAACTTGTTTTCAGACTCTGCACAGATGAAAATTTCACGGCCTTTTCACATTTCGGCGATTGGGGAAACCGGCCGTTATTCTCCCCGTTCAACGAGCTGCCGCCTGTTCATTGGTTGCTCTCGGAATGGGGACCTCGCTCAGCCAATGACAGTGAGCACTGAAGGTCCAATCATCAGGCTCCCTTTCCATTCCTCCAAAAGATACAAAAAGGGCAACTGCGACCTCAGCTTCTTATTGGCAGTAAATAAGTTTGTAAAATTGTGGAGATGAGTGGATGAGGGAAATTTGGTGGTAAAGCTCAGTCCAAGGCCAAGTCTCGCTCGTCGCGCACCAGACTACAGTTCCCTGTGGGCCGTGTTCACAGGTTCCTGAGAAAGGGCATCTATGCTGAGCGGGTGGGCGCTGGAGCCCCGGTCTATCTGGCTGCTGTGCTTGAGTACTTGACGGCTTAAATCTAAGAACTGGCCGGTAACGCGGCCCGGGACAAGAAAACCCGTATCGTCCCCAGACACTTGCAACTGCCCGTCCGCAACGACGAGGAGCTCAACAAGCTGCTGGGAGGGGTAACCATCGCTCAGGGCGGGGTGCTGCCCATAACCGTTCAGTCACTCTGTGGAAGAGCTGACTAGGCAGCGGAGAGCTCGGGAAAATAATTATATGTAATTTGTATAGTTAAAAATTATGAGCAAATTTCTGGCAGACTAGAATGGAGAATGGTCAAGACCTGTACAGAATTAAAGCCCCAATCCATATCCCGACACAGGATGACATTACCTCATTCTCCAGGATAAATCAACCGCAAACAGACGAATTTCTTGCGGACAGTAAGTGGCTGTACACGCTCCAATTCTGCTGAATGACTGCACGGTTTCAACAAGCCCCGCAGTCCTTTCAAAAATTTCAAGCCGGAGCGGACACAACTCTTTAATCTGCAAAGATTGTGGCTCTGAAAAGAGCCTTTTTGGTGCTTGTTTCCGAGGCCGGGTTCAGGCGCGCTCCCCGCGGATGCGGCGGGCCAGCTGGATGTCTTTGGGCATGATGGTGACGCGCTTGGCGTGGATGGCGCACAGGTTGGTGTCCTCGAAGAGCCCCACCAGGTAAGCCTCGCTCGCCTCCTGCAGGGCCATGACGGCCGAGCTCTGGAAGCGCAGGTCCGTCTTGAAATCCTGAGCGATCTCCCGCACCAGGCGCTGGAAGGGCAGTTTGCGGATCAACAGCTCGGTGGATTTCTGGTAGCGCCGGATCTCCCTTAGAGCCACGGTACCAGGTCGGTAGCGATGAGGCTTCTTCACTCCGCCCGTGGCCGGAGCGCTCTTTCGCGCCGCTTTGGTGGCCAGTTGTTTGCGAGGAGCTTTCCCTCCGGTCGATTTGCGCGCCGTCTGCTTGGTCCGGGCCATTCCGTTTCAACAGCGCAATCACAATCTGAGACACGAGGACTTGAATGATGAAACTGGCTCAGGCTCCGACTTATAAACAGTTGGTGAAGATCCGCCCCACCGCTCTGAATGGCTGGAGCAGAGATGGCAATCACCATGTTCCAGGCCTGTGATTGGCTCCATCATTATATGACTCACAGGGCCGTTTCAGACCTGCAGCAGCGTGAAGGATATCGAGTTTGCGACTGGGTCTCAGAGAGAGAGAGAGAGAGAAACAAAGGTTGCAATACGATTGGCTGCAGTTTATTTTCAAATCGCCCGCCAATGTTGGAGAACGGTTTGATAGAAACCGTTTGTCCCAGATTATCACTCCTTTTAAATATCGAGGATTTTTCTCATTAAACCAGTGTGTCTGAAAATGGGCTGCGGATGGACAGAACCGCTGCTGAAGCTGAGGGGATTCAGCTCTACCGGAGGCTGGTGAAAAGTGAATGGGAACGACCCAAGAGGGAGGTTCTAGGCCGACTTAGCGACACCGCATTATCAAGAGTTGTGCGGATCAGAGAGCGGAGATCGCCTCGAGGGAAACCGGCTGCAGTTCACCCCTCATTCTTTAAATCCACCATGAATGTCGACATTATCTCCACTTTCCTTGTCAGATAACCCCCCCCCCTCCCCATCATGAATTATTGTTCTAAATGCGTGATCGGAGAATTGATAAAGCACAATTAATTATATATTTTTTTTCTTTTTAAAATATCTTCAATGAGTTTTAAAAAAACGTACACAAACGTCAATCCAATACAAGGGCTGAAATATAAGTAGAGAGATCATTTGTACTCAAATAATACGTTCATCATTTATAATATAAATTGTTTGTACCCTTCTCGGTCAAACACATTTTATCAAAATACCTCGAAAAAAAAAACCAAAAAAGGTTTAAAAAAATCATACCCCTCCCTCTAACCAAGGCAAACCTGTTTATCTAATATTCTTCTTTGGCTTGGCTTTGCGGACGAAGATTTATGGAGGGGGTAAATGTCCACGTCAGCTGCAGGCTCGTTTGTGGCTGACAAGTCCGATGCGGCACAGGTAGACACGGTTGCAGCGGAAAATTCCTTAATCCCATGAAAGGGTCCCACGTTTGTAAAAATTCACCTTTACATCTTTCACATTATATCTGATCCTTTACTAAACTTAGGGAAGTGGCCTCCTGTAACCATTAAGTATGAGTAAGCCAGATGTGTCTCCATTTCATCAGAATTGCACATCTAGTAATCAATGAGGAAAGCGTTTAAATTCGCTTCAGAGATCGAGTTAGAATCTCCTTTATGAAAAAAAAACAAGCATGGTTTAATTTGTTCAGTTCTCTTTCTGATTTTCCACAATTTCTGAAACAAATTTCCCCTATTATTTAACTTCAAATTTTCAGATATTTATATCTGATGGACGTGATCCCATTTGTTTCCATTGTCAGGTCACTGTCCCTCTGGGGAGATGGGCGGTTTAATTTTGTTGTACGGAAAAAGGACGGAATTCTTCAGCCGCCGAAGCCAGAGTACGGCCCTACCGTTTCATGGCGGTGACCGTCTTGCGCTTGGCGTGCTCGATGTAGGTGACGGTATCCCTGATCACATTATCAAGGAAAACCTTCAACACCCCGCGGGTCTCCTCGTAGATCAACCCAGAGATTCGCTTGACTCCGCCACGCAGAGCCAAACAGCGGATGGCAGGTTTGGTGATGCCCTGGATGTTATCACGGAAAAATTTACAGTGCCGCTTCGCTCCACCTTTCCCTCAACCAAATATTATACACAATGACAGCGCCTCTACTGCCGACCCCTTTTATACACAGCGCCCCGACCTGGCTGAGGACGCGCAGTGAAGGGGAGGGGAGGAGACAGAGTCAGAGTGACAGACAGAGCAGAGAGCGGCCTCTCATCTTCCGCCCCGGCCCCGGAAATCGCTAATTTCCAAACGTTATTAGCAGAACAGAAACAGCGACCGCGAACAACACACACGGGGTTACATTTTTTCCGATTTCCTGAAATACGAAATCTTTAAATAAGCGCCGTGATAATTAACAGACAGTGATTTTCCCGCTGAAGCTCTGCCCCTTCGTTAACATAGGAAACAGTCAAGGGTACATTAAAATTAGGAGCAGGAGACGGCCAACCGGCCCGTCGATACTGATCCGCTATTCAACAATCGGAACTGATCTGCACTTGGACTCGACACCATTTCCCTTAATCCCCTCTTTTTTAAAAAATCTCTGAGTCTTGGAAGCATTTAATGAGGCAGCTTCACTGGGCAGAGAATTCCGCGGATTCACTTCCCTCAAGGAGAAGGCATTTCCTCATCTCCATCTCAAATCTACTCCCCGGATCTTCACTACGTGCCTCCCGGATCCCGTCTCCTTCGGTTTCACCGCCGGACGCTGTTTCCTGTCCTCTTCAGTGAACCTTAACCTGGATGATTTAGGAAACCTCCCTGTGTGTGTTGGCTGCAGATTCTGAGGCAGAATTCTCCTTCATTGTCTCTGTCTCACTCTCCCCCAGAATCTGCCTGAAGGAATTGTTGATGAACGGAGACAGGGGCCGATCACATCCCCAGACCGAGTAGGCCGAACCCGGACATCCCGTTCTCTAGGTTTTGCTTGGACACTGGGTGCAGAGAATGTAGTGGAGTTACCGGGGATGGCGGCGCTTCGCGTGAATGCTTCCCCGCTGGAATATGAACGCGGTGCCGGGACAGGAGTGATGTGACTGGGGTGCAGCTCTTCACTGAGGGATGTGAGTGGCTCTGAGAAGAGCCGTTGGGGTCAGGAATTAGACGTTGAGCTTTCTTTTACTTCTTGGCCGCTGCCTTGGGTTTAGATTTCGGCCGGGCCCTGGATTTTACAACCTTTTTCGTCGCCTTCACCTTGGTGACTTTGGCCTTCGGGGGGCTCTTGAGCTTCTTCGGGGTCGCCTTCTTGGCCACTGGCTTCTTGGCCGCCGTCTTTTTAGCCGCTGGTTTCTTGGCGCCGTGTTTCTTGCTGGGAGATTTCTTGGCCGCGGGTTTCTTGGAGGGAGATTTCTTGATGACTGGTCTTTTGGCCGAAGATTTCTTTGCCACCGACTTCCTGGACTTCGACGCCGTGGCCGCTGGTTTCTTCGCTTTCTTTGCCAATGTCACTGTCCTTTCTTTCTTCCCGGCCTTGAAGTGACCCGACAAGCCCGAGCCTTTGCATTGAACCAGGAGGCCGCTGTCCAATTTCCTCTTGATGCTCGTCTTGATGTGCGAGGCGGACTTGCGCACATCGACGCCGCCGGCGGACAGAGCCTTCTTTATGGCGAAGTAGGACATCCCCCCGCGCTCGCGGCAATCCGCCACAATCTTGTCGATCTGATCGCCCAGCTTGGGACCGGCTGGCTTGGGCCGAGCGGCCGCCTTCTTCTTCTTGGGAGCCTTGGTTTGGGCGCCGGGAGTGGCAGGAGGAGCCGCTTCGGCCGCTGCGGTCTCGGTCATGTCGGCGACTCTCACAATTTCTCCCCGAGTTTCAGAACTGAGTGAGAAATGAAGCGGGAGGCGGCAGCACAGAGCAACTTAAAGGCAGCGAGCGGACGGGGCGGAGACATCCTGCTGTCAGCTCCCGCCACCACCGCCTCTCTGTGTTTCTGTCCCCTCCAAAATTCTCCCATTCCTGTTAAAATCGGAAACCCCGGAGTCCCGGACTCACCCCCGACTGTCTCCGAGGACGAAATGTTTGTTGTCAAGGGATTTTGATCCGAATTCAATGAGACACTTCCCGTTTAAACACGTTTCATTGCTGCACCGACCGCGTTCTCTCCCCCAATCACTGACATATTTCCTGCTTTCCGACAGAAATATTAAAACCAACCAAAACTTTGTCGTTCATTCCCACTTCAGCACTGAGCTGGGGGTCGGCGCTATCCCGTGACAGGGAAATCTTGTCATCTTTCACAGGATGGGCCGGCAAATCCGGCACTAAGGTCGGATCCACAAACACAGTGACTCCAGTCAAAGACACCGCCCCTTGAACACAGTCTCTCTGACACAATGTTCCCCTTCGCACCTTCACAGCACAAACAGTAGACGGGAGCACAGTTCCCAGCACCGGTTTATCTTCTGGGCTGAGGATTCTCGGGAGTTCCTTGTGGTTTTCCAGCTCAGACACTAACTGCTTTCAGGTGCAACGGGGGATTCTTGGAGCACGATATTATGCCTACAGGAGAAGGGTTAGGTAGGTAATCCTCCTGGCCGAGTTCTCCACTTTCAGGTGGCCACCCAACAGCCACATAGGTGTACAATAGGCTGCTTTACAGTCGGGTATTGTGGCCACCTGAAAGTGGCTACTGTTAAACTCTCTCAGGCCGTGCTGCTCCTGGTCACACTGTGATCCGCCACATTTTGACCAAAGACCCTCAGAACTGATATACAACACCCCCTGAATTTCAACTCAGTCTTGGATTGGCAGGTGAAGGTGAGAAATGATGGACTGGGACATACAAGGAGAAAGAATCCACGGGGAATCCCACACATTCCCAGTCCCAAACTCATGTGATTTTCCGTGGATTTAGCATCCAGAATGAATCCATCTACCCAGTCATGGATGGGTTTGGGTTGAATCCCAACCCCTCACATTAAACTAGAATCTCCACAAATAACCCTGCCCCAACCCCCACCCCCCCCCCCCCACCCCCCCACCACAGCACCAGAATTGGCAGGGACAGAATGAATCTGAGTGACTGACTGGAGGGGACTGAGCCCCTATCCCAGTCCCGGATATTGGCCCACTGTGTGAATTCACTCACACCTTGCGTCAGGTATTGGGAGCTTCAACAGAGACTGAGCTGCAGAGTCACCAACATTCCGGAATGTTCTCTCTTCTCTCTCTCTTTCCAACCTCCTCCATTTCCTTCCCTCCATCTCCCCAGACCCTTCCCTCCCATCTCCTGTCAGAGTTCTACCCTCCTTGGTCCCTCTGTCCTCACCCCATCACTTCTCAGCTTCTTTCTCTTCTCCCCTTACACGTGGATCCACCTATTGCCCCTGACATTTTATCCTGTGCTCCTCTCTCTGCCTTTTTATTCAGGCCTTTACCTGTTTGTGCAGATTTGTGATGAAGGGCTCAGATCTATAACATGGTTCACCTGTAGATGCTGCATGACCTGATGAGTTTCTCCAGCACTTTGGTGAACTCTCCTCAATGCTGGCATCTGCAGGTTTTCTTGTTTAACTCCAGGAGGACGATGCTTTGCATTTTACTGAATGTTTTGAGAATGTTTTCCTCTGGTTGTTTAATTAGTCACGATCATTTTGTTTCATTTGACGTCCTCCCAGATATAAACCAACTTCGGAATTGGAAATTGTGGCAAACTCGGCAAGATCCCAGTGGAATGTTTGAACGAAAAGTGAAAGCAGTGACTCGGACAGTTTTGAACCATGAGAACTGTATCAGCAGAAGTGGGTTCCATCTAAGTACATGAGAAACTCGGGAGTTTTCTCGGCATACATCGGAGGTAAAGGTATGGAACAACCTTTTCTGGCCTGAGCCCTTCTTCCAGACCTGAGCAGGAAGGTGTCTGAATTAAAAGGCTGTGGAGAAGGGAAGAAGCAGCAGGAGGAGAACAGAGTCAGAGCAATGGACAAACCACTGGATATGGAGAAGAGGACAGGAGAAAGGAAAGGTGAGAGTTGAGAGGGGGAGGGGGGTCGGCTGTGTGAAAGGTGGGCTGGGGTAAATGAGACAGGGAAAAGAGAGGACAACAGGAAAGGAGATAGAGAGAAAGATGGGGGATGTGGGTAAGGTGGGCTGGGGTAAATGAGACAGGGAAAAGGGAAGAGAGAGAGAACGATAGGATAGGAGACAGAAAGGAGGGCGGAGGAGCTCAGGGGAAACCAGAGAAGTCACTGTTAATGCCACTCATTTAGAGGATGTTGAGACCAAATTTCTGAACAATGTTCTGAACCATTACGGGGGTGGGGGAGGGGACCAGAATACTCCAAGGTCACGCTTTTAAGGTGATACAGAAAGTCCAGACCCAACAACAGCAGAGCATACAATTCATCAAGTACATACAGGCGAATCTTATAGAATTCCCCCCTGTCAAATGACAGGTGTGCAGTGCGCGTCGAAAGAACCAAAGACTTGTTGATCCAAACCAAGGCTTTTATTAACTAAAAGACTGGAGCATATCACATGTAGGTCATCCAGTCCAGAATGGCCTGGTCTGGCTAGGAGCAATCCTTTAAGACCTGCTAGTAGGCGTGGGGTGGTTACACTCTCAGCCAATCACAGTCATCCTACACGACAATCCGTATATATACACATTGCTGATAGAATCTGTACAAAGAATGTTGTTGAATACACATAGAAATCGAATGAGATGCAAGGAATATGTGGTAACTCGAAAGATACATCTTTAGGTTGATTTCTTGCACAGTCCATGAGTCTATTAAGCTTTTAGTAGAGCCTGTGTTCATCAGGCATTTAGTGGAATGTCCATTTACCTTCACAGTCACTATGGAGTTGCTGAGCTGGCGAGATCTGTCCCAATCTAGAACCATCGAGGCTAGGTCCCGGAGACTCCATGCTCCTCACTCGAGTGGCCCCCACTGTCCTGGGTTGCCCTGTGTGGGCAAGATGGTCGCCCTCCTTCCTCCTCTGACAATGATGGCACTGAGTTTGAATTTGGGTCATGGCAACCTCCATCGGCGTGTAACACAGCAATTGGGTTTGGGAGAATTCGGGGCAGGCGGCTTGGGGCTGCGATCAGATCCGGGAGTGGTGCTGGCCGTAGACTTCCCTGGCCTTCCCCTCGCATGGCAAACCCTCACCAAATGCCCTTTCTTGCCACAGCTGGAACACACCAAGTCTTTAGCCAGGCAATGAGATCAGGGATGCTGGTTCTTGCCGTAGAAAAAGCACTCCCTGGCACAAGAAGTGGCAGCCGCTAGGGCTGGGGTAGCGGGAGCAGCTGGTCCTTGGAAGAGGTCACCTGGGTGAGCGAGCTCATTAGCTTCAAGGTTCTTGAGCTTGGCCTGTTCCAACAATTTGGCCAGTCGCTGCCTCATGTACCTCGAGTAGACCCCTGTTACTAATGTCCTGGGTTTGTTCTTCCTCATGAAAGTGGCCCGTAGCCGCTTTGTACCTGCACTTCTTGGCAAGCATCCACAGATCCAGCAGGTAGTCATTGATGGTCTCTCCTAGCCGTTGGTAACGTAGAACAAGTTAGTGCCTCACTTGGACCTCATTGTGTGACTTCAGGTACCAAGCCTTTAAAGCCTCGATGGAAGCATCATATGTAGTGCAGTCCCTAATGACTGCATACCCTTTAGTCTTTACCCTTGAAATGAGTGTGGATCTCCTGAGTTCATCGATGTGGAAGAGTCTCTGGTCGCATTTAGGTAGGCCTGGATGCAGTCTAGCCAGTACGTGAACTCCTCTGCCACGTTGGGGGACCAGTGGATCTATCAGCAGCATTCCTCACTTGAGTAGCGCTTCCATCGTTTAGGGAATAAGATAATAAAATCGTAGTGCGAATAAATGTTCTCACAACTGGAGGGAGAACAAACACTTTTATTAGCTTATAACTGAGGATAGAGTCTCACAGTCATCTTCAAAAGGGTTATGGGTTTAGGTGGGAAACTAGGGTTATATGAGTAGATGGGGGCATAGCCAGCCATCAGCACAACCTACTACCAGTGAATCCCAATTCACTGCACCCTTCATGTGTCTATTTGTCAGTACTGATCCTCCTCATAGTTCAGGACACTTCCACAGTTTGTCATGTTACTGGCTGTGCCATCCTGGAACTTTGGCTGCAGAGAATGTCTTGCTCCCTCTCACTCCATCATCTTCTCTTCACAGGGTTAGGAAAATGGTGCGTTTCCAGGCAGGAAGATTCAGACAAAGCCACGTTGTCGCCTGACACTCTGACTGGATAAACCAGCAATATCAGGGAATTAGGAACTTGAGGAACACCCGTTCATTGCGCGAATTGGACTTCAGCCAATATGGAGGGACAGGTAACCAGTGATACATCTGATAAAACACTCCAATGTGAAGCATCGGATGGGGCAGGGCTTTCTGTGGACTTGCTGGAATTACATCACTGGGCTCTCACTGGGGAGAGACCATTCCCCTGTTCTGAGTGTAATATATTCACACAGAGATAAACCATATAACAATTACAGTACAGAAATAAGCCATCTTGGCCCCTCTAGTCTGTACCAATTTAAGTGATCTCCTTTAGTCCCACCTACCTGCTCCCTGTCCATAACCCTCCAATCCCATCACATCCATGCACTTATCCAACCTTCTCTTAAATGACAAAATTGACCCTGCTACAACCACCTCTTCCAGAAAGTCATTCCACTCAGCTGAGTGAAGAAGCTTCTTCTCGTGTTACTTCTAAACTTTTGTCCCCTAACCCCTCATTCCAATCTCACCTACCCTAAGGGGAAGAGCCTATTCTCATCTACTCTGTCTATCCCCCCTCATAATTTTAAATAACTCTATCAAATCCCCCCTCAACTTTCTCCAATGAATAAAGACCCAGTCCATTCAATCTTTCTTTGTATTCTAGATACTGCAATCCAGACAACATTTTAGTAAATCTTCTCTGCACCCTCTCTACCTTATTGATATCTTTCCTATAATTTGGGGGAAAGAACTGCACACAGTATTCCAAATTTAGTCTCACCAATGTCTTGAATAATATCAACATCACTTTCCAACTCCTATATTCTATGCTTTGATTTATAAAGGCTGGCAAACCAAAAGCTTTCTTTACCACTTTCTTTATCTACATGAGAATCCACTTTCAAAGAACGATGAACTGTTATTCCAAGATCTCTCTGTTCCTCTGCATCCCTCAATGCCCTCCCCTTCACTGCATACATCCTGTTTTGATTATTCTTCCCAAAATGAAGCACTTCACACTTATTGGTATTAAACTCCATCTGCCATCTATCAGCCCACTTTTCTAAGCAGTCCAAATCCTTCTGCAGTTTCTGAAAACCATCTTCACTATCCACAACTCCCCCTATTTTTGTATCATTTGGATAAATACTCACCCAATTTACCACTCCATCATCCCAACCATTAATGTAAATGACGAACAACAAGGGACCCAACACCAATCCCTGAGGCACACCACTCGTCACCAGCCTCCATCCTGACCGACTCTCAGGCATCTACTTTCTAGCCACCGTTAGACCCATCTGACTATCTCAACATTAATACTTAACACCTGAACCTTCCTTACCAACCTTCCAAAATGGAGGCTACAGATTCCAAGTCCTCACAACCAAACCATTCCCATCCACAAGGTGGAGCTAGAGGGCAGCATTATTACAATTCCTCCCACCTTAAATAAAAAAAGTTACATGTTTATGTACATGTTGATCTTTGACAATTGTGACAGATTTTGTTATATTTTATATTGTATATAGATATGTTTTAAAGGAGATAAATTGTGGGTTTTTTTCAGTTACAAACACTTCAAAACAGATCTCATTTAAAATGCCAGAACTTGGATCAAGCCAGCTAATCCAGGCTCCGAGCACCTTTACAAAAACTTTGAAGGATGCCTATAGGGACTTCACAAGTAGGTGTTCATTAGACATGCTGTGGAGTAATGAAATATTGTTTTGGACAGCAACCAATGAATGGACTCAGAAGATTGAGTCCAGTGAAGCAGTCTGTCTAAGTGCAGTTGACTGTTCTAGGAGGGTCATGTGGCTTTTCTCAGAGAGAAAGAGAGAGAGAAAGAGAGAGAATTCAGTTCTACAGTTCAGCAGCAGTAGCTGGGACTGGAACATGACAAGCTATTTTCATGTTTAAAGATCATTTAAAAGCAACTTTTGTTTAAGTAACCATTTGTCTTGGTGAATTTCTATAGCTGCTGGATTTTGGAGTCTTCTGGGCCCATAACACAATGACCTGACAATGGAATGGCAATAAAAAAAATCTTTCTTTAATTTATGAGGTTTTATTTCACAGATTTAACTTTTCAACTGGTTTTCTTTTCCTGTCTGGATATCTTCCCTGACCAAAAGTTCCCAACACTTTCAAACTACTGGGACTCCTTTTAGATGGAGTCAAAATTTGACCTTGACATTGTTCATTAGTCAAACCTGTGTGACTATTACCAACACATGAATCTCCATCGCCATGATGTGAACCCTCAACATTTCCATTGTGCTTTCTTGTACCATTTCTGATTCATCTGTTGTTGGCACCTGACTTGTATCCTCATTGTCTGGCTCATATGATTCATCTATGTACAATTAATCTGGTTGCCAATCTGTTTGTGTTTGCATAGGCATCACATGATTAATGTCTACATTTCTGACCATTCCATTACCAAACATCTTGATGAAGTATGTTTGTGGTCCTAATTTTCTCAAAACTCATCCAGGTAACCGTGGTGATGGTTTTTCACCTGCACTTTTTGGTTCACCTCTACACTCGTTTCTTTGACCCTACATCTATCATGAATTGATTTTTGTTTCTCTTGTTTGTTTTCCATGGTTTGACCCAAATTTGGTTTTAACAAACAGAACCTTGTTCTTGGGGTTCCCTTCAAAAACAATTCTGCTAGTATCTGACCAGTAGTTGCGTGAGGTGTATTTCAATATGTGATTAGAAAATTGGCAAGTTTTTGACCCAATGACAACTGACTCTTTCTCAGATTTAGATCCAACATCTGCTTTATCAATACACATTTCACAATTTGTACTGTGCATTCTGCTGCTGTATTTGAAGCAGGATGGTATGGGGGAGGGGTTGGGTGGGGGTACTCTAGTGTGTTTTGCACCATTATTTTTCAGGAACTGAATAAACTTCTGAACAGAACTGAGGTCCATTATCAGATACGATTTCCTCTGGAAATCTATATGATGCAAACAAACCCTGCAAAACATCCATTGTTTTGATGGACATCATTTTGGTCATCAGAAACACCTCAACCCACTTTTAATGACCATCAAACACAATGAACAATTTCTGCCTCTCTAACTTGGCAAAAATCTACTTTAACAAACCCTGGTAGGCCAAACCCTGGTAGGCCAAACCCATGGTTATAGAGGAACTGTTGGTGGATTCTTTCCAACTGATTGACATGGATTGGTTATCTTTGACACACTGCTCTATGTCTGTATCAAGACCTGGCCACCATGCGTATCTTCTAGCTCATCTCTTTGTCAAACACATTCCCAGATGATGATCATGTAGATCTCTTAGGAATTGTGCTCTGTATCTCATTGGAATAGCCACCCTAGCTCCCCACATGACACAACCCTGCTCTTCTGACATTTCATTACTCTGCACAAAGAATGGCTTCATTTCTGACTCTGATTCAGACAACTGATTTGGCCCATCATTTGAGATAGACTCTCATACTCTTAGAGTTCTCTTAAGAGAACTTGAGTCTGTGTGTGTAGCCTTACTAATGTCTTCTGATGTGACAGGCAACTCTTCTGCATAGGAAAAGTAGAACACTTCATCTCTATTTGGAACAACATCAGATTCTAATGGCAATCTGGACATAGCATCAGCACTGCCGTCCTCCATAGACCAATAAGCAGACAGTATCAATGCCCATCTCTGCATCCTGGCGGCAGCTAATTTTGGTACCTGTGCCTGAGGATGTAGAATCTGCCTCTATGGTGAATTTATGACCATAAAGGTATTTGTGGAACTTTTTAACACCCACTTTATCTGGGCATAATTTTTCTCACTAGCTCTAAGGATCCTGGATGCAAACCAAATGGGTCTTTCCTCCCCATTTTATAGTACATGAGAAATGACTGCACCTACACCATAGGGCAAAGCTTTACTGGCTTCCTCACATCATAACGTACCAGCATTTTACCGTCAACTAACTGTGTTTTATAAGACCACATCCACTTCCATTTCACCTCTTTTCTTAAGAGCTCATTTAGAGGATGCAAAATTGTTGACAATTTTTTAATGAACTTGACAACCTGGAATTTGGGCTTGGCTCTGCCTCACCAGGTGTCTTCAAAATTTGAAAAACAAACCTTTCAGCTTTTAGCTGTTCAAAAACATCCAAAATCCCTTGCCCTTCCAACTAAACAGGCAAGCTAAATTTTGAAAACAGGTTCCCTACCTTGTCGCCAAATATGTAATATATTCTCAGAGAGATAAACACACAGGTTTATTCAAAATTGAAGCTACAGATTCCAAGTCCTCGCAACCAAACCTCAGTGGAGATTCCACTCCAATCCACATGGTGGAGCTAGAGGGTGGAGGTATTACAACTTGTTACACAGAGTGTGGGGAGTGATTCGCCAGCTCTGAGGCACTGCTGCAACACCAGTGTGTTCCCACTAGTGGGAACCCATTCCCCTGCCCTGTCTGTAGGAAGAACTTCCAAATCTCCAAGGGTCCTGGAGGAGCATGAGTGTGTACCTCCCAGGGAGAGTCCATTCATCTGCCGCATATGTGGGTATGTGGGAAAAGGTTCACCTAGTCCTCCAGCCTCCTGCAGCACCAGATCATTCACTCCAGGGGAGAAACCATTAACGTGGCCCCTGTATGGGAAGGGGTTCTCTAAGCCCACCAGATTGCAGGCATACCAGTGGGCTTATACTGGGGAGAGACCAATCATATGCTCCCTGTGCAGTAATACGTTCACACGGCCCTCCTGCCTGCTGGCACACCAGCGGGTTCGCATGAGGGAGAAACTGTTCGACTGTTCCTTGTGTGGGAAAGGGTTCTCTCAGCAATCAGGCCTGTGAGCTCGCTAAAGTGTTCACACTGGGGAGAAGTAATTCACCAGCTCCCTATGTGGGAGGGGTTCTGTCAGCCCTCTGACTTGCAGGCACACAAGTGGGTTAGCACTGGGTAAAAACCATTCAGCTGCTCCCTGTGTGGGAAGGGATTTTCTCAGTCCTCCAGCCTTGGGTACACCAATGAGTTGACACTGGGTAGAAACTGTTCATCTGCTCCCTGTGTGGGAAGAGGTTCTCTCATTCCTCCACTCTGCTGGGTCACCAGAGTGTTCACACTGGGGAGAAACACTGAAGTGTGAAAACACTGCTCCTGTGTGGGAACGGGTTCTCATGGCAATCCAGCCTTTGGGTAAACCAATTGATTCACACAGGACAGAAAATATTCTCTCTTTCAAAGGGATGGCCAATTGCACCTCTCTGCAGCCCACCAGGATATTTGCACCAGGAAGAGAATGTTCACCTCCTCCCTGGTCAGGAAGAAATTCAATCAGCCCTCCAGTCAATGGGGACACCACCGAGTACATACGGGGGAGAGATACGCTCAAGATGGACAGTCAGCATCTTTTCTCTCCAGTAAAAGTTTCACACACTAAAGGTGTGTGTTTAAGCTGAGGGGGAGGGAGAAAGGTTAAGGGAAATGTTTAGGGCAAATCTTTTACTCAGAGGGTTGTGAGCACCTGGAATGAGCTACCAGGTCCAGTTGGTTCTTGACAGACCCATGAATATGGAAGGAGGTGGATCGTGTGTGGGCAGCAGATTAGTTTAACTTGGGCATCCCGTTCAGTACAGACACGTGGGCCGAAGGGTCAATGTTTCAGAGGCCAGTTTGAGGATTGCTGTGTTGATGGGGATTTTCTCTGTAGCCTGAACTCCACCTCATCTCACTCTCCCACTATTATTTGGCCTTCTGCCCTCTTTGTCTGCTGTTCTGAGTGTGGGGTTCCTGCATCTGTTGTTGCCTTTCGTGGATGCTGCCTGACCTACTGAGTTGCTCCAGCATTTTGTGTGTCGCTGCTGAGGTGACTGTGGTGGTGATCTGACGTGGTGCCTGCATGACTGGGCTTTTGTGACGAGATCATAAACCAGGCAAGAAACGTCAGTGTCATTAACTGCTGGACAAGACATAGCTGTTAAAGTTCCTTTTGATGTTTGCAATTGATTAAGTTTAAAACTCGACACTGAAACCTCTGGATTTTAAGATAATGAGAGGGTGCAGATGCCGGGATCTAATACAGGACACAAGTACTGGAGAAACTCAGAAGGTTACGCAGCATCTATAGGGAGTAAAAGGCAGTCGACATTTCGGGCCTGAGCCCTTCCCCAGGAGTGCCAAAAATGAGGCAGAAGGGAAGGGGGAGGAGCACGGTGTGGAGGAAAATCTGAACACAAAGGGTTAAGGGTTCACCCATAAGTTGCTTACAAGAACATACAAAAGTCAGTTGCATATTGCTTAAGTGGAGGCGGGGAACCTTAAGGTTGTGATTTATCTGCAGACATGATAAGCTCTGGAATTCTGTGAAACAATGATTAAATTCTTGCCAAATGTTGACAATGATAAACTATTGTCAGGTTGACCGCAACAGGAAGCCACATGCAGGAATGCACTGCCATTTATTGTATATAAACTCTGTTAAAACTGGCTGTGAGCAGAGCAAGCTCAGGCTGGGTGCTGGGCATGCTCTCCAAGATATCTTGCTAATAAAACTCTTCTGAAACATTACCCTGGTGTTGGTAGTTGATTCTTTCTCCGCAAAAAATCTGGCGCTGCGAGCAGGATCCTATTTGACAAGATCACGAACCTGGGACTGAGGGTCCCGTAGGAGTGGGTGATGGCCCTAGCCAAGAACCTAGGTGAAAGGGGGTGAGGCAGTCTCACACACCAAAATCCCCACTTGAGAGGGTAAGGTGAGGCTCACACACCAAGATCCCTGCTTGAGAGGGTGAGGTGAAGCTCACACAGCGAGATCCCCGCTTGAGAGGGTGAGGTGATGTCCAGAGAGTAGGAGTCTCTCTATCTAAAATGGGGGGAAGGTGGAGAAGTAGAACCCAGGGTGACAACGCGGACAGAAGAGGGAACTGACAACTCTGTATATATTGTATAACTGTTGTTAAGGTTTTACAGGAGACCAAGATGGGAAATCGGCTCAGCAAGGCAATTATTCCCGGTCGAGCACATAAGTCTGTTCCCAGGCCACGACAACGACCCCGATGAAGAAAGCCACTAAAGACCCAAGGAAAGGAACAACGGAGACGTCGCCAACTGGTAGGAGATCCGCTGCAGCCTCTGGGCTCGCCAGCTGACATCATGATGAGAGAAACGGGAAACTGGAATTATGCCGTTCCGTTCAGTAATGATCTAAATATATTGTTCATGAATGAATAGGCGTACGGGGAAAGTTCAGCAGATCTGAAAGAATCTACTAATAGTGAAAGAGGAGACCCCATTTGGGATCTCGGATATTTTAATGGGTGTTTTAATAAGTGAACAGAGGACACGAAGTGGCATCAGCCCACGACCGGAAAGGAAGGAAAAGGGACAGACCCTAATTCGGAGTTTCCCGGGCCCACTTCATACTCCCCAGAGCACATCTGAGCCTCCAGGCACGGCCTCTACTCCTCCTGTCAGCCTGTATCCCCAGTTATATGCTGGAAGGGGAAGCGACTGGGACAACCTGGTCCAGACAGCAGTGGCTTATGCCAGCAGGCCGCAAGACAGGGCCCCCATCGGGCCTGTGCGTCAGGCTGAACCTCCTGTTTTGCGAGAGGCGAGTGTTGCCTCTGCACCTGATGCTTCAGGGCACAGAGAACCCAGGTCTGAGAAAGGATTGGAGTAACAACGCATAGTGGGGGCAAAGGAAAAGCCAGATTCAACTAGTCAAATGCCCCGAAAAATGATCGGAGACACCCCATACTAAAGCCCTGGATGCCCACTGAGGCACAGGACATGATTAGAGCAGCACCAGACCCAGTAAAGGAGACTCATAACGTTCCACTATTGGCTGCAGCAAACCTGCGCCATCTGTCATCACTTGCCCAGTGACATCCGTATGCTGTTACAAGCTGCCTACGGATCTCACTGGCAAGCAGTAAAAGAATCTTTCCTAGTCCCGATAGGAGAAAATGGGAGAAGTAACACACTTCCTACAGAAGGCTGGGGTTTTGTGGTTCATTTTAAAAACACTTGGAAGGAAAATGCTGGGGTGCCTTCACAAGATAACCAATCCTTGGCTGTGCAGACCTTGCTAAATTGCCTGCTGCCCCAAAATGTATAAGATGAAGCAATTGGATTGGCAAGGAAAGAAATGGGCTATTAACAATACTGTTACTGTATTGACTAATATGGACTAAAAAGGTTATTCACCCAGAAGGAGAAGCGAACAGGGCAGTTTTATATGTATATTTGTCCGAGAGTGGGGCAGGCCCTGGGATAAGACCCAGGATCAGTGCCGAAATTGCAGAATGAAGAGTCATTGACTACGGGAACGTAGAAGGCAGCCCTGGGGAAGACGATGGCAAAGAGGTGATGCCCATTGCCCTAGAGACCCTGGACCTTATCAAAATCCCCTTGTGGCCTAGGACTGTAACCAAAGGCCCCAGTTCTCCTTTCAGCAGCCCAACCCATAGGGGTGCCTGGAGGAGCACCTCTCCTCCAATTGTCCTTAGATGGAGAAAGCCAGCCTATCTTTAATGTGCAGATAGGGGGAAAAGAGAGTTTAATGTTGGTGGATATTGGGGCCACCATGTCATCTGTGCCACCATCCACAGGATTACCCTTGAGTGAAAAAACTGTAGATAGCATTGGGGTGTCCAGGACCCTTATGACTGTCCCTGATTCACAACCCACCATCCTGACGGTGGGAGATTAATTGTGTCACCCACGACCCCTGTCCCTATCTTAGGGAAACAAGCTCTCTGCAAACTTAATGCTACTTTATATTGTACCGAGGAGGGCGTTTATATGCAACTGCCCGCCGCTAATACATACCAGCTTCTGCATTCACTGTGTGATTCTAAGCAGGAACACGACAAGTCATAACTAGTCCCCATGTTGCCCATGACACTTACTCGAGATGTCACTACCCCGGAGCAGCTTCAAGTAATACAGGAGCTGGAACTGAAAACCGCCCAAGAAACAGCTTCTGCCCTCAAGCAGTGTATGTGGGATACCCACAGCTGCCAAGTGGACAAAGGTTTGTTGAAGAGTAAAGACGGAAAGGTAGAGTGCCTGCGAAGTCTATATCGGCCCATAGTAAAACTGGACCATGGGCAAACCCACCTGGGAAAAGCGGGAATGCTGCATAATATAAAGCAGGTATGGTTTTCTCCTGGAATTTCTACAAACATAGAAAGACAAGTGAGGAATTGTCTAATCTGTCAGAAGAACAATCTGCCAAATTTGATCGATTGCCCCATGCTCAGGCCCCCTTTGAGAACTTGCAGATTGACTTTGCCCATATGCCCCCTCAAGACAATAGACACACACACCGAGAGCAGTTCAGCTTATACAAATGTTTATTACAAATTCAAAAGCTGATTTCACTCTACAATATGCAAGCCCTTCCCAACTATACTTATCAACGCTTGGACTGGTCCCAACTGCCGAAGCGAGGCAACGATGCACACTTGTAGTAGGTTGTCAGGGCGCCAGTAGCAGCTTCTCCACCTCCCCTGACCGGGACGTTGGCTGGACTCCAGAAGTTCTTCTTCTTACTGAGAGATGTTGCCACCTCTCGGAGAGTCTCAAACTTCAGCAGCAGGACAATGGCTTATATTACCCAAAAACTGCTTACCCAAGCACCTATTCCCAGCACAGCAAGAAAGATAAGCAAGCAAGCTAGCATGCTAGGCTTCTAATGAATAACATAATTTTCAGTTTATCACTTTGAATATAATGGTTTATTTTGCATCAAGGCTAGGCCTCTGACACTCTGTGACCAAAACAAGCAGGAAGATTAAATGTTCTTAGTACACAGATGTCCTTTCGTCAGATAACAGCATCTCTGGCCCGTTGGTGGAATTTAGCTTATGTCTGCTGGTACTAAAACACAAGCAGGTTCTGAGCCTTGCAGAACCCAGAGCTGTAAGTTTAAAAAAACAGGTTAGAATCTTCCATTACAAAAGGGTAAAGTACTGGCTGGTTATAGTGGATATGTTTACCCGATGGATAGAAGCCTACCCGACTAGGAGAGATGATGCCCAGACAGTGGCCAAAGTCCTGATGAAGGAACTGATTCTCCGCTACGGGATCCCCAGAGGGATAAATAGCGATAGAGGGACCCATTTTATGGGAAAGATAGTGGTAGCCCTGACTGAGATAATGAGGGATCCAATGGTGCTCAGGCCAGAGATATTTCTGAGACAGCCAAAAATGAAACTTTGAATTTGCCATCCCTCAAATAAAACAGACTCCCAGAGCCTTGTGTGCCTCCTAAGTTTTGGCAGCAGAACCTACCCCACCTCTTTGAACCACCCTATAGGGTCTCCCACAAGAAAGCCACTTCCTCTGGGAACCAGAACAACAGGCTGCATTTGACACAGCAAAGCAAGCTATTGAACAAGCACTGCCCCTTGTCCCCTGCCAGGCAAGTGTTCCTTTTAAATTACAGATCTCAGCCAGTAAGGCAGGAGCTGAATGGATTCTCCGGCAGAAGATGCAAGGGTGCAGAGTCCTGCTAGTCTTCTGGAGAAAATCTCTGCCTGGTGCCGCCACTCGCTACAACCCATTTGACACTGGGACATCGGCCAACACTTTCCTCAGGGTTGTTTATGAATTTGCGAGCACCTGGACAGTGACACCGAACTGACGACTGACCAACAAGACAGTTCGTCATGTATTACAAAAAAAAATAATGAAGAGAACAGCTGTTGCTCTGGAAACTATCACTGGACATTTTATCTTGTCAAGCCTTCAACTTTTTTAAAATTGCATGTTTTGCTGTGGTTTTTACAATACATAATGTCTCTAAGCACACTCAGAGAAACTAAAGTCTATAGGTACATAATCTCACTGTGAATGTAAAGTTACAGTTTGTGAGCTGACCAATCAATGATCAGACCCCATGGTAGGAAACATCATATATATTTTGTTTTGCAATGATGGCATCACCCCAGAAACTCCCATTAACAGAAAAACATCTAATGGGGTGGGGGCTGTGGGAGCCTTTATTTAAAAATGCTAAATTGGCTAATTTTCTGTCCTGACTCCTCCTGGCTATGGATACAGGGATCCAACGCAGGCATTTTGGGCCCCCCGTTGAAAGAGAACGTGAGCATGAATGCCATTTTGGTGTCAAACATCAGCCCAGAAAAGCAGACGCCCCTGATGTAGACCTGCTGGCCTGCCCCCTGCCTCACCATGGGTTAGCACGATGACAGGCACCTGGACTCTATGCCTGAGGAGTGCCCAACCATGAGGCCAAGGCGCGGGATCCGCAAGCCAAGGAGTTAGGTATGGGATGTTGATATCTGGATCAACAAGGAGGAACTGTGGAGGAAAATCTGAACAAAAAGAGTTAAGGGTTCACCCATAAGTTGCTTACAAGAACATATAAGAGTCAGTTGCATATTGCTTAAGCGGAGGCGGGGAACCTTAGGGTTGTGATTTATCTGCGGACATGATAAGATTTGGAATTCTGTGAAACAATGATTAAATTCTTGCCAAATGTTGACAATGATAAACTATTGTCAGCTTGAGCAACAGGAAGCCACATGCAGGAATGCACTGCCATTTATTTATTGTATATAAACTCTGTTAAAACTGGCTGTGAGCAGAGCAAGCCCAGGCTGGGTGCTGGGCATGTTCTCCAAGATATCTTGCTAATAAAACTCTTCTGAAGCGTTACCCTGGTGTTGGTAGTTGATTCTTTCTCCACCACACATGGGCTTACTGGTGGATACTGGTGGGAGGGTAGAAGAGAGAGAAGGTGAGAGGGCTAAGAAGGGTAGCTCTCTGATGGGAGAAGGAAGTGAAGGGGGTGGGGAGCTGGAGGAGAAACAGAAGAATAACAGAAACTGGAGGTTGATATTGATGCCACCTGGTTGGAGAGGGTCGGGGCGGAATATAAGCTGCAATGCACAATAGTGCTGGAGAAACTCAGCAGGACACACAGCGGCCACAGGAAGGGAAAGGCAGTCGACATTTCGGATTTGGGCCCTTCATCAGGAATGTAGAAAATTAAGGAGGGAGGGACAGGGGGTGCAGCACAGGTGAACTAGTCATAGGTGGATACAGGTGAGAGAATATACAGAACCTGAAAAGTGACCGGTGAGATGACAGACAGTTTTTCTCTGATCAGATAAGTCTGGGAAGGAGATAGGGAACTGGGGAGTGGGGGGGGGGGGGGGGGGTGTGGGGAGGAGGGGAAGGAGACAGATCAGGGAAAGAAAGACTCTGAAAGGTCTCCAAAAGTAACCCTGGAAATTATAGGCTGGTGACTGTGACCTCAGTAATAGGTAAATAATCGGGTGTTCTAAGAGATCCTATATACTAGTATTTTGATAGCCTGGGACTGATTAGGTTGTCAACATGGCTTCATACGTGGTAGGGAATGTTTAACCAATCTAATAATTTTTTTTGAGGAGGTTACCAGGAACCTGTGGGTGTTGTCTGTATGGACTTTGGAAAGGCCTTTGACAAGCTCCCGTCAGGATGGCCAGACACTCGGTATTCATGGTGAGGTAATAAAATGGATTTGACATTGGCAAAACAGGAGAGGTCAGAGAGTGTTTGGGGATGAAAACTCCTCAGTCTGGACACCTGTGACTAGTGATGTGTCTCTGGGACTGGTTGTTGTTTCTCATCTATAGTAATGATCTGGATGATAATGTGGTAAATTGGATCAGCAAGTTTGAATTATACTTATCTCCTGTTGCTTCTATTATTACTAATTCTATATTATCTAAACCGTTTGAACTTTATCGTGGGACTAGACAGGATGTCCTCTTGGTCCATTTTTGGTTAATTTAGAATCTCTGGCTATTGTCCTTAAGAGAATCTCAGGATATTTCAGGCATATTTAGGGGAGGATTGCTTCATAAAGTTTCTCGTTACACTGATGACCTTTTGCTTCTTCTAATGGATCCTCCATTCCTGCTATACTAACATTATTTCAGCAATTCAGTCAGTTTTCGGGATATAAATTAAATTTACAAAAGAGAGAATTATTCCTTTTGAACACTCTAGCCCCCTTACATACTATTTGAAGATTGCTACAACCCAATTTACATACATTGGAGGAACAATTACCAAGAATCATAAACATGTGTTTGAAGAGAATTTCCTATCCCAGTGATCTCCTCTTTTGCTGTCCTTAATTGGACAAATTAACGTCATTAAGATGAATATTTTACCTACGTTTTTATATTCTATATTTTGGTTATATTATGATAGTAAAACAGATGTCCCTACCTGGGTTGATTTAGAGCTGAATTTGACTATTGTTTCAATACTTGGAGCACCTCTACCTTTACCAATTGGTAAAGATTGATAATCTCATGGTTAAACTTACAATTATGATTTGGTTTCAAAGGTTCCTTCTTTTCAGTCCTATTTTATCAATTTTGTTTACAACCTTCTATGATGGATTCTGCTTTTCAGAAATGGTCCAGATTTGGAATTAAACATTTTTATGATTTATTTATTGATAACAATCTTGCTACATTAGAGCAACTTTCTTATAAATTTAATTTACCAAATTCTCATATTTGTAGATTAGGTTCTTTCTCTATTCTTAATCTTCAAAATTCTTGCAGTTTCCTGTTAGGAATTTGATAGAAACAATTTTCAACCATCTCAGAAAAGGTTAACAGTGATTGTATATGATGTCCTGCTGGAATCAAGGCAAGTCTCAATGGATAAAATTAAAAAGTCATGGGAGCAGGACCTTGATATTTTTATTCCTGATGATTCTTGGAACTCTATTTTTAAGTTGGTTAATATATCTTCTCTTTGTGCCTGGCACTTACTGATACAATTCAAAATTGTGCATAGAGCTAGTATTTATACTAATATTAGCTCTTTCTGTGACAGATGTAAGAATGAGGACAGATCATTAATTCATATGCTTTGGTCTTGTTCAACCCTTGCCAAGTATTGGGAAGAGATCTTTCATACTTTATCAATAATTATTAATGTTAACCGAGCCTTGTTTGGGATGGTTGAACAGAGGGAAGTGAAATTGTCTTCATTTCAATGTCATGTGTTAGCCTTGACCTCTCTTATTGCGAGACAAGTAATTTTGATCAGATGAAGAGATGCTGTCCCATCCACTCATAATCAATGGTTACATGATATGATGTCATATTTAATTTGGAAAAAATAAGATGTTCAAGAAATGTTTTAAATTTAAATTTTTCCAATCTCTGGGGTTCTTTTTTGAATTATTTTCACAGCCTCCAATGGGAATCTTAATCAGGGTGTTATGATTCTTGGGATAAGATGTTTCTTTCTATTTTTTCTGGCAGTTTTTTTTTCTCCTCTATTGCCATGCAATTTAGGAATGGTTTGAGGTTTAGATTTGTTAAATTTCTTTTTTTTTTCAGTTTGTCTATGAATAATACTGTTGCATAAGAGAAATATATTTTTCTCTGACGTATTGCGCTTATGTGTTCTATTAATTTGTGTTAGTTTTATGCATCATTCCTTTATCTATGTATATCCTATTACATAAAATTCATAAAATTATTGAAAAAGAAAAGAAAAGCAAGTTTGCAGATGATACAAAGATTGGAGGTGAGCAAGGTTTCAAAACTTGTAGAGGGATCCGGACCAGCTGTAAAAAATGGCTGGAAACTGGCAGATGCAAATTTTTTTAAAACTTTCTTTAGAATTTTAAAATACATAAAGAATAATACAAAATATAATAACAAAATAAACTATATTAAAAAAAACTCCCCCCCCACCCTCAGCAAACTGCGGAAGGGGAGCAAAAAGGACACATATATCAATTAATTACATACATAGACTGTGTGATATCACAAACTTATAATAAAAAAGCTTTAAGATATTTCTAAACCCATATATTCCAAATTATCATGTAAATTATGTTATTTTCTCCATATAAATACAATAATGTCAATGAGCCATATTTACTTCTACATTATCTTTCCAAGTAATCACCATACATTTCTGTGCTACCACCAATGCTAAACAAACAAATGCCATCTGAAACTTGTCCAACCCCAAACCAGTTAAAGATACAGTATAACTCAGCAAAAATATTTCTGGGTCTAATGGCAATTTAATCTTAAATAATTGTTCAAAAAATACTCTATTTTTTTCCAAAAATGGTTGTACTTTGTCACAAAGTCAAACTGCATGTAAAAATATTCCAATATGTAGACCACATTAAAAACATAAATCTGAATTACTAAATTCATATCTCTTCAATTTATCAGGAGTCAAATAAAACTGATGTAAAAAATTATAATTAACTAAACTATATTTAGTAATTTAGTCACCCTGTCTTGACACATAACTTCCCAATCCTCCTGGATTCATAAAGATAAATCTTCTTCCCCTTTAATTCTAGATTTATTCAAATTTGGATCATTCATACTAGCTTGTAACAAAGCATACATATCAGAAATAAAACCTTTTTTTAATGTGTGCGAAATCAAAACCTCAAACTTTGTTAAATTCAGGTAACTTCATTTCTATTCCAAAATGATCTATTACCAAAGCTCAGACTTGTTAATACACAAATAAAGAATTAAATGGTATTCCAAATTTTTCTCTAGGTCGATTAAAAGAAAGAAACTGTCCTTCTTCAAAACAAACCTTGATCACCTTTATACCTTCAGAATCTCAAATCTTTAAATACATATTATTTGTCGAAAAAGGAATAACCCTATTTTGATATAATGGAGTGTGGATCAAAATCTTACCCCTCAAACCTATAATAGAATTTCTTTTAGTCCAAACCCCCTATTAAATATTTTAAAACAGGAATATTATATCCTTGTAATAAACAGGAATTCCATTGTAATGCGTGTCGAAAGAACCAAAGACTTGTTGATCCAAACCAAGGCTTTTATTAACTAAAAGACTGGAGCATATCACAAGTAGGTCGACCAGTGCAGAATGACCTGGTCTGGCTAGGAGCAATCCTTTAAGACCTGCCAGTAGGTGTGGCTACACTCTCAGCCAATCACAGCCATCCTACACTACCATCTGTACATATGTACATATACACATTGGTGATAGAATCTGTACTATCACATCCATTTAAATATAAGTTGATGAACCTGAAACTCAGAAATATAGGCCAACTCAACTTTAGTCCAAATAGGAGGTTGTGTGGTATCTAACATCATATTAACAAATTTTAATTGTGCAGCATCATAATAATACTGAAAATTAGGCAATTTGAGTCCTCTTAAAGCACATTTCCAAGTCAAAGTCTGTAATGCTACCCTAGCTAACTTTATTTTCCACAGAAATTTCCTTACCACCATATCAAATCCTGAAAAAATACTTTTGGAACTGAACAGGGAATCGATTGAAAAAGATATTGAATACGTGGAAAAATATTCATCTTAATACAATTTACCAGGCCCAATAATGTTAAGGGAAGATCTTTCTGTTTATTCAAATCCACTTTAATCTTCTTCAATAATGGTACATAATTTAATTTATATAAAGAATGATAATCTACATCAACAATCACCCCTAAATATTTAATTTCATCAGACCATCGCAACTTTGTAATCTGTTTGCACTCAGTATAATCACCATCTGAAATTGGTAATATTTCACTCTTATCCCAATTTACTTTGTACCCCGACAATACTCCATATTGATCCAGACACTTTTGCAAATGTTTCAAAGATTGTTCTGGATGTGTTAAGTATATCAATACATCATCAGCAATAAATTAAACTTATGTTCATCCTCTGCAACTTTTATCCCTTTAATATTGTAATTTTGTCTAATTGCTTGAGCTAATGGTTCTATGACCAACAATGCAAATAAAGTTGGTGACAATGGACAACCAAGACGTGTTGATCATGATAATTTAAATGACAAAGAAGTTTGGCCATTCAACACCACCCTAGCAACTGGAGTTTTAAATAACCCACAGTAAAAAATGGTCCAAAATTAAATTTTTCTAAAACTTTAAATAAAAATTCCATTCCACCCAATCAAATGCTTTTTCTGCATCAAGTGCGACAATCATTGTTTGGTTGGGCTGCTGCCTCGACGCATTGATCAAAATAATCAATCTAAGAATATTGTCCATAGCATACCTATTCTTAATAAAGCCTGCTTGGTCAGCATGTACCAAATGAGGTAAATGCTTCGCAAGTCTATTTGCCAATATTTTAGCTATTATTTTATAATCTACAATTAATAAAGAAATTGGTCAATACGAAGCTACATTCAATGGATCTCTGTCTTTCTTTGGAATTACTGTAATTATCGCTCTTGAAAAAGAATCTGGTAATGATTGCTCATCTGTTATTTGTTGAAGCACCTCTATAAATACAGGAGACAAATCTTCATAAAACACCTTATAAAACTCTACAGTAAACCCATCATCTCCAGGAAATTTCCCATTTGGCATCTCCTGTATAGCTTCTTTAATTTCAAAATCAATAAACGGAGACTCCAACTCTTTCGCTTCATCCTCTCCTAAAGCTGGTAAATCCAAAGCAGATTTAAAAAAAGATTCAATAGAACCATTATCCTGAACCCCTTCAGAAGTATATAATTTTTGATAAAATAAACAAAATTGATCATTAATTTCCTGGGGTTTATAAGTAACTGTTGAATTATTTTTAATAGCATTAATAGTCCTCGAAGCTTGTTCACTCTTCAGCTGCCAAACTAATACCTTATGTGTTCTCTCCCCTAATTCATAATAATGCTGTTTAGATCTTTGAATTAGCCATTCAAATTGATATGTTTGCAATGTATTATAATGAAGTTTCAACTTAGTCAATGCTGCCTTTTTATCTTCATTAGAATTTTTTTTGAAAGTCATTTTCCAAAGCAGCTGTTTCTCCAACATCAAACTTTCTGCCAAATATTGTTTCTTAACTTTTGCTGAATAGCTAATAATTTGACCCCGTAAATATGCTTTCAGAGCAACCCACAAAATAAAATTACTCTATACTGAATTAGTGTTGATACTGTACTTAAAAAGGAAACAGATGGAATTTAATTCAGTCAAGTGTGAGGTGTTGCATTTTGGAAGGGCAAACCAAGATAGGACATACACGGTAAATGGTCGGGCACAGAGGATTGTGGTAGTACAGAGGGATCTGGCAACACAGACATAGTTCCCTGACAGCAGAGTCACAGGTAGATAGAGATGAAAAGAGAGCTTTTGGCATATTGGCCTTCATAAATCTAAGTCCGTAAACTATCCATTATCTGGATTGAGTGTAGGAGTTTGGATGTTGTGGTAAAGTTGTAGAAGGGATTCATGAGGCCAAATTTGGAGTATTGTGTTCAGTTTTGGTATCCTAACTACAGGAAAGATATCAATAAGATAGAAAGAGTCCAGTGAAGATTTACGAGGATGTTGCCTTGACTTCAGGAACTGAGTTACAGGGAAAGGTTAAACTGGTTAGGACATTTTTTTTCTGTGGAGAGTAGAATGATGGGAGTTTTGATGGAAGTATTTAAAATTCAACCGTGCCTTCCTGTCCCGCATCGAACTTGTCAGTCACCAACGAGCCTGCAGCAGACGTGGACGTACCCCTCCATAAATCTTCGTCCACGAAGCCAAGCCAAAGAAGAAGATTTAAAATTATGAGGGATCCAGACAGTGAATGTGGGTAGAATTTTTCCACTAAGGTTAGGTCAGATATAAACCAGAGGACATGGGTAAAGAATGAAAACAAAGGTTTAGAGGGAATGTGAGGGGAACTTTTACACACGGTAGTGAGTGTGTGGAACAAGCTGCCAGCTGAAGTGATGAATGTGGGCCCCATTTTAACATTTAAGAAGAATTTGAACAAGTACATGGATGGCAGAGGTGAGGAGGGAAATGGATTCGGTGCAGGTCAGTGGGACTAGACAGAAAAATACTTCAGCACGGATAAGAAGGGCCAAAGGGCCTGTTTCTGTAATGTTCTATGGTTCTAAAAGTGGGTTTGTGGAAATTGGCAGTCAATGATCATGGCGTCTGGTTGGAGACTGCAGAGATGGAATATAAGGTGTTGTCCCCCCAGTTTGTGGGTGGTGTCGACGATTGGGGTCCAGATTGTTGTTCCGATTGGGATTTTCCTTGCAGCTCCAGCTCTCTGTGTGTTTGTACAATCCCCAGTTGACCTGCTGCCCCTGTTCATCGGATTTTTCATCTAAACTGCATCATATCTCCTGAGTCACTTCCCCTTTGTACTTGCTGGGCTGGCCTGTATGGATGGGCCCTGTCTGACCTGTACCTTGATGAATATTGAATAAAAATGGCTGTGATGGGAAGATTCTGATCTTGTTCTCGACTTCTGAAGCACCTTCAGGGCAACTTTATCTCCAGATTTAACAGCAAGTAGCTGTTGGAATGTCCTTTAAAACTCATTGACCAATGCCTATTCCAATGTAATGCTGGTAACCTGTGGATGACCCCATCAGGGATTTTGCCCCCTTATTATTCCCACCCTGGCCATACTCTCTTCAGAAGAAGTATGACATCACACACCACCAGGTTCAAGGACAGTTTATTTCACACCATCATCAGACTCGCAAACAAATCCCCAAATTATGATGCCTTTGCCCCAAATCAACGGATCTTTTTGTAACTCTGCATTTTGCACTCATGTACTGTGAACGAGATGACTATTTGTCTGATCACTGAACAACCTGTAACCCTGGATTTATCCCTTGGGTAAACAGATAGGCAATGATTCGGGTCGGGACCCTTTCCTGATAGGGGAAGAGGAGAGAGAGCAAGCAGGGGAAGGGCTGGGGAGGGAAAACTGACAAATATTTTTCTTTGAACTGGGTGTCCTAGATGTATGAAACTCCACTTCTGCTGACATATTTCACAGGGTCACAAGTTGTCTGAGTCACTGGTCCATCCCAGAAAACTGGAGTTCTCCAATTTCTCCCAAACATTCTACCCAAATCCTCCCCAGGTTGTCTGGACCATTCCCATTCTGAGATTGGTTTTGATCCAGAAGAAGAATAAATGAGAGAGAAAAGTGATCACGACTAATTTATTTACCACAGGAAAACATTTAACAAAAAGCAAAAGAACAAGCTTCTAACCCTTCAACCCATTGGGGACTCAACTTGAACGCCAGCTAAACAGTGGGGATGTGGAAAGGGATGGGGATGGCACTTCCTTTGCAAAGATGGTGTTGGTGGACGGAGTTCCCTTTCAGGAGCTGGGGGAGGTTCAGGCATCGGATGGTAGGGGAAGGGGTTGGGAACCACTCACACACACCTGGACACTGATATCTCTGACTGCCAAACCGAACCTCACTGAGCGGGAGTTGCAAAGATCGAGTCGCTACAGTAAAACAAGTCAAAATTAAGTCACCTCACATTCTTCTTGCCACCCCCACCCCCCCACCCAATCTAGTTCTGTTAACTTTGCTTCAATCAGACACATTCTCCACTCCAATCCAAGTAGATCTGCTCCTGTCTGAACGGCAACTTGGATCCATTTGCCAACTGCAGCAACAGGTCTACAGCAGATGCCTTTTCCCTGGCTCAACTCAAAGCTCAGAACATGTGATCAGCATCAGGATGCTCTTTATCGATTGCAGTTTGGCATTCACTACCATCATCCCCTCAAAACTGATCCTGGATTTCTTCATCTAAAGACCACAAACAGTGAGCATTGGTAAGAACATATCCTCCACTATCTCCATCCACACCGGAACATCACAGGGCTGTGTTCTTCACCCCTTCTCTACTCACTTTACCCCAGAGTCCCCAAACCTTTTAGACCATTCATCCTAAATGGTATTTTTGATACTTCATCGACCCCCAGTGCCAGATCGGGGAGTTGGTGCTGGTGTCGGACAGAGGGAGTGGTGGTCCCGGATGAGGGGGACAGCACCAGATGAGGGTGGGGGTAGGGTTGCAGTGGCAGGTGGAGGGTGAGTTTTGGTGACAGACTGGGTCTGGGGTGTGGCATATTGCTGCTTCTCTACTCCATCAGACCATCACTCTCTTCTTATTTAGAGGTCATTTAGATAATCGTATCTTTTAATCTTCCATCACATTTCTCTGCAAGTTTTTCTCCAAGCCTTTAATCTCCTCCTCGAGTCTATTACTAGCTGCCAAATATTTCTTCTTAAGCTTAGTTGTATAACTAATAATTTGACCTCTTAAATATACTTTCAAAGTATCATAATATAAATTTACTTTGTACTGAATTCTCATTCAGTTGTACAAACAAATTAATTTGATCTCTAATAAAAATGACAAATTCAGGTCATTTCAACAATGTTATATTAAATCTCCATCTATAACTAGTTTGTACCATATCAGAATTAGTATATGACATTAGTAAAAGTAAATGATCCGACAATGTTTGACTTTTATAATCTGCATTAATTACTCTCCCTTGTAACTGGGCAGATATTAAATAAAACATCAATTCTAGAAAAAGACTCATGCCTTGCCGAATAAAATGAAAATTCTTTCTCCGTAGATTTAATCTTCTCCAAATTTCCACCAAATTTAAATCTTTCATAATCTCTACCAATCGTTCCGCCATCTTTGATTTTCTTACTGATTTTGGAGGTTTATCTAACAAAGGTTCCAAACAGCAATTAAAGTCTCCTCCCACCAATATATTATCATTCGCTTGATTCCCAGTCCCATAAAAGCTTCAGTAATAAACTTTATCATCTACATTAGGAGCATAAACATTTAACAATGTCCATGCTTCTGAAAAAATCTTACAATTAATCATCAATATACCCTGTCCTTCTTCTCCGAAACTAATTTCAGTGTAAAAGGCAATATTTTATGAATTAAAATTGCCACTCCACATGCTTTAAGAGTTAAAAGAAGATGTGATCACTTGTCCAACTCCTCATCCCTTTTTAATTTTAAGTGTTCTTTTTCAGTCAAGTGAGTTTCTTGTAAAAAAAGCTATTTCCACTTTCATTTTCTTAATATAAGCCAATACACGCTTTCTTTTTATCAGAATATTCAAACCCTTAACATTAAAAGTTGCAAAATTCAAGTTAGACATTTTAACTACATCAGTTCAGACACACACCAAAATTACAATTTCAAAATCGAGGCTCCAAACTTTTTAAAAAAAATACAAAATCTTAAAAAACTAAAATCTAAATTAAAACAAAAATATCCCCCCCAAAAAAAACACTGCTAATGCAGTACCCCCTCCATCAATTGAATTATATACCCTTATTGAAAATAATTAAGACAGATTTGAAGAAGTAGAAAGTCCTACCTTTAACTTTAATAGGAAGGGTGAATTGTATTAAAATGAACGTGCTTCCTCATATACAGTATCTCTTTCAATCTATTCCTTGCTTTTTACCAAAGATTTTTTTAAAGAATTGAATGATGCAGTTCATTTATTTTTATGGAAGAGTAAATTATCTAGAGTTTCTTTGCAAAAACGGATTTGGAAATATGCTTTAGAAGGCCTTCAGTTACAAATTTTCTGAATTATTATGAAGCAGCAAAATTGAAATATTTTAACCAAATGTTAGATACAGAACAAATTCCAACATGGGCTAGAGTTGAATTGACCCACAGCTTTTAGAGAATAATGCAAATTATTTTATATATAAATGGAGACCAAATTTTTAAAAGACTTATAATGTGCCTGTACTTAGACATTTATTGGAAACTTGGTATAAGAGAGATTGTATGATTGGATCTAAGGGTAAAATCACTGGTCAGTCCCCTATATATAGAAATAGGATACCATTTTCAATGGATAGTCGATACTTAAGAGTGGGATATGAAAGGTATTCATAGAGTGAAAGATTGTTTCAAGAAGGATGTTTTTCTTTTGCTCAATTTCAAGAAAAATTTGAGATATCATTGAATCCAATATTTGATTATCAATGCGAGCTTTATTTAAAAAAAATTTTGGACAGGAACTAAAGCTTCTTAATTTGACTTGGTTTGAAAAGTTAATTACGGATTCTTTGAAAAAAGATTTTATATCAGAAATGTATGCTTTATTACAAGAAAGAGTGAATAAACCTAGTGTTTTTAAAATAAAAAATAAATGGGAGAAGGATTCACAACTTGTTATATTGGAGGGAGATTGGCTGAAGATGTGTGAAGACACTGTAACTAGATTGATTAATGTGAGATATAGTTAATTATAATTTTTTATATCAGTTATATTTGACACCGGAAAAGTTGAAGATATGCCTTTAGGGATTCAGATCTATGTTTTCAATGTGGAATACAAAAAGGAACTTTTTAGCATTCTGTTTGGTCATGTAATAAGGTGCAAAATTTTGGGGTGAAAATTAGAGAATTCTTAGAACGTTTATATAATATTCAGTTATTAGCTGATCCTTTATTATTTTTACTGGGACTCATGACAGATTTAAAAGAGATTAAAATTGGACAAATTTCAAATTGCATTTATTCACTTGGTTCTAGCTGTGGCAAGAAGATGTATAGTGGTAACATGGAAGGATGATGTAGAGATAAGTATTCAAAGAGGGCATAATGAATTGAAATCATGTATTCATCTAGAAAAAAATAACATATAGTTTACATAATAACTACTTTTTTTTAAACTAAAATTTGGGAACCATATTTGAGATATATGGGACTGAGTGTATGTTTATATATATAATGAAGAGGCACTAATCTATTTATGTAAAAGGCTCAGTTTTTAGGTAAAGATAGGGGTAGATTTGGTTTTTTTTAGTGGGGTGGTTTGGAGGGGGGAAGGGGTAATATATTAATTTATTATTTTGTATTAATAATTTTTAAAACATGGTATTTCTAGTCCTCCTCATTCAAATTTCCATGTTATTTTTTCTAATGCAACTCTTGCCATTTTCCCTTTCCAAAAAAATTTCCTTACATACTTATTTAGTTCTTGAAAAAAATTGATGGTATAAATGTAAGTAACATTTGAAATAAATTCTGTATTCTAGGGAAAATATTCATTTTCATACAATTTCAATAAATTGTTATCAATTTTAACACCTAAATATTTTATTGCATCTCTCTGCCACTTATAATGACTTTCCTTTAGTCTGCCTTTACTGTGGGCATTATTTCACTTTTATCACAATTTATTTTATAGCCAGGTTCTACACCATATTCTTTCAGTCTAAATTGCAATTTACTTAATGACCTTTCTGATTCAGTCAAATACATGATAACATCTTCTGCAATTAAACTAATCTTATCCATTTTCTATCTACTTTAAAACCTTTAATATCATCATCAAGTCTAATTAATTCTGCCAAAGGCTTTATTGCTAAAATAAATAATGAAGATGACATTGGATATACTTGTCTACTTGTCCATTTGTTACCATTTTTGCTTTAAGTTTATATAAAGACCTTTGACCCCATCTATAAATGTGGGTGCTATTCCAAATTTATTGAATAAAAAATCCCACTCAGGTCTATCAAACACTTTTTCAGTGTCTAAAGTAACTACCTCTCTTAATTATGCTAAATGTATTATACTCATTAATTTCATTACATTATCTGCTAATTTCCTTTTATTAAACAAATCCAGTTTGATCAATATTTATTAATTTAGGTAAATATTTTGGTATTCTATTTGCTAACATTTTAGATATTATTTTATCATCTGCATTTAACAATGAAATAGGTCTATATGATGATGGTTTCAAATGCTCTTTCCCCTGCCAAAGCAAATTTAAACAAATTTTACTTAATAGATATTCAATTTTAATTGAGGCTTACTTTCTCTAACCTCTCCCAGTAAAACTAACATTCGATCCTGTAGGAACTTTACTCCATTTATTCGTTCTAATAAGTTACCCAATTCAAACAAAAAAAAGTTTAATTGTGGAACACGGCCTAGTCAGATGTCAACGTTTTTGCCCACAATGCAACGGGGCCTGAAACCGTTCCAATTACCGCAAGAAAACGGAGACAAAAACTGGAACTAAAGTACGTGACCTCCCTTTCTAACGTAACAAGTACAGAGCCCGCCTCCTCAACCGGTCTCCGATCTTCCACCAATGCCCGACTTCAGAAATCTGTCAGTCATGCCTCGAGACCATTCTCCCCGTCGAATTCGGCAATAAAAACTGTCAATCATGCTCCCTCGCACCTGCGCACTGAGGACAAAGCCACGCTTCTTTTTCTCAGGAAATACATAGAAATGCTGGAAGATCTCAGCAGGTCCCGCAGCGTCCACCGGAGGTAAAGATCTTCTCCCGACTGCTCGGACCTGAGCCCTTCTTCAAGTTGTGAGAAAAAGTCAGCGCAGGGTGTTTTCATCCTCCAGCCCCCCTGGCTGTAGCCGGAGACGAGCGAAAACCTCCACTCTTCTCCCCTTCTCCCTTTGACAGGATAGGATAGATTTCTTCCGGTCCAGAAACTGGTCCATTTCCACAGGATCTGAACTTACTGACACCCTCTCTCCTCCAATGTATAAACGATCCAATAACTCACCCCCGTCTTCCGCATGAAGGCACCGGCTTCACCCCCTGTCGCCCTCACGCCCCGCTTTCACACCGTGTACTCAGGTCAACGTTTTCCCTCCGTCTCCTGCTGCCCGTTTACAATTTTAGAAATCATCATTTTTACATTTTGTGTACATTTTATTTTTTTCCTTAATCTTAAAACATTCCACTCTTCAAATCACCCCCCAAACACCCTCCACAATTCCGTGCTTTCTCCTGTGTTAAACAGCAGCGGGAACTGCACCGGATCGGCTCCGATTCCCTGTCCACAGTGACCCGGTGAGAGAGAGCGACTTCTGATTGGTGGAGCGAGGCGCTGTGATTTGTTCGCTCGGGTATCCAACCAGAACTGTCACCGCAAAATATATCACCAATGACAATCCTTTCTATTTCTAATCCCTCATTAGCATAGGGCGACGGGGCTGCCTATTTAACCTGCGCTCTTGGTTTGTGGTTATTTCGGTGTTTGAAGCTGATCGAGAAAATGCCTGAGCATCAGAAACCAGCTTCCAAGAAGGGCGCCAAGAAAGCCTTGGCCAAACCAGCAGGCAAAGCCGGCAAGAAGCGCAGGAGGGTGAGGAAGGAGAGTTACGCCATCTACATCTACAAGGTGATGAAACAGGTTCATCCCGACACCGGGATCTCCTCCAAGGCCATGAGCATCATGAACTCGTTCGTTAACGATATTTTCGAGCGCATCGCGGGCGAGGCTTCCCGCCTGGCCCATTACAACAAGAGGTCAACCATCAGCTCGCGGGAGATCCAGACCGCCGTGCGCCTGCTGCTGCCCGGGGAGTTGGCCAAACACGCCGTGTCGGAAGGGACAAAGGCGGTGACCAAGTACACCAGCTCCAAGTAAAGCTTCACAGGGAACTGACCAGACAGACAGAAAACCCAACGGCTCTTTTAAGAGCCACTCACAGTCTCACTGAAAGTGTTGTACCACAGTTTCCATAATAATTTCCGAGCGATTGATTATCTTGAAATTTCCGCTTCACGCGTTTATTCTCAGTTTGTGTTGATCCAAGTTTGCGATTTCGGTGCTGCATGTTCCTGGTGTCGCTGTTGAATTCCTGCCCCCTAAAGGGCCACGGAAACGTTTTATTCTCATCTGTTTTTCACGGTCATTGAATATGTTGACAATTAGGAGCGATTAATGTGGGCAAAATACAAGCGTTTTCACTGTTCAATTGCGACTATGGGTGCGTTCTATGATCTGAAACCCCGCATGTTGTAATTGCCCCGAACGCCATCAGTCAGTTCACGGTGTTTTTCCGGAGGAACATTTACTGCTGAGAATCGTTTCCTTTCCCACATCTGTTACTTCTTGAAATAAATCGGGTAACTCTTTACAGCGATTCTCGGGACATGAATACACACGATGTAAATGTGTCGTGATTGAGTGATCACTGATGAGCAGAAATCACGCCAACAATCAGATTCACAACAACTTGTTTTCAGACTCTGCACAGATGAAATTTCACGGCCTTTTCACATTTCGGCGATTGGAGAAACGGGCCGTTATTCTCCGCGTTCAACGAGCTGCCGCCTGTTCATTGGTTGCTCTCGGAATGGGGACCTTGCTCAGCCAATGACAGTGAGCACTGAAGGTCCAATCATCAGGCTCCCTTTCCATTCCTCCAAAAGATACAAAAAGGGCGACTGCGACCTCAGCTTCTTACTGGTAGTGCATGAGTTGATGAAAATTATGGACATGAGTGGACGAGGGAAATCTGGCGGGAAAGCTCAGTCCAAGTCTCGCTCGTCCCGGGCCGGACTGCAGTTCCCCGTGGGCCGTGTTAACAGGCTCCTGAGAAAGGGCAACTATGCTGAGCGGGTGGGCGCCGGAGCCCCAGTCTATCTGGCTGCTGTGCTCGAGTACCTGACGGCTGAAATCCTCGAGCTGGCCGGCAACGCGGCCCGGGACAACAAGAAGACACGTATCATCCCCAGACACCTGCAGCTGGCCGTCCGCAACGACGAGGAGCTCAACAAGCTGCTAGGAGGAGTGACCACCGCTCAGGGCGGAGTGCTGCCCAATATCTAGGCCGTGCTGTTGCCCAATAAAACCGGCGGAACTAATAAGTGAAACGGCACGAAGCGAACCCAGTGATGCAAAGGCTCTTTTCAAATGCCACGAAAGTCTGGAGGAGCTGGCTGGGGTGGGGAGATGGGTTCTATGAATTTTTTTTTATAATTCGGCGAGTTTCTGGGCAGAATAGAATGGTCTGGACCGGAACAGAATTAAGATGTAATAATTTCGCCCAAGTCCACATCCCGACACGGTATTACGTATACTTAATTCAACCTGCTACAAACGCAGACAAGCGAAATCCTTGCGGTCAACCATCGGCTGGACATGGTTGTGGAATTGTCAGATTGCAGGTCGACCTGACGGAAGAGAGAGCGTAAATCCCGGGTCACCGCGGTTAGCGGGATTGAATAGTCATTTCCACGTCATTAAAGCAGAAGATTGGTGTTGGTTTTGTTTTTACGTCACGATCAAGACACAAAAAGCGCCATTTAACACACCCAGTCCAAATTCACAGGACAGAGATGGGACAAGAACCGTTGGGGTTTCCAGCTGTTCTCTGCTGAACATTATTTTCAATCACAGAAAATCCGGCAACTACACAAGACGTCACAGCTCATTTCTCTATCTTGATCGTGGCTTTGAAAAGAGCCTTTTGTGGTGTTTGGTGCGCTCCCCGCGGTTGCGGCGGGCTAGCTGGATGTCTTTGGACATGATGGTGACGCGTAGGTTACAGGATGGCGCACCAGGTAAGCCTCGCTTGCCTCCTGCAGGGCCATGACGGCCGAGCTCTGGAAGCGCAGATACGTCTTGAAATCCTGAGCGATCTCCCGCACCAGGCGCTGGAAGGACAGTTTGCGGATCAACAGCTCGGTGGATTTCTGGTAGCGCCGGATCTCCCTCAGAGCCACGGTACCAGGTCGGTAGCGATGAGGCTTCTTCACTCCGCCCGCGGCCAGCTATTTGCGAGGAGCTTTCCCTATGGTCAATTTGCGCGTCGTCTGCTTGGTCTGAGACATTCCACTTCAACAGTGTACACACAATCTGAGACACGAAGACTGAAATAGTGAAACCTGCTCAGGCTCGGACTTGTAACTAATTGGTGAAGACCCGCCCCACCGCTCTGAATGGATGGAGCAGAGATGGCAATCATCGTGTTCCAGGGCTGTGATTGGTTCCATCATCATACGACTCACAGGGCCGTTTCAGACCTGAGAGAGAGAGAGAGAGAGACGCACACAGAGGCTGCAGTGCGATTGGCTGAAGTTTATTTTCAAATTGCCCGCCAATTTTGGAGAACGGTTTGATGGAAACTGGTTCTCCCTGATTTTCACTCAGATCAAATCAAATTCATTTTAAATATCAGTGAATTTTCTCATTCCACCAGTGTGTCTGAAAATGGGCCATTGATGGACTGAACCGCTGCTGAAGCGGATGGAATTTAGCTCGGCTGGAGAAAAGCGACTGCTCCCTCAATAAAGTTGTGTGGAACAGAGAGCGGATATCACCTTGAGAAAAACTTTGGCTGCAGATCACACTTACTCTTTAAATCTACCATGAATTTAAAGTCTTTCCTCGTCAACTCCTGAGCATGATATTAGTTAAATAAAATCTAAATACATGATGGAATTATTTTCAGAAAACAAATTATTAAAATTTAATCCCAATTTGTTCACGTTGCCAGATCACTGCTCCCTCTGTGAGGCCGTGGGTGGCTCTTAGAATGTTTTTGTTGTGTGGAGAAAGGACGGAGTTCTTCAGCCGCCAAAGCCATAGAGAGTGCAGCCCTGGCATTTCAGAGCATACACCACATCCATGGCGGTGACCGTCTTGTGCTTGGCGTGCTCGGTGTAGGTGACGGCATCCCTGATCACATTCTCCAGGAAAACCTTCAGCACCCCGCGGGTCTCCTTGTAGATCAGCCCCGAGATGTGTTTCACTCCGCCACGCCAAGCCAGGCGGTGGATGGTGGGTTTGGTGATGCCCTGGATGTTATCACGGAGAACTTTATGGTGCCGCTTGACTCCACCTTTGCCCAGTCCTTTATCTCCTTTTCCTCTGCCAGACATGGTCCCACTCACTGAAGTCGCTGATCAATGACAGCCCCACTGCTGCCGGCCCCTTTTATACACAGCGCCCCGACCTGGCTGAGGACGTGCAGTGAAGGGGAGGGGAGGAGACAGAGTCAGAGTGACAGAGAGAGCAGAGAGCGGCCTCTCATCTTCCGCCCCGGCCCCGGCCCCGAAAATCGCCAATTTCCAACCGTGATCAGCAGCAGAAAAGAAACAGTGACCGCGAACAACACACATGGGGTTACATTTTTTCCGATTTCCTGAAATATGAAAGCTTTAAATAGGCGCTGTGGCAATTAACTAATGGTGATATTCCTGCTGAAGCTCTGTCCCTTAGTTAACATAGGAAGGAGTCAAGGGTACATTCAAATTAGGAGCAGGAGATAGCCATTCGGCCCAATGATACTGCTCTGCTTTCAATAAGAGACTTGATCTGCACTTGGACTTATCACCATTTCCCATAACCCTTAATCCACTCCTTTTAAGAAATCTGAGTTTTGGAAGAATTTAATGAGGCAGCTTCACTGGGCAGAGAATTCCGCAGATTCACTTCCCTCAGGGAGAAGGCATTTCCTCATCTCCATCTCAAATCTACTCCCCGGATCTCATCTCCTTCCGTTTCACCACGGAAGCCTGTCTCCTGTCCCCACACCTCCCCTCCTCGGTGAATAATCACCTTAACCCGGCTGATATGGGAAACCTCCCTGTGATGGCTGCAGATTCTGAGGCATGTGATATGTAATTACACCACTAGGTCGCCAGGGGTCATCCCAGTGACCTTGTACATAAAGCAGTCCAGAGCTACAGTCCAGACTTCCAAGTTGTCTTCCAAGACCTCTTAGTGTAAATATTGATTTATTAAAGTTGTCTTATACTCGCACTGCTGTTTTGGTTATTGTCAGTACAATTTAATACTCTCCCCCAGAATCTGCCTAAAGGAATTGGTATTGAACGGAGACAGGAGTCGATCACATTCCCAGACCGAGTGAAGCCTGTCCCGGACATCCCGTTGTCAGGATTTTATTTGGACACTGGGACCGGGCGGGTGCAGAGAATATGATGGAGTTACCGGGCTTCGCGTGAATGATTCCCCGCTGGAATGTGAACGTGGTCCCGGAACAGGAGTGACGTGACTGGGTAGCAGCTCTTCACTGAGGGATGTGGGTGGCTCTGAGAAGAGCCGTTGGGGTCAGGACTTTACACATTGAGCTTTTTCTTTCACTTCTTGGCCGCTGCCTTGGGTTTAGATTTCGGCCGGGCCCTGGATTTTACAACCTTTTTGGTCGCCTTCACCTTGGTGACTTTGGCCTTCGGGGGGCTCTTGAACTTCTTCGGGGTCGCCTTCTTGGCCACTGGCTTCTTGGCCGCCGTCTTTTTAGCCGCTGGCTTCTTGGCGCCGTGTTTCTTGCTGGGAGATTTCTTGGCCGCGGGTTTCTTGGAGGGCGATTTCTTGATGACTGGTCTTTTGGCCGAAGACTTCTTTGCCACCGACTTCCTGGACTTCGACGCCGTGGCCGCTGGTTTCTTCGCTTTCTTTGCCAATGACACTGTTCTTTCTTTCTTCCCGGCCTTGAAGTGACCCGACAAGCCCGAGCCTTTGCATTGAACCAGGAGGCCGCTGTCCAATTTCCTCTTGATGCTCGTCTTGATGTGCGAGGCGGACTTATGCACATCAACGCCGCCAGCGGACAGAGCCTTCTTTATGGCGAAGTAGGACATCCCCCCGCGCTCGCGGCAATCCGCCACAATCTTGTCGATCTGATCGCCCAGCCTGGGACCGGCTGGCTTGGGCCGAGCGGCCGCCTTCTTCTTCTTGGGAGCCTTGGTTTGGGCGCCGGGAGTGGCAGGAGGAGCCGCTTCGGCCGCTGCGGTCTCGGTCATGTCGGCGACTCTCACAATTTCTCCCCGAGTTTCAGAACTGAGTGAGAAATGAAGCGGGAGGCGGCAGCACAGAGCAACTTAAAGGCAGCGAGCGGACGGGGCGGAGACATCCTGCTGTCAGCTCCCGCCACCACCGCCTCTCTGTGTTTCTGTCCCCTCCAAAATTCTCCCATTCCTATTAACATCGGAAACCCCGGAGTCCCGGACTCACCCCCGACTGTCTCCGAGGACCGAATGTTTGTTGTAAAGGGATTTTGATCCGAATTCAATGAGATACTTCCCGTTTAAACCCGTTTCATTCCTGCACCGACCGCGTTCTCTCCCCCAATTACTGACATGTTTCCTGCTTTCCGACAGAAATATTAAAACCAACCAAAACTTTGACGTTCATTCCCACTTCAGCACTGAGCTGGGGGCCGACGCTATCCCGTGACTGGGAAAACTTGTCATCTTTCACAGGAGGGGCCGGCAAATCCGTCGCTGTGATCGGATCCACAAACACAGAGACTCCAGTCAGACACCACCCCTTGAACACAGTCTCTCTGACACAATGTTACCCTCCGCACCTTCACAGCACAAACAGTAGACGGGAGCACAGTTCCCAGCACTGGTTTATCGTCTAAGCTGCGGATTCTCAGGAGTTCCTTGTGGTTTCCCAGCTCAGACACTACCTATCCTTCGCCCCTCTCCGCCCACACCTCAATGAATTCCGTGCACGCTTAGATCCCAAACTCTCCTTCCGTCGTCTCTTCCTCCAGTTTAATTTCCAAGACTGTGACTCTTCACTCCCACCCCCATCCAAGACCCTTTCTCCCACTTTAAACCTTCTTCCTCCTCCTGGACATCTTTTCCTGGTCAGCTACCCACTCTGGGCCTTATGTTTTCCAACTGCCACCAAGACATCAACCGTCTCAACTTTACCACCAGCCTCCTAGTATTCTAACCTCACAATGAAATCCGCACACAAGGATGGTGCTGTTGTGGTCTGGCTCATTGATATCTACCTTGCCGAGGCAAGTAAACAGCTCTCAGACCCCCTATTGACCCCTCCCACAGGACCCCACCACCACACTTCAAGTCACTGTTTCCAATACCATTTCCAACCTCATCATCTCTGGTCACTGCCCCTCATGTCCACCAAACCTACTCTCTACCACCCCCACACTGCCCGTTTCTATCTTCTACCCAAGATACACAAACCCAATTATCTGGGCAGACTGATTGTTTCTGCTTACTCTTGCCCCACCAGACTAGTTTCTTCTTTCTCCTCTGATCCAATCCCTCCCCACCTACATCTGCAACACATTACATGCCCTCCATCTCCTTAATGACTTCACATTCCCCGAACTGGACCTCCTCATCTTCATGATGGATGTCAAATCCCCACCTCTATCCCCACACACTGAAACACTTCACTTATTCCTGGACTAAAGACCCAACCAGTCACCCTCTATCACTACCCTCCTCTGCCTCACAGAACTTGTCCTCATTCTAAATAACTCTGTTACTAACATGTCTGGTGCTGTGGATGGGTTTGGGGCAGGATTATTTGCAGAGATCTCTTGTTCAATAAGAGGTGGTGGGATTTACCTGGAACCCATTCACGACAGTGGATTTGGATTCATTCTAGATGTTAAAACATGGGGAATCATGAGAGTTTTGGATTCCAACCCACATCTAGTATTTTCTGGGAATGTGTAGGATTCCCCATGGATTCTTTCTCCATGTGTGACCGAGTCCATAATTCCTCTCCTTGCCAATCCACAGGACAGTTGGAATTCATTAGGTGTTCTATTTCATTTCTGAGAGTTTGTGGTGAAATGTGAAAATCATTTAAGAGATTAGGTGGTTTCAGGGTACAGGGCCGGAGTGGAAAACAAGAGGCTTCTGCTCTGTCTGTCACTCTGATTCTGACTCCTCCCCTCCCTTTCACTGTGTGATCCTCGGCCAGCTCAAATTGCTATGTGTAAAAGGGAACAGCAACAGTGGAGCTGTCACTAAGCAGTGACTGGAGGGATCAGCATCATGTCTAGCAGGCAAAGGAGTCAAAGAACTGGGCAAAGGCAGAGCCAAGCAGCACCACTAAGTGCTCCATGATAACATCCAGGATATTTACCAAACTTGCCTGGCTCACCGTGGCAGAGTCAAGCAGATTTCAAGGCTGATCTATGAGGAGACATGCGGGTGCTGAGGATTTTCTTGGAGAAAGTGATCAGGGATGCCGTCACCTACAGCAAGCAACCAAGCATAAGATGGTCACCACCATGGATGTGGTGTATGCTCTGAAACACCAGGGCCACACTCTTTATGGCTTCAGTGGCAAAGAAATCATCCTTTCTCCACACAACAAAACAAAGTCTTTTCTAAGAGCTGCCCACCGCCTCACAGAGGAAGCAGAAAACCAGCAACGAGAACAAATTGGGATTAAAATTTAATTAATTGTGATTTAGAACATACACAGTCGATTTAAAGAATGAGGTGATCTACAGCTGAGGTTTTCCTCGAGGCAATCTCCACTCTCTGCCCAACACAACTCTTTAATAATGCAGTGTTGTTCAAAGCCTGGAAACCTCCCTCCAGGGAACAGTCATTTTTCTCCAGCCTCTGGCAGATCTGGTTCCCCTCAGCTTCAGGACAGTCCAGTCCATCTGCAGCCCATTTTCGTTCTTTTTGAATATTTTATTTAAAATTTTCATCCCTGTAATTATATATTACCCAAAGTCAATGCCCACTCTCCCCTCCCCACCTTCTTGCCCCATCCAACTATAAAAGTTATGATAAAAAGATACAATATATAGTTGTATAAACAAATTATATAAAGATAAAATTAAAATATTGTGGCAGGTGAACAGAGTAAGAAGCAAAGCCACCACGCTGAAGGTCGTTAATGACTGTTTTATTTGAATTTGGCATGTGCCCCTTTAAGGGCAGCATTGGTTCAGTCACCACCTGCATGATGACATCACAATTGCTCCCTGGGGCATGCGCCATGTGGGAGGTTTGAGTGTGGAAGAAACCCCCGATGGTGCCATCTTCCCAGGGCTGCCTCGTCATGTGGCATTATAAGCGGGGCTGGTTCACCCTGAGAGAGTGCACCATCACAATATATAGAAAAAGTAATATCAATTGGGATTGCTCAAAGGATTAGCTCACACTCTGGAGTCTTACAGCATTTATATTAAACAACTTTGGGGAAGATTATTATAGGGCTTAAGAGGCCGGAAGTACATTTTTACATGTTTGCCTTAAACTTTGCATATACGAGCTCCAAACTTGTATGAAAATTCAATATTTGTTTTGCAAATTATGGTGTACATTTCCAAATACCATCTTTCTATACTCAAATGTACATCTGATTTCCAAGTCACTGCAATACATTTCCTTCCCACCACTAAAGCTATTTTAATAAATTTAACTTGATAAAATTATTGTTTTAATTCAGGTCTTGTTCCTTCCATATTCACCAATAAAAATAAATATGGATTTTGTGGAATAATATGGTTATCAACATGGTTATCCAACTGCACGAAAACCAACAAAGTCGGGTCAGATACAGCAATGAGCTCTCTGAACCCTTCTCCATTAACAATGGCGTGAAGCAAGGCTGCATTCTCACACCAACTCTCTTTTCAATCTTCTTCAGCATAATGCTGAAACAAGCCATGAAAGACCTCAACAATGAAGACGCTGTTTACATCCGGTACCGCACGGATGGCAGTCTCTTCAATCTGAGGTGCCTGCAAGCTCACACCAAGACACACGAGCAACTTGTCTGTGAACTACTCTTTGCAGATGATGCCGCTTTAGTTGCCCATTCAGAGCCAGCTCTTCAGCGCTTGACATCCTGTTTGGGGAAACTGCCAAAATGTTTGGCCTGGAAGTCAGCCTGAAGAAAACTGAGGTCCTCCATCAGCCAGCTCCCCACCATGACTACCAGCCCCCCCCCCCCCCCACATCTCCATCAGGCACACAAAACTCAAAACGGTCAACCAGTTTACCTATCTCAGCTGCACCATTTCATCAGATGCAAGGATCGACAACGAGATAGACAACAGACTCGCCAAGGCAAATAGCGCCTTTGGAAGACTACACAAAAGAGTCTGGAAAAACAACCAACTGAAAAACCTCACAAAGATTATCGTATACAGAACCGTTGTCATACCCACATTCCTGTTCGGCTCCAAATCATGGGTCCTTTACCGGCATCACCTACGGCTCCTAGAATGCTTCCACCAGCATTGTCTCTGCTCCATCCTCAACATTCATTGGAGCGACTTCATCTCCAACAATGAAGTACTCAAGATGGCAGAGGCCGACAGCATCGAATCCATGCTGCTAAAGATCAAACTGCACTGGGTAGGTCAGGTCTCCAGAATGGAGGACCATCGCCTTCCCAAGATCGTGTTATATGGCGAGCTCTCCACTGGCCACCGAGACAGAGGTGCACCAAAGAAGAGGTACAAGGACTGCCTAAAGAAATCTCATGGTGCCTGCCACATTGACCACTGCCAGTGGGCTGATCTCACTTCAAACCGTGCATCTTGGCACCTCACAGTTCGGCGGGCAGCAACCTCCTTTGAAGAAGATCGCAGAGCCCACTTCACTGTCAAAAGACAAAGGAGGAAAAACCCAACACCCAACCCCAACCAACCAATTTTCCCTTGCAACCGCTGCAACCGTGTCTGCCTGTCCCGCATCGGACTTGTCAGCCACAAACGAGCCTGCAGCTGACGTGGACATTACCCCTCCATAAATCTTCGTCCGCGAAGCCAAGCCAAAGAAAGACCGATAATCTGTTCTAAAAACTTGCCTAAATCCATTCAAAAAGTTCTAACTTTAGAACATGACGCAGTGTGAAAAGGTGGCTATTTCTTAACCACATCTAAAACATTTCTGATGTCTGATTTCATTTTGTGCAATTGTTGCATTGTTAAATATAATTGATGCAAATAATTATGTTGAACTAAACTCTATCTAACATTTATGATATTTGACATACAATCTTGACAGTTTCCATCAAACTTTTCTCCAAAATTGGCAGGCCATTTAAAATGAAACCACAGCCAATCGCACAGCAGCTTGTGTTCTCTCTCTGTTAGATGAAGTCCAGTTCCTAGTCACAAATTAGATCTTATATACCTCCTGTTCGCAGCTGATCAAATTATGGGTGTTTCTACGCCAACTGTAGGACCGTCAGCTGCAGCCATCTGGAGATGATGCAAGTCTTGTTGACCCAGCCAGCTCGATGATTTGAGCTGTCAGGTACTCAAGCACAGCAGCCAAATAGACCGGGGCTCCAGCGCCCATCCACTCAGCATAGTTGCCCTTTCTCAGGAGCCTGTGAACACGGCCCACAGGGAACTACAGTCCAGCCCGGGACAAGCGAGACTTGGCCTTGGACCGAGCTTTACCACCAGATTTCCCTCGTCCACTCATCTCCACAATTTCACCAACTCCTTCACTGCCAATAAGAAGCTGAGGTCGCAGTCGCCCTTCCTGTACCTTTTGGAGGAATGGAAAGGGAGCCTGATGATTGGACCTTCAGTGCTCACTGTCATTGGCTGAGTGAGGTCCCCATTCTGAGAGCAACCAATGAACAGGCAGCAGCTCGTTGAACACGAAGAATAACGGCCCGTTTCCCCAATCGTCGAAATGTGAAAAGGCCGTAAAATTTCATATGTGCAGAGTCTGAAAACAAGTTGTTGTGAATCTGATTGTTGGCGTGATTTCTCCTCATCAGTGATCACTCAGTCACATCGTGTATATTCATGTCCCGAGAATCACTGTGATTTATTTCAAGAAGTAACAGATGCAGGAAAGGAAACAATTCTCAACAGTAAATGTTCCTCTGGGAAAAGACCGTGAATTGACTGATTTTGGGTGGTGATGGCATTCGGCGCAGTTATAATATGCGGGGATTCATTTCATAGAACATACCCACAGTAGCAATTAAACAGTGAAAACGCTTGTATTTTGCCCACATTAATCGCTCCTAATTGTCAACATGTTTAATGACCATGAAAAACAGATAAGAATAAAATGTTTCCGAGGCCCTTTAAGGGGCAGGAATTCAACAGCGACACCAGGAACATGCAGCACCGAAACCGCAAACTTGGATCAACACAAACTGTGAGAATAAACGCGTGAAGCAGAAATTTCAGGATAATCTTTTGTTTTTAATTTGATAATCTGAATTATTTAGCAAAAAGTTTATATAAAACTACCAACTTCTTCACTTTTTTAACCAAACTGTTCATCTCAACTCACCACTATTAGTCATACTATCCTGATACTTCTAACCAAAAAACTATTGCTGTATTAACACTTGTTCTGCTCATAACAAGGTTAACAGAACTGGGGGTGGGGGGGGGGGGGGGGGCGGGGGGGAAAGGGTGGCATTTCTCTTTGGAGCAAAGATGAATGTGAGGTGACTTAATTTTAGGACAAGATTATGAAAGGCATAGTTAGGGTGGACATCCAGCATCTTTTATTCAGAATGAAAGTAACAAAAACCAGAGGTCATGTGTTTAATACAAGGGTAGGAAAGTTTCAGGGAGATGTCATGGGTATGTTTTAATAAACACAGTGTTGTGGGTGCCTGGTTTGCATTGCTGGGATTGGGGGGGGGGGGGCTGGTAGAACGAGGAATAGTTACACAGAGGTAAAAGAAATCACAGGTGGAGAAGCTTCAATAAGGAGGGATAGTCACAGAGTCTCCTTGGACATTTTTGGATGCAATAAAATTAGGGATTATGGGTACGAGGTCGGCTGGGGTTAGATTGTTTAGTAGGTTTATACTGTATAGGATGGCACAACATTGTGGGCTGAAATGTTTGAACTCTCCTGCAATATACAATCTGACATTCCCCAGCTTTCCACATCCTGACCCTGGGACTGGGGGCTTGAGTGGTGGGAATAGCTGGGTTTTATCCCCATGAGGGAAGGTGACTGATGGTGGGAATAGTTACACAGAGGTAAAAGAAATCACAGGTGGAGAAGCTTCAATAAGGAGGGATAGTCACAGAGTCTCCTCCAGGGGAGATGATTCTAAAATTCATCCAAGGTTCATGTGGGTAACCACCTTGATCCCAGGCACAACTATGGTTTCAATACCAATATTTCCACATGGACATATCTATGACCTCATGCTCTGTCAAACCAAGGACACCACAAATTGGGGGAACAGCACATTGTATTCTGTCTCGACCCTCTCAAACCAGGCAGAATTAATATCGACCTCCATTTTCTGTGAACCATCTCTCCTGGTCATTCTCTATGCTGATCTGTCCATCTCCTTTCCTCCCACTCCCATCCTCTTCCCTTCCTCCTCCTGTCGACAGCTCCTCTTCTTATCCCCCTGCTCTCTCTCCCCCATCACTTCTCAGCTTCTTTCTCTCTCCCCACCCCCCCCCCCCCCAACCTGCATTACCTCTTACTTGTCAGCCTGTGCTCCTCCTCCTTCCCCTTCTCCACCACTTTTTAAATTTGGGCCTGATTTTCGGCACGACTGATGAATGACCCCATCCTTGTTGATTGCCTTTTACTTCCCATGGATGCTGCGTAACCTGCTGAGTTTCTTGTGGTTTTGCATCGACCACAGCCACTGCAGATTGTCCTGTTTTACCCAAGCGACTTGATCTTTGTGAGTCTGCTCTGCAAGGTTCGGCTTTGCAGTGGGAGAGGTCAGTGTCCAGGTCTGTGTGTGATGCTTCCCCACCCCTTCCCCAACCATCCAGCTCCCAGACATCCCTCAACTCCCGGAGGCAACTGAGCTCATGACACCACCACAGTCCTTTGTGTGACATCACTCAACGAGCTGATGTGTCTCCCTCCTGTACGCTTCCTCATTGCCATTTCTGATTCTGCGACAACCGCAGTGTCATCAGTAAATTTGCTGATAGAATTGAAATTGTGCCTCATCACAGTCATGGATGTAGAGCAGTGGGCTAAGGATGAATCCTTGAGGTGAATCTGTGTTGATTGTCAGTGAGGATAAGATGCTGTTTCCAATTTGTACTTTCTATTGGTCTTCCATTGAGGAAGCCAAGGATCCAGTTGCAGAGGTGGGTACAGAGGCCCAGAGTTTGGAGATTGTTGAGCAGCACTGAGGGAATAATGGTGCTGAGTTTGATGTTATAAACTATGGACTTGATCTGGATGAGTTGTTGTCACAGAACATTGATCTGGTTTATAGGTGGGACCTCTAACACATCCATCTCTGCAACCACATCCTTTCAACGAGCAACCTAATGCTCTCCTGTCTGTGAAGCCCTCCAGCTCCTGTACCTCTCAGTATCTCTCTGTACCAGGCCATCACAGGTGTAAGTGCTTCCTACCACTATAATGGTGAGGGACAAGAGTGACTGGGACTGGTGATTGGAGGGAGGGAGCCAGCTTTGACAGACAGAACCAGATTACAGTCATTTACGTCCAAAGATCCAGAACTCGATATAAGGCGTAGGTACAATCTACAGAAAGCCATCTCCCTGGGGAAATGGAGATAGTAGTCAAGAATGGATGAGGAGTAGTTTCTGGTTCCAAATTAAATTGTGATAAAAATGAAATAATGCCCATAGTAATGGCGGATTATGAGAAGTGTAAAATTGCAGTTTAAATGGCAGAGAGATCCAATTAAATATTTAGGTATTAAAATTGACAATAATTTACATATTTAAATTGAATTATACACCACTAAAGAAAAGAGAAGATTCAATAAATTGGATTGAGAGTCTTAAAATGTTAGAAAATTTTAAAGTCAACAGATGTTTTAAACCAGCAGACTTTGGAATTGCCACATTTGCTCAGTTAGACCACTTTGCTGATCTACGCGAAAGTGGTTTTGGTACCGTTAGCTAGTACTACTAAATAACCTAGAGCGACTACATTGTGGATTTGTAATGGGAAAAGCCAGAGTGGCTCCATTAAAGCCAGTCAACATATCTCAAATGGAATTGACTTGCTGCTACGATGGCGAGCAAAATGGAAGAAACTGTGTTAAGAAAACAATTACAGATGCAGATTCTATGTTTTGAGCTATTATACAGGCTCTTATGGATAATAGTGGCATGAGGGCCTGGAAGCCCCCGAACCCTACTAAAGCATGCGGGTGTGGGCAGGGCCCCCGTGTCTACTCCATTGAGATACGACGGATACACGGGGACCCACGGCCCTACATACCGTTAACAGTCCATTGGGGTGGGGGTAATGACCACCAATATTTGGCCTTGGTCGATACCGGTGTGGAGCACTCGGTGATTCCGGGTAACCCCGACCTCTGGACCGGACCGACATTTCGAATAGAGGGGATGGGAGGAGCGATCACCCTGGTGAAAGAAATAAAAGTCCGTGCCACGGTGGGTGATGGCCCTTCCCCTATATGGTTACATGCCCTGGTGCCTGCCACTGACGAGTGTATCCTGGGTATCAATATGTTGGCCGGTACGGCCCTTAATACAAGGGCTTTGCCAGGCTGAACTAAGCACTCACAACCCATCTTCCAAATGGGGTTTTTCCGCAAGCTTACCAGCTTGTCCTGTTCCACTCCCAGCTACTGCTGCTGATTGTAGCGCTGCAGAACTCATCTCTCTCTTTCTCTCTGAGAAAAAAACTGTTCAACTCTCTCTCCTTGCAAAAACCACATGACCCTCTTAGAACAGCAAGCTGCACTCCCAGACAGCCTGCGGCTCCGAACTACTCCTTCGATCTCTTTCATCTGTTGCTTTTCAAAACAACAATCCATTAGTGAAGTCTCTTGGGCACTCCCCAACATTTTTGAAAAGGCCCCCAGCAGCCACCCTGTCTGGCTTGAGCAGAGCTCCGGTATTTTAAATGAGATCTGTTTTGAAATGTTTGTATGTGACCTACACTAAAAAAAACCTGCCCCAATTTATCTCCCAAAAACATATTTATGTACAAAACAAAACATAATCCATCACAACTGTTCCAAGTAATAAAGATGTTGTTAGTATTACTTTCAATGTGATGTTCAAAGGATTTCATGAACTTCAGATATTGTTATGGATCTCCAATAAAAACTGGAATTTCCTTCTTAGGTAAACCATATAAATGTTGTTGTTGCACTTCATTTTGTTTTGGTATAAATTATATAGTCTTGTCCACCATGGCTTATAACTATATAACCATGTACGGAGCGGAAACAGGCCATGTTAGCCTTTCGAGTCCGCACCGGTTCACTGATTATGACTGGTTGTCTTGAGGTGAATGGAGAAAATGGATCTTGAACTGGTGCCATAGGTCTGGGACTTTGACTTGTAAGTGATGGCATTGGTGGGAATCCTTGGGTTGTAAGTGATGGTATTGGTGGAGATCCTTTATTTGCAGCTGGTTGTTGAGTATGATCAACTGCATGGTTGAATTTTTTTGAAATACCCTCCTTTCAGGAAGATCCTTGTATTGTGCACTCTGGAGAGATTGGATGTCGCTAGCTCTTTCTCTAGGATTGGTCATTGTCATTTGCGCACTAGCAGCGGCACCCATAACTCCTAGTTCAAGAATATTTGTTTCTTGTAGCTGTGTCATCCATGGCTTTACTGGAATGCTAGGTGCCTGCCCTTCAGGATGTCACTTTGAGTGACAAATCTTGCAGAAACCTGAGCTAATACTTTCACTTTGGCCATATTCATAGCATGTTGTTCCTCAAGCTCTAGTCTTTTCTCTATTCAACAATCTACTTTGTTCTTCACTTGCCATTTATAACTTCAGTTGCTGATTCTTGATTTGAACCTCCCTATCATCTAAAGCACATTTCTCCAGCCACTGTTGTTGTGCACAGACAGTAGCCAAGTCTGCTTGCGCCTTAGCATGCATAGTTAATATGCTTGAAACACCCAAAGCTGTACTTGAAGATCTTCTTGAGCTCATAACCTTGGAAATACTATCATCAGGATTCACATATGAACTTTCAGATACTGCTGATTGAATCTCTATCTACCGCATTTCCCTTGGTACAGAAACAATGGGATTTTGCAACATACATTCATCTGTTCCAGTTCCACTAACTTTTAAGATAGTTTTAAGAATAATGAGGACTATAGTGCCTTGACGGAATCTTCTTCTTATTTGTTAGTTGAAGCTGATTTTTCTTTGGCTACTGGTTCCAACCTCTTGCCAAATGCTGTCGGTCTGCCTTGCTGGCTCAACTCACAATCAAACAATTCTTTGAGAGGATCTGTTGGCTCGTGGTCTTTAGCCCAACGAGACTTCTTCTTATCCATCTTGGGTTCTTCACACTGTAACCTGGCTTCTCCTGGTTCCTGCTGGAATGTAAACAAATTTTGTATCTTATTTGGTCCCTTTAAGAGAGCTGCCACTGGCTGAATTGTCTCTGTGGTTCTGCACATAAGCTTTCTTATCTCATGTTTATAAGAACATATTCTGGGGTTCCTGCCAATTTTTCAACCTGAGCTGTGGCTTATCTTTTTCAAGGAGCCAGGTGACTAGTCAGTCCTTTGGCTCAATTTGAAACTGCACAATTCAGACAGTTTCTCACAGTTCTGAAATATTCTATTGATAACAGTATGGATGTCTTTTGGCTTTAAATTTTTATTTGAATCAAAATACAGATGACACTTTTCTTATTATAATATATCCTAATTTCAGAGTGTCATCTTCCAAAGCGTGAGCTGTGATATCCCAAATTTCTATCTCTTTAAGCCAACAAATCAAACTCTGTGACTGTTACTTTATGTATTGTTAATTCGTTGATAGAACAGATATACATTTTGCAAAGTTTCTTATTAAGATTTTCATAACAGTAAATAATAAAACATTTATGGTATAATAATACAAAGATATATAGAGATATAAAAAGTATATGAAGATACAAAATCTTAAAGAGATACAAAAATGTATTTAAAGAGATACAAAAGTTCAAAGAACTTACCGGCCCCACCGTGCCAGTACCTGATCAGCTGCTCATCATATGTCAGGTGAGATGATGGATGTGTAATGGTTTTTGTGCTGTTTTTGAACCGGGGTGGGGGGGGCACAATATCAGTGCTTGCCCTAGGGCATAACTTTACCTAGATATGCACTGAGTAGGGACCAACAGACAAAAGGTGTTCATTAGATATGGATGAAGGATAGGAGTGAGGGAATGTGATAATTGACGGGAGAAGGGGGATTGGTTTTACGAATGCAGAGCTAAGAGAAAGGTGACAGAGAGATGAGGGAAGAGAGAGAAACGAGATAAGTTAGTGTTCATGCCACTCAGTTGGAGGGTTTCCGAATGGAATGAGATGCTGTTCCTCCAAATTGCAAGTGGTTCAGTATGGCAGTGCATGAGACCATGGACCGACTCATCAGCAAGGAAATGGGGCGGGGAATTGAAATGGGTGGATACTGGGAGATCCCCACTGTTGTGGCAGACAGAGCGCAGATGCCCAACGAAGCGATCTTCTATTTGCTACCGCCCCTTTCCTCATTTCCTGTTGCCGAGTCCCACTCTCTTCCCTTTTCCATCTATCTTCTGTACCTCAGCTCTGCATTCAGAGAACCAACACCCTTTATGGCGAGACTCGATCTTACCCCATCCACAGGGTCCCGAGAACTTGGACTCAAACCCCCACCCCCGACAACTCAGGACTCACGACACCTCCCCTCGGCCCTGAGAACGAGATTCTACCCCAACACCCCCGGGGCCCCGAGAACTCGGGGTTCACCCCCTGGCCCAGAGAAGTCGGAGCACAACACCCCCCCCCCCCACTCCCAGGTCACCGAGAACTCAGGGCTCAACCCCACTCCACCTCTGGGCCCCGAGAACTCGGAGTTCAACACCAACCCGGGGCCCAGAGAAACCGGGGCCCAGAGAACCCGGGGCCCAGAGAACCCCTCTTCCCTCTTCCCCCTCCTCCCTCCCCTTCCCCCTTCTCCCCCCCTCCCCCTCCCCTTTCCCCTTCCCCCTTCTCCCCCTCCCCCTCCCCTCCTCCCCTTCCCCCCCTCCCCTTCCCCCTTCCCTCCCCCCTCCCCTCCCCCTCCCCTTCCCCCTTCCCTCCCCCCCTCCCCTCCCCTCCCCCCCCTCCCCTCCCCCCTCCCCTCCTCCCCCCTCCCCTCCTCCCCTCCCCTCCCCCTCCCCCCCCTCCCCTTCCCCTCCCCTCCTCCCCCCTCCCCCCCCCTCCCCCCCCCTTCCCCTCCCCCCTCCCCCTCCCCCTCCCCTCCCCTCCCCCCCTCCCCTCCCCCCCCTCCGGGTCCCGAGAACTCGGACACCCAGCCGCGGGGGAAATCTCACCTCCACGACCAGCCTCAGTGGGCCGGCCCGTCACTGAGGGAACGGCCCTCAAGACGCTACGCGTTTCTATTACGTCAGCGCGCTCTCTTCTGCCGCCGGCTGACCAGCACGTGATTGTGCGGCCGCGACCCGGGAAGGAACGGCTGTCAATCAGAGAGGATCGGCCCGGGGCAGCTTGGGCTTTACAGAGAAATTTCCATGTTAAATCGGCAACCGGGGAAATGAAGTATTAATTGTAACCGGGAACAAGATGGAACAATGCAGCAAGGAAGGGGGTGACAGTCTGAGCGACAGTCATAAAGGAGAAGAACAGCAGTCAGTTCAGGGCACCGCTGTGGCCATTCCCTCAAAATAGAGGGAAAACGGAAGAGAGATTCTACTTTGGAGCGGGAGGTGCCAACATCCAGGTCTGTGTCCTTTCCCCGAACCTTTCACTTTTCCTGTCTCCGCCCCAATTACCAGCCGCTGACCTTACTCGGCTCCTGAATGCGGCAGAATTCCTGCCACAGGCACTGTTTTCGCAAAGGAACCCCTTTCCCATCCCCATCCCCCTCCTTCCTTCAGGAAGCCTCGTGCACACTTGCAACCCAAAGTGATTGGCACATGGACGGTGTCACGTGGGGTGATAGCGGTTGAATTCAGGTGTATTAGGCCCTTTCAAACTGATACATTGCGATTAGAAAGGGCCCAACTGGGTCCCTGACCAACCCAGCTAAACTTACCCACGTGTGATTTGAAAAGGGTAAATGGCTGACCCGGTAACGCTGATGATGCCAGCACTTCAGCCCTTGCGTCACAGAGAAACTCCTGTCTGAGGTGCCACTGCTGCAATCGGTGGGGAGAAGTGTGAGGTCGCCGCTGCAGGAGGAGAGAGATCGCTGCCATGGGACCCAGGGGGAGCCACTGCTGCGAATGCCGTGAACCGGAGCAGCATGTTGTGGCAGCAAACCCCCCCCCCCCACCCTCGGGGGGCATTGGCGACTGATAAGGTGTTGTGAGTGAGGAAACAGGTTTAGTAGGTCTCAAAGGCAAGGACTCTGAACAGATTTGGTAGAGAAAGATTTTATTTACAGAAGGCAAGGGTATGAAATGGAAACTAACGCAACACACACACTTTACAGCAGCGTGGGAAAGAAATAGTGGACAATTAATAACAAACGTGGGGAAAATAGCATGGGAACAAAATACATATACACACACATACAATGAACTGGTACAAGGAAAAATCACTCCGATGCCCCACCACCCCTCGACTCAGTGCAGGCACGGCTCTATGCTACAGGGGACACGAATTAAATGCTTCCAATCCTTTTTAACGGTGCACATCTTACCAACAGTTTCTCTAGCATCCTTTTACATTTCTAGGCCTGGAGTGAGCAGTGTGGTCCCATGCTGGCAAAGAGAGAGAACAAAGAACACATGGCTCCTTTGTTGTGCTGGAGGTTCCAGCCCAGGTCATTAGCAGGGTCACTCGCTCAGTGCCAGGAGGGTTAATCCAATTTCAACAGCCAGTGATCCAAAGCCAAGTACAGGTAGGCTGGAGAGTCCAGTCCAGGTAATTTACATTTGACCAACAGCAAGGTATGCACTAATGGATGGGACGGAACAAAACCTTAATTGGCAGCTGTTGTGTCCACCGACTAGGTAGGGGGCAGTGCTGTCACATGATAGCCACAACCCTTCCCAATATACGGCAGGAGGTAGCAACTGACAGGAGGGGTGCTAATGACAGCCATTGTGGGGGGAGGAGACTAACGCCCGATAGTTCCCATGAGTGTGTGATGCGTCACTTATCGCGGGGGAGGAATCCCCCTTAAATTGCTGGGTTAGTGATTTAACAGGTAAGTTAGTCTTCCATTTGAAAGGTGCATCCAGCACCCTAGACCCAGTAATCGCACCCAGGTCCCAGGAGGGTTACCCGGGTAGTGCAATTTGAAAGGGACTAATGGAAAGGTCGTGGGGATGCAGCGTCCATGTGTGCTCTTGCGGTTCATTGGACAGAGCAGTTTCTGGGCCATAGAGGATTCTGGGTGATAATGTAGCGATCCATGTCTGAAACAAAAGCAACCATGAGCGTTTGGCACGTAATTATTCCTGCATTCTCTCTCAGATCATCATGTGTTTACGAAAACGTTGTTACCATAAGTATCCCCCATATAACACTAAATCCTGCACTCATAATAAGTCCCTTGCTCTCCAGAGTATGTTACTTCTCCTTTCCATCAAAACATATCTCGATTGTTTCTCTGTGCTAAAATTCACCCACCATGAGTGTATTTGTCTGTGATGATCCCCCTAAAATCAAGACACTTCCACAGTTTGTCATGTTGCTGGCCCTGCCTCCAGGGTGTATCAAACTGAAACATTGGCTGCAGAGAATGTAATTTTCCCTCTCACTTCACCATCTTCTCTTCACAGGGTTAAGAAAGTGGTGCGTTTCCAGGCAGGAAGCTACAGACAACAGCACATGGTTGTCTGGCACAGTGCTTGGGACCATAGTATTAGCCAGATTTATCAGTGGATTACAAGTGCGAGGATCATCACATGGAGAAAATGGTGTGTTTCCAAGTGAAAATTTCAGTAAACGCCACATTCTAGTCAGACACTTTCACTGGATTCCTCAGGACCAGCTTTTTTGATGGATTAGAAGCCTGGGAATCACCACATGGAGAAACCCTGCACCCATTCAGTGTGTGAACTGAACTTCAGCCGATCGGCCGACATGGAGGGACAAGTGACCAGTGATACAACACTCCAAAGTGAAGCATGTGGTGAGGTGTGTCTTTCTGTAGACTTACTGGAAACACATCCCTGCTCTCACACTGAGGAGAGACCGTTCCCCTGTTCCGAGTGTGGGGAGAACACCAGTGTGTCCCCTCTAGGGGGAGCCCATTCCCCTGCTCTGACTGTAGGAAGAGCTTTCAAACCTCCAAGGACCTGGAGAAGCACTGGTGTGTTCCCCCTGGGGAGAGTCCATTCACCTGCCGCATGTGTGGGAAGGGGTTCGCCCAGTCCTCCAGCCTCATGCAGCATCAGAACATTCACTCCGGGGAGAGGGCCTTTAAATGCTCTATATGCAGGAAGGGATTCTCTCGATCCTCACACCTGTTACAACACCAGAGAATTCACACGGGGGAGAGAGCCTTTAAATGCTCCCTATGTGGGAAAAGGTTCTCTCGATCCTCACACCTGCTGAGGCACTGGAGAGTTCACACCGGGGATAGACCGTTCACCTGCTCCGTGTGCGGGAAGGGGTTCTCTCAGTCTTCCGCTCTGCTGAGGCACCAAAGAGTTCACAACGTAGAGAAACCATTCTCTTGTGGAAAGGGACTCCCCCAATCCACCTCTCTGCAGGGTCACCGGAGAATTCACACTGGGGAGAAAACATTTACTTGCTCTCTATGTGGGAAGGGATTCACTCGGCCCTCCATTCTGCAGGCACACCAACGGGTTCACACCGGGGAGAAACCGTTCACTTGCTCCCTGTGTGGGATCGGATTTACTCAGTCCTCCTACCTGCTGAGGCACTATTCCGTTCACACCGGGGAGAAACCATTCACCTGCTCTCTTTGCAGGAAGGGGTTTTCTCGGCAATCTGGCCTGCGGGTACACCAGCGGGTTCATTCCAGGGAGAAACCGTTCACCTGCTGCCTGTGCGGGAAAGGGTTCTCTCAGCCCGCTGGCCTGCAGGCACACCAGTGGGTTCACACTCAAGAGAAACCATTCACCTGCTCCCTGTGTGGGATCGGATTCACTCAGTCCACCTACCTGCTGAGGCATTATTCCATTCACACCGGGGAGAAACCATTTACCTGCTCTCTGTGCGGGAAGGGGTTCTCTCGACAATCTGGCCTGCAGGCACATCAGCGAATTCACACTGGAGAGAAACCATTCACCTGTTCTCTGTGCGGGAAGGGGTTCTCTCAGCCCTCTGGCCTGCAAGCACACCAGCGGGTTCATACTGGGGAGAAACCGTTCACCTGCTCCGTGTGTGGGATCAGCTTCAGTCAGTCCTTCAACCTGCTGAGGCACCAAAGAGTTCACACCAGGGAGAAACCGTTCACTCGCAGCAAGTGCGGAAAGGGATTTGCCGATTCCTCTCTGCAGGCCCACCAGTGAATTTGCACTGGAGCGAGAACATTCTCCTGCTCCTTGACGAGGAAGGAGTTCACTCAGCACTCTGGTCTGTGGGGACACTAGTGAATTCATATGGAGAGAGAGATTCAAGATGGACCGTCAGCATCTTTCTGGTAAATGCATCACACACTAAATGGCATGTGTAAAAGGTTATGAGGGAGGGAGGAAGGTTAAGGGAGATGTTCAGGGTAAATATTTTACCCAGAGAGCGGTGAGCACCTGGAATAGGCTACCAGGTATACTTGGTTCTTGACAGATCCATGAATATGCAGGGAGGTCAATCATGTGAAGGCAGCAGTTTTAGTTTAACTTGAGCATCCTGTTCAGTACAGACACGTGGCCACTGGTTTAAGGATTGTTCTGTTGATGGGGATTGTTCTGTTGATGGGGGTTTTCCTTGTAGCCTGAACTCCTCCCCATCTCGCTTTCCCCATCTCGCTTTCCCCATCTCGCTTTCCCCATCTCGCTTTCCCCATCTCGCTTTCCCCATCTCGCTTTCCCCATCTCGCTTTCCCCATCTCGCTTTCCCCATCTCGCTTTCCCCATCTCGCTTTCCCCATCTCGCTTTCCCCATCTCGCTTTCCCCATCTCGCTTTCCCCATCTCGCTTTCCCCATCTCGCTTTCCCCATCTCGCTTTCCCCATCTCGCTTTCCCCATCTCGCTTTCCCCATCTCGCTTTCCCCATCTCGCTTTCCCCATCTCGCTTTCCCCATCTCGCTTTCCCCATCTCGCTTTCCCCATCTCGCTTTCCCCATCTCGCTTTCCCCATCTCGCTTTCCCCATCTCGCTTTCCCCATCTCGCTTTCCCCATCTCGCTTTCCCCATCTCGCTTTCCCCATCTCGCTTTCCCCATCTCGCTTTCCCCATCTCGCTTTCCCCATCTCGCTTTCCCCATCTCGCTTTCCCCATCTCGCTTTCCCCATCTCGCTTTCCCCATCTCGCTTTCCCCATCTCGCTTTCCCCATCTCGCTTTCCCCATCTCGCTTTCCCCATCTCGCTTTCCCCATCTCGCTTTCCCCATCTCGCTTTCCCCATCTCGCTTTCCCCATCTCGCTTTCCCCATCTCGCTTTCCCCATCTCGCTTTCCCCATCTCGCTTTCCCCATCTCGCTTTCCCCATCTCGCTTTCCCCATCTCGCTTTCCCCATCTCGCTTTCCCCATCTCGCTTTCCCCATCTCGCTTTCCCCATCTCGCTTTCCCCATCTCGCTTTCCCCATCTCGCTTTCCCCATCTCGCTTTCCCCATCTCGCTTTCCCCATCTCGCTTTCCCCATCTCGCTTTCCCCATCTCGCTTTCCCCATCTCGCTTTCCCCATCTCGCTTTCCCCATCTCGCTTTCCCCATCTCGCTTTCCCCATCTCGCTTTCCCCATCTCGCTTTCCCCATCTCGCTTTCCCCATCTCGCTTTCCCCATCTCGCTTTCCCCATCTCGCTTTCCCCATCTCGCTTTCCCCATCTCGCTTTCCCCATCTCGCTTTCCCCATCTCGCTTTCCCCATCTCGCTTTCCCCATCTCGCTTTCCCCATCTCGCTTTCCCCATCTCGCTTTCCCCATCTCGCTTTCCCCATCTCGCTTTCCCCATCTCGCTTTCCCCATCTCGCTTTCCCCATCTCGCTTTCCCCATCTCGCTTTCCCCATCTCGCTTTCCCCATCTCGCTTTCCCCATCTCGCTTTCCCCATCTCGCTTTCCCCATCTCGCTTTCCCCATCTCGCTTTCCCCATCTCGCTTTCCCCATCTCGCTTTCCCCATCTCGCTTTCCCCATCTCGCTTTCCCCATCTCGCTTTCCCCATCTCGCTTTCCCCATCTCGCTTTCCCCATCTCGCTTTCCCCATCTCGCTTTCCCCATCTCGCTTTCCCCATCTCGCTTTCCCCATCTCGCTTTCCCCATCTCGCTTTCCCCATCTCGCTTTCCCCATCTCGCTTTCCCCATCTCGCTTTCCCCATCTCGCTTTCCCCATCTCGCTTTCCCCATCTCGCTTTCCCCATCTCGCTTTCCCCATCTCGCTTTCCCCATCTCGCTTTCCCCATCTCGCTTTCCCCATCTCGCTTTCCCCATCTCGCTTTCCCCATCTCGCTTTCCCCATCTCGCTTTCCCCATCTCGCTTTCCCCATCTCGCTTTCCCCATCTCGCTTTCCCCATCTCGCTTTCCCCATCTCGCTTTCCCCATCTCGCTTTCCCCATCTCGCTTTCCCCATCTCGCTTTCCCCATCTCGCTTTCCCCATCTCGCTTTCCCCATCTCGCTTTCCCCATCTCGCTTTCCCCATCTCGCTTTCCCCATCTCGCTTTCCCCATCTCGCTTTCCCCATCTCGCTTTCCCCATCTCGCTTTCCCCATCTCGCTTTCCCCATCTCGCTTTCCCCATCTCGCTTTCCCCATCTCGCTTTCCCCATCTCGCTTTCCCCATCTCGCTTTCCCCATCTCGCTTTCCCCATCTCGCTTTCCCCATCTCGCTTTCCCCATCTCGCTTTCCCCATCTCGCTTTCCCCATCTCGCTTTCCCCATCTCGCTTTCCCCATCTCGCTTTCCCCATCTCGCTTTCCCCATCTCGCTTTCCCCATCTCGCTTTCCCCATCTCGCTTTCCCCATCTCGCTTTCCCCATCTCGCTTTCCCCATCTCGCTTTCCCCATCTCGCTTTCCCCATCTCGCTTTCCCCATCTCGCTTTCCCCATCTCGCTTTCCCCATCTCGCTTTCCCCATCTCGCTTTCCCCATCTCGCTTTCCCCATCTCGCTTTCCCCATCTCGCTTTCCCCATCTCGCTTTCCCCATCTCGCTTTCCCCATCTCGCTTTCCCCATCTCGCTTTCCCCATCTCGCTTTCCCCATCTCGCTTTCCCCATCTCGCTTTCCCCATCTCGCTTTCCCCATCTCGCTTTCCCCATCTCGCTTTCCCCATCTCGCTTTCCCCATCTCGCTTTCCCCATCTCGCTTTCCCCATCTCGCTTTCCCCATCTCGCTTTCCCCATCTCGCTTTCCCCATCTCGCTTTCCCCATCTCGCTTTCCCCATCTCGCTTTCCCCATCTCGCTTTCCCCATCTCGCTTTCCCCATCTCGCTTTCCCCATCTCGCTTTCCCCATCTCGCTTTCCCCATCTCGCTTTCCCCATCTCGCTTTCCCCATCTCGCTTTCCCCATCTCGCTTTCCCCATCTCGCTTTCCCCATCTCGCTTTCCCCATCTCGCTTTCCCCATCTCGCTTTCCCCATCTCGCTTTCCCCATCTCGCTTTCCCCATCTCGCTTTCCCCATCTCGCTTTCCCCATCTCGCTTTCCCCATCTCGCTTTCCCCATCTCGCTTTCCCCATCTCGCTTTCCCCATCTCGCTTTCCCCATCTCGCTTTCCCCATCTCGCTTTCCCCATCTCGCTTTCCCCATCTCGCTTTCCCCATCTCGCTTTCCCCATCTCGCTTTCCCCATCTCGCTTTCCCCATCTCGCTTTCCCCATCTCGCTTTCCCCATCTCGCTTTCCCCATCTCGCTTTCCCCATCTCGCTTTCCCCATCTCGCTTTCCCCATCTCGCTTTCCCCATCTCGCTTTCCCCATCTCGCTTTCCCCATCTCGCTTTCCCCATCTCGCTTTCCCCATCTCGCTTTCCCCATCTCGCTTTCCCCATCTCGCTTTCCCCATCTCGCTTTCCCCATCTCGCTTTCCCCATCTCGCTTTCCCCATCTCGCTTTCCCCATCTCGCTTTCCCCATCTCGCTTTCCCCATCTCGCTTTCCCCATCTCGCTTTCCCCATCTCGCTTTCCCCATCTCGCTTTCCCCATCTCGCTTTCCCCATCTCGCTTTCCCCATCTCGCTTTCCCCATCTCGCTTTCCCCATCTCGCTTTCCCCATCTCGCTTTCCCCATCTCGCTTTCCCCATCTCGCTTTCCCCATCTCGCTTTCCCCATCTCGCTTTCCCCATCTCGCTTTCCCCATCTCGCTTTCCCCATCTCGCTTTCCCCATCTCGCTTTCCCCATCTCGCTTTCCCCATCTCGCTTTCCCCATCTCGCTTTCCCCATCTCGCTTTCCCCATCTCGCTTTCCCCATCTCGCTTTCCCCATCTCGCTTTCCCCATCTCGCTTTCCCCATCTCGCTTTCCCCATCTCGCTTTCCCCATCTCGCTTTCCCCATCTCGCTTTCCCCATCTCGCTTTCCCCATCTCGCTTTCCCCATCTCGCTTTCCCCATCTCGCTTTCCCCATCTCGCTTTCCCCATCTCGCTTTCCCCATCTCGCTTTCCCCATCTCGCTTTCCCCATCTCGCTTTCCCCATCTCGCTTTCCCCATCTCGCTTTCCCCATCTCGCTTTCCCCATCTCGCTTTCCCCATCTCGCTTTCCCCATCTCGCTTTCCCCATCTCGCTTTCCCCATCTCGCTTTCCCCATCTCGCTTTCCCCATCTCGCTTTCCCCATCTCGCTTTCCCCATCTCGCTTTCCCCATCTCGCTTTCCCCATCTCGCTTTCCCCATCTCGCTTTCCCCATCTCGCTTTCCCCATCTCGCTTTCCCCATCTCGCTTTCCCCATCTCGCTTTCCCCATCTCGCTTTCCCCATCTCGCTTTCCCCATCTCGCTTTCCCCATCTCGCTTTCCCCATCTCGCTTTCCCCATCTCGCTTTCCCCATCTCGCTTTCCCCATCTCGCTTTCCCCATCTCGCTTTCCCCATCTCGCTTTCCCCATCTCGCTTTCCCCATCTCGCTTTCCCCATCTCGCTTTCCCCATCTCGCTTTCCCCATCTCGCTTTCCCCATCTCGCTTTCCCCATCTCGCTTTCCCCATCTCGCTTTCCCCATCTCGCTTTCCCCATCTCGCTTTCCCCATCTCGCTTTCCCCATCTCGCTTTCCCCATCTCGCTTTCCCCATCTCGCTTTCCCCATCTCGCTTTCCCCATCTCGCTTTCCCCATCTCGCTTTCCCCATCTCGCTTTCCCCATCTCGCTTTCCCCATCTCGCTTTCCCCATCTCGCTTTCCCCATCTCGCTTTCCCCATCTCGCTTTCCCCATCTCGCTTTCCCCATCTCGCTTTCCCCATCTCGCTTTCCCCATCTCGCTTTCCCCATCTCGCTTTCCCCATCTCGCTTTCCCCATCTCGCTTTCCCCATCTCGCTTTCCCCATCTCGCTTTCCCCATCTCGCTTTCCCCATCTCGCTTTCCCCATCTCGCTTTCCCCATCTCGCTTTCCCCATCTCGCTTTCCCCATCTCGCTTTCCCCATCTCGCTTTCCCCATCTCGCTTTCCCCATCTCGCTTTCCCCATCTCGCTTTCCCCATCTCGCTTTCCCCATCTCGCTTTCCCCATCTCGCTTTCCCCATCTCGCTTTCCCCATCTCGCTTTCCCCATCTCGCTTTCCCCATCTCGCTTTCCCCATCTCGCTTTCCCCATCTCGCTTTCCCCATCTCGCTTTCCCCATCTCGCTTTCCCCATCTCGCTTTCCCCATCTCGCTTTCCCCATCTCGCTTTCCCCATCTCGCTTTCCCCATCTCGCTTTCCCCATCTCGCTTTCCCCATCTCGCTTTCCCCATCTCGCTTTCCCCATCTCGCTTTCCCCATCTCGCTTTCCCCATCTCGCTTTCCCCATCTCGCTTTCCCCATCTCGCTTTCCCCATCTCGCTTTCCCCATCTCGCTTTCCCCATCTCGCTTTCCCCATCTCGCTTTCCCCATCTCGCTTTCCCCATCTCGCTTTCCCCATCTCGCTTTCCCCATCTCGCTTTCCCCATCTCGCTTTCCCCATCTCGCTTTCCCCATCTCGCTTTCCCCATCTCGCTTTCCCCATCTCGCTTTCCCCATCTCGCTTTCCCCATCTCGCTTTCCCCATCTCGCTTTCCCCATCTCGCTTTCCCCATCTCGCTTTCCCCATCTCGCTTTCCCCATCTCGCTTTCCCCATCTCGCTTTCCCCATCTCGCTTTCCCCATCTCGCTTTCCCCATCTCGCTTTCCCCATCTCGCTTTCCCCATCTCGCTTTCCCCATCTCGCTTTCCCCATCTCGCTTTCCCCATCTCGCTTTCCCCATCTCGCTTTCCCCATCTCGCTTTCCCCATCTCGCTTTCCCCATCTCGCTTTCCCCATCTCGCTTTCCCCATCTCGCTTTCCCCATCTCGCTTTCCCCATCTCGCTTTCCCCATCTCGCTTTCCCCATCTCGCTTTCCCCATCTCGCTTTCCCCATCTCGCTTTCCCCATCTCGCTTTCCCCATCTCGCTTTCCCCATCTCGCTTTCCCCATCTCGCTTTCCCCATCTCGCTTTCCCCATCTCGCTTTCCCCATCTCGCTTTCCCCATCTCGCTTTCCCCATCTCGCTTTCCCCATCTCGCTTTCCCCATCTCGCTTTCCCCATCTCGCTTTCCCCATCTCGCTTTCCCCATCTCGCTTTCCCCATCTCGCTTTCCCCATCTCGCTTTCCCCATCTCGCTTTCCCCATCTCGCTTTCCCCATCTCGCTTTCCCCATCTCGCTTTCCCCATCTCGCTTTCCCCATCTCGCTTTCCCCATCTCGCTTTCCCCATCTCGCTTTCCCCATCTCGCTTTCCCCATCTCGCTTTCCCCATCTCGCTTTCCCCATCTCGCTTTCCCCATCTCGCTTTCCCCATCTCGCTTTCCCCATCTCGCTTTCCCCATCTCGCTTTCCCCATCTCGCTTTCCCCATCTCGCTTTCCCCATCTCGCTTTCCCCATCTCGCTTTCCCCATCTCGCTTTCCCCATCTCGCTTTCCCCATCTCGCTTTCCCCATCTCGCTTTCCCCATCTCGCTTTCCCCATCTCGCTTTCCCCATCTCGCTTTCCCCATCTCGCTTTCCCCATCTCGCTTTCCCCATCTCGCTTTCCCCATCTCGCTTTCCCCATCTCGCTTTCCCCATCTCGCTTTCCCCATCTCGCTTTCCCCATCTCGCTTTCCCCATCTCGCTTTCCCCATCTCGCTTTCCCCATCTCGCTTTCCCCATCTCGCTTTCCCCATCTCGCTTTCCCCATCTCGCTTTCCCCATCTCGCTTTCCCCATCTCGCTTTCCCCATCTCGCTTTCCCCATCTCGCTTTCCCCATCTCGCTTTCCCCATCTCGCTTTCCCCATCTCGCTTTCCACACTATTATTTGCAATGTGTCACTAGGTTTGGAGAAACCACCCCCGCCATGGACCTCCTCCTGTTCCAAACCATACATAATCCTTAGTAATGTTATTATTTGTAATTGCAATTCCTGTATATTACTGAATGTAATGACAATACAGGTAGTAGTGAGATAAACAACTAACAAAATTAAAATTACACCTTTAATTACAATATCATACACTGCAGCAACTAAAACAACACACGTGCAGACAAAACCATGCAATTCAAACATCATTGTAATTGGGTAATAACAACAGCTCTGACGGGAGCGCATTAGAAGGTTGAAAAAGTAAATTAGTATAGAATTTTAGCCTTGTAGGTATATTGATACGAGTATGCTGGGCTTATGAAAGTTTTTTTTAAAAAGACATTCAGGACGGCAAGAGGCCATTTCGGCCCACAAGCCTGTGCCATCCAATTACATCCAATTAACCTGCACCCCCCACCCTGTATGTTTCAAAGCGTAAGGAAACCGGAGCCCATGGGGAAAACCCATGCAGACACAGGGAGAACATACAAACTCCTTAAAGACAGCACGGGATTCGAATCCTGGTCCCAATTACTGGCACAATAAAGGCATTGTGCTGACCCTACGCCCCATTTTTGTTGTCAAAAGAACAGGGATATTTGTGTAAAAAAATAAAATAAATTTCTGCTGAAATACTGCACAAAAATTTTATGAACATTCATTTTGATATTACCCCCTCTGATGGTGTCTCCTGGTGCAGTCTGCACCCCCACCCCATCCCCTTAGTGATGCCAGTGTTTATTTGGTCTTTTTCCCTCTTTCCTTGCTGTCCTGAGTGTGGTGTTCCTGCCATCTATTCCTTTCCGTGAATGCTGCCTGACCTGCTGAGTTGTTCCAGCATTGGTTGCTGCTGAGGTGACTGTGGTGGTGACCTCTGACTTGGTGCCTGTGTGGCTGGGCTTTCGTGACGAGATCATAAACCAGCCAAGAGACGTCAGCGTCGTTAACTGGTGGAGAAGACTTAGCTGTGCAAGTTCCCTTTGGTGTTTGCAGTTGAGCAACACTGAAACTCAACTCTGCAACCTCTGGATTTTCAGGTGATTTGCGTGTGCAGATCCTGGGATCTAGTGCTGGAAAAACGTAGAAGGTCACAAAATGCAAAGTCAGAATGCAAAATGATGACATTTTGGGCCTGAGCCCTTCCCCAGGAGTGTCAAAAAAATAAAAGGACGGGAATTTGTGAGGGTGCCGATGAGGAGCAGGGCTCCTGAAGGACCCAGAGTGCTGACAGCTTCCTTATCATGACTGGAATTTGCAACAGGGGTCAAGGAAGGTGACCAGGATGTGTCAAGCTCAGGTTCTTGTAAATGTCCCTTGGTGTTGTACCATAGGGTCACAAGAAGGGTGGGGGTTTTAATAGGCTGTCATAAATCTAGAGGGGAAAGATAAATTACCCATCATTATGGCAATTGGAACAAGGGGGACTGCCTTACTTCTATAGGGCACAGGGTAAGGCCACTGTTAGTGCACTGTGTCTCCACTTGGAGGGGACATTTTAGGTCTCTCCCTGGCAAGAGACACCTGAAGCCCCTTTTTCTCATAAACATGATCTTACAGCTTCACTCGTGCTACTGCATCCAGAGTGTCCGAGACCGCTGGTAAACTGACTCTTCCCCAAAAGGATAATTGTCTCTTTGGTTAACATTAATTCATGTCTTTCCATTGTTTCCTGATCTAGGGTGGAAGCTGTTCCCCAGAATCAATCATAAAAGGACAGAGATTCCCTCAACCTTCATAGATTCCGTGGGCCCATCCTGGAGTTGGTGGGTGAGGATCAGCAAGTTTCGTGACAGTCATTAGGTGAAAAGGTTTGTCATGGAGAATGGGGTGCATTGGGGGTTTGATCCTCCAATCTGCCCGTGTTACTGTGGGCATTCCCTACTCCAATGTCCTGGCTGTTCATAGGGAAAAGCAAGATCCCCGCTGAGGCAGGAGTGCAGACCATTGCCATTGTTGTGTGCCCCTGCTTGTTCTCTCATTGGCCGAGCAGCCACAGGGAATCTGAGGGAATCTCCCAGGCCCCAAGAACTGAGGACACCTCGCCCCAGGCCCCTGAAACTCAGGACACCCCATCCACCTCCCCGGCCCGAAAACATGGGACACCCTGTAGATTTACATTACGTAAAGTTAATAGAACACACTCACCTGGTCTTCAGTATAAAATTTTTAAAACTGCCACCTGCCCCATTCTGCAGGCAGTTGAGAGCTGCATAGGGCCATCAATGGACCATGTGGAGGTGCGGTGGCAGATGCATCTCTGCCTCCCTGCTCCTCCCGGGTCTGCAGCAAAGACAGCATCTGCAGTCACACCGCCATCCTGAGATGTTCACTGGTGCAGACTTGACTGTTTAACCATGTAGCAGACGTCACCAGGGATTTTATCTGAAGGCTGCATCTGGACATTGGAGTCAGGTGACTCAGGCAGTTGGATTTGAAAAGCTCAGATCAACAGGAAGCTGATCGAGCTATAGAGAACAAGTGATTCAGGTGACTTGTATTAATTCACTTCAACTCAGCAGTCTGGAGAGGGAACTATCGACCGGAGTTCCCCACTATACATGCAGCAGTGAGTAGGAGATTCACAACTAACTAGTTTTTTTCTACACTGGTGACCCCAACGTGATCTGCCATTTCATCAGACAGGTACAGTTATCTTCTCACCTGTGTAGACAGTTTTTAGCAGGTGGGCTGATGCTATACCTATTCATGATATGTCGGCCAAGACAGTAGCCAAAGTTTTGGTCCAGCACTGGAAAACACATTACAGAACACCATTTACGATCACAACAGACGAGGGGGGTGGGGGGTTTGACAATTTGAATCCCATCTGTTTTATACACACACACACACACACACACACACGTGATTTTATATCTTCCCTTTTCTTAATTGTACTGTATTTATTGTAAAAAAGATTGAAAAAGAAAGAATTTTAAAATTCCTGTGCGTTAACATCTCTGAAGGTCTGCCCTCAGGGCTCCATGCCAATGCAATCACAAAGAAGGCTCACCAGCGGCTACACTTCGTGAGGAGTTTGAGGAGATTTGTAAAGGTCTTTGGTGACATACCCAATGTCTACATATGGACACTGGAGAGCATTCTGACTGGTTGTATCACTGCCTGGTACAGAAGTGCCAATACACAGGACAGGTAAAGATTACAGAGAGTTGTGAACACAACCAACACCTTCATGGGCATTGGACATCACTCCATCAAGGACATCTACAAGAGGTGGTGTCTTAACAAAGCAGCCTCTCTTCTCAAGTACCCTCTCTACCCAGGCCATGCCCTCTTCACACTGCCGCCATCAGGAAGGAGGTACAAGAGCCTGAAGACAAATAACTAGTGGAACAAAAACAGCTTCTTCCCCTCTGCCATCAGATTTCTGAATGAAAATGAATCAGAAATCCCCTTTATACTTGTATCCCAATAAATTGGCTGTTCAGTGTCCTGGATAGGAATGGGGTCTAGCCTTTCACACTTGACACTCCCAACCAGGACACTGAACACTTTCACACTTGCAATGGTCAGCCCAGCAACAGACCATAGGATGGAATGAACACCTCCCCACACAGTCTTTCCCTGAAGCAAACTCAACAGTGGGCTTGCAGAGAGGAAGAATTGGTGAATCCCTCTCCACAATTGCTAAGAGAGAATGGTTTCTCCCCAGAGTGAACTCTCTGGTGCCTCCGCAGATGTGGAGAACCCCTTCCAGAACCCCTTCCCACACAGGGAGCAGGTGAATGGTTTCTCCTCAGTGTGAACCCGCTGGTGTACTTGCAGGTGGGAGGAGTGAGTGAATCTGATCCCACACAGGGAGCAGGTGAATGGTTTCTCTCCAGTGTGAACTCACTGATGTAGCAGGTTCGAGATTTGAGAGAACCCCTTCCCGCAAATGGAGCAGGTGAATGGTCTCTCTTCGGTGTGAATTCTCTGGTGTAGCAGGTGTGTGGATCGAGAGAATCCCTTCCCTCATGCACAGCATTTAAAGGCTTTCTCTCTGGATCGAATGTTCTGGTGTTGCAGAAGGATGGAGGGCTGGGTTAACCCCTTCCCACACACGCAGCAGGCAGGTGAACGGACTCTCCCCAAGGGGAACACACCCAAATTCCATGGAATCCAGTCTGTGTGTCAGACCACAACGTCATATTTTCTGAAGCTGTCCTACCTGGAAACACCACTTTCAAAACCCTGTGAAGAAAAGATGGTGGAGCGAGAGGGAGCAAGACATTCTCTGCAGCCAATGTTCCAGGAAGACACACCCTGGAGACATGGCTAGCAACAGAACCAACCATGGATGTGGCCTGAACTGTGAGGAGGATCATTATGGAGGGTGAAATTTAACACAGAAACATGTGATATGTTCTAAAAAGAGGCAACAAGGCAAGGCACATTTTATGAACCCAAAGATGTACTATTAAATGGAGTCTAGTTCTATGAACATTTTAGTCATGGCAGATGACCTCATTATTACCCAGAATCCTTCACAGTCAAGAATCTGCTCTGTCCAAAGAGCCACAATAGCACACACATAAACCGTATCTCCACATCAACTATCCATTCTGACATCAAAAGGAGTTTGCTGATCTGTTTTGAGGGGATGATGGTGTTAAATGCCGAACTGTAGTTGATAAAGAGCATCCTGATGTGTGCATCTTTGCTGTCCAGGTGTTCAAGAGCTTTGTGTAGACCCGGTGAGATGGCACCCACTATAGACCTGATATTACAATAGGCGAAATGGAATGTATCCATGTCAATGTTCAGACAGGAGCTGATATACTTCATCATCAGCCTTTCAAAATATTTAATCACTGTTGATGTAAGTGCTACTGGTCGATAGTGATTAAGACAGGTTACTGCACTCTTCTTGGGCACCGTATGATTGACGCCTGTTTGAAATAGGTGGGTACCTCACAACAGCGCATGAGGATCCCCCAGCAGCAATGGTCGGGGGGGGGGGGGGTGGCGATGGATGGCAAAGACGATGCTGGTGGCAGGAATCAGACACATCCAAGAGATGAGCGATACAAGATAATGGGGAGGACACGGGCAAGGTATGGGTAGAGTACACACACCTGGATATTGGAAACTTCGTCTACAAAGTGGAGTCTCTTTTCCCTCTGTCTCCTTTTCCCCAGCTCTGCTTCCACACAGCCAACCACCCTCCCCCCCCCCCCGCCACCCCAATCAATACTCACATTTTCCCACCTATCCTTTATTCCATTTCCAATTAACACCTTTGTCCAACTACATAAAGTGATCACGATGAATTTACTCACCAGAGGAAAACGTTCCACAAAATATTCAAAATAGCAACGTCCCCCTGGAGTTAAACAAGAAAACCTGCAGATGCTGGGGTTGAGGGCACTTCACCAAAGTGCTGGAGAAACTCAGCAAGTCAAGCAACATCTCCAGGAAGCTGAACCACGTTACGGGCCTGAGCCCTTCCGTCACGAATCCACACAAACAGGGAAAGGCCTGAATAAAAAGGCGGTGGGGAGGAGCACAGGATTAAACGTCAGGGGTAATAGGTGGATCCACGTGGAAGGGGAGAAGAGAAAGAAGCTGAGAAGTGATGGGGCGAGGACAGAGGGACTAAGGAGGGTAGAGATCTGACAGGAGACGGGAGGGAAGGGGCTGGGGAGTTGGAGGGAAGGAGATGGAGAAGGAGGAGGGAAAGAGAGAGAACGTTCCGGGACGTCGGTTCCCTTCAATCCCTCTGGATGCTGCGTGAGTTTCTCCGGCGCTTCCGTGTATTCGCTTCAGGTTCAAGCGGCTGCAGCTGCTTGTGTTTCTCTGATTGACACCCGCCCGCACACTATTGCCCTGCTGCATCGGTCAATTTGCTCAAAGGACGGGGCTAACGGCAAGAGGCGGCACCTATTGGCCGCTGTTGAGTGACGTCATTTCCTGATGGGCAACGCACATCAATGAGTTTGAGAGAGAACAGAATCCGTAACACCGCGCACAGCAAGAGCGATGTCAGTGTTTCTACCCAGAATGCAACGAGTGCCAGAAACTGCTCAATCTAGCCTCATTCCCATTCCCCATCTTCCACCAATGCCCAACTTCGGAAACCTGTCACTCTCTCGGACCCGCCTCCAGACTAATCTCCACCACGTGCCCTATTCACCCCCGTCGTATTCGGTAAAGGAAACAGTCAATCATGCTCCCTCAGGGGAAGCGCTTCTTTTGCTCAGTAAATACACGGAAAGGCCGAAGGATCTCAGCAGGTCCTGCAGCGTCCACAGAAGGTAAAGGAGAGGGAAGGGGAGGACTGGTGGAGGAAGGGGTTGGTTGTGTGGAAGCAGAACTGAGGGAACAGGGGAGAGAGATGGAGGAAAGGGGACATGGAGGGGGGAAGGGTGGGTAACAGAAGTTGCTGTTAATGAAACACTGAAGTCTGCTGACCTTGTGATTGTAAAAACACAGAAATGCTGCAGGAACTCAACTGGAAGGTGCCTTTGTGCAGCTCGAACCACCACGTGGTCTGGGCGGCACTCAGTCCGCTGCCTACACTACCACATCCAGCTGCCTGATGACCGCAGATTCCGGGATTCATTCTATTGTTTCTGGGTGATTCAAGATTCAACTTATTGTCATAGTAATAAAACGTCCTATTACATTCCTTTTTACCTGCTGCAAAGCAGATTGGCCACTGGCAGAAATTGCCTAGGCGCATCTTACATTCCTCACATAGAAAGTGAAGCCAAAAGAGGGCACTCCCCCCCCCCCCCCCCCAAGTCACTGAGTGTCCATAGATTCACCTCCAGTGATTCTACAGCCACATAGAGTCCAGTCCAAACCATTGGGAACCCGAGTTCCAGATCAGAACCTCTGAGACAGTCAGGAACCCTTCGGCGTCCTCGGCAACTCCTCACAATATTTAATACCCCTCCGGCCCACAGCCTCCGTGAGTTCCTCGCTTCGAGTTGGCAGTAGATTCAACTCCCTCAGGCTCTGATGGGACGTGTGCAAGACCATGAAAGGCTGTTCTGTCAGGAGTGCAACTCATACCAAATAATTTTAAATTCATTATACATTTTTATTTTGTATTTATCACGAACTTTTTATAACTTTGAAATATAAGGATGAATAAAAACCTTCGGAGCTTTTCCTCTCCAGATGCCAGCGACGAGACCGCACCACTGATCACATACTTCAAACTGGCGCCTCTCTGGTGAGCCACCCCCTCCCGTGACGCGCTGGTGAGCCACCCCCTCCAGTGACGCGCTGGTGGGCCACCCCTCCCGTGACGCGCTGGTGACCCACCCCTCCTGTGACGCGATGGTTGCCCACCTCTCCTGTGGCGCGCTGGTGGCCTACTACAGTAACGGGCTTGCACTGATGGTACACCAGCGCATCAAAGGAGACTGAGCCATGAGCACACAGTTTAAAAAGACACCAACTCTGAAGAAATGCTCAGGGGGTGTTCCTCCCCCACCACCCCGCCTTAGCTCCTTAGCTACGCCAATGCATTTACTTGATCCGGGACATGGCCTAACTGTCCTGTGTGGTTGGTCTGTCAGTTGCATTTTAACAGGGCAGATCACAGTTTCCCACTTGGACCATGCTACAACACCAGAGAATTCACACCGTGAAGGAACCATTCAGCTGCTCCCTGTGTGGGATCGGATTTACTTATTCCTCCAAACTGCAGGCACGCCTGCAGTTCACAATGAGGAGAAACTGTTCCTTTGCTCCCTGTGTGGGAAGGGGTTTCTCAGCTCTCCAGCCAGCAGAGCTGGACGAGACTTAGCTGTGCAAGTTCCCTTTGGTGTTTTCAATTGATTAAATTTGAAACTCTGTGCTGCAACCTCTGGATTGTCAGATGATGAGGGAAGGTCACACAGCACCCATAGAAAGGAAAAGACAGTTGACATTTTGGGCCTGAGCCCTTCGCCAAGAGTTACAAAAATGAAGCAAACGTCCGAATAAAAAGGTGAGGGTGAAGGGGGTAGCAGATGCTTAAATGTGGACACTGAAGGGTAGAAGAGAGAGAAGCTGAAAAGTGCAGGAGAGAGGGTTAAGGACATCTGATGGGAGAAGGAAGTGAAGGAGAGGGAACAGGGATAACAGAAACTGCAGGTTGATTATTGATGCCACCTGGTTGGAGAATTCCGAGACAGAATATAAGATGCAATGCACATTAGTGTTGGAGAAACTCAGCAGGACACACAGCATCCACAGGGAGTGAAAGGCAGTCGATGTTTCTGATTTGGTCCCTTAGACAGTCTAATGATAAGGAGAGAGGGTCAGGGAAAGCAGCACAGGCGAACTGGTAAGAGATGGGTGGATACAGGTGGGAGGGGAGAAGTGACGGGAGAGGGCAGAGGATTTCTCTCTGACAGGAAAAGGCAGGGATGTGGGTGGAAGTTGGAGGAAATGAGCCAGAGAGATGAGGGAAAAGGAGACTCTGAAAAGGAGGCTGAAAAAATTTGGAAGACAATTTCATGCCGACTGGTTGTAGACTGGGGAGACGGAATATAAGGTGTTGTTCCTCCAGTTTGTGGGTATGTCGACGATTGGGGTCCAGATTGTTCCAATGGGGTTTTTCCCTGCAGCTCCAACTATCCATGTGTTTGGACAATCCCCAGTTGACCTGCTGCCTCTGTTCATCAGATTTTTCATCTAAACTACATTAGGTTTCCTGGGTCACTTCCCCTTTGTACTGGCTGGCTGGTACAGATGGGCCGTGTCAGACCTTTACCTTGATGGACATTGAATAAAAATTACTGTGACCTGAAGATCTTGGCCTCATTTTTAGCTTCTGAAGCACTTTCTGGGTGATTTTATCTCAGCATGTAGCTGACTGAATGACCTTGACCCATGCCTGTGCCACTGTAATGCTATTATTTGGGACCTGTGGACTTCTCCCACCAGTTATTTATGTCTCCTTATAATTCCTACACTCTTCCCAGATCGATTTAACATTCTGCTCTTTTGAATTCCCTGATGTCCCTGGGTATTTACCATATATACACGTTGATACCATGCAGAAGTTGACCCTCCCACCCCTTTTGGCCCAAAAATTAGATGTTTTTATATGATATGCAATAGTCAACAACCCCACCCCCCCTCCCCTTAATTTTAGCCCTAACCACCCACCAAGACCCTGACTGGAGATCAGGTTCCCAACACCCTGGATGTCCACCCATCTGAACTCCTGACAGCAGATCCTCACCCTGGTCACCCTCCCACCTGAGCTCTTGTTGCCCTGGCCGCTTGCATACCCAACTCCCAACATCCTGGCAGCCCACGCATTCAAATTCCTGAAAACTTGTCTGCCCAACCATTGGAGCTCCCGACCTTGAATCCTCACCCATATGGATCTGAACCTCCAACACACCATTTGCTCACAGATCCAAACTCCCGCAGCCATGGCTGATGGCCCATCTGAGCTGTCTGGATCCTTGCCCCGGCTTCCCACCCATCCGATCTCCTGATGCCTGTATGACACAGCTACTTCAAAGGTTTGACCCATGTAAAAATTGACATCACTTTCTTGGCTCCAAAAATTGATTGATACATGAGTATATACAGTAATTCTCAACAATCTGCAACCTGCATCCACATTTGTATAATGGTCATTAAATTTCACCCTTTTTGGCTGATTTGTTCCAGCAGTTTATTCACCTTGTTTCTAAAGCTCTGGGCATTTTTCAATCAAGTTGCAACGTGACCTTTTTTTATCTATTGCATTGATTCTTTTTTTCTGTCTCTACTTTGACTTTGTCCTTTTCTAACTTTTGCTTCTGTCTTTATTTTGCTTCCTTCTGTCATCCTGCAGATAATGTCAGTCCCCTGTCATAATCATCTTGCCCTCCCCAACAGAACTGGCAAACAATCCCTCAGACATTGTTCCCAGTCCAGCTGAGGTATAGACCATTTGGATGGGCTGGTGAAATGGGTGAACACATGGATGAAACATGGAGGTGAATGCAGAGAGATACAGTCTGAGGAGCCCTGACGAGGGGTTGATGGAATGTATCTGTGCTCACCGCCTTGATCAGCACATTACAGATTCGACAAGGGAAATATTTTACTGGTAAGAAAGAGGAGAGGGAGATTTCAACTGGAGAGCAGAATTCATAACATGGTGCAGAGAAAAAGAGAGACCCAAGAGGGGGTTAAATGAAACGAAGATTGTGAGCTTTGTGAAGAGACACGGATTACAGCAGCGAGGGAGTAATGAGAAACGTTCAGATGGCCTTGGTTTTCCTTAGGGAACCACACTTTCATGAAAATGTGAAGGTCTTACGGTGGGTGAAAGATTCATCTGTCAAAATAATACAAATTTTTTGTTTTATGGTGAAAGATGCTTTTTTAATATTTCTATTAATTTGATAGAAATAAACACCATTTCATCAGATGCAAGGATCGACAACGAGATAGACAACAGACTCGCCAAGGCAAATAGTGCCTTTGGAAGACTACACAAAAGAGTCTGGAAAAACAACCAACTGAAAAAGCTCACAAAGATAAGCGTATACAGAGCCGTTGTCATACCCACACTCCTGTTCGGCTCCAAATCATGGATCCTCTACCGGCATCACCTACAGCTCCTAGAACGCTTCCACCAGCGTTGTCTCCGCTCCATCCTCAACATTCATTGGAGCGACTTCATCCCTAACATCGAAGTACTCGAGATGGCAGAGGCCGACAGCATTGAATCCACGCTGCTGAAGATCCAACTGCGCTGGGTAGGTCACGTCTCCAGAATGGAGGACCATCGCCTTCCCAAGATTGTGTTATATGGTGAGCTCTCCACTGGCCACCGTGACAGAGGTGCACCAAAGAAGAGGTACAAGGACTGCCTAAAGAAATCTCTTGGTGCCTGCCACATTGACCACCGCCAGTGGGCTGTTATCGCCTCAAACCGTGCATCTTGGCGCCTCACAGTTTGGCGGGCAGCAACCTCCTTTGAAGAAGACCGCAGAGCCCACCTCACTGACAAAACACAAAGGAGGAAAAGCCCAACACCCAACCCCAACCAACTAATTTTCCCCTGCAACCGCTGCAACCGTGTCTGCCTGTCCCGCATCGGACTTGTCAGCCACAAACGAGCCTGCAGCTGACGTGGACATTTACCCCCTCCATAAATCTTCGTCCGCGAAGCCAAGCCAAAGAAGATTACATATATATTGTTTAGATATTAATTCTAGATTTTATATAATGAAACCCAGAATGAGTCTTATATAAATTATTCATTATCTTATATAATTCTTGAAAAAGTGAAAAATCCTTATGAGAATTTCACCTCCTGTTTAACACTGAGTTTACATTGTGATTAAATAGACCAATCTCTTCCAGTTGTAGAAAAAAAATAAGAACAAAAGAAAAAAGAAAATAAAAAAGGAAGACCCCACCCCACCACTAATCTAACTCCTCCCACTAAACACGGTCACCAGAAAATGAATTGTAAAGAATCGAGTCTCGGTTCTTGGACGTCGGATAGAAAACCCCAGAGCACCCCTGCCTAAGTCATAAAATGATGATCATGTCCATGAATGGGCCCCATATCTTGTAATTTAACCTTGATCTCTTTAACATTTGATCTAATTTTCTCCAAACTCAACCAAGGCATAGCATCCTGTAACCAATGCATACGAGTTGGTGCTCTGCTGTCTTTCCCTCTTATCCAAATTGCTCTTACGGCCATCCATGAAATCAAAGCTACAATTTTATTTTAGTTGAATTCAAGGAAATCTTCATTTCTAGAGAATAATAAAACAAAGCAATAAAAGGACATGGTTCTAATTTAATCCTAAGATTCTGTGATAGAGTTTTAAAGAATTGTTCCCAATATTCTTATAGTTCAGGACACTCCCAGAATGTATGAATCAGAGAGTCCTCAAATTTTTTACATTTGCCACATCGTGGATCAACATCAGGATAAAAACAAGATAATCTAACTTTGGACATACATTTTCTTTTTTTTTAACTTTATTTAAGATTTTATAACATGAATAAAATAGAAGATTACATTTTAAAAAAAAATAGAAATAAGATAATAAAATTACAGTGCCACATCGGTAAACTAAATAAACTAACCCCCCCCCCAATGATTATTACACAACATTAATAACCTAACTTAAAATTAGTCTAACCCCCCCCCCCAAAATAGAGAGTGAAGAGTTAATAAAATAAACAATATTATATATAAGAAAAAAAGCCCACTTACAAAAAAAATAAAACATAACAAGTAAAGATACTAACAAAAAAGTTATCAATACTAAAATATCACACTTAAAACATATTTAAAGCAAACTTAAATGCATATATTTAACAAACGGAGTCCACTTTGACATAAAAAGACATCCTATCCTGAATTGAAAAAGATATCCTTTCCATGGTCAAACAGGATTTCATCTCCAAATGCCACCTATCTAAAGTTAATATATTTCTATCTTTCCAAGTAAGTGCTATACATTTCTTGGCCACAGCTAAAGCTATATAGATAAAGGAAATCTGATAATCCTTTAAACCTAAATCAATTAGTGATTGCAAATTCCCTAATAAAAATATATTAGGATCTAATACAAGACAGATATTATATAAACTATTAAATATAGATTGAATACCTTTCCAAAACTGTTGCAATTGATCACAAAGCCAGACAGTGTACAAAAAATTATTAGCCGTCTGGTTACAACGAAAACAGCAATCCAACTTACTAAGGCCAAACTTTTTTAATTTCTCCGGTGTTAAATATAACTGATGTATAAAATTATAATTAATCATTGCTAATCTAGCATTAATTAGTTTCCGAATACTATTCTGGCAAATTTCCATCCAGGCTTCTTCAGCTATTGTAAAACCTAAATCTTTTTCCCATTTCAATTTATCTTTATCCCAATCTTTTTTACTTTCAGTTTCTTGTAAAATACAATACAAATCAGATATATATCCCTTTTTTGCTATTGAAAGTACATATTCCTCAAAATTAGAATCAGGCAGTAAGATCATATGACGACCACATATTTGTTTTACAAAAGATCTTAATTGATAATATACAAATACAGAATTTCCACTAATACCAAATTTTCTTTGTAATTCATCAAAGGAACAAAAACATCCCTCAGAAAAACAATCAGATAAGTTTTTTATTCCCTTCCTTTCCCATTGTTTCAAGGTGATATTGGAGACTGTAAAAGGAACAAGTTGATTATTATATAATGGCAATCGTCCAGACCATTTATTTTTGAGCCCCAATTTGTTAAGTTTACTTGTCCATAAATTCAATAAATGCTTCAATATTGGTACATCATAAGTTCATAATAAATTTTTATTCCATCGAAACAAAAACTCATGAGGAGATTTTTCTAAAATAACCGCCATTTCTACCTTTGCCCAACTGGGTGGATCATCCATATTCATTAATGCACTAAGAAATTTAAATTGAGCTGCTTCATAATAATGCTGAAAATTCGGTAATCTTAAACCTCCAAATTGGAAATCCCACATCAACTTTCTCATCGCTACCCTCAGAAATTTTCCCTTCCATAAGAAGTCTCTAATTGCTTTATATAAATCCTTAAAAAAACTTTTGTTTAAAAAATAGGGAATTGATTGAAAGACATACATTTTCTATGTACAACTTTAAATTGTATTAAACAATGACATGGACAGAATGAAGTAATTATTCATCAGATCAGCATGTTATCCCAATTTTCATCTGAAGTTGATGTATTCAAATCTCGTTCCAATTCATTCTTCATTCCAATCTGTGAACATATTTTTAGGTCCATCAATTTGCTATAAATACTTGCTATTGATCCACCATGGGAAAACTTTAAATCAAGAACATTGGTATCAGGCATTCGAGGAAAATTAGAGAATTTAGACTGAACAAAATGCCTATTTGTAGAGATCTAAAAAAAGCCTATCAATTGTTCAAATGCAGTGAAATTGCCTCGAATATAAAGATCCTTAAAACTTTTTATTCCCAATCCAACCCTTTCACTAAAAGCTGCATCCAAGATAGAAGGATGAAAAAGATGATTTTTTTAATAATAGGACTAGAAAGAGAAACATGAAGATAGCCAAAGAATTTCCTAAATTGTGCCCATATTCTCAGTCAATGTCTCATTATCGAATTGTCCGTAAATTTCGAAAAAGAAAAAGGTAAGGAAGATCCTAAAACTGCCAACATAGTGAAACTTTTTGAAAAACTCAGTTCCATTTTAACTCAAGGGGGTTGATCATCTGAAATATCAAAATGTAAGAGCAATATAATTTTTGTACATTTAACTGCCCAATAATAAAATATAAAATTTGGGAGAGAAAAGCCCCATTTCTTTTCGTCTATTGAAGAGAGGCCTTGTTTATACCGATTGTTTACCTTGCCGTAAATACGAAGAAATAATTGAATCCAGTGAATTAAAACAAGTTTTAGGAATGAAAATTGGTAAAGATTGAAACATGTACAAAAATGTTCATTTTAATTACATTAATATGTCCAATCACTGTCATGCACAAGGGTGGCCGTCCCGATAATGACTCTTTAGTCTGGTTAGCTAATACTGAAAAATTATCTTCCAATAAGATTTTACAACTTTTAGTCATCGTAATTCCCAGATATTTGAATTGGTCTTTAACTATTTTAAAAGGGAAATTAGCATAGATTGCTAAAGATCTCTATAGGTAGTAATTCACTCATGAAAATTTACTTTACAACCTAAAAACAAACTAAATTGGGCAAACAAAGTTAGTATAATTGATAAAGAAATCTCAGGATTGGAAAGATGTTTTGCCACTTCTCATGAGTTTGATGGTGATGTTTTTACCTGCAGAACATTGTGGTCAAGAAACCGTTCCATCTGGCTCTGACAGAACTTACCATGTTGAAGTGCCAGTTGATGAAGTAAACAAAGACAATGTGGTCAAACAATAATTATGGCTTTTATTAGCAGAAGCTAATGGTACAATAATGAAAGACAATGGGTGCAGACACAGTTATACCCAAGGGGAGTGTCTTGAATAGGAGAGATAATGCACAGCCAATGTTAGTACAGCAAGGCTCGCCAGAGGTGGGGGGGGGGGGGTTTGACAGGCTGCTTCACCACACATGTGAGCTGTTTTTATGACATCATATTTACCCCGCCTTCACGCCAATCGCACCCCATTTCCATCTAACTTGAATTCGAAGGCCCTCCTGGACCCGACTACTCCTTCCATGAATTGTGATCTCTTGCATCTGCACATTGAACTCAAGATACATGGCATCACATACAACCCTGAGATTGTAGTGCTGGACACAGCCAAGAAAGAAAAAGCCACTACATTGAAAGTCGTTAATGACTGCTTTATTTAAATTCAGTGCGCTCCCTTTTAAGGGCATCATGAGCTCAGTCACCTCGTGCATTGTGACGTCGTAATCACTGCCCCAGGCGTGCGCTGGGCAGGAGACAAGCCATGGAGAAACCCTGACAGTGCCATCTTCCCATGGCTGCCCCGCCACATGGCGTTACACGCGGGGCCGGTTCACCATGAGAGAGTGCACCATCACACAACCCCCTAGAACCGGACACATGTCCCACCGCTTGGGTGTTGGGTGGGCGGCCCCAGCATTTGGGCATAGCTGTCTCCACCGGCCGTGATAGGTCTAAGTGCGCCGCTTTCAAACGGTCCACGGTGAAAAATTCATTTTTACCCCCTATGTCCATAGTGAAAGTCCTGCCAGACCACTGGAGGACCTTGTATGGATCCTCTTACGGGCATTGTAAATATACCATATGTGGACTGTGCCGAACAAATACAAATTCCGCCAAGTCCAGCTCTTTGGGAGGATGTGTCGGTCGGATGCCATGATGTGAGGGAGGCGGGGTGGGGGGGGGCTAGCGAGGATAGTTTTTTACATAGATCTGCCAAAAAGGTTCGCGTGCTCGGACGTGACATTGGGCTCCGGGCTAAAGAACTCAATGGGCAGTGAGAGCGGCACACCGTAGACCAGTTCCACAGAAGACACCTGTAGGTCCTCCTTGGGTGCTGTCCTGATGCCAAAGACGACCCAGGGCTGTTCGTCTGCCCAGCCTGGGCTGGTGAGGCGAGCCATGAGGGCGGATTTCATATGACGATGAAACCTCTCTATCAAACCATTTGCTTGTAGGTGGTAGGCTGTGGTGTGGTGGACATTAACCCCAAGGAGGTTCACCAGCTGAGCCCAGAGCATAGAGGTGAAGTGGCCACCCCTGTCACTACTGAGTGCGCTGGGACTCTGAACCTAGCAATCCAATGACTGACTAGGTTCCTGGAGCACGTCTCTGCGGAAGCCTCTTTGATGGGAATGGCCTCCGGCCATCTCATGGTCCAATTGACTATTGTGAGAAGGTAGTGCACTTCTCTGGACACCAGCAGGGGACCTACAACGTCAATGTGGCTATGCTGAAATCTCTGCACCGCTGGGTCGAAATGCTGGATTGGGGCCTGTGTATGCCAGCGGACCTTGGAGACCTGGCACCTGGTGCAGTTCCTCGCCATCTCGGGGACTTTTTTGAGCCCGTGACACACAAACCTCTCTGCCACCATTCGTACTGAAGTCTTCACCAAGGGGTTGGCTAGGTCATGGTTTAAGCTGAAAACCCTCCACCTCTACTGCGGTGGGACTACCGGGCACGGCGAGCCGGTGGAGTCATCACAGAGCAGCATGTCTAGGCTGTGGGGCAACTGAATGTCCTGGAGCTCGATGCCAGAGATGGTGGTCCGGAGAGACTGTGTCTCTGTGTCCAGCTTCTCGACCAGTGCCAACTATGTATAGTCAAGGCTGGGGGCGAGAGCGTTGATCGCCAGACGAGAGAACGCATCCACCCTGACATTGTCTGCCTGCCCTGTGCCAGATGTCGGTGGTGAACTCCGACACGTAGGAGAGGTGGTGTGCTGGCGAGTCGACCACAGATCTTTTGCCATTGCGAGTCCTTATGTGAGGGGGCTTGTGGTCTATGAACACCATGAAGGGCCTGCCCTGCAGAAAATATTGAAAGTGTCAGATGCTCCCAGTCGAAAATGCTGTACTTGAGCTCCGGAGGGTGCAGCTGTTTGCTAAAGAAGGCCAGTGGACGCCACTGCCCGTTGAGCCACTGCTCGAGTACGTCCCCTACCACCGTGGCTGAAACATCCACCGAAAGCACCGTGTGTGCCTCCAGGCATGGGTGCACCAATAGAGTTGTATTGGCTAGGCCCACCTTTGTTGTGGCAAAAGCGGTCTCTGCCTCCTCTGACCAGGTCAGGACTTTATCCTTAGTGGCAATCAATGCAAACAGCAGTCGCATGGTACGGGTGGCGCTGGGGATGAACTGATGATAAAAATTCACCATCCCCACAAACTCTTGAGGGTGGTTGACTTGGGGAACTGCTGGACGGCCAAGATGGTGTGCCCCAGGAGCTGCAGCGTCTGCTTGCTGAACTGGCATTTGGCCACATTGACCGTGAGGCCAAACTCCGCCAGTCAGGCAAGCCGTGTACAGAAGTTGGCCTTGTGTTCTTCGCGGTTGCGGCTGGCGATAAGGATATCATCCAGGTAGATAAACACAAAGTCCAAGTCCCTTCCCACTGCATCCATAAGGTGCTGAAAAGACTGGGCCGTGTTCTTGAGGCGAAAGGCCAAAGGGAGTGATGATCACCTTCTGCCAATGTCCTCGGGGTGGACCGGGATCTGATGGTATTCTTGCACCAGGTCAACCTTGGAGAAGACTTGAACACCATGGAGATTGGTCGAGAAGTCTTGAATGTGTGGAACTGGGTACCTGTCCAGTGTGGTCGCATCATTCAAATGTCGGTAATCGCCACAGGGTCTCCAGACCCCAGAGGATTTGGTGACCATGTAGAGAGGGGATGCCCAGGCGCTGTCCGAGTAATGGACGATCCCCAACTCCTGCAGCTGGGAAGACTCCTCCTTTGCCAGCTGCAGCTTCTTGGGCGGAAGTCGTCTGGGTTTGGCGTGTAGTGGGAGGCCCTGCGTGGAGATATGGTAGTATATCCCATGCTGAGGTGTAAGGTGGCGCTGAATCGTAGTTGAAGGCTGGTGGGGAACTCATGGAGTATATTTGAATACTCATCCCTGGAAGTGGCAATGGCGGCATTCTTGGGCCTGCAGGCGCCCAGGCACAATGAATGGAAAGTGCGAGCATTGATCAGCTCTTACCCTTCATGTCGATCAACAGTTCATGTGCCCTCAGGAAGTCAGCCCCTAACAACGCAGTACCCGTTGAGGCTAACATGAACTTCTAGTGGAATTTCTCTTTCCTGATCTGGATCTGGATCTGTGCCCTGCGGTCTTGATGTCGGAACCGTTGGCTGTCCACAGGGTGGGATGAGATTGGGTGCATGTTTTGAGGGCAGTGGGGGACAGGATGGTCAGCTCCGCTCCTGCATCCACCAGGAAATGTTGGCCAGTGGACTTGTTGGTAACATGAAGGAGGCTGTCCACGTGGCCAGCCGGCACAGCCATCAATGGTGGCTGGCCGGGTCATTTCCCTTGGTAGTCACACAGTTATCAGCACTTACGAGCTTGTGCTCCCCAGCGCTGATGGTAAAAGCACGAGGTGGAATGGTGCTCCTCCTGCTTGTGCTTGGGGGAGTGTTGCGGCCAGCAGGCTCTTGGTTGCGCAACCTGACTGAGGGCCACTTCACTCTCACTCTTGGTGCGCCAGAGGGTGTCTGCTTGGGCTGCGACTCAGCATCGATCCATGAAGTCCTTATCCGCCAGGAGTAGTTAGATGTCCCGGACATCTGCTTGAGGAAGATCTGACGGAATAGGAAACAAGGTTTGTGATCCTCCGCCAGCACTAGCATCTCATTCATTAGGTCCGATGGTGTGCAGTCCCCAAGCCTGTTGAGGTCCAGATAGAATGCACTGCCACAAGATTCCTTTTCCTGGGGCCAGGCAGAATTTCTACATATTGGTATTGGAAGAAGAAACTACTCAAGAGAGATTTAAATACAAAAGAGAAGTCTAAACAAGTGGTGAGCGGTGTTCCATTGGGATTCTGTTGGGCCTGCAACTGTTCATGATATACATTAATGACTTGGAAGAGGAGACCGAGTGCAGTGTATCTTAGTTTACTGATGACATTAAATTGAGTGGTAAAGCAAATTGTGCAGAAGATACAGAGAGTCTACAGATATATATGGATAGGTTAAGGGTCTGGCAGAAGGAGCAAAATGTTGGTAAATGTGAGGTTCTGTTGTGTGTGAGGGAGGCTCCCTGCCTACTGCTGGTGGTCAAGAGACCTTGCCTGAAATTCATTTGGAAGTCACACCACCTGTCAGTACATGGTGTACTCTTTGTTCCACTCAAAGTTACAAAGTTTTAGACAATGTTCCAAACTGCAGGTGGAATGCCTGTTAAGATCCAGAAGGACAATGGCCCCTCTTCCCCACAGGGCGCTTAGCACGCAGGTGCAAGGGAGCATGATTGACAGTTGCCTTTACCGAATCCAACGGGGGGTGAATAGGACACATGATGGTGATTGGTCTGGAGGCGAGGCTGAGAGAGTGACAGGTTTCTGAAGTCGGGCATTGGTGGAGGTTGGGGAACAGGGATGAGTAGGTGGGTGCTATAATGTCATAAAGAGATGTCACGTGATTTAGTTGCATATTGTGTCTAATTTAAGAAGGCGAGATGGAGCGGTTTCTGGCGCACATTGCATTCTGGGTAGAAACACTGACATCACTCTTGCTGGGCACAGTGTTTGCTCCCAATTTGTTATCTCTCCAACTCCTTGATGTGTGCTGCCCATCAGTAAATGATGTCATACAGGTTATTTTACTCCGTTAGTGGGCTTATGGGTGGATAAGTTTCAGACAGCGATTATTCGTCTAACATTGACAGTCGCTCGTAAATGTGTTGCTATGTCCTGGAAAGATGAAGCGGAGTTAAATGTAATTCAATGGCATAATGAGTTGAAGTCGTGTATTTATATGGAGAAAATACCATACAATTTACATAATAATTATGATATTTTTGTTAAGATGTGGACACTAAATATGAATGTAAGGGATACTGGAATGTGAGGAGTCAAGCAAGTGCTAATTAAAAATGAAGTATTATGGGTTAACTTAAGGTGAAGGGATGCTGGATTGGGAGGAGTCAAGCAAGTGCTCATTAGAAATGAAGTATTATGGGTTAAATCAGGGTGAAGGGATGCTGGAATGGGAGGAAGGGTTATAAAAGTATAATGAAATAAGGATCTTCAAAACAGGATAGCAAGTAGATAGCTTTAGCAAGTCTTGGGGATTGTTTAATGAGTAAAGAACAAAGACATGATATTTCCTGGCTAACAAGTTTGCAGGAAGGCACATAAACTGATAAGAAGTTAGAATCCACGTGGGCAGAATTACCTAATGCTAAACCAATCCAGGAGGCAGAAGAATGTTAGGGGGAGGGTACCTCTACACTGAAATGAACTGTATAAAAGTTGGGTGAGCCCCAGTATCTGTGTGTATTCCCAGGGTAAGGGGAAGCACCCAACTTTGCATTGTTGTATAATAAAAGTTCTTTGTTCTCAATTTTTGTCTCGAGCAAATTCTGTGAAGGTACTTCTGTTTCTCACATGAAGAATATGAATTTATTAATATTGTAAATTACTGAATTTTTTTGTTTATTTTTAATGCTTCCCTTTAGGGATCTGTTGTGGGAGGGGGAAGGGGTGGGTTTGTTTTACTGTTTTATTATTAGATTACTTATTCTATAAGTCTCTGGATTCTTTAAAAAAATTAAAGGAAATGACGTCACAGACATCACATGCAACACCGCCCATTCCCGTTAGCCCCGCCCTATGAGCAGATTGACAGAAAGACAAGGAGCTGCAGCCGCTGGAACCTGAAGCGCCGGAGAAACTCACGCAGCATCTCGAGGGAGTGAAGGGAACCGACGTCCCGGAACGTTCTCTCTCTTTCCCTCCATCTCCTCCATCTCCCCACCCCCTTCCCTCCCGTCTCCTGTCAGCTCTACCTTCCTTGGTCCCTCTGTCCTCGCCCCATCACCTCAGCTTCTTTCTCTTCTCCCCTTCCACGTGGATCCACCTATTACCCCTGACGTTTAATCCTGTGCTCCTCCCCCCGCCTTTTTATTCAGGCCTTTCCCTGTTTGTACAGATTCGTGACAAAGGGCTCAGGCCCGTAACGTGGTTCAGCTTTTACTTCCTGTAGATGCAGCGTGACCTGCTGAGTTTCTCCAGCACTTTGGTGAAGTGCCCTCAACCCCAGCATCTGCAGGTTTTCTTGTTTAACTCCAGGGGGACGTGGCTATGTTGAGTATTTTGTAGAACGTTTTCCTCTGGTGAGTAAATTCATCGTGATCACTTTATGTAGTTGGACAAAGGTGTTAATTGGAAATGGAATAAAGGATAGGTGGGAAAATGTGAGTATTGATTGGGGTGGCGGGGGGGGGGGGGGAGGGTGGTTGGCTGTGTGGAAGCAGAGCTGGGGAAAAGGAGACAGAGGGAAAAGAGACTCCACTTTGTAGACGAAGTTTCCAATATCCAGGTGTGTGTACTCTACCCATACCTTGCCCGTGTCCTCCCCATTATCTTGTATCGCTCATCTCTTGGATGTGTCTGATTCCTGCCACCAGCATCGTCTTTGCCATCCATCTCCACCCCCCCCAACCCCCGACCATTGCTGCTGGGGGATCCTCATGCGCTGTTGTGAGGTACCCACCTATTTCAAACAGGTGTTAATCATCCGGTGCCCAAGAAGAGTGCAGTAACCTGTCTTAATCACTATCGACCAGTAGCACTTACATCAACAGTGATTAAATATTTTGAAAGGCTGATGATGAAGTATATTAGCTCCAGTCTGAACATTGACATGGATACATTCCATTGTAATATCAGGGCTATAGTGGGTGCCATTTCACCGGCTCTACACAAAGCCCTTGAACACCTGGACAGCAAAGATGCACACATCAGGATGCTCTTTATCAACTACAGTTTGGCATTTAACACCATCATCCCCTCAAAGCAGATAAGCAAACTCCTTTTGATGTCACAATGGAAAATTGATGTGGGGATACAGTTTATGTGTGTGCTATTGTGGCTCTTTGGACAGAGCAGATTCTTGACTGTGAAGGATTCTGGGTAATAATGAGGTCATCTGCCATGACTAAAATGTTCATAGAACTAGACTTCATTTAATAGTACATCTTTGGGTTCATAAAATGTTCCTTGCCTTGTTGCCTCTTTTTAGAACATATCACATGTTTCTGTGCTAAATTTCACCCTCCATAATGATCCTCCTCACAGTTCAGGCCACATCCATGGTTGGTCCTGTTGCTGGCCATTCCTCCAGGGTGTGTCTTCCTGGAACATTGGCTGCAGAGAATGTCTTCCTCCCTCTCACTCCACCATCTTCTCTTCACAGGGTTAAGAAAGTATTGTGTTTCCAGGCAGGAGAGCTTCAGAAAACAACATTGTGGTCTGACGCACCGACTGGATTCCTCATAACCTTAGTATCAGCCAGCTTCATTGGTGGATTAGGAGCGGGGAGATCACCGCATGGAGAAATCCTATACCCGTTGAGTGCTTGAACTGGATCTCCTCTGATTGGCCAACATGGAAGGTCAGGTGACCAGTGATACAGCAGATAAAACACTCCAAAGTGAAGTGTATGGCAATGAGGAACTTTCTGTGGACTTGCTGGAAACACATCCCTGCGCTCACACTGGGAAGAGACCGTTCGCCTGTTCCAAATGTGGGGAGGGATTCGCCAGCTCTGACGTACTGCTGCAACACCAGTGTGTCCCCACTAGGGAGAGCCCATTTTCGTGCTCTGACTGTGGGAAGAATTTTCAAACCTCCAAGGACTTGGAGGAGCATGGGTGCCTTCCCCCCGGGGAGAGTCCGTTCACCTGCCGCGTGTGTGGGAAGGGGTTCACCCAGTCCTCCAGTCTCCTGCAACACCAGAACATTCGATCCAGAGAGAAAGCCTTTAAATGCTGTGCATGTGGGAAGGGGTTCTCTCGATCCGCGCACCTGCTACAACACCAGAGGATTCACACCGAAGAGAGACCATTCACCTGCTCCCTTTGTGGGAAGGGGTTCTCTCAATCCTCCCACCTACTACAACACCAGAGAATTCACACTGGGGAGAAACCATTCACCTGTTCCCTGTGTGGGAAGGGGTTCTCTCAATCCTCAAACCTGCTGAGGCACCAGAGAATTCACATTGGGGCAAAACCATTCACCTGTTCTCTATGTGGGAAGGGGTTCTCTCAGCTCTCTGGGCTGCAGGCACACCAGTGGATTCACACCGGGGAGAAACCATTCACTTGCTCTCTGTGTGGGATTGGATTCACTCAGTCCTCCCACCTGCGGGCACACCAGCGAGTTCACACTGGTGAGAAACCATTCACCTGCTCCCTGTGTGGGATTGGATTCACACACTCCTCCCACCTGCAGGTACACCAGCGGGTTCACACTGGGGAAAAGCCATTCATTTGCTCCCTATGTGGGATCAGATTCACTCAGTCCTCCCACCTGCAGGTACACCAGCGGGTTCACACTGGGGAGAAACCTTTCACCTGCTCCCTGTGCGGGAAGGGGTTCTCTCAGTCCTCCGACCTGCGGGTACACCAGCGGGTTCACACTGGGGAGAAACCGTTCACCTGCTCCATGTGTGGGAAGGGTTTCTCCACATCCTCGCATCTGCTGAGGCATCAGAGAGGTCACACTGGGGAAAAGCCATTCACCTGCTCCCTGTGTGGGATCAGATTCACTCATTCCACCAACCTGCGGAGGCACCAGAGAGTTCACTCTGGGGAGAAACCATTCTCTCCTAGCAAGTGTGGAGAGGAATTCACCAATTCTTCCTCTCTGCAGGCCCACTGTTGAGTTTGCTACAGGGAAAGACTGTGTGGGGAGGTGTTCACTCCATCCTATGGTCTGTGGCTGGGCTTTTGTGCTGAGATCATAAACCAGACAGCAGACATCAATGTCATTAACTGCTGGACGAGACTTAGCTGTGCAAGTTCCCTTTGGTGTTTACAATTGATTAAATTTGAAACTGCGCTGCAACCTCTGGATTGTCATGATGAGGGTCACACAGCATCCATAGAAAAGAAAGGACAGTTGACATTTTGGGGCTGAGCCCTTTGCCAAGAGTTACAAAAATGAGACAGACGTCTGAATAAAAAGGTGTGGGGAAAGGGGGTAGCAGACGCTTAAATGTGGACATTGATGGGAGGGTAGAAGCTGAGAAGTGCAGGAAAGAGGGTTAAGGACATCTGATGTGAGAAGGAAGTGAAGAGGGTGGGGAGCTGGAGGAAAGGGAACAGGGATAACAGAAACTGGAGGTTGATTATTGATGCCACCTGGTTGGAGAATTCTGAGACAGAATATAAGATGCAATGCACATTAGTGCTGGAGAAACTCAGCAGGACACACAGCATCCACAGGGAGTGAAAGGCAGTCGATGTTTCTGATTTGGTCCCTTAGACAGTCTAATGATAAGGAGAGAGGGTCAGGGAAAGCAGCACAGGCGAACTGGTAAGAGATGGGTGGATACAGGTGGGAGGGGAGAAGTGACGGGAGAGGGCAGAGGATTTCTCTCTGACAGGAAAAGGCAGGGATGTGGGTGGGAGTTGGAGGAAATGAGCCAGAGAGATGAGGGAAAAGGAGACTCGGAAAAGGAGGCTGACAAAATTTGGAAGACAATTTTCATGCCGTCTGGTTGGAGACTGGGGAGACGGAATATAAGGTGTTGTTCCTCCAGTTTGTGGGTATGTCGACGATTGGGGTCCAGATTGTTCCAATGGGGTTTTTCCCTGCAGCTCCAACTATCCATGTGTTTGGACAATCCCCAGTTGACCTGCTGCCTCTGTTCATCAGATTTTTCATCTAAACTGCATTAGATCTCCTGGGTCACTTCCCCTTTGTACTGGCTGGCTGGTACAGATGGGCCGTGTCAGACCTTTACCTTGATGGACATTGAATAAAAATTACTGTGACCTGAAGATCTTGGCCTCATTTTTAGCTTCTGAAGCACTTTCTGGGTGATTTTATCTCAGCATGTAGCTGACTGAATGACCTTGACCCATGCCTGTGCCACTGTAATGCTATTATTTGGGACCTGTGGACTTCTCCCACCAGTTATTTATGTCCCCTTAAAATTCCTACACTACCTAGATCGATTTAACATTCTGCTCTTTTGAATTCCCTTATGTCCCTGGGTATTTACCATATATACACATTGATACCATGTAGAAGTTGACCCCCCCCCCCTTTTTTGGCCCAAAAATTGGTTGTTTTTAATATGATATGCAATGGTCAACAACCCCCCCCCCTTTTACTTTTAGCCCTAACTGCCCACCAAGCCCCTGACCGGGGATCCTCACACCTGATGGCCACCCATTCAAACTTCCGATGCTTCATCTGCCTGTCCATCCAAGCTCATGACCATGGATCCTTGCTCTGGCCGCCCACCCATTCGAAGTCTCAACGCCCACATGGATCCTCATCCCGGCCTCCCAAGCTCCCATTGTCCTGGCCGCTTACACTCCCAACATCTTGGCACCCCACACATTCTAATTCGTGAAAACCTGTCTGCCCACCCATTGGAGCTCCCGACCTTGAATCCTCACCCACATGGATCTGAACCTTCGACACTCCAGTCGCTCACAGATCCAAACTCCCATTGCCATGGCTGACAGCCCATCTGAGCTGTCTGTGGAACCTCGCCCTGGTTGCCTGCCCATTGGATCTCCTGATGCCTGAATAACACAGCTACTTCAAAGGTTTGACCCATGTAAAAGTTGACATCACTTTCTTGGCTCCAAAAATTGATTGATACATGAGTATATACAGTAATTCTCAATAATCTGCAATCTGCATCCACATTTGTGTAATGGCCATTAAATTTCACCCTTTTTGGCTGATTTGTGCCAGCAGTTTATTCACCTTGTTTCTAAAGCTCTGGGCATTTTTCAATCAAGTTGCAATGTGACCTTTTTTTATCTATTGGATTGATTTTTTTTCTGTCTCCACTTTGACTTTCCCCTTTTCTACCTTTTGCTTCTGTCTTTATTTTGCTTGTCAATGCCCTGCCCTAATCATCTTGTCCTCCCCAACAACACTGACAAGCAATCCCCCCTGAACATTGTTCCCAGTCCAGTTGAGGTATACACCATTTGAATGGGCTGGTGAAATGGGTGAACACATTGGGGATAAAACATGGAGGTGAATGCAGAGAGATACAGTCTGAGGAGCCCAGACGAGGGGTTGATGTAATGTATCTGCGCTCACCTTGATCAGCACGTTACAGAGTTGTCAAGGGAAATATTTTACTGGGAAGCAAGTGGAGAGCAGAATTCATAATCTGGTGCAGAGGAAAAGAGAGACCCAAGATTGAAATGAAGATTGTGAGCTTTGTGAAGAGACGGATTACAGCAGTGAGGGAGTAATGAGAAACGTTCAGATGGCCTTGGTTTTTCTCGGAACCACATTTTCATGAATGTGTGAAGGTCTTCAGGTGGGTGAATGAATCATTTATCAAAATAATACTACTTTTTTTGTTTTATGGGGAAATATGTTTTTAATTATTTCTATTAATTTGATAGAAATATTACAATGTATATATTGTTTAGATATTAATTCTAGATTTTATATAATGAAACCCAGAATGAGTCATATATAAATTATTAATTATCTTATATAATTCTTGAAAAAGTGAAAAATCCTTATGAGAATTTCACCTCCTGTTCTAACACTGAGTTTACATTGTGATTAAATAGACCAATCTCTCCAGTTGTAGAAAAAAAAGAACAAAATAAAAAAGAAAGACCCCACCCCACCATTAATCTAACCCCTCCCACTAAACACAGTCACCAGAAAATGAATTGTAAAGAATCGAGTCTTGTTTCTCGGACATCGGATAGAAAACCCCCAGAGCACCCCAGCCTGTCATCAAATGATGATCATGTCCATGAATGGGCCCCATATCTTGTCCAATTCAACCTTGATCTCTTTCACATTTGATCTAATTTTCTCCAAACTCAATCAATGCATAGCATCATGTGCATACGAGTTGGTGCTCTGCTGTCTTTCCCTCTTATCCAAATTGCTCGTCTGGCCATCCATGAAATCAAAGCTACAATTTTGTTTTAGTTGAATTCAAGGAAATCTTCATTTCTAGAGAATAATGAAACAAAGCAATAAAAGGACATGGTTCTAATTTAATCCTAAGATTCTGTGATAGAGTTTTAAAGAATTGTTCCCAATATTCTTATAGTTCAGGACACTCCCAGAACGTATGAATCAGAGAGACCTCAAATTTTCTATATTTGCCACATAGTGCATCAATATCAGAATAAAAATGAGATAATCTAACTTTGGACATATCTCTTCTATGTAGAACTTTAAATTGTATTAAACAATGTCATGGACAGAATGAAGTAATTATTCATCAGATCACCATTTTCATCTGAAGTTAATGTATTCAAATCTTGTTCCCATTCATTCTTCATTCCAATCTGTGAACATATTTTTAGGTCCATCAATTTGCAATAAATAATTGCTATTGATACACCATGGGAAAACTTTAAATGAAGAACATTGGTATCGGAATTCGAGGAAATTTAGACTGAACAAAATGCCTATCAGGAAGGTTGAATTGTTCAAATGCAGCGAAATTGCCTCGAATATATAGATTCTTAAAACTTTTTATTCCTAATGCAACCCTTTCACTAAAAGCAGCATCCAAGATAGAAAGTTGAAAAAGATGATTTTTTTTAATAATAGGACTAGAAAGAGAAACATGAAGATAGCCAAAGAATTTCCTAAATTGTGCCCATATTCTCAGTCAACATTTCATTATCGAATTGTCCATAAATTTCGAAAAAGAAAAAGGTAAGGAAGATACTAAAACTGCAACATAGTGAGACTTTTTGAAAAGCTCAGTTCCATATTAACTCAAGGGGGTTGATCATCTGAAATATCAAAATGTAAGAGCAATATAATTTTTGTATATTAACTGCCCAATAATAAAATATAACATTTGGGAGAGAAAAGCCCCATTTCTTTTAGTCTATTGAAGAGAGGCCTTGTTTATACCGATTGTTTACCTTGCCATAAATACGAAGAAATAATTATTGAATCCAATAAATTAAAACAAGTTTTAGGAATGAAAATTGGTAAAGATTGAAACATGTACAAAAATGTTCATTTTAATTACATTAATATGTCCAATCACTGTCATGCACTTGGGTGCCTGTCCCGATAATGACTCTTTAGTCTGGTTAGCTAATACTGAAAAATTATCTTCCAATAAGATTTTACAACTTTTAGTCATCGTAATTCCCAGATATTTGAATTGGTCTTTAACTATTTTAAAAGGGAAATTAGCATAGATTGCTAAAGATCTCTATAGGTAGTAATTCACTCATGAAAATTTACTTTACACCCTAAAAACAAACTAAATTGGGCAAACAAAGTTAACATAATTGATAAAGAAATCTCAGAATTGGAAAGATGTTTTGCCATTTCTCATGAGTTTGATGCTGATGTTTTTACCTGCAGTACATTGTGGTCAAGAAAACGCTCCATCAGAACTTACCATGTGAGCTGTTTTTATGACATCATATTTACCCCGCCTTCACGCCAATCACACCCCATCTCCATCTAACTCCTGGACCTGACTACTCCTTCCATGAATTGGGATCTCTTGCATCTGCACACTGAACTCAAGATACATGGCATCACATACAACCCTGAGATTCCTTTTCCTGGGGCCAGGCAGAATTTCTACATATTGGTATTGCAAGAAGAAACTACTCAAGAGAGATTTGAATAGAAAAGAGAAGTCTAAACAAGTGGTGAGCGGTGTTCCGATGGGATCCTGTTGAGCCTGCAACTGTTCATGATATACATTAATGACCTGGAAGAGGAGATCAAGTGCAGTGTATCTTAGTTTGCTGATGACATAAACTGAGTGGTAAAGCAAATCGTGCAGAAGATACAGAGAGTCTACAGAAATGTTTGGATAGGTTAAGGGTCTGGCAGATGGAGCAAAGTGTTGGTAAATGTGAGGTTCTGTTGTGTGAGGGAGGTTCCCTACCTACAGCTGGTGGTCATGACACCTTGCCTGAAACTCATATGGAAGGCATACCACCTGTCAGTACATGGTGTACTCTTTGTTCCACTCAAAGTTACAAAGTTATGGACAATGTTCCAAACTGCAGGTGGAATGCCAGTTAAGATTGGACTCAGACAACAGGTCAGTGCACACTTTGCCATTGGCTGGTTCAAATCACTCAGTGCCCTTATTGGCTAAAGTCCTGTATTTAGCACTAGCACAGAGGACACTCGCTCTCTCTGCCTTGTGGTGCTAGGCCCAGACACCGCTCCATGCCAGGTTGCTACTGCAGACATCACTTGGAAAGATCGTGGGTAAGGTGCACACAGCACCGAAGCTGAGCCGTGGTATTGCTATAGCTCAAATTGCTATAGGTCAATACTGGCAGTAGAGCTCCTGCTCTCAACTGATCAGACATCCAAGGGTGTGTGTATACCCTTATGGGTACAGTGGTACCAGACCCACCTCCCCTTGTTCAGGGGTCCAGGAGGGTGTGTATAACCCCCGCTATTGGCTATGTGAATTAATAATTACATACTGTGTTACATTCTCCAGTTATGATCTGCTTCCACGTTCCCTTGTAAATTATGCATATGTTCCCATGTTCCCTTAATATTGTGTGTGTATGTTCCCTTATAAACTCTCTTTCTTATTAATTGTTGTGTTAAGGGTTTGCAGTCAAACGTAACTTTATTGTGTCTTTAAACCCTCCAAATCTGACACTTTCTCAACAAAACAATGCGAGGAGGGTTCAGGAGTTATGACTGGACACACATGGAGTTTTAGCCATGTTGGAATGCGAAACTGATTTAACTCTGCAGGAGATTATATTGATTACTGTCCATTTGTGTGTGTGTGTGTGTGTCCTGTTGGGTACATGGTTTATTGTGTACCTGCTCACCAACAGGGCTAACAGTAGGCAACCCACAAATAGGAAAGGGACCCCAGGATCGGAGTATAAAATCCCCGGATGGCCGATGACCATCACGGGTTCAGCCATTTGGCGGTGTGGCTGGAAAGCCATGCCAATTGATTGGGTAGACAGGTTGGACTCCCATGGGCAGAAGGTAGGACACCATATGGTCTCCCTTCTTGAAGAACTGGGGTTTCGTGGGACCAGGGAGAGTAGTGGGCAAGCTCTATGGCTACTAACATCCCTACTGAGGTGCCAGAGGGGTATCACGGCAGAATTTATGAACCGTCCTGCCACTTGTTGTTCCCATTAAAGGCACACTGAACAGATAGAATCCATGACCATCAAGCATGGGTCCATGCGGGATGCTCTGGACACTGCTAGGATGTACAAAAATCACATGGAAGTGAAGAACATTGAAGCTGCCTGTATGCTGATCGAAATGTGGAGCTTTAGGCAGCCTGTTGATCTGGTTGGCAGGTTGACTTTGTTAAGTTCAAGGAGATTGTTATGTGCGGGCAGGAGAGCGAAGCATGGTTAGGGGATGGGGATGTGTGGTTGGACAATAATGACTTTGCAGAGGCTGAGTCTGATTGCGCGCACCCCCCCCCAATACATCCTGTAGACCCTGCAAGCCCAGCCAGTGACCACTGTCCCAACACCATATTGGTTATGAGTGAATGGGATAGGGGCCGGTGTGAGGTTGTAAAAGAGAGTACTCTGTCAGGTTCAGCGGTTGGCTGAGCATCTGGCCACTTGACTACTCTGGCTATGGGATGGGGGGGCCTATGTTCACCTTTCCCACATAGAAGCTAGTACTTTAGGTAGCCTGTACACACAGCACTCTGTCAATAACTCCCTGTGGGGGCAGCCTGAAGGAATCATGAAGGGAAGCAAATGTGGGATATGGTAGTAGCTGCACTGCGGGCCAGGTTTCCCACATTGTTAAAGTGGGATCTGACATGCCAACCGCAGTGACATACCATTAACAAGGGAACGTGGCATCAGGGAATGGGCCCTTATCACCAACCTCTATAGCAGGGATCCCAGGTGCCACCTCCCTGAGGGCATCAGGGTGATCCCCCTGCCTGGGCAAGGCACCTAGTCACCACCATCCATCCCAACCTCAGAAAGGGTGGTCTTGCCTTTGATGGGAACAGCAAGTGGCATGGCGATTTGTGAAGCCATTGTCCTGCTGGAAGGGCTGGAGAACTTAGAACAGGATACACCCGCAAAAAGGTTGGGGGGGGGGGGAGAGGGTTCCCGCACAGGTTCACTGGGTGGACATAAAATATGGGGAAAACAAAAATAGTGAGGTCTGTAAAGATTTGTACTGTGCCCTAGTACATGCAGGTGGATCGTGCCCATCTAAATAACATTTAGATGCCATTTTCGCTATGTGGCCAGAATACTGTGAACATAACCCATGAAAACCCACACTGTTCACCACGCCGTCCATCATAACACCCACTGCAAGGTCCACCATAACCCCCCCACCATGCAGCTTTCAGTAAGGGAAAATTTACCTTTGGGGTCGCTCAAGCAACCATTGTTATCAGGCCAACCAAATCGACCCCTGACATTCCCTCTCCCTTCCAGGTAGTCTGCAACCCCCCCCCCCCCCCACCCATACCAGGTGCCGGCGGGCGATGACGAGATCACAGAAATGCTGAATGCCCTCCTCCACAAAGGGGTGATAAGACCTGCTATGTCCCCTATAATAGTCCAGTCTGGCCCATCTGAAAGTAAAACAGGATGTGGCGAATGACTTTTGACTATTGTAGATTAAATAAATTCACCCCCAGCCTCGGTCATTCCTGACCTAGTCACATTGGTGGAGGATATCGTGGACAGGGACAATGAACCTTGCCAATGTATTCTTTTGCAACCCTTTAAGCCCCAACTCCCAAGATCAGTTTACCTTCACTTGGGGCAAAACAATACACACCTTTTGCTGCATACTTTAGGGGTATGTCCACAGTCCTACACTCCTATCCTCATTGGTGGGTTTGTGCACCACTCTCCTGCCACCAGCTGCTGCTTTGGCCAGGTTCCTGCCACCAGGAGAGCCTTGGTGCTATGTCTCTGTAGTGGTCGCCGCTGGGTGTGGCTTGGACAACTTAAAAAGTACTGACCTCCCCCACCTCCCCCCTCCCGATATCGATACAAGTTACTACATCGATGATATCCTCATTCAGGGCCTCACAGAGGAGACAGTGGCTCAGTCACTGGACTCCCTCATCTCCAGGCTCCGCAATCATGGCTGGGCTATCAACCAGGAATAGGTACAGGGTTTCAGCCAAATGGTCCTCTTCCTGTGAATCCAATGGCACTCAGGATAGAGGGACATCCCGGAGACGGTGAGCACACTGTATACCATTTCCAGGATGAAGACTACCTTCCACTGGGTCCCTGAACAGCAGCTAGCCTTTGAAACAGCTAAACAGCTGTGGTCCAGCATGGGGACAGGATCAACACATGGTGGGGGAGTTTTTCTGAGCCTTTAGCCCAAGCAGCAACCACACAGTCTCACGTCTGCCACAAAGGCACCCCACCAATTCCCAAAAACAGGAGGTAGCTGAAAATGGGGGGACCTCAGGTAGGGACGTAGGTGGTCATTGTGAGACAATGGAGCCCCAGGACTAGTCTGCTAAGAAGCTAACCGGTCAAAGGACCAATACCACCAGTGGCCAGGTGAACACTTAGCCATGCTGCTGCTTCAGTTGGGAGATGAAGGGGTTCCCAATTTCGTTCTCCCTTATAGGGATGTGAGTGACCTGGGCAGTCTGTCTGACCAGCAGACAATTGCTAACACCTTGCAGGTACCGCCAGAAGGAGTCAATGATGGCATTATCTGATGGGAATGGACAGTGACTGTAGTCCAGGCAGGTTCCCTGCCTTCATGGGATGGGGCCGACACGGCCTGCTACTGTGGCAACCATTGGCATTGGGACACGGATGGTTAGGGAGTGGGCACTGGGTATGTACAGGGGTTCCCAGGAAGCACAAGTGACTGGTGCCTTGGTGGGCTGTTTGGTCACCACCACAAACCCCAACCTTAGAGGTGTGGTCTTGCATCTCATGGGACTGGTGACTGGGAGGACAGTCCAGGAGGCCATTGTCCTTCTGGAGGGATCAGAGGGCACAGAGCAGATATAGAGATGCTCTCTAAAGAGAGCATTACGGCAGGAAGCCCCATGGGGGTGGAACTTCCCATGCACTGCCCATTCCAACCTGGACCAGCCTCCCCTCTGCTCTTCCCTAACCAGATGTGGCCCTTGACTAATTTCTCTTTTGAACTTTGTTCCACCCACCCCCCGGAGAAGACTACCCTTCAAGCTGTTCCCCTTATTATTCTGAGGATCCATTGACAGCCTGCTTAAAAAGCATTGATTTGGCTAACTCAGTCCCGTCTCCTCCTAGCTATTATTGCAGGGATCCAACACAGGCACTTGAGGCACCCGTCTAAAGGGTGCATGAGCAAGAATGGCATCCTGGTGTTGGATGACAGCTGTGGGGAAGCTGGGCACCCTGGGTATATCCTGGATACACATCTGCCAGCCTACCCCAACCTCACCACAGGATAGCAAAGTGGCCACCCTCTGGGCTGTGCTTCAGGAATATCCAAGTGTGGGGCCTGGGTGCAGGATGTGCAAACCAAGGGGGGGATCTGGCACCTGGATGACCACCAGCTCACAGACATTAGTGGTGGGGGTGCTCACATTTGCCAGCCAAGCTGAAGAAACCAGTCATACGAGTCAGTAACCAAATTCCTTTGTCTGCCCTCCCCTCTGACACTCCCCAAGCACCCTGTTCCATCAGTAACACAGCAACCTGTCGTAGTGATAGATAATATAGTTCAGCTTGTGAGAGATGAGTAACACTGATCTAAAAGATAAGTGAGGATTGTGAGAGATGAATAAAACTGATATAAAAATATGAAGATGAGGAAACTAGTATAGATATATGTGTAATGAATAAATCCAGTATGAATAGGATAAGAATAGATATTAGTATGTAGGAAGTAAAGTTAGTCTGAATAAGATAAGGGTCTTCTAGCCTTTTAGACAGAATCAGCAAGTTCACCAGTATGAATAAGATAAGGATAGATAATAGATAATATGTAGGAAGTAAAGTTAGTCTGAATAAGATAAGGGTCTTCTAGCCTTAGACAGAATTAGGCAAGTTCTGCATGTAAAATGTTAGTCAGCCCTGAGAGTCAGGAAGGTGTGAATAAGGATAATGACATGATGGGACACCGACAGGATACCCCCTGGTCCTCCAAGTTCACAGCACGTAGGCAGACAGGATTGCCCAAGGCCAAACTCAACTACGAGGCAGAAGAATGTAAGGGGGAGGGTATTCCTATACTGAAATCAACTGTATAAAAGTTGGGTGCGCCCCAGTGTGTGTGTGTATTCCCAGGGAAAGGGGAAGCACCCAACTTTGCATTGTTATATAATAAATGTTCTTTGTTTTCAATTTTTGTCTCGAGCAATTTGTGTGAAGGTACTTCTGTTTCTAACAAATGGGGGTTCGTCCGGGATCCCACTCCCTCCACTGACAGAGTGCCCGAAGATGGGGGTAGGTGCACCCCAGCTGATTCAGCTGGACTCACGGACAAAGGGTGACTGGTCAGTGGATTAAGCGAGTGATATCCGAGAAGAGGCATTGAGAACAAACAACGAGAGGACGTTAAGGAAGCGTGCTAGAGCTAGCTACTGGATCTCGGTAAGAGAAATTTTACTTACCTGTTAGTATGGGAGGTGTGAGTAGTAAGGAAAAGAGTCCTAAGGAAGGATGGGAAGATCAGATAACCAAGCAAAGTCCGTTAGGATTAATGTTATCTGATTGGGGTGCAGGGAGAACCCTTGGGAAAGACAAACTGACCATGGTCAGGTATTGCTGTTTGGAATGGGTTAAAAGTCCAATAAAAAGGAGTTCACTACATTGGACAAAGCTCGGATCCGAGGATGACTGGATGTGTCAGGCATTGAACATCTGGTTCTATCAAAACCAAAGAGATAATCTTGAGAGCAGGGAATATGCAGCCTGCTGGCTCAGGGGATCGTTTGATCAACTGGTTTCAAATGAAAAGGAATGCAAGGACAAGAAAGATAAGGAACCTTTTGTCCCTGAAACACAAGGATGAGTTGTGTTACATTCACTTCCTCCACCTTATGCTCCTCCTATGCCGGCTCCTATCTTTCCCCTCTCCTATGCTCTACCCTTCTGCACCTTCCCCTCCTCCTCCACAGCTAAAGAAAGGAGAAGAAAGTAGGGGTGGTATGATGACCTGTTCACAAAGTACTAGATTACCACCTCAATTGACAAGAGAGGGAGGAGACTTTGATTCAAAACAGTGTGAGACCCTCCGGGAGGGAAGGGCAGAACCCTTTGATTCATTTCCCAGAGAGCAGGAATCTAGACATTATAAAGGAGAGGATAAGCCAGAAATTAACTGGATGAGACCTTTACGGGAAGTTCCCATGGGAGGGGGTCTCGGTTTTGTAAATGTGCCCCTAACTAGAACGGAGGTGCGTAATTTTAAGAGAGAATGCCCAATAAATAGAAAGGAAAGGCTAAGATTTTGATGCAGGCAGTCAAGGAAGTCGTGGAGGGACAGCAAGGAAAGGGTATGGGCTGTGTGCCAGCTCCTGGACATTGGGAGGAGCTTCAGGAGTGGGAGAGTAGAGACCAGAGCAGGGGCAAGGGTAGAGGGGAATTGCAGGGACGACGACGGTTCCCGAGACCTCGTGGTAATCCCGGTAGGAATTGGGAAACAGGAGCATTAGTTTGCTAATATTTTAAAAAGGAGGGACATTTTAAGAGAGAATGCCCAATGCGAGCCAGGGAGACGCGACCTTATGCACTGATGTGTTGGAATATCTTTCTTTGGCTTGGCTTCGCGGACGAAGATTTATGGAGGGGGTAAAAGTCCACGTCAGCTGCAGGCTCGTTTGTGGCTGACAAGTCCGATGCGGGACAGGCAGACACGGTTGCAGCGGATGCAGGGGAAAATTGGTTGGTTGGGGTTGGGTGTTGGGTTTTTCCTCCTTTGTCTTTTGTCAGTGAGGTGGGCTCTGCGGTCTTCTTCAAAGCAGGTTGCTGCCCGCCGAACTGTGAGGTGCCAAGATGCACGGTTTGAGGCGATATCAGCCCACTGGCGGTGGTCAATGTGGCAGGCACCAAGAGATTTCTTTAGGCAGTCCTTGTACCTCTTCTTTGGTGCACCTCTGTCATGGTGGCCAGTGGAGAGCTCGCCATATAACACGATATTGGGAAGGCGATGGTCCTCCATTCTGGAGACATGACCCACCCAGCGCAGTTGGATCTTCAGCAGTGTGGACTTGATGCTGTCGGCCTCCGCCATCTCGAGTACTTCGACGTTAGGGATGAAAGCGCTCCAATGGATGTTGAGGATGGAGCGGAGACAACGCTGGTGGAAGCGTTCTAGGAGCTGTAGGTGATACCGGTAGAGGACCCATGATTCGGAGCCGAACAGGAGTGTGGGTATGACAACGGCTCTGTATACGCTAATCTTTGTGAGGTTTTTCAGTTGGTTGTTTTTCCAGACTCTTTTGTGTAGTCTTCCAAAGGCGCTATTTGCCTTGGAGAGTCTGTTGTCTATCTCGTTGTCGATCCTTGCATCTGATGTAATGGTGCAGCCGAGATAGATCCTCAACTGATGGTCAGAACACTTCCAATCTCTTTTCAGTGCCAACCGCTCAGTCCAAGATTCCGCCCTGCTCCAGATCCCTCAACAGCCCCTAAGGCTAGAGCTGGATGAGGTCCTCACCCAGGATGAGACATATAAGGCAATTGAACAACTGAAAAGTGGCAAAGCAGCAGGTATGGATGGAATCCCCCCAGAGGTCTGGAAGGCTGGCGGCAAAACTCTGCATGTCAAACTGCATGAGTTTTTCAAGCTTTGTTGGGACCAAGGAAAACTGCCTCAGGACCTTCGTGATGCCATCATCATCACCCTGTACAAAAACAAAGGCGAGAAATCAGACTGCTCAAACTACAGGGGAATCACGTTGCTCTCCATTGCAGGCAAAGTCTTTGCTAGGATTCTCCTAAATAGAATAATACCTAGTGTCGCCGAGAATATTCTCCCAGAATCACAGTGCGGCTTTCGCGCAAGCAGAGGAACTACTGACATGGTCTTTGCCCTCAGAGAGCTCCAAGAAAAGTGCAGAGAACAAAACATCACCTTTGTTGACCTCACCAAAGCCTTCGACACCGTGAGCAGAAAAGGGCTTTGGCAAATACTAGAGCGCATCGGATGCCCCCCAAAGTTCCTCAACATGATTATCCAACTGCACGAAAACCAACAAGGTCGGGTCAGATACAGCAATGAGCTCTCTGAACCCTTCTCCATTAACAATGGCGTGAAGCAAGGCTGTGTTCTCGCACCAACCCTCTTTTCAATCTTCTTCAGCATGATGCTGAACCAAGCCATGAAAGACCTCAACAATGAAGACGCTGTTTACATCCGGTACCGCACGGATAGCAGTCTCTTCAATCTGAGGCGCCTGCAAGCTCACACCAAGACACAAGAGAAACTTGTCAGTGAACTACTCTTTGCAGACGATGCCGCTTTAGTTGCCCATTCAGAGCCAGCTCTTCAGCGCTTGACGTCCTGTTCTGCGGAAACTGCCAAAATGTTTGGCCTGGAAGTCAGCCTGAAGAAAACGGAGGTCCTCCATCAGCCAGCTCCCCACCATGACTACCAGCCCCCCCACATCTCCATTGGGCACACAAAACTCAAAATGTTGGAATATAGGGGTTAATTAATCATAGAAAATATGTAGAATATATGCTTATGTACTATTCAGTTTGTATACATGAATTCGGTACTATGTAACAATTTAATATTTACCTCATGGTGAAGGGAAAGAGTAATGTAAGTAAGGGGCAGTCACAGTATGTAGCAAAGTTGGCTGATTACAGTAGGTTTAGAATTGTCTGCTCCCAAACTACAAAAGAGAGGATAGTATGAAACAATTTAGTAGGAATAAGGCAAAAGGAGGTGTTGATTAGCACAAACAAAAAGAATCCAGACAGAGACTGTCAGAAACAAAGAGAATGGAATCAGTAAGAAGCTAAGACAGAAGGAGGTGTTTAGTAGAACAGAAGAATATGGCCAGATGAGAACAAAGAAATAATTAGAAATATCTGGGATATGAATTGATTTCTGATCAAAACAACAGGATATTCTGACCTTGAGGATTAAAAAAAAGATGGGAGCTCCACACCCCAGATAACTGCAGAGCAGGAAATTACTTGTGATAAATCTTATGCAAGAAATCTAGGAAAGGAAGCCAACTTTTGTTCTGTATGATAAGGTTGAGCTATATAAACTGTAGAGACTGGACAGTAGAGGTCAGTCTTCGGGAATAGCTCACTGTGCAGGTGACCTATGAACTAACGACTGAACCAGAGCTGTTAAGCTTTATTCTTATGCTGTGTAATAAACTGATTCTCCTATCACTTCATTTAACAAACACGTTGGACTCAGAAGACACATAGACTAAATTAAGGGTAGGGTAAAGCCAGAGTCCGACAGATGGAAGCAGATTATCTACATCACCTTTGTAGACCTCACCAAAGCCTTCGACACCGTGAGCAGGAAAGGGCTTTGGCAAATACTAGAGCGCATCGGATGTCCCCCGAAGTTCCTCAACATGATTATCCAACTGCACGAAAACCAACAAGGTCGGGTCAGATACAGCAATGAGCTCTCTGAACCCTTCTCCATTAACAATGGCGTGAAGCAAGGCTGTGTTCTCGCACCAACCCTCTTTTCAATCTTCTTCAGCATGATGCTGAACCAAGCCATGAAAGACCCCAACAATGAAGACGCTGTTTACATCAGGTACCGCACGGATGGCAGTCTCTTCAATCTGAGGCGCCTGCAAGCTCACACCAAGACACAAGAGAAACTTGTTCGTGAACTACTCTTTGCAGACGATGCCGCTTTAGTTGCCCATTCAGAGCCAGCTCTTCAGCGCTTGACGTCCTGCTTTGCGGAAACTGCCAAAATGTTTGGCCTGGAAGTCAGCCTGAAGAAAACTGAGGTCCTCCATCAGCCAGCTCCCCCACATCTCCATCGGGCACACAAAACTCAAAACGGTCAACCAGTTTACCTATCTCGGCTGCACCATTTCATCAGATGCAAGGATCAACAATGAGATAGACAACAGACTCGCCAAGGCAAATAGCGCCTTTGGAAGACTACACAAAAGAGTCTGGAAAAACAACCAACTGAAAAACCTCACAAAGATAAGCGTATACAGAGCCGTTGTCATACCCACACTCCTGTTCGGCTCCGAATCATGGGTCCTCTACCGGCATCACCTACGGCTCCTAGAACGCTTCCACCAGCGTTGTCTCCGCTCCATCCTCAACATCCATTGGAGCGCTTTCATCCCTAACGTCGAAGTACTCGAGATGGCAGAGGTCGACAGCATCGAGTCCACGCTGCTGAAGATCCAGCTGTGCTGGATGGGTCACGTCTCCAGAATGGAGGACCATCGCCTTCCCAAGATCGTGTTATATGGCGAGCTCTCCACTGGCCACCGTGACAGAGGTGCACCAAAGAAAAGGTACAAGGACTGCCTAAAGAAATCTCTTGGTGCCTGCCACATTGACCACCGCCAGTGGGCTGATATCGCCTCAAACCGTGCATCTTGGCGCCTCACAGTTTGGCGGGCAGCAACCTCCTTTGAAGAAGACCGCAGAGCCCACCTCACTGACAAAAGGCAAAGGAGGAAAAACCCAACACCCATCCCCAACCAACCAATTTTCCCCTGCAGCCGCTGCAACCGTGTCTGCCTGTCCCGCATCGGACTTGTCAGCCACAAACGAGCCTGCAGCTGACGTGGACTTTTACCCCCTCCATAAATCTTCGTCCGCGAAGCCAAGCCAAAGAAAGAAGATGAACAGGGGAGTCACGGTTCTCAGTCAATACACACCGTTGGGCTGCACGGAGAACCATTGGTTAATTTAAGCATAGAACCCCACAGTGACAAGATGTCCTTTTTAGTAGATTCTGGGGCAGCCAGTCTAGTATTTTACAACCACCCAAGCATGTTAAGATAGAGGGGACCGTGATGATTTCGGGAGTAGGAGGAAGAGACTTTATAGTCCCTGTATTAAGAGATGTAAGAATACAAATGGGAGAAAAGGTAATAACAGAGGATATTTTACTAGTTCCCCAAGCTGGAGTTTGTTTGTTAGGACGAAATTTACAGGACCAATTGGCCATCGGCACCAGACCACAGGAATCAGGTATCGGGGGTCAATTTTATGTATTAAGCGAGGAAGATCGAGAACTAATAAATCCTGGAGTATGGGCAGAAAGAGGCAATAGAGGAGTGTTAGATATTCCTCCCCTGCAAGTTACTTTAAAAGATTCTAAACAAGTAATTATTTGAAAACAGTATCCAATTGCTATGGCTGGCCGAAAGGGGCTGCAGCCAGTAATTGACCAGTTGGTGAAAGATGGTATACTCGAATCTGGTATGTCACCTTTTAATACCCCAATTTTACCTGTCCAAAAATCAGACGGTACCTATCGATTAGTGCAGGACTTGAGGGAGCTGGTAAGTCAAGGAACTGGGAAAATAAGTCCAGAGAGGATACGTGGTATTCTACAGATCCCACCTCCCAAGAATGCCCAAGAACTTAGGAAATTCCTTGGCTTAGTGGGATACTGTAGAATCTGGATTGAAAATTATTCTAGCCTGGTCAGATTTCTCTATGATAAACTCACAATTCTAGGGGGCGAAGCTGTTGTCTGGACAGAGGAAGAGATTAAAGATTTTAACTTGGTGAAACAGCGTCTTATTAGTGCCCCAGTGTTGGCTTTACCCGACCTAAATAAGCCATTTGACCTATATACCAATGCGAAACGAGTTGTAGCCACTGGAGTACTAACACAAGAGAGGGCAGGCTGTAGACAGCCAGTTGCTTTTCTGTCAAAAGTTTTAGACCCTGTTTGTGGTGGTTGGCCAGAGTGTGTGCAAGCCATCACAGCCACTGCTATTTTAGTTGAGGAAGGTCGAAAGATTACGTTTGGTGCCCCGATGATAGTTCACACCCCTCACACAGTCCGCAGTATTCTCTTACAACGTGCTGGAAGGTGACTCACAGACTCTAGAATTTTAAAATGTGAAGCGATCCTAATGGATAGGGATGATTTGACCCTAATTACGAATAAAGAACACAATCCAGCAGCTTTCTTGGTTTCTCCAAATTCTGACAATACCATAAATGAGTTAGAGCATGTATGTTTAGAGGTAATAGATTTACAGACCAAAGTTAGAGAGGATTTAAGCGATGAGCCTTTACAGGAGGGTGAAAGGTAGTTTATTGATGGATCTTCCCATTGCATTGATGGCACTCGCTATAGCGGGTATAGTGTAGTGGATGGTAAAGAAGGAGTGGTAATTGAAGCCGGTCACCTTCCCGGTCATTAGTCAGCACAATCTTGTGAATTGTATGCCCTCTGTAGAGCTCTCCAGGGTCTAGAGAACAAGGTGGGCACGATCTACACAGACTCAGACTACGCTTTTGGTGTAGTGCACACCTTTGGGAAGATCTGGAAAGAGCGGGGAATGATAACTGGAAAAGGACAAAAGTTGATCCATGAAAACTTAATTGTCCAATCTCTAGATTCTCTTACATTACCTGAGGAAATAGCTGTAGTTCATGTACAAAGCCATCAAAGTGGTGACAGTCCTGAAGCACAGGGGAACAGACAGGGAGATGCAGCTGCCAAACAGGCTGCGCTCACGGAGAAAATAGACATGCAGCTGCAGCTGTTACTGCCCACCCCTGGAGTATCCTATTCATTCTATTAAACCTGGTGATTGGGTATATGTAAAAGCATGGCAAGATCACCAACTAAAACCTGTCTGGGATGGCCCCTATTGTGTACTTTTGATTACAGACACTGCCGTGCGAACAAAAGAAAAAGGATGGAGCCACATCCAACGAATTAAACAAGCTACTGAACCACAGACTAACGACATCGATAATCTACCCTCCACCTGGCGTGCAGTCCTTCATCCTTCTGATCTGAAAGTTACACTACGCTGGGAAAAAGTGCTGTAATGTTGTTTTTACCATTTACTGTATTGTTTACTTGTTGGTTCCCAATTTTTGGGACATTACTAAATTACTCACAATGTATTAAGTCCTGCTGGAATAGGGGCAGCAGAGGTGATAATTATTTACCTTTAGAATGTAGACAGGGCACAGATATAAAGTATAGTCATAGTGGGGTATGGGTTAATATAGGATCCCAACATGGACCAGGGGAACAGAACAGCTCTAGAGGAGTAGATTTGATTTGTATTTTGGCCTCTACAGGGATTAAAAAGAGGAGTTTTAAAGGGATAGCACAAAGAAGATGGTGGGACAATGACAGACAGAATGTTAGTCAGGATTGTACATGTAGCAGAGATAGAGTGAATACATATACTAATGTTCACAGAGAGGCTGCAACTCACAGGTTCAGTGATACTTATGCTAATGTTAGCAGACAAGCTGCAACTCACAGGTTAAGTGACAAGAAACACCCCTCCCCAACTTGGTCTCCTATAAATCATCCTTTGGGTCACACAGACATTCGGAATGTTAAGAACCATCACTGTAAGGGGAGTTCCAGTTGTAAACGACGTAAGCTGCTCCAGAACACCACAACTGCTTGGCATTTAAATCGTTTAATCAGACTCCAGCCTTGGAGATCATCACCGAACAGACAGTGATGGCCCTGAATTTATGGGCTGAAAAAAGACGACAGATACGAGCCACAGTTCAACAAAACCGCCTGGCTCTCGATTACTCATTGGCTGCTGAAGGCAGCGTTTGTGAAAGACTGGTTAATGACAATGCTCACAACGGTCAGGCGGTTAAAGACACTTCTTCAGGAGTTCGAAAATCTTCCCATGCCCAGGTTCAGACTTGGCAACCTTAGTCCGGTGTGAGATGGACTAGACTTTTATTGGTAACTGGAGTCTGATACTGTGAGAGATGGGAAAATTGATCTAAAATTATGAACATGGAAGAAACTAAAATTCATCAGTTAATGGCTGTAACCAGTACAAACAGGATAAGCTTGGGGGTTAGGATGCAGGAAAGCAGAGTCAGCACGATTAACATAAGAATCTTCTAGTCTTTGTGACAAGAGCCAACACCATAAGATAAGGAGTGGTAAGGAACAATTGAATGTAGGAAGTTGAGGTAGTCTGGATCAGATAAGGGTCTCCTAGCCCTGGACAGAAGTACCAAGTCCTACATATCTAATTAGCTAACCTTACACAGATTTATACATATTAAATTAGCCAACCCTAGACAGGATGAGCCAACTCTACATACCAAGAGATTGTAGCCCCGAGAATCAGGAAGGTGTGAATAAGGACAATGACATGATGGGACACCCACAGGATACCCCCTGGTCCTCCAAGTGTACTGAAACTGCATGTCGGCAGGAAGGATTACCTATGCCAAACCCATCCAGGGGGCAGAAGAATGTAAGGGGGAGGGTATTCTGATACTGAAATTTACTGTATAAAAGTTGGGTGAGCCCCAGTGTATGTGTGTATTCCCAGGGTAAGGGGAAGCACCCAACTTTGCATTGTTGTTGTAATAAATGTTCTTTGTTCTCAATTTTTGTCTCAAGCAATTTCTTTAAAGGTACTTTAATTTCTAACAAATGGGGGCTCGTCTGGGATCACACTCCCTCCACTGACAGAGTGCCCCGACGACGAGAGTAGGTGCACCCCGGCTGATTCAGCTGGACTCACGGGCGACGGGTGGCTGGTCAGTGGAAGAAGCGAGTGATATCCGAGAAGAGGCATTGAGAACAAACGACGGAAGGAAGCGCGCTAGAGCATTGCTACTGGAACACGGTAAGAGTAATTTTACTTGTTTATAAGTATGGGAATAATGAGTAGCAAGGAAGAGAGTCCTGGTTCAGGATGTGAACACCAGATAGCTACGTACAGCCCGCTTGGGTTGATGTTATCTGAGTGGGGCACGGGAAAGACCCGTGGGAAAGACAAACTGACAATGGTCAGGTATTGTTGTATTGAATGGGTTAAATACCCGGTTAAAGGGAGCTCCGTGTACTGGCCAAAGTTCGGATCCGAGGATGAATGGATGTGTCAAGCTTTGAACATCTGGCTCTATCAAAACCAGAGAGACAATGTTGAGAGCAGGGAATATGCAGCCTGCTGGCTCAAGGGACCCATTGAACAACTGGTTTTGAATGAGAAAGAATTCAGGGATAAGAGAGAGGAGGAACCTTTTGTCCCTGAATCACAGGGGTGGGATGTGTTACATTCCCTCCCTCCACCTTATGTTCCTCCTATGCCGGCTCCTATCTTTCCTTCCCCTCCTATGACCTACCCTTCTGCACCTCCCCCTCCTCCCCCACCACTAGAGAAGAAAGAGGAGAACCGGAGCGGTATGGTGACTCGCTCACAAAGCGTTCGATTACCACCTCCGTTGACAGTAGAGGTAGAACATTGTAATTCAGAACAGCGTGAGATCCTTCAGGAAGAAGTGGCAGAACCCTGCGATTCACTTCTCAGGGAACAGGAACACAAATCTAAGAAACCAGAAATCAGCTGGATGCGACCCCTGCGGGAGGTTCCCGTGGGAGAAGGTCTTGGGTTCGTAAATGTGCCCCTGACCAGCACTGAAGTACGTAATTTTAAGAAAGAATTAATCTCCCTGATAGAAGATCCCCAGGGATGTGCCGAACAGTTAGACCAATTTTTGGGACCAAATCTGTATACTTGGGAGGAATTAACATCCATCTTTAAGACTCTGTTTACCTTAGATGAGCGGGGAATGATCCGACAGGCAGGCATTAGAGTATGGGATAAGGAACACCAAGGGGGACACGAGGCGACCCCTGGAGAAGTCAAATTCCCCCTCACCAAACCTAATTGGGACAAAAATACCAGTGGTGGCCGCACACTGATGGAGGAATACAGGATTAATTTGATCAAAGGAATCAGGGAATCTGTCCCCAAAGGACAGAACTTCAAAAAAGCCTTTGAGGTTCCCCAAGGTCCCGAGGAGACCCCCTCTGCATTTCTCAATAGATTGCGCACGGCAATTCAACAATATGGGGGTCTCGACATAGAATCTCCAGCAGGGGAACAATTGGTTCTAACGGGTTTTGTTACCAACTCAGCCCCAGACATCAGAAGAAAGCTACAAAAGACAGAAAATTGGCACGAGCAAGGAATTACCCAGTTACTGCAGATTGCTCAGAGAGCGTTTGTCCAGAGGGCAGAGGATAAACAAAAAGGGAAAGCTAAAATTTTATTACAAACAGTCAAAGGAATAGTAGCTGACCATCACGAAAAAGATAAGGATTACTGGCCAACTTCTGTACGAGGTGAGGGGAGCCACGGGTGGGGAGGTGGAGACCCCAGCAGGTGGAGGAGTAGAGGAGGATTCCGGGGACGACGTATGCCCCCTAGAAATTTTGGGAAAGATTGGGAAACAGGACCCCTTATTTGTTTTCATTGTAAAAAGAAAGGGCACTTTAAAAAGGAATGCCCACTGCGAGCAATGGACACACGTTCCTATGCCCTGATGGAAGCTGATCACGAATAGGGGGGTCACGGTTCTCAATTAATACACACCGTGGGGCTGCAAGGAGAACCGCTAGTTAATTTATGCATAGGACCCCACAGTGATAAGATGACATTTTTGGTCGATTCTGGAGCCGCCCGATCTAGCGTTCTACACCAACCCCAGGGGGTGTAAATAGAAGGGACAGTTACAGTTTCTGGGGTGGGAGGACGAGACTTTCCAATCCCGGTATTGCGAGAAGTCAGAATTCAAATGGGAGATAAGATCATAATTGAGGATCTTCTATTACTTCCCCAAGCCGGAGTATGCTTGCTAGGAAGGGATTTACAGGACCAATTGGCTATCGGTACTCAACCTCTACAATCAGGCATTGGAGTACAATTCTATGTTTTAAACGAGGAAGATCGCAAACTAATAAATCCAAGAGTATGGGCAGGAAAGGGAAATAGAGGAATCCTCGATATTCCTTCGCTACAAGTCACTTTAAAAGATACTCAACGAATTGTTAAACAAAAACAGTACCCGATTCCGATGGCTGGCCGAAAAGGTTTACAGCCCGTAATTGACCAGTTGATTCAGGACGGTATACTCGAACCCTGTATGTCTCCCTTTAATACCCCGATTTTACCTGTTCAAAAACCAGACGGCATTCTTGCCCGTCACCCGGTTGTACCCAACCCCTATACCATCATGAGTAAAATTGACCCCCATAATCAATGGTTTAGTGTCATTGATCTCAAGGATGCATTTTGGACTTGTCCATTAGCCACAGAGAGCAGAGACATGTTCGCCTTTGAATGGGAGAACCCCTTTACTGGCTGTAAAAACCAATACCGGTGGACTGTCCTTCCACAAGGCTTTACAGAATCGCCCAATTTATTTGGTCAAGTCCTAGAGCGGGTATTAGATGAAGCTCCTCGGAGAAAAAATTGCCAACTCATACAGTACGTGGATGACTTGCTAATTACAGCAAGAACTTATGAATTAGCTAAAGATTTTACGGTAGCACTTTTAAATTTTTTGGAGAAGAAAGGTCTGAGAGTCAGCGAGTCCAAACTACAATTTGTGCAATCCGAGGTCAAATACTTAGGACATCTAGTTAGTCAAGGAACCAGGAAAATTAGCCCAGAGAGAATAACTGGTATTATACAGATCCCCCCTCCCAAAAATGCCCAGGAACTCAGGAAATTCCTTGGGTTAGTGGGATTCTGTAGAATCTGGATAGAAAATTATTCGAACCTGGTCAAATTCCTTTATGATAAGATTCCCAGTATAGGAACCGAAACCCTTGACTGGACGGATGAAGAGATTGAAAATTTTAACTTTGTTAAACAGTGCCTTACACGTGCCCCAGTTTTAGCGCTACCTGACCTAAACAAACCTTTTGATTTATACACTAATACCAAAGCTGGGGCAGCCACCGGAGTGCTCACCCAAAGCAGGGCTGGCTATAGACAACCAGTGGCTTTCCTGTCAAAGCTTTTAGACCCCGTTTGTCGCGGCTGGCCAGAGTGTATACAAGCCATAGCAGCCACTGCAATTTTGGTTGAAGAAGGACGAAAGATTACTTTCGGCGCCCCTATGATAGTTCATACCCCTCATACAGTCCACAATATTCTATTGCAGCGGGCTGGAAGGTGGCTCACGGATTCGAGAATCTTAAAATATGAAACGATACTAATGGACAGCAATGATTTGACCTTACTCACGACCAAAACTCTCAACCCAGCAGCCTTCCTCATCTCTCCAACTAATGACCAGCCCTCAAACGATTTAGAACATGTCCCTTTAACTGAAGGAGAAAGATTGTTTATTGACGGTTCTTCACGTTGTATTGCAGGAACCCGCTATAGTGGGTATAGTATAGTGGAAGGTAAACAGGAACTGGTGATCAAAGCTGGTCGCCTCCCTGGTCATTGGTCAGCACAATTCTGTGAGCTATATGCCCTCTGTAGAGCACTCCACGAACTAGAGAACAAGGTAGGAACGATCTACACTGATTCTAAATATGCTTTTGGTGTAGTCCATACCTTCGGTAAGATATGGAAAGAAAGAGGGATGATAACTGGCAAAGGACAAAAGTTAGCCCATGAACAGTTAATTACCCAATCCCTAGAGGCTTTAGGTAAACTCAAAACGGTCAACCAGTTTACCTATCTTGGCTGCACCATGACAATGAGATAGACAACAGACTCGCCAAGGCAAATAGCGCCTTTGGAAGACTACACAAAAGAGTCTGGAAAAACAACCAACTGAAAAACCTCACAAAGATAAGCGTATACAGAGCCGTTGTCATACCCACACTCCTGTTCGGCTCCGAATCATGGGTCCTCTACCGGCACCACCTACGGCTCCTAGAACGCTTCCACCAGCGTTGTCTCCGCTCCATCCTCAACATCATTTGGAGCGCTTACATCCCTAACGTCGAAGTACTCGAGATGGCAGAGGTCGACAGCATCGAGTCCACGCTGCTGAAGATCCAGCTGCGCTGGATGGGTCACGTCTCCAGAATGGAGGACCATCGCCTTCCCAAGATCGTGTTATATGGCGAGCTCTCCACTGGCCACCGTGACAGAGGTGCACCAAAGAAAAGGTACAAGGACTGCCTAAAGAAATCTCTTGGTGCCTGCCACATTGACCACCGCCAGTGGGCTGATAACGCCTCAAACCGTGCATCTTGGCGCCTCACAGTTTGGCGGGCAGCAACCTCCTTTGAAGAAGACCGCAGAGCCCACCTCACTGACAAAAGGCAAAGGAGGAAAAACCCAACACCCAACCCCAACCAACCAATTTTCCCCTGCAACCGCTGCAATCGTGTCTGCCTGTCCCGCATCGGACTTGTCAGCCACAAACGAGCCTGCAGCTGACGTGGACTTTTTACCCCCTCCATAAATCTTCGTCCGCGAAGCCAAGCCAAAGAAAAGAAGAAGAGAGGCTTTAACACTCCCGTCCGAAATTGCCATTGTACATGTGCGGGGACACCAGACTGGTAACAGTCCTGAAGCTAGAGGAAACAGGCAGGCTGATGCAGCTGCCAAACAGGCAGCATTAGCAGAAAAGATTCACATGTACCAGCTACTGCCCACGCCGATAGAGATTAAAAAGAACCCCATCTTTTCACGGGAAGAGGAGGTCTCAATGAGAGATAAGGGATTTTGCCAGACTGCCGACGGATTGTGGTCCTTAACAAAGCCATAGCCCGCCAAGTCATAGATCAGTTACATCAACAAACGCATTGGGGAACCCAGTCCCTTGTTGATACCTTTGGACGTTTCCTTCACTGCCCTGGCATATACAATATTACTAAACTTGCTACTAGATCTTGTCCCATTTGTCAGAGGGTTAATAAGAAATCGATGCGCCAAGTAATACCTGGCGGTCGCGACATTGCCGTTCGCCCGTTCCAGCGCATACAAATAGACTTTACTGAACTTCCTAAGATTGGTATTTACAAATTTCTCGTCATGGTCGATCATTTTACAAGATGGGTTGAAGCTTTTCCTACCCCGAATGATCGTGCCAACACTGTCATCAGAATACTCATTGAATGTGTCATTCCACGATACGGTATGATGCAGACCATTGATTCAGATAGAGGTACGCATTTCACCTCTCAGATTCTCCAGGGTGTCTGCAAGAACCTAGGAATAGACTGGCAACTACATACCCCATGGCATCCCCAAAGTTCGGGTCGAGTCGAACGTATGAATCAAACATTGAAACTCCAACTCACCCGACTTAATGAAGAGACTGGTCTTTCCTGGATTAAATCGTTACCATTAGCCCTGATTAGAATTCGGACAGCACCTCGTAAAGATCTTGCAGTCTCACCGTACGAGATGATGTTTGGGCTCCCATTTATGGGGTTCCACACTGATTCTCCCATTCCTGAGGCTAATGACCAATACATTTCCAAATTTTTACGAGGGCTTTCTACTTCCATCCAAGATTTGAAACAAAAGGGACTATTAGCCCAAACACCACCCTTAGACTTTCCTATACATTCTATTAAACCTGGTGATTGGGTTTATGTAAAAGCATGGCAAGAGGATCAACTAAAACCTGCCTGGGATGGTCCCTTCTGTGTACTTTTAATTACAGACACCGCAGTAAGAACAAGAGAGAAAGGCTGGACCCACATTCAAAGAATTAAACCAGCTTCTGAACCACAACATCACGACACACAGATTCAACCCTCAACCTGGCATGCAGTTCCTCATCCTTCAGACCTGAAACTTACACTGCGCCGTGACAGAGTGCCGTAATGTCACATTTATTGTTGTATTTTTTATTGTCATATTTTAACGGTTTATACATTTATTGTTGTATTTTTTTATTGTCGTATTTTAATGGTTTATACATTTATTGTTGTATTTTTTATTGTCGTATTTTAATGGTTTATACATTTATTGTTGTATTTTAACTGTTTATTCATTTATTGGAGTATTGTTCGTTAAATGGATATGTCACTTCAGTACTCGCTATGTTTTAAGTCCTCCTGGAATAGGGGCAGCAGAGGTAACAATTGTGATACTTTACAGTGTAGACAGGGCATAGATTTAGGACAATTTTAATACGGACCAGGGGAACACAGTAGCGATAGTCAGTTAACAGCCTACATAGTGATTAATCAATGTACATTCCACACACAGGGAGAGACTCACAGGCAAGCTGAAATTCACGAGAAACAATCCCCCCCCAGCTTGGTCTCTTTTCATCACCCCGTGAAGGGGAGCACCAGTTACCAACAACGTGAGCTGCTTGACACTTTAATATCAGGCTCCAGACAGCCTTCGGAGATCGGTGGCCCTAGGGTTCGGGGCTGAAGAGGACATCAGATACTAGCCACAATTCAACAGAACCGCCTGACTCTCACTACTCGTTCGCTGCTGAAGGCAGCGTTTCTCACAGACTGCTACTCGTTCGCTGCTGAAGGCAGCGTTTCTCACAGACTGCTACTCGTTCGCTGCTGAAGGCAGCGTTTCTCACAGACTGCTACTTGTTCGCTGCTGAAGGCAGCGTCTCTCACAGACTTCGTCAGGACAATGCTTACAAAAGTCGGGTGGTTAAAAGACACTGCTTCAAAGTTTCAACGTGAATCTGCCCATGCCCATATTCAGACCTGGCAACTTCGGACTGATGTGGGATGGACTAGACTCTTTACTGAGAACTGGAGCCTGATACTCGCAACCCTAATAAGCAGCTGGACTCGCTACTCTGACCTTCATGGTGCTCCCCTACCTAAAGACTTTACGCAGGTATTACAATTCGGTTATTGACCAGCTGGGTAAAACAACACCTTACACTTGAAAGATCAGTATTACTGATCTAAAAGAAAAGTGAGGAGGGGGGGGGGGGATCAGTCACACTGACACTAGTAACCAAAGATCAGTAACACTGATCATGGTGAAAGATCAGTATTACTGATCTAAAAGAAAAGTGAGGATTGTGAGAGATGGGAAAATTGATCTAAAATTATGAACATGGAAGAAACTAAACGACGAGTTAATGGCTGTAACCAGTACAAACAGGATAAGCTTGGGGGTTAGGATGCAGGAAAGCAGAGTCAGCACGATTAATCTTCTAGTCTTTGTGACAAGAGCCAACACCATAAGATAAGGAGTGGTAAGGAACAATTGAATGTAGGAAGTTGAGGTAGTCTGGATCAGATAAGGGTCTCCTAGCCCTGGACAGAAGTACCAAGTCCTACATATCTAATTAGCTAACCTTACACAGATTTATACATATTATATTAGCCAACCCTAGACAGGATGAGCCAACTCTACATACCAAGAGATTGTAGCCCCGAGAATCAGGAAGGTGTGAATAAGGACAATGACATGATGGGACACCCACAGGATACCCCCTGGTCCTCCAAGTGTACTGAAACTGCACGTAGGCAGGAAGGATTACCTATGCCAAACCCATCCAGAGGGCAGAAGAATGTAAGGGGGAGGGTATTCTGATACTGAAATTTACTGTATAAAAGTTGGGTGAGCCCCAGTGTATGTGTGCATTCCCAGGGTAAGGGGAAGCACCCAACTTTGCATTGTTGTTGTAATAAATGTTCTTTGTTCTCAATTTTTGTCTCGAGCAATTTCTTTAAAGGTACTTTAATTTCTAACAATACCCACAGCCCTTATAGCAGCTGGACTCGCTATTCTGGCCATTATGGTGCTCCCCTGCCTAAAGACTTGTGTGCAGTACTTAATTCATCGAACCCCTCGTCAGAACACTATAACCCAAAGGATGTAAGTTTCCCTAATTCTGTCTGATGATGCTGAGACTGCAGTTCGTTTACTGACCAGCTGGGAAAAAGACCAAGTTTACAAGTAATACATTCCAGTTGAGAATTCACAAGTGTAGCTAAAAGAAAAGTGAGGATTATGAGAAATGAGTAAAACTGATATAAAAATATGAAGATGAGGAAATTAGTATAGATATATGGGTAAATGAATAAAGCCAGTATGAATAGGATAAGAATAGATATTAGAATGTAGGAAGTAAAGTTAGTCTGAATAAGATAAGGGTCTTCTAGCCTTTTAGACAGAATCAGCAAGTTCACCAGTATGAATAAGGTAAGGTTAGATAATAGATAATAGAATGTAGGAAGTAAAGTTAGTCTGAATAAGATAAGGGTCTTCTAGCCTTAGACAGAATTAGTAAGTTCTGCATGTAAGAGTCAGGAAGGTGTGAATAAGGACAATGATGGGACACTGACAGGATACCCCCTGGTCCTCCAAGTTCACAGAAACAGCAGTAGGCAGACAGGATTGCCTAATGCCAAACTCATCCAGGAGGCAGAAGAATGTAAGGGGGAGGGTATTCCTATACTGAAATCAACTGTATAAAAGTTGGGTGAGCCCCAGTGTGTGTGTGTGTGTGTGTATTCCCAGGGTAATGGGGAAGCACCCAACTTTGCATTGTTGTATAATAAATGTTCTTTGTTCTCAATTTTTGTCTGGAGCAATTTCTGTGAAGGTACTTCTGTTTCTAACAAGCTATTGACTGCAATGCCTTGCATGATAATATAGATTGGTTATCCACTGTAATGGCTGGCATTTTGCACATGATTATGAGGGAATAAAAAACAGTAATGGTGGAATAAAGACCGAGCCTATTTGAACTCTGCCTAAGAGTGTTGACTTTGTTTGACCTCAGGATTCGACATTGCTGATGAGGATGAACTGAGATTCTTGAAACATGGGAAGTCACAGGAATTAAAGGTTTGTCTCCATTTGGCCCGACTGGAAAAGCAAGCAGAGTTAGTGCTCGCTGGGGGGCTTGGTATGAGGAATTCGATTCATATGCTGACAGCTTGGGACTGTTTCTCGACGGGGCGAAGCCAGTAGAGCTCACATGGAGGAGGGCTCTTCTCTTGTATAATGCTGGGGCTGCAGTGCGGGAGATTTTCAAGACGCTGGCTGACATGGGAGACAAAGCTGATTATAACAGGGCTGTTGACGACTTGAAAAAGCATTTTGTTGTGGAATCAAATGCCACATTCCAACGCCATATCTTTCAACAGATCAAACAGAGGGACATGGAAAGCATTGCTCAATTAGTCACACGACTCAGGAAGGTGTCCAAAGGTTGCAATTATGGAGCAGATTTGGAAAACCAAATTCAAGATCAGGTGGTACAAAGTTGTACATCAAACCACTTGAGACCTAAGTTGTTGGAAAAAGGTGCAACACTCACACTGGCAGAAACATTGACAATAGGAGCATCATTTGAAGCCGACAATGAAATTGGATGGTCCCCCAGATGGATGTGATTGTGCAGTTTCTGGTCAAGTTAAATATCAGGCCAGGACTATGGAAAGCACACTAGTTATTCAGAATGTGGTCGTGAATGTTATCAATATGGAAATATCGGACATTTTAGCAAGGATTTGTACTGTCTGGCCAGGGGTCAAGTGTTCAGAAGATGTGGTAGAAAGGGCCATTTTCTCAAGGCATGCAGAGCCCCTCCCAAGGCAAGAGGTGAACCTGAACAGACAAATAATTGGGGAGGAAGAAGGGGGATGAGAGGCAGATATAGGCCAAGGTGTGGACAAAATAAATAGCATGTTGAAAATGGCTCGTGAATGTGAATGTACATTTGATGACAATCAGGAAAAACAAACTGAGACAAGATATGCTTTTGCCATTAACAATAAACATGCAAATACAAAGGTGTCAGTTGTGATTGGAGGTGTGATGGTTGATATCATGGTGGACAGTGGGTGTGACATCAACATCATAGACAGAGTATTGTGGGAGGAACTGAAAAAGATAAAATGTACAACCAGAAGATGTGAGGAAAAGTTGTTTCCATTCACCTCATTGAAGCCGTTTTAAACAATTGGATGCTTTACAGCAGAGGTGCAGGTAGATGTCCAGAGTAATCTTACACCACCTACCATGATGGCAGAGTTTGATGTCATAGAGGAACAAGGGGAACCTCTACTGAGTAGGGAGACACCGCAGGCAATGGGCTTATTACATATAGGTCTGGATGTGAACTCAGTACAATCCTATATTGGTCTGAAGGAGAAATTCCAGTCAGTTTTTGGAAGGATTTGGAAAACTATGGGACAGGCAAATCAAACTAAAAATAGATCCAGAGTTCAGGCCAGTAGCACAACCCATAAGAAGGACACCGTTTGGGCTGAGGGAAAAAGTAGAAGCAAAAATACATGAATTTACCAACAAAACATAATTGAACGAGTGGATGAACCGACACCTTGGGTCAGGGTGGAGGAAAATCTTAACAGAAAGGGTTAAGGGTTTACCATAAGTTGTTTACAAGCACTTACAAGAGTCAGTTGCATACTGCTTAAGTGGAGGCGGGGAACATCAAGGTGCAATTACCTGCAGACACGCTTATCTGCAGACACAATAAGCTTTGGAATTCTGTAAAATGATGATTAAATTATTGCGAAATGTTGACAATGATAAACTATTGAAGTCGGTGGCTTACCGGGGCTTGGGCCTAGTTGGTTCGCCTGGGAGTCGGAGGAGGAGCTTGGAGAGAGTCGGGCTGTGAATCAGAGGAGGAGGAGCTTGCTGAAAGTGGTCAAGGGGCCAATAAAAGGAGTGAAAGGGGAGGGAGCGGCCAGCGAGGAGTGGTTCAGTGAGTGAGTGGAGCAGTGAAGGAGTGAGACTTCCTGGCTTTGGATTATCAGGCTTCGGCGAAAGCAGGCAAGGAGAAAAGGTAAGCTGAGTTATTTGCCTTCGTATTCACAGTCATGCCAATAGGGTTAGTGCTCTGTACTGGGTGTCAGATGTGGGAACAATGGGTTACCTCCACCCTCCCAAATGGCCACATCTGCACCAGGTATACCGAGATGCAGTTACTAAGGGAGCGAATTAGGGATATGGAGTTGCAGATTGATGGTCTGCGGCATGTGAGGGAGAATGAGGAGTTAATGAACTCAACTTTCAGGGCGATAAATACTCGAGAACCCATGTCAAGTAAGTGGGAAACCGTCGGGGGGGGAAAGAAAAAAGTGAGAAAAACGGAGAGCACACCGGTGACTATCCCACTCAGCAACAGTTATGTTGTGTTGGATTCTGTTGAGGGAGATGACCAGACAGAAGATGGCCACGGGCACCAAGTCAATGGCAATGAGCCTGGCAGAGTGGTGCAAAAGAAAAGAAAAAGGAGAAATGCAGTAGTTATTGGGGACTCCATTGTCAGGGGTATGGACAGGAGGTTCTGTGAGCCAGGTAAGTATACCTGCATGGTGTGCTGCCTCCCTGGTGCAAGGGTACAAGATATCACAAATCGGGTCCAAAATATTCCGAGAGGAGAGGGAGAGCAGCCTTAAGTCTTGGTACATGTGGGTACAAACGACATTGACAAGAAAAGGGAGGAGGTAATGAAAAGGGATTACAGTGAGCTGGGACGAAAGCTGAAAGACAGGAACGCTAGGGTGGTGATCTCAGGATTACTACCTGTTCCAAATGCAAGGGATGAAAAGAATGTAAGGATAAGGAAAATGAACGTGTGGCTGAGGTGCTGGTGTACAAGGCAAGGATTTGGCTTCTTGGATCATTAGGATCTCTTTTGGGGAAGGCATGATCTTTACAAGAGGGACGGGTTGCACCTAAATCCAAAAGGTGTCAACATTTTGGCAAGTATGTTTGGTACAGCAGTGGGCCAAGGTTTAAACTAATTTGGCAGGGGTATGGGAACCAGAGTGATAGGAAAAAGGGTAGGGAAGATAAAGAAATGGCCAGGAAAAGTAAAATAGGAAAAGTAATGTTGGGAGGAGAAAGTAAAAAATCAGATGGTGCAGTGAGTTTTCGAGTCAATGATAGTGTTAAGAAAATTACAAAGAAAAATAGTGGGCAGAAAAATCAAAAGAAAAGGTTACAGAAGTCACTAGATATTAAAAGGACAAAGAGCATAAGGGCACTTTATCTGAATGCCCGCAGTATTAGAAATAAGGTTAGTGAACTTGAGGCGCAAATCAGTACCCATGCCTATGATTTGGTAGCCATCACGGAAACATGGCTACAAGGTGACCCTAAATGGGAATTAAACTTTCAAGGGTATCAGGTGGTGCAAAGAGATAGACAGGATGGTAAGGAAGGTGGAGTTGAACTCTTAATCAAAGATGAGCTCCAGGCAGTAGTGAGGGATGATATAAGATCTAAAGAGCATAATGTTGAGTCCATTTGCGTAGAGATAAAGAATAACAAAGGAAAAAATTATTGGTGGGTGTTATCTATTGCCCATCATATAACAATAGTTTAGTGGCTCAGGAAATAAATAGAGAGATAAGTGAGGCATGTAATAATGATACGGCAGTCGCCATGGGGGACTTTAACTTCCACATCGATTGGGAAAATCAAGTTGGTCGTGGGAGTCTGGAAGAGGACTTCAAAGAATGCATCCGCGATAGCTTTCTTGAGCAGCATGTTAAGGAACCCACAAGAGAAAATGCTCTCCTGGATCTAGTGTTGTGCAATGAGATAGGTAGAGTAAATGATGTAATAGTCAGAGACCATCTGGGAAATAACGATCATAGTATGATTGAATTTTTCATTCAGTTAGATCTAAAATTAACACATTATGCTTAAACAGGGGTGACTACCATAGGATGAGGGAGGAATTGCGCAGAGTGGACTGGGAGCACAGGCTAATTGATGAAACAGTTGAGGAACAGTGGAAGATTTTCAAAGAAATATTTTGTAATGCTCAACAAAAATATATTCCGGTCAGGAAAAAGGGCAGAAAGGGAGGGAAAAATCAACCGTGGTTAACAAAGGAAATAAAGGAGAGTATAAAATTGAAGGAGCAGGTGTACAAAGCTGCAAAGAGCAGTGGGAAACTGGAAGATTGGGAAAACTTTAAGAGACAACAAGGGGTTACAAAGCGGGTAATAAGAAATGGGAAAAAGGATTATGAAAGTAAATTGGCACAAAATATAAAAACAGAAAGCAAAAAATTTTATAAATATATAAAACGGAAGAGGGTGGCCAGAATTAACATAGGACCCTTGGAGGATGAGAAAGGAAAACTGGTAGCAAAAAATGAGGAAATGGCCGAGGCATTAAACAAATATTTTGTGTCAGTCTTCACGGTGGAAGACATGTCCAGCATACCCAAGTGCGGAGTTAATGATGCGATTGTTGGGGAGGGCCTTGATTAAAATAGTTGTTACAAAGGAAGTAGTGATTTAGAAACTAATGGGACTAAAGCTAGACAAATCACCTGGTCTTGATGATATGCATCCAAGGGTTCTGAAGGAAATGGCAGAAGTTATAGCTGATGCATTGGTGGTCATACACCAAAATTCCTTGGATTCTGGACAGGTCCCGGCAGACTGGAAGACAGCAAATGTCACGCCTTTTTTTAAGAAGGGATGTAGGCAGAAGACTGGAAATTATCAGCCAATTAGCTTGACGTCTGTGGTTGGAAAAATGCTTGAAGCCGTCATTAAAGATGAAATAGTGAAACTTTTGGAATGTAAGGATTCAATCAGGCAGACGCAGCATGGTTTTAGAAAGGGAAGATCTTGTTTGACAAACTTGTTAGGATTCTTTGAGGATATAATGGGTGTGGTGGATAGAGGGGAACAGGATGATGTTGTATATTTGGATTTCAAGAAAGCGTTTGATAAGGTGCCGCACAACAGACTTATCAGTAAGTTACAGGAAAGTGCAGTCCGGGGAAGTATATTGGCCTGCATTGGAAATTGGTTGTCTGACAGGAGGCAGAGAGTCGGGATAAATGGGAGTTTTTCAGGTTGGCAGAGAGTGGTAAGTGGGGTGCTGCAGGGGTCAGTGTTAGGCCCACAACTGTTCATCATTTACATTGATAACTTGGAGGAGGGGATAAAATGTGGTGTAGCTTAGTTTGCGGATGACACCAAATTGACTGGAAGAGCAAATTGTAATGAGGATGTGGAGAGTCTGCAGAGGAATATAGTTAAGGTGGATGAGTGGGCAAAGATCTGGCAGATGGAGTACAATGTTAGTAAGTGTGAGGTTATCCACTTTGGCAAGAAAAATAAAAGAGCTGAATATTATTTAAAGGGTGAAAAACTACAGCATGCTGTTGTGCAGAGGGACTTGGGAGTGCTTGTGCATGAATTGCAAAAAGTTAGGTTGCAGGTGCAGCAGGTTATTAAGAAGGCAAATGGAATGTTGGCTTTCATCACTAGAGGAATTGAATTCAGGAGTAGGGAGGTAATGTTGCAACCGTATAAGGTACTGGTGAGACCGCACCTGGAGTACTGTGTCCAGTTCTGGTCTCCATATTTGAGGAAAGATATACTGGCTTTGGAGACAGTCCAGAGGAGGTTTACTAGGTTGATCCCTGGGATGAAGGGGTTGACTTATGATGAAAGATTAAATCATCTAGGATTGTATTCGCTCGAGTTCAGAAGAATGAGAGGAGATCTTATAGAAACATATAGGATTATGAAGGGTATGGATAGGATAGATGTAGGAAGGTTTTTTGAGCTGGCCGGGGAAACTAAAACGAGAGGACACAGTCTCAAGATTTGGGGGAGTAGATTTAGGACAGATGAGGAAAAAGTTTTTCCCAGAGAGTAGTGAATGTTTGGAATTCTCTAACCAGGGAAGTGGTTGAGGCTGCCTCATTAAAAATTTTTAAAATTCGGTTATATAAATTTTTAGATGATAGAGGAATTAAGGGATATGGGGAGAAGGCAGGTAGGTGGAGTTAGGTCATAAATTAGATCAGCCATGATCGTATTGAATGGCGGAGCAGGCTCGATGGGCCATTTTTGGCCTACTCCTGTTCCTACTTCCTATGTTCCTATATTTGTCAGGTTGACTGCAACAGGAAGCCCACTTGCAGGAATCCACTGTCATTTATTGTTTATAAACTCTGCTAAAACTGGCTGTGAACAGAGCAAGCTCAGGCTGAGCATGCTTTCCAAGATATCTTGCTAATAAAACTCTTTCGAAGCGTAACCCTGAAGTCGGTAATTGATTCTTTCTCCACAACAAATCTTGCGCAGCGAGCAAGGTCCTATTTGACAGGATCACGAACCTGGGACTAAGGTTCCCGTAGGAGTGGGCAATGGCCCTAGCCAAGAACCTAGCTGAAAGGGGGTGAGGTAGGCTCACACACAGAGATCCCCAATTGAGAGGGTGAGGTGATGTACAGAGAGTAGGAGTCTATCTAAAATGGGTGAAAACAGAAGTCGAAACCAGGGTGACAACGCAGACAGAAGAGGGAACTTACAACTGTGTATATATTGTATAACTGTTGTTAAGATTTTACAGGAGACCAAGATGGGAAATTGGCTCAGCAAGGCAATTATTCCTGGTCAAGCACACAAGTCTGTTGCTGGGCCATGACAACAACCCCCGATGAAGAAAGCCATTAAAAACCCGAGGAAAGGAGATCCGCTGCAGCCTCTGGGCTCGCCAGCTGACATCGTGATGAGAGAAATGGGAAACTGGAATTATGCCGCCCCATTCAGTAATGATCTATATGGGTGGTTCACAAATGAATAACTGTAAAGGGGATGTTTTAATTCAAAGCTGATAGCAGATCTGAAAGAATCTATTAATAGTAAAGGAGGAGACCCTATTTGGGATCTCAGATATTTTAATGGGTGTTTTAATAAGTGGACAGAGGTCACAAAGCAGCATCAGCCCACAACCGGAGAGGAAGGAAAAGGGACAGACCCTAATTCAAAGCACCCCGGGCCCCCTTCATACTCCCCCAGAGCACCATCTGCGCCTCTGGGCACGACCTCCATGCCTCCTGTCAGCCTGTATCCCCAGTTATCCGCTGGAAGGGGAAGTGACTGGGACAACCTGGTCCAGGTGGCAGTGGCTTATGCCAGCAGGCTGCAGTACGGGGCCCCCATCAGTCTCCCCCATCAGGCTGAACCTCCTCTTTCGTGGGAGGCGAATGTTGGCTCTGCACCTGATGCTTCAGGGCACAGAGAACCCAGGTCTGAGAAAGGATTGGAGTAACAACACGCAGGGGGGCAAAGGAAAAGCCAGATTCAACTAGTCAAATGCCCTGAAAAATTATTGGAGACACCCCATACGAAAGCCCTGGATGCCCACTGAGGCACGTGACATGATTAGTTCAGCACCAGACCCAATAAGGAGACCCATAGCGTTCCACTATTGGCTGCAGCAAATCTGTGCCATCTGTCATCCCTTGCCCAGCGACGTCCGTATGCCGTTACAAGCTGCCTATGGATCCCACTGGAAGGCAGTAAAAGAATCTTTCCTAGTCCCGATAGGAGAAAATGGGAGAAGTAACATGTTGCCTCCAGAAGGCTGGGAAAGAAACAATTGATTTTGTGGTTCATTTTAAAAACACTTGCGAAAAAAATGCTGGGTGCCTTCACAAGATAACCAATCCTTGGCCGTGCAGACCTTGCTAAATTGCCTGCTACCCCAAAATGTATAAGATGAAGCAATTGGATTGGCAGGGAAAGAATTGGGCTAACACTGTTACTGTATTGACTAATATGGACAGAGCAGGGTTATTCACCCAGAAGAAGAAGTGAAAGGGCAGTTTTATATGTATACAAAGAACGAACATAAGGGAGAGGGTGTCCGAGAGTGAGGCAGGCCCTGGGATAAGACCAAGGATCAGTGCCGAAATTGCAGAATGAAGGGTCATTGGGCACAGGAATGTAGAAGCCAGCCCCAGGGAAGACAATGGCAAAGAGTGGATGCCCATTGCCCTAGAGACCCTGGACCTTATCGAAATTCCCTTGTGGGCTGACTGTAACCAATGGCCCCAGTTCTCCTTTCAGCAGCCCAAACCATAAGGGTGACTGGAGGAGCCAGTGGTACAGGCCCCCCTCCTCCAATTGTCCTTAGATGGAGAAAGCCAGCCTATCCTTAATGTGCGGGTGGGGGGAAAAGAGAGTTTGATGTTGGTGGATACCAGGGCCACCATGTCATCTATGCCACCATCTACAGGATTACCTGAGTGAAAAAAACCATAGGTAGCATTGGGATGTCCAGGACGCTTATGACTGACCCTGTTTCACAACCCACCATCATGACGGTGAGAGATAGTCAAGTAGAGGAAAGATTGATTGTGTCACCCCCTGTCCTTATCTTAGGGAGACAATCTCTCTGCAAACTTAATGCTATTTTATATTGTACCAAGGAGGGCGTTTTATATGCAACTGCCCGCCACTAATACATACCAGCTTCTGCATTCGCTGTGCGATTCTAAGCAGGAACACGACAAGTTACAACTAGTCCCCATGTTGCCCATGACACTCACTTGAGATGTCACTACCCCGGACCAGTTTCAAGTAATACAGGAGCTGGAACTGAAAACCGCCCTAGAAACAGCTTCCGCCCAAGAGCAGTGTATGTGGGAAACCCATGGCTGCCGAGTAGACAAAGGCTTGTGGAAGAGTAAAGAAGGAAGGGTAGTGTGCCTGCGAAGTCTATATCGGCCCATAGTAAAATTGGCCCATGGGCAAGTCCACCTGGGAAAAGCAGGAATGCTGTATAATAAAAAGCAGGTATGGTTTTCCCCCAGAATTTCTACAAACATAGAAAGACAAGCGAAAGACACTGTGAATTGTCTAATCTGTCAGAAGAACAATCGGGGACGTTCACCTGCCAAATTTGATAGATTTCCCCCTGCTCAGGCCCCCTTTGAGAACTTGCAGATTGACTTTGCCCATACTCGAAAGGCCAACATGGCCTGTTTCCGCTCTGTAAATGGTTATATGGTTATATGCCCCCTTGTAAAGGGTAAAGTACTGGCTGGTTATAGTGGATATGTTTACTCGATGGATAGAAGCCTACCCGACGAGGAGAGATGATGCCCAGACAGTGGCCAAAGTCCTGATGAAGGAATTGATTCTCCGCTACGGGATCCCCAGAGGGATAAATTGCAACAGAGGGACCCATTTTATGGGAAAGATAGTGGTAGCCCTGACTGAGATAATGAGGGATCCAATGGTGCTCAGGCCAGAGATATTTCTGAGACAGCCAAAAATGAAACTTTGAATTTGCCATCCCTCAAATAAAACAGACTCCCAGAGCCTTGTGTGCCTCCTAAGTTTTGGCAGCAGAACCTACCCCACCTCTTTGAACCACCCTATAGGGTCTCCCACAAGAAAGCCACTTCCTCTGGGAACCAGAACAACAGGCTGCTTTTGACACAACAAAGCAAGCTGTTGAACAAGCACTGCCCCTTGCCCCCTGCCAGGCAGGTGTTCCTTTTAAATTACAGATCTTGGCCAGTAAGGCAGCTGCTGAATGGATTCTCCGGCAGAAGATCCAAGGGTGCTAGTCTTCTGGAGAAAATATCTGCCTGGTGCCACCACTCGCTACAACCCATTTTACACTGGGACATCGGCCAACACTTTCCTCAGGGTTACTTATGAATTTGTGAGCACCTGGACAGTGACACCGAACTGACGACTGACCAACAAGAAAGTTCGTCATGTATTACGAAAAAAATCAGCAAAAGAACAGCTGTTGCTCTGGAAACTATCACTGGACATTCTATCTTGTCAAGCCTTCAACTTTTTTAAAATTGCATGTTTTGCTGTGGTTTTTACAATACATAATGTCTCTAAGCGCACTCAGAGAAACTAAAGTCTATAGGTACATAATCTCACTGTGAATGTAAAGTTACAGTTTGTGAGCTGACCAATCAATGATCAGACCCCATGGTAGGAAACATCATATATATTTTGTTTTGCAATGACAGCATCACCACATAAACTCCCATTAACAGAAAAAACCTCATGGGCTCGGTGCTGTGGGAGCCTTTATATAAAAACATTAAATTGGCTAATTTTCTGTCCTGACTCCTCCTGGCTATCGTTACAGGGATCCATCGCAGGCACTTGGGACCACCATTGAAAGAGAATATGAGCAGGAGTGGCATCCTGGTGTCAAACGTCAGCCCAGAAAGCAGACGCCCCAGGTACATCCCGGATGTAGACCTGCTGGCCTGTCCCCTGCCTCACCATGGAGTAGCATGGTGACAGGCACCTGGGCTCTGTACCAGAAGAGTGCGCAAGCCAAGAGAGGGCTCGGGCACCTGATGGATGACCTTGCACTGCCTGCTCGCAGATGTTGGTGGTAAGGATGCTCATATTTGCCAGCTAAGCCAGAGAACCCAGGCATAGGAGTTGGTGACCAAATAGATTCCTTTTTCTATCCTCCCCTCTGACCCTGGGGAGCAGCTCACACAGCACCCTGCCCATTGGTTACACAATAACCCTGTTTGGTTAGGGGGTGTGAGGGATGGTGAGGTGTTGTCCAGCATTCGGACAGCACTAGTGAATATATTGACCCACTTGATCAGTATTTTTTTTACATGTTTTGACTTATAACATACATAGTATTGGATTGTCTCATGATTGGCGAGTGGTGTGACCTCCAAGGTGTGCATTGTATGGGGACCTGGAGGCAGGTAGAAGATTATCGCATTGCACACCGCCAGCAACTCCTCACTCCCCTTATTAACTATACCCGTTTGGATAGACTGATTAATGAAAATGACCAAATTACACCCACCTGATGAAAAAATTAGGATGAACCATAAGTCAAGCCCAAGTGGATTTAATTTACAAGGAGGGACAGTCGATCTGGGTCACAGACTGGGTCACTCAGCTCTCCGCCCATCCTTGGTGGAATATTTTTAAGGGATGGTCCCCTAAAGCTAACACTGCACACAATCATTGGTACGATTATTGCCCTGTTAGTACTGTTACTCCTGATTATATGCCTATGGATAAGACTTAAGTGGCTGATAAGGCAGGTAGAGAAAACTGAAAGAAAGGTACAATATAAGTTGTTAAAGGTGACTGAAAGTACTAGAAGGGGAGAAGGAGAAAGGGACACATTTATTTAGTGGATTTAGGTATGGGATGTTGATCTTTGGATCAACAAGGACTGTGGAGGAAAATCTGAACACAAAAGGGTTTAGAGTTCACATTGGTGACAAGAACATACAAGAATCAGTTGCATATTGCTTAAGTGGAGGCGGGGAACCTCAAGGTGCAATTTATCTGCAGACAAGCTTATCTGCAGTCATGATAAGCTTTGGAATTCTGTGAAACAATGATTAAATTATTGCCAAATATTGACTATTGTCAGGTTGACCGCAACAGGAAGCCCACATGCAGGAATGCACTGCCATTTATTGTATCTTCTTCTTTGGCTTGGCTTCGCGGACGAAGATTTATGGAGGGGGTAAAAAGTCCACGTCAGCTGCAGGCTCGTTTGTGGCTGACAAGTCCGATGCGGGACAGGCAGACACGATTGCAGCGGTTGCAGGGGAAAATTGGTTGGTTGGGGTTGGGTGTTGGGTTTTTCCTCCTTTGCCTTTTGTCAGTGAGGTGGGCTCTGCGGTCTTCTTCAAAGGAGGTTGCTGCCCGCCAAACTGTGAGGCGCCAAGATGCACGGTTTGAGGCGTTATCAGCCCACTGGCGGTGGTCAATGTGGCAGGCACCAAGAGATTTCTTTAGGCAGTCCTTGTACCTTTTCTTTGGTGCACCTCTGTCACGGTGGCCAGTGGAGAGCTCGCCATATAACACGATCTTGGGAAGGCGATGGTCCTCCATTCTGGAGACGTGACCTATCCAGCGCAGCTGGATCTTCAGCAGCGTGGACTCGATGCTGTCGACCTCTGCCATCTCGAGTACTTCGACGTTAGGGATGTAAGCGCTCCAATGGATGTTGAGGATGGAGCGGAGTCAACGCTGGTGGAAGCGTTCTAGGAGCCGTAGGTGGTGCTGGTAGAGGACCCATGATTCGAGCCGAACAGGAGTGTGGGTATGACAACGGCTCTGTATACGCTTATCTTTGTGAGGTTTTTCAGTTGGTTGTTTTTCCAGACTCTTTTGTGTAGTCTTCCAAAGGCGCTATTTGCCTTGGCGAGTCTGTTGTCTATCTCATTGTCGATCCTTGCATCTGATGAAATGGTGCAGCCGAGATAGGTAAACTGGTTGACCGTTTTGAGTTTTGTGTGCCCGATGGAGATGTGGGGGGGCTGGTAATCATGGTGGGGAGCTGGCTGATGGAGGACCTCAGTTTTCTTCAGGCTGACTTCCAGGCCAAACATTTTGGCAGTTTCCGCAAAGCAGGACGTCAAGCGCTGAAGAGCTGGCTCTGAATGGGCAACTAAAGCGGCATCGTCTGCAAAGAGTAGTTCACGGACAAGTTTCTCTTTTGTCTTGGTGTGAGCTTGCAGGTGCCTCAGATTGAAGAGACTGCCATCCGTGCGGTACCGGATGTAAACAGCGTCTTCATTGTTGGGGTCTTTCATGGCTTGGTTCAGCATCATGCTGAAGAAGATTGAAAAGAGGGTTGGTGCCAGAACACAGCCTTGCTTCACGCCATTGTTAATGGAGAAGGGTTCAGAGAGCTCATTGCTGTATCTGACCCGACCTTGTTGGTTTTCGTGCAGTTGGATAATCATGTTGAGGAACTTTGGGGGACATCCGATGCGCTCTAGTATTTGCCAAAGCCCTTTCCTGCTCAAGGTGTCGAAGGCTTTGGTGAGGTCAACTGCCATTTATTGTATATAAACTCTGTTAAAACTGGCTGTGAGCCAGTTCAGGCTGGGTGCTGGGTATGTTCTCCAAGATAACTTGCCAATAAAATTCTTCTGAACCGTTACACTGGTGTCGCTAGTTGATTCTTTCTCTGCAACAGTCAGTTTGGTACAATACAATCCACCCCTTGGAGGTCACACCACTCGCCAATCATGAGACAATCAATATCTATCTCCAAAATCCAATGGAGATATCAGATTATGTATTGATATGAGGAGAGCAAACGAAGCAGTAGTCACCCCATTCCTACAGTGGATGAAGTCCTACAGGAACTATCGATGAGCAAAGTCTTCTCAAAGTTGGATTTGAAATAGGGTTTCCACCAGCTAAACTAGAGCCAGTGTCAAGAAAAATCACTACATTCATCATACATTGTGGATTGTTTAGATACAAGAGGTTACTATTTGGTGTAAATACTGTTTCGGGAGATCTAGCAACACAAAATCTGCAAAGTGATCCAAGGAGTTCCAGGCACAGCTAACATCTCAGATGCTATCATCGTCCATGGTGCCACATGTGAGGAACATGATGAGAGACTTAGACATTAGTCCAGTTAAGAGATGCTGGATTGATGGTGAATGCAGACAAATGTTTACTGGGTCTATCCGAGATGGTGTTTATGGGTCTCAACCTGACTAGAATCAATCCAATCGAAGATAAAATCAAGGCAGTTGCAGAGGTTCGAGAACCTCTACAGGAAAATGCCACAAAAATTAGGAGCTTCCTGGGCCTAGTGAACTTTTGTGCCAGGTTCATACTGAATCTAGCAACTATTGCAGAACCACTAACAAGGAAAAATGCCGTGTTCAGACCTGACCAAAGGAAGGCATTTCAGAAATTGAAAAGAAGCCTGATGAGTGCAGATAAATTAGGTTATTTTGATCCAAGGGCTCAGACACATCATAGTCCCAGTGGGACTAGTTCAGAAGCAAGGGGTACAATGGAGGGTGATTCCATATGCGAGCAAGTCACTTACTGATGTTGGGCACTATCAGTTGCCTCAATGACAAAGACCTGAGGGGAACAACAGGCTTTATTGCACAAAAGACTTGAGCTGGCCCGGATCCAAACTAGGGAAGTGCAGGGAAGGAAAAGGTGGCCTGAACTTTATGGCCTGGGTCCCAGAGAGGAGTCCAGGTAAGAGTGTCATCAGGGGTGGGCCAGCCCAAGCCAATTAGCATATACAATCCATACCATTAGATTCACCCCTTCTTTTTAAACAGAAACCCCCCTCCCCATTTATACAACAAGAGGGGGAGAGGAAAAAAATTCCTAGAGGTTCAGCCGCACCGGTGACTTTCTCCTTCTGCAGGACTGCTGGAGGGCAAGCGTGTCTGAACTTTGCTGTTTGAGGGGGAAAGCAGTCCCGGGGGGAAGGGCAGGGAGCATTCTGGGTCAGGGTGATGCTTGGGGGCTCCCGGGAGGAAGGAGAATTTGATGACTCCTGGGGAGGAGAGCCAAGTGGCTCGGCCTCCAGTATTGGGGTGGTCTGCTCCACAGGGTAGGCTATTGCAGGCAGTGTGGCATCAGGATCCCCGGCCCTCGCCAGGTCTCGAATAGGCACAGTGTCCTCATGGCCAACGGGATACCTCACAAACGTGTATTATGGGTTGACATGTATGAGGTGTACTGCTTCTACCAGTGGATCTGTCTTATGGCCCCTCATGTGTCTCCATAGCAGGACCAGCCCTGGGTTTGCCAAACAAGGAGGAATGGAGGCATCATTTGCCAATCTCTGAGGGAAAGCAAACATACGTTCATGCGGGGTGGTGTTAGTTGTGGTGCACAGGAGTGATCGGATGGCATGAAATGCTTTGGACAAAATATCCTGCCAGTGGGACACTGGAATGTTTTTGGACCTAATAGCTAGGAGCACCTCCTTCCAGATGGTGGCATTCTCCCTTTCTACCTGGCCATTACCCTGGGGTTATAGATGGTGGTCCTGCTGGTGGCTATATCTCTGGCCAGGAAGACCAATCGCAGTCCCCCGATCATGGTGGATGTACTCGGGGTACCTAAACAGGGTGAAGATTCCATCGCCAAGGTCATACCTGGGCAGAGAATCACAAAGGGGAACCTGGAGAACTCGTCCACCACCATCAGGAAGTAAGCATTCCTATTTGTAGTGGGTAGGAGACCCTTGAAATCGACACTGAGCCATTCAAAGGGGCTTGTGGCCTTGATGAGGTGTGCCTTCTCGAGCCGGTAGAACTGTGGCTTATATTCAGAACAGATCTGGCAGCATCTGGTCGTGGACTGGATGTCCTCAATGGAGTACGGGAGGTTCCAAGTCTTGACGAAGTAGTACAATCTTGTGACTCTGGGGTGGCGCAAACTGTCGGGAAGGAGATGGTCAAGATGCATGCTGGCACACATCCCCTGGGATAGGGCTTCTGGGGGATCATTGAGTTTAACTGGTCAGTACAAGATGTCGTAATTATAGGTGGAGAGCTCGATCCTCCACCTTAGAAACTTGTCATTCTTGATTTTAGCCCACTGTTTAGTATTAAACATGAAGGCCACGGCCCTCTGGTCTGTCAGCAAGGTAAAACATTTACTGGCCAGGTAATGACGCCAGTGGTGCACTGCCTCAGTGGTTGCTTGGGGCTCCTACTTGACGGAGGAGTGACGTACTTCATGACCATGCAGGCTGCGGGAGAAAAAGCTTCCGGCCTGCCTGCCTGGTTAAGAGTGGTGGCAAGTGCAAAATCGGAGGCATCGCTCTCCACCTGAAATGGGATGGACTCATCCACGCATCACACCACGCCTTTGTGATGTCTCCTCGGGCAGCTTGGGCTTCCGCCGATAACGGGAAGGTTGTGGACTTAATCAGGAGGTGGGCTTTATCGGGGTAATTGGGCACCCATTGTGCATAATAAGAAGAGCCCCAGGCAGCTTTTTAGTGCCTTTAGGGTGTTTTGGACTAGGAGCTCCATAAGGGGTCACATGTAGTCAGGGTCCAGGACAATGACACCATGTGCCATGACATGACATGGCCGAGAAGGGCCAGATGGTCTTTGTTGAACACAAACTTGTCCTTATTGTACGTCGTTGAGAGACTTGGCCATACGTAAGAACTTAGCGAGTTTCGCGTCGTGGTCCCGTTGGTTGTGGCCACAGATGGTGACATTGTTGAGATATGCGAACTTCAGCTTGTGCTCCTCCACTATCCAATCCATGACCCTCTGAAAAGCAGAGATACCGTTAGCAACACCGAAAGGCACCCGCAGGAAGTGAAAAAGTCTGCCATCGGCCTCAAAACCCGTGTAGAGCTGGTCACTCAGGCAAAGGAGGAGTTGATGATAAGCTGAATTGAGGTCAGTGGTCGAGAAGACTCTGTATTGTGCAATCTTTTTGACCAAGTCGGCTATCCGGGGTAGGGCGTACGCATCCAACTGGGTGAAGCAGTTGATGGTTTGACTGTAGTCAATCACCATCCGGAGCTTGCCCGCCCCTTTGACCACAAGCACCTGCGCCCTCCAGGGGCTTTGATTCCCCCCTGCCAAGAGTCGCTGAACCTCGGCCTGGATGAATGCCATGTCTTCAGTGCTATAGCGCCTACTCTTGGTGGCGATTGGCTTGCAGTCTGGGGCAAGGTTTGCAAATAGTGACGGAGGGGCCACCCATAGGGAGGTGAGGCTCCAGGTCGGTGCTAAAGGCTGGGTGTTCAATGGGGGGGGGTGTCCATAATCTGCAGATTATACACGGTAAGTGGAGGTTGGAGCCCTCCAAATGCCATCATCACACTCCTGAACTGACTCTGGAAGTCGAGGCCCAGGAGGATCAGCGCACAGAGCTGGGGCATGAGCAACAATAAGAAGTCTTTGTAACACTCCCCACCCCACCGTCAGCAATGCCACACAGTATCCCCGGATACAAGTCCACTGGACTTTCACCACCATTGACACAGACCCAGTCATCAGTCAAATGGGGATCGAGAGTCTACGGGCCACCTTGGGGTGGATAAAACGTTCAGTACTGCCACTGACAGAGGCAGTTCGATTTGTGCCCATTCACTTCAATCTGCATCATGGACTTCGTGATTGGGTGAGGGTTGGCTTGGTCCAAGGTGATAGATATGTGCGTCGTCTTCGTCGTCAGTGGGGAGGCCTGATGCCCAAGATAGTGGCTTTCATGTTGACCACTCTGCCAATGCTGGTGAAGAAGGTGGAAGGGACGTTGTCGGGGGCAGAAGAGATGTCACTGGTGAGGGTTACTGCTGCGCAGAGGATGATGGTGGGAGCAGGTAAAATGGCGCTCACCTTACTGAGCATGCAGCCGGCTCCAGAAGCTCCTCGGCCATACACACCATGCAGCTCTGAGACAGGGGTCTGGACCTGTAGACACGTTGATAGTGGCCCTTTTTCCAGCACCCTGAGCAGGTAGCTCCTTCCGCGGTACAGAGATGTGTGGATGTCTTGCCTGCATGCACAAGTTGCACTTCAACAATCCCTGTGTTACTGCAGCCACAGTCGGGTTGGTCGTCCCTAATGCCAACTCCCAAGATAGCGGCCCGCGTGGTGTCGCGTACTGGGTAGACCCACTTCTGCCGTGATCGACTCTGCATGGCGTTGGGCCGAGTCTAAGGTTCTGGCCAGTTGGATCACCCATTTCAGTTGATCCTCCTCGAGGAGATATTGTCAGATATAATCTGACCTCAACACCGACACACAGGCATCCCGGACCAGGTCTTCCACGCACTGGGGCCCTGACACCAAAACCGTGGGGTTCCCCAGTCTTTTCCCAGTGTGAACAGGGCTCAAACAAATTCTTCCACCGACTTACCAGGCTGCTGTTTTCCGGACACCAGGAGATAACAGTAGACCTCATTAATCTTGGGCTTGTATAGCGCCTGTAGTTCAGCCATCGCCTCTGAGTAGGTCGTGCAGCTTCGGATGGCCTGGAAAGCCCTCTGGCTGACTCTTGCCTGTAAGACCTTTAGCCTCTTTTCGTCCGAATCGACCACTCCAGCAGCAGCCTCCAGGAAGTTGTTAAAGCAGTTGACCCACTGCTTGAAGAGATCCAATGGACCCGGGACTTGGGGATCCACTTCAAGCCGATTGGGGCACAGCAACTTCTCCATTACTGGAGACATTAAAATTTTTGTGCAATAAATTGATGGGCACTATAAGTTGCCTCAATAATTACAATGACAAAGACCTGAGGGGAACGATAGACTTTATTGCACAAAAGACTTGAACTGGCCCAGATCTAAATTAGGGAAGTGCAGGGAAGGGAAAGGTGGCCCAATCTTTATGGCCTGGGTCCCAGAGGAGGAGTCCAGGTAAGAGTGTCATCAGGGGGTGGGCCAGCCCAACCCAATTAGCATATACAATCCATACCATTATACTGATGTTGAAAGATGTTATTCACAGACAGAAAAAGAGGCCCTGGGACTTGTATGGGCCTGCGAACATTTCCATACTTATCTATGTAGCATAAAGTTCCAGCTCTTAAATGATCACAGGCCACAGGAAAGCCATTTAGTCTCCAAGATCGAAGTCATGTGCTAGAATATCACAACAATATCACTACAAGGTGATTTACATAGTGAATCGGCAATATTATTTTTCCCTGCTATCAAGGTTGCTGAAAGACGATGGGGTAAAGTACTCAACACTTGAGGCTGAATCGTTCATGAGATTCATTGCAGTGAATGCTACACCACGGACAGTACAAACTGGGGAGATTACCATATAACCATATAACTGTTTACAGCGTGGAAATAGGCCATGTCGGCCCTTCAAGTCCACACCGGTTCACTTAACATAAAATAACATAACAATTACAGCACGGAAACAGGCCATTAGGCCCTTCTAGTCCGCACCGAACCAAACACCCCTTTCTAGTCCCACCTCCCTGCACAATGCCCATAACCCTCCATCTTCTTCTCATCCATATACCTGTCCAACCTTTTCTTAAATAATACAATTGACTCCGCCACCACTATTTCTCCCGGAAGATCATTCCACACAGCAACCACTCTCTGAGTAAAGAAGTTCCCCCTCATGTTACCTCTAAACCTCTGCCCCTTAATTCTTAACTCATGTCCTCTTGTTTTAATCTTTCCTCCTCTTAACGGAAATAGTCTATCCACATCCATTCTGTCTATCCCTTTCATAATCTTAAATACTTCTATCAAATCCCCTCTCAACCTTCTACACTCCAAAGAATAAAGACCCAATCTGTCCAATCTCTCCCCATACTCCAGATGCTTAAACCCAGGCAACATTCTGATAAACCTTCTCTGCACTCTCTCCACTCTGTTTATATCCTTCCTATAATTAGGCGACCAGAACGGCACACAGAACTCCAAATTAGGCCGCACCAACGTCTTATACAATCTCAACATCACCTCCCAACTCCTATATTCCATGCAATGATTGATAAAGGCCAGCATACTAAAAGCCTTCTTCACCACCCTATTCACGTGAGTTTCTACCTTCAGGGAACGATGTACCGTTACTCCTAAATCTTTCTGCTCTTCTGTATTCCTCAATGCTCTCCCATTTACCACATATGTCCTATTCTGATTCTTCTTACCAAAATGAAGCACCTCACACTTATCAGCATTAAATTCCATCTGCCATTTTTCAGCCCACTTTTCTAAGCAGTCCAAATCCCTCTGCAATCCTTGAAAACCTTCTTCATTATCCACTATTCCACCTATCTTAGTATCGTCTGCATATTTACTAATCCAATTCACCACCCCATCATCTAGATCATTAATGTATATAACGAACAACAATGGGCCCAATACAGATCCTTGAGGCACACCACTGGTCACCGGCCTCCAACCTGACAGACAATTATCCACTACCACTCTCTGGCCTCTTCCTTTCAGCCAATGTTCAATCCATTTGACTATCTTAAAATTTATACCTAAAGACTGCACCTTCCTAACTAACCTTCCATGTGGTACCTTATCGAAGGCCTTACTGAAGTCCATATAGACAACATCCACTGCGCTACCCTCATCCACATTCCTAGTCACCTCTTCAAAAAATTCAATCAGATTGGTCAAACATGACCTTCCTCCCACAAATCCATGTTGAGTGCTCCTGATCAGACCCTGTCTATCCAGATGTTTATAAGTACTATCTCTAAGAATTTTCTCCATTAATTTACCTACCACAGACGTCAAACTTACAGGCCGATAGTTGCCAGGCTTCCTCCTTGAACCCTTTTTAAATAACGGAACCACATGCGCAATGCGCCAATCCTCCGGCACTATCCCCATATCTAATGACATTTGGAAAATTACCGCCAGAGCCTCTGCTATTTCCTCCTTCACTTCTCTCAATGTCCTGGGGAAGATCCCGTCTGGTCCCAGAGACTTATCCACCTTTATATTCTTCAAAAGCCTTAAAACTACACCTTTTGTAATCTCTATATTCCCCATATTTACCCAATTTGCTTTTTTTATCCCACATCTCCCAATATCCTTCTCCTTAGTGAATACCGAAGAAAAGAAACTGTTCAATATCTCCCCCATTTCTCTAGGCTCCACACACAGTTTTCCACTCTGATTTTCTAAGGGACCAATTTTGTCTCTAGCTTTCCTCTTACCATTAACATATTTGTAGAACTCTTTTGGATTAGTTTTCACCCTGCTTGCCATAGTTTTCTCGTACCTTCTTTTAGCTTTCCTAATTCCTCTCTTAAGATTCCTCTTACATTCAATGTATCTTTCAAACATCTCCTTAACTCCATGCTTCTTATATCTAATGTACGCCTCCCTTTTTCTTCGAACCAAGTTTCCAATATTCCTTGAAAACCACGGCTCTCTCAAACCTTTTGCCCCTCCTTTTAACCTAACAGGAACATAAAGCTTTTGCACTCTCAAAATCTGATCTTTAAAAGACTTCCATCTCTCTACTACATCCTGCCCATAAAACAAATTGTCCCAATGCACACCCTGCAAGTCCTTTCGCATCTCCTCAAATCTAGCTTTTCCCCAATCAAAAACCTCAATCCTTGGCCCTGATTTCTCTCTTTCCATAATGACATTGAAGCTAATGGCATTATGATCACTGGACCCGAAGTGCTCTCCAACACTAACCTCCGTCACTTGACCCATCCCATTTGCCAACAGTAGATCTAACACTGCTCCTTCTCTGGTCGGCACCTCTACATATTGTTGTAAAAAACTATCTTGCACACATTTCACAAACTCTAACCCATCCAGTCCTTTCACAGAATGTGTTTCCCAATCTATATGTGGAAAATTAAAATCTCCCATAATTACAACCCTGTGCTTATCACAAATATCTACTATCTCCCTACAGATTTGCTCCTCTAGGTCTCAGTCCCCTCCGGGTGGTCTATAATACACCCCTACAAGTGTAACCTCTCCTTTCCTACTCCTCAGTTCCACCCAAATAGCCTCCGTGGATGTACCCTCTAATCTATCCTTCCTAGGCACCGCTGTAATATTTTCCCTGACAAGCAATGCAACCCCACCTCCTCTTGCCCCTCCGACTCTATCACACCTAAAACAACGAAACCCAGGGATATTCAGTTGCCAATCACATCCCTCCTGCAACCATGTCTCACTAATCGCTACCACATCATACTTCCAAGTATCAATCCACACTTGAACAACTCCACTAGCTTCCCCCTCCTACTCTCCACCCATAACCCTCCAACCCCTCACATCCATGTACACAACCAACCTTCTCTTAAATGACAGAAGGGACCCTGCCACAACTATCTCTTTTGGAAGATCATTCCATTCTGCCACCACTCTCTGAGTGAAAAAGCATCCTTTAATATTTCACCTAAAGTTTTCCCCCTTTACCCTTAACTTATGCCCTCTTGTTCCAACCTCCCCTGCCCTCAGGGGAGTCTATTTACATCTACTCTATCTATTCCCTTCATAATTTTAAATACCTCTATCAAATCCCCTCTCAGCCATCTACATTCCTTGGAGCTGAGACTGTAGTTGGTGTAGAGTTCATGATTATACAAGGGAAAAATATTGCAGTAGTTTCCCGTTGCCTTCTTCAGGAGATCGATCCTCCCACCGTTTTTAGTTGAGGAGGAATTGTGCATGGACCCAGAACTGATGGACATTAGGGATGTATTAACAGCAATGACTGGAACAGCTATCAAAACAAAACCTTGTGTCCATCAGAGATGAACAGTGCACAATTGGAAGATGTGTACTCAGGGAAAACCGATTTGTAATTCCACAGAAATTGAGAGGGAGGATGGTAGCACTGGCTCACGAGGGAGATTGTTGAGACAAAACAAAACTTCTATACAAAGTTTTGGTGCTAAGGAATGGAAAAAAGATGTGAGTTCATGTCATGGGTGTCAGGTGAAAAGCAGACCTAACCCACCTGAACCAATACAAATCACACTGCTACCAGCAGGACCATGTGAGGTCTGCTTGACTTCTTGGGGCTATTCACAACTGGAGAGACAATTATGGTGGTTTTTGAATACTACAGCAGATATTATGAGTATGTCATAATGAAAACAGCAGAAAAGACTATTGCAGCACTGAGGGAGATCTTCGCCAGACATGGCTTACCAGTGACTTTGCATTCAGACAATGGACTTCAATTCATATCAGAGATATTCCAAGAATTCATGAGAACCATTGGTGTGCACCACCACAAGGTTAAACAGGCCATTGGAGAAGTTGAACATCAGAATCAGTCACTGGAGAAAAGAATGAGAATCGCCCAAGCAGAAGGCAAGGACTGGAAAGCTTTTTTGATGATGTAGCAGCATAGGGAGCGACACCACATAGCACCACAGGAAAAAGCCCAACTCTTATTCGGAAGAAAGATCAGAACCAAAATACCACTGGTTGTTGACATAATGAATAACCAGGAAGTGGAAGACAATGATGCTGAAAGAAAAGGGGCAATAAAACTATGCAGACATGAAAAGGAATGCCAGACCTTCAGATGTAATAGCAGGGGATGAGGTACTGGTGAGGAAAGAAAGTCAGAATAAAATGGACACTGTTTATTCCCCAACCATATATTGTGATGTCCAGAGGAAATTCAGTCACCAGAAAGTGTTACTTATGACAGAAATACACTACATGTGAAAAAGTATAATTGTCGCAAGGCTCCTGTGATGTTGGCACCAGACAAAACCGCAAGAGAGCAGAGCCAAGATGATCGTTTTGATGGACCTGGAATGCACCAGCTGGAAGGAGAAACTTCTTGAAACCAGCATCATAGTGGTAAACAAACTGAGCAGGACATCATGGTCAGCAGTCCAGACAACACCAGGAGATAGACCACAACATCAGCAACAACCACCCAGGAGATTTCAAGATGGAGTAGCATGGAAAACTGTATTTTATGGTTTGGAAATCTGTGTTTTGTAAATCATCCAGGAAAATATGTGATTTGGAAATTGAAGTTGATATTGGTATTGAAAATCATCAGTATCAGAAGTTGATTGTTTTAAAAGTAGTTTAAGCATTATTCATTTATTTGATTATCTTTTTTATTTGATGAGGGATGTCGTAGTGATAGATAATATAGTTGGATTATCAACTATAATGGCTGGCATGTTGCACACAATTATGAGGGAGTAAAAATGGTAGAATAAAGACCAAGCATATTTGAACTCAACCTATGAGTGTTTGACCTCAGGATTTGACACAACCCTGTTTGGATTGAGGGTGGAGGGGGGGGGGGGGTTTGCTGGTGAGGTGCTGTCATTGGATTTGATTATGTGCCTTGTTCAGCATAAGGGCACTTGGGTGTTTATATATATTCAGACTGTGGTTTTAAACACATTTTCGTTTTCCAGTTGTAATATGTAAATTCCAGAGTGATGTGGCTTCCAAGGGGTGGAGTGTTGTGTGTGAGGGAGGCTCCCTGCCTATTGCTAGTGATCACATGGCCTCCCCAACTGAAACTCATTCGCAAGTCACACCACCTGTCAGTACATGGTGTACTCTTTGTTCCACTCAAATTCATTGACGGTGTTCCAAACTGCAGGTGGAATGCCAGTTGATTGGGCTCAGACAAGTCAGTGCACACTTTGCCATTGGCTGGTTCATATCACTCAGTACCCTTATTGGCTAAAGTCCTGTATATAGCACTAGCACAGAGGACACTCACTCTCTGTCTTATGGTGCTAACCCCAAACACCGCTCCATGCCAGGTCGCTGTATTAATCTGCTTCAGGGACCTTGCGCTGTTGTATTAATCTGCTTCAGGGACCTCACGTTGTTGTATTAATCTACTTCAGGGATTTCGTGTTGTTGAATTAATCTGCTTCAGGGACCTTGCACTGTTGTATTAATCTGTTTCAGGGACCTCGCACTATTGTATTAATCTGCTTCAGGGACCTAGTGTTGTATTAATCTGCTTCAGGGACCTTGCGCTGTTGTATTAATGTTTCAGGTACCTCACACTATTGTATTAATCTGCTTCAGGGACCTAGTGTTGTATTAATCTGCTTCAGGGTCCTTGCGCTGTTGTATTAATCTGCTTCAGGGACCTCGCGTTGTTGTATTAATCTGCTTCAGGGTCCTCGCGCTGTTATATTAATCTGCTTCAGGGATCTCAGGTTGTTGAATTAATCTGCTTCAGGGACCTTGCGCTGTTATATTAATCTGTTTCAGGGACCTCGCACTATTGTATTAATCTGCTTCAGGAACCTAGTGTTGTATTAATCTGCTTCAGGGACCTAGTGTTGTATTAATCTGCTTCAGGGTCCTTGCGCTGTTGTATTAATCTGCTTCAGGGACCTCGCGCTGTTGTATTAATCTGCTTCAGGGACCTAGTGTTGTATTAATCTGCTTCAGGGTCCTTGCGCTGTTGTATTAATCTGCTTCAGGGACCTCGCGCTGTTGTATTAATCTGCTTCAGGGAACTCGGGTTGTTGAATTAATCTGCTTCAGGGACCTTGCGCTGTTGTATTAATCTGTTTCAGGGACCTCGCACTATTGTATTAATCTGCTTCAGGAACCTAGTGTTGTATTAATCTGCTTCAGGGACCTAGTGTTGTATTAATCTGCTTCAGGGTCCTTGCGCTGTTGTATTAATCTGCTTCAGGGACCTCGTGCTGTTGTATTAATCTGCTTCAGTGTCCTCGCGCTGTTGTATTAATCTGCTTCAGGGACCTCGCGCTGTTGTATTAATCTGCTTCAGGGTCCTCACGCTGTTGTATTAATCTGCTTCAGGGACCTCTTGTTGTTATATTAATCTGCTTCAGGGAGCTCGCGCTGTTGAATATTCAAAATGAGCAGACCAAGCAAGCAAAAGGTCCGTCAATATTCAGTGGAGTTCTTGAAGTTTGGGTTTATACCTGTTGTACACAATGAACATGCAGCTTTTTGCCTATTATGCTAACAGACTTTGACAAATGAATCAATGAAAGCAGGCTGTCTTGAAGCTCATTTGAGGTTACAGCATCCTAATCTTGTCAATTAGAAATTGGAATATTTTAAATCACTGAAAGAGAAGTTTGAAAATAGATCAAAAATCACTTAATTATTCGCTGTGCATACTACAGCCCTGCATCATACCCTTGAAGCTGGCTAGAAATTTATCTGCTGATAACAAAACTTGGGAAGAATCATACGATTGGGGAGGAACTGATTAAACCTGCAATATCATTGTTTCTCAAAACAGTTCTGCAAAAGGATGACAAAGATGTCCGAGCAATGCCATTGAGTAATAGTACTGTCTGCCACAGATGACATGGGTCAAGATGTTGAAAAACAGCTTATTGAGAAGTTGAAATCATGGAAGTTCTCAATACAACTGGATGAATCTACTGTGCAGAATAGTAAGGCTATGTTATTGGCATACGCAAGAATGATCATGTCGATTCTGTAATGTGCTGATCAAGGAAGTGATATGTTCCATCACCACCTTGTCAGGGCTCCTCAGATTGTACCTCTCTGCATTCACCTCCATGTTTCATCCCCCATGTGTCCACCCATTCCACCAGCTTGTCCAGATGGTCTACATTTGGCCAGGATTGGAATTAATGTCCCAAGGGGATTGTTCGCCAATGATGTTGGGGAGGGTGAGACAACTATGACATGGGAATGGCATTATCTGCAGGATGACAGAAGGAAGTAAATTAGAGACAGAACCAAAAGGAAGAAAAGGGGGGTCAAAGTGGAGGACAGAAAAAAATTAAATGCAATAGACAAAAAAGCAACGTGATTGAAAAAGTCACCGAGTGTGAGGGCACTTTATCTGATTATCCAGAGCATTGGAAACAAGGCTATCAATTGAGGTTGGAGATGATTGGGAATTAAATATCCAGGCTGCAAACTTGACACCATACAATATATTCTGTCTCCAATGCCTCCAAGCAGAGGGCATGCATGAACATTAACTTCCAAATTCCTTTCACCACCCCTCCCCCTCCTTTTCAGAGTCTCTTTTCCTCATATCTCTGGCTCCTTCCCTTGTCACTTCTCAACTTGTCTTCCACCCTCCCACCTGCATCCATCCCGGACCTCTTACCAATTAGTCTGTGCTGCTTCCCCAATCCTCCTTTTTTTCCCACATTCCTGACGAAGGCCCCAGGTCCGAAACATCGACTGCCTTTCCCTTCCTGTGGCCACTGTGTGTCCTACTGAGTTTCTCCAGCACTTATGTGTATTGCACCTTACATTCCATCCCGGAACTCTCCAACCAGGTGGCATCAATATCAACCTCCAGTTTCTGTTATCCCTATTTCCTCTCCTCCAGCTCCCCCATCCCCTTCACTTCCTTCTCCCATCAGAGAGGTACCTTCTTTGCCCTCTCCCCAATCATTTCTCAGCATTCATTATCTCAATACCCCCAGTATCCACCTATAATCCCATGGTCCCCCACTTTCCCATCACCTTTTTATTTGGCATCTGTTTCATTTTTCAGCACACCTGGGGAAGGGCTTAAGCACGAAAAGTCGACTGCCTTTCACTTTCTCTGGACACTGTGTGCCCTTCTAAGTTTCTCCAGCACTTGTGTCCAGTATTAGATCCCAGCATCTGCACACCCACATCATCTGAAAATCCAGAGGTTGCAGCATCGAGTTTCAACAATCAAATGCAAACACCAAAGGGAACTTGTCCAGCAGTTAACGACATTGATGTCTCATGGCTGGTTTATGATTTCATCACAAAAGCCCAGCCACACAGGCACCAGGTCAGAGGTCACCACTAGTCACCTCAGCAGTGACACACAAAATTCTGGAGCAACTGAGGAGGTCAGGCAGCATTCATGGAAGGCAACAGACGGCAGGAACCCTACACTCAGAATAGCAGTGAAAGAGGGCAGAAGCCTGAATAATAGTGGGGAGAGTGAGATGGGGAGGAGCTCAGGCTACAGGGAAAATCCTCATTAGTACAACAACCCTTTGGCCTCTGAAACATCGATGTTCTGTACTGAACAGGATACACAAGTTTAACTAAACTGTTGCCCCCACACGATCCACCTTCCTCCATAATTATGGATCAGCCAAGAACTAATACACCTGGTAGGTTGTTCCAGGGTCCCACTGCTCTCTGGATAAAATATTTGCGCCAAGCATCTCCCTCAACCTTCTGCCCTCCCCCACCCCCCACACTCTTACGCATGGTGGAAGTATGCTGACTAGCCATCTTTTACCAGGGTGGAAGTATGCTGACTAGCCATCTTGGCGCTCTCTCTCCCCTTATGAACTTGCTGGTGTCCCCACAGACTGGAAAGCTGAGAGAACACCTTCCCACACAAGGAGCAGGTAAATGGGCTCTCTCTGGAGTGAACTTTCTGGTGTGCCTGCAGGCCAGAGGGCTGAGAGAAGCCTTTCCCGCACATGAGGCGGGTTAACGATTTCTCTCCAGTGTGAACACTCTGGTGCCTCAGCAGGTTGGAGGATATTGTGAATCCGATCCCACACAGCGAGCAGGTGAATGGTCTCTCCCCGGTGTGAACCCGCTGGTGTGCCTGGAGGCCAGAGAGCCGAGAGAATGCCTTCTCGCACATGGAGCAGGTGAAAGGTTTCTCGCCTGTGTGAACACGCTGGTGTGCTCGCAGTGTGGAGGACTGAGTGAATCCTTTGTCGCACAGAGAGCACGTGAACGGTTTCTCACCGGTATGAACCCGCTGGTGTGCCTGCAGGCCAGAGAGCTGAGAGAATGCCTTCTCACACATGAAGCACATGAAAGGTCTCTCCCCTGTGTGAACTCGTTGGTGCACCCGCAGGTCAGAGGACTGAATGAATTTGATCCCACACGTGGAGCAGATGAACGGTTTCTCCCCAGTGTGAACCCGCTGGTGTGCCTGAAGGCCAGAAGGATGAGAGAACCCTTTCCCGCACAGGGAGCAGGTGAACGGTTTCTCCCCAGTGTGAACCTGCTTGTGTGCCTGCAGGCCGGAGGACCGAGAGAATCCCTTCCCACACAGGGAGCAGGTGAACGGTTTCTCCCCGGTGTGAACTCTCTGATGCCTCAGTAAGTGTGAGGATTGAGAGAACCCCTTTCCACACAGTGAACAGGTGAATGGTTTCTCCCCAGTGTGAATTTTCTGGTGCTTCAGAAGGTATGAGGACTGGGTGAATCCCACCCCACACAGGGAGCAGGTGAATGGTCTCTCCCCAGTGTGAATTCTCTGGTGGCCCTGCATAGAAGACAAATTGGTGAATCCTTTTCCGCATTTGCTGCAAGAGAATGGTTTCTCCTCAATGTGAACTGTCTGGTGCCTCAGCAAGTTAGAGGACTGGGTGAACCCCTTCCCACACACGCAGCAGGTGAATGGACTCTCCACAGGGGGAACACACCTGTGCTCCTCCAGGTCCTTGGAAGTTTGAAAGCTCTTCCCATAGTCAGAGCAAGGGAATGGGCTCCCCCTAGTGGGGACACACTGGTGTTGCAGCAGTGCCTCAGAGCTGGTGAATCCCTCCCCACACTTGGAACAGGGGTATGGTCTCTCCCCAGTGTGAGTGCAGGGATGTGTTTCCAGCAAGTCCACAGAAAGCCCCGCCTCACTGCATGCTTCACTTTGGAGTGTTTTATCTTTGGTCACCTGACCCTCCATGTTGGCCAATCGGCTGGTCCAGTTTCTCCGTGCAATTATCTCCACACTCCAAATCCACCAATAAAGTTGGTTGATCTCCAGTCCCAAGGAATCTAATCGCAGTGTCAGACTACAACGTGGTGTTGCCCATAGTTTCCTTCCTGGATACGCATCACTTTCTTAACCCTGTGAAGAGATGATGGTGGAGTGAGAGGGAGCAAGGTATTCTCTGCAGCCTATGTTCCAGGACGACACACCCTGGAGGCATGGCCAGCAACACAACAAACTGTGGAAGTGTCCTGAACTGCAAGGAGGATCAATATGGACAGGTAGACACATTTCAGATTAAATTTAGTACAGAGAAACAAGAGTGATACATTTTAATGAAAAGAAGAGGCAACAAAAACTGGAAAGCAAGGAACCCAGAATTTACTATTGTATGGGGTCTAGTTTTGCAAATGATATTTTAGGAAACACATGACGGTCTGAGGGAGGGCACAGAATTCTTTAAAATGCCTTATGGCAGCTTCTGTTTTCAATGTCGATGACTACATTATTACCCAGAGTCCTCAACGCTCCAGAAACTGCTCTGACCAATGAGCCACAATAGCGCACATGTAAACTGCATCCCCAGTCAACTTTCCACTGTGACATCTAAAGGATCGCCAACGTCTAACCAATCTCAACCACCCGGTCCACATTAGAGTCCTGTCACTCATCCGCTAAAACCAGACATAACACACATATAGACAAGCAATACATATACAAGACAAGTATGTCATCTACACAAATAATAAATAGTTTTGTCCATCTGAGTGTCTCTGATGGTTAGTGTGAGCTGTTCCTTTGGTTGTTCAGCATTCTCACTGCCTATGGAGAAAGAAGCTGTATGTCAGCCTACTGGTGCTGGCTCCAATACATGATTTTGGGCACCCTCTTCAGACAATGATCCTGATAGATCACATCAAAGGTGGGGGGGGGGGGTGGAGAGGAAGAGGGAGCAGACACCTTTTCCATAAGTGTATGAAGGAGGCTCCACGCAGTCTGACAGCTCTGGACGCGGTCTCATGCGAAGCCAGACTCTCATGGGTCACTGTAGAAAAGATCATTTAAAAACCATGAGCGGAGTTGAGGAGTGAACGCCTGAGAAACATGCATTAAAATTTAAGGGGTTTTCAGCATGAAAAGTGGAATAAGATGTGATGTGGAATGAGTGAAGAATAGGAGAACAAGTGAAGAGATAAAGAAGAGAAGTCGACAAATGGAGAAAAGTACGAGAAGAGTAGATGGGAAAGGGTGACGTTAGAGTTTAAGGGGCCTCGCGGAATCTGCCGTAGGTTCAAGCTGGTGAAATAAGAAACATGCCAGCCAATTGCAGCCATCATATTGAACGATACTCGGATCAAAGGACTTGCTAAGCACATGAGGCACATGTTCCAGGCCAGTCAATGAAATGGGGAAAACATGGACAAAGGTTTCTGCTCTGACCAGAGGGAAAGCATTTCGTTCAATATGTATAGTCAGTGTGGAAGCAATAAACAAGAACCTTTCCAACAGTTATAACCCTAGATTTGAACTCAATAATGATTAAAATCTTAATTCATACTTTTAAGTTATTTGCAATGAAGAAGCGAGCTAATGTTAGTCAAGTATGGGCAGGTTGTGGAGGACTGTGCCTTGAAGGAACATGGAACAGCCACAGCATGCAATTTTGACATCATCACTTTTTGATAACACTTTAGACGACCTACTGCCTACGAATGGCAAGTACAATGATGGCTGGCAAAGTCGGGTAGGAAAACACTGTGAAAACATGAGGTGGCAGCAGGGGTCACGCCAATCGAAGGGGAGGCGGCGGGGGTCACGCCAATCGAAGGGGAGGCGGCGGGGGTCACGCCAATCGAAGGGGAGGCGGCGGGGGTCACGCCAATCGAAGGGGAGGCGGTGGGGGTCACGCCAATCGAAGGGGAGGCGGCGGGGGTCACGCCAATCGAAGGGGAGGCGGCGGGGGTCACGCCAATCGAAGGGGAGGCGGCGGGGGTCACGCCAATCGAAGGGGAGGCGGCGGGGGTCACGCCAATCGAAGGGGAGGCGGCGGGGGTCACGCCAATCGAAGGGGAGGCGGCTGTTGCTGCGAGAGTGAGAGAATGACTGGTATGACTAAAGACATGATGGCTACTTGGGTGGGTAGCACATCCACAGCGGTGGTGGCAACAACTACATGATGTGACCACTACTACCTGACCGCTTGTAACAGACAGGGGAGGAGGGTGTTGGTGATGATCCTACCCTCCCTGTTTATGAAGGGACTCTGCTCAATTCAATCAAGCTCACTTTTTTGGAACACTAACTATCCCTCTCATCACATTCTCGTCATTTGCCATCAACGTCTTGGTGGGGGGGAGGAGGTGGGAGCCCATTCTGAAATCTTCCCTTTAACTAATCCCTGAGTAGCCTTTCTCAGGACAGGGCGAGAAAGGCCAGGTATGCAATTGAACAAAAAGACATCTGAATTACTGGATTGTTGAAGAAAAATTATTTAACTCTGGCAACAGTGAACAACCAGCTGAACTCTCAGCATTGGCAGACAGCATGAAGGGCAAGTAGCCAATATCTACACAGAAACAGTGTACGGCTGGAGGGTGGTTCATAGCAGGGGTAAGGTTTGTGCTTGGAGAGGGTACTTCACTGCAGGAGGTAACCCTGTTAGAAAAGAGCAAGAAATAAAAATAATGCATGAGGCCAGGAAATTACCATCCAAATTGGCAGTGATTAAACCTGCAGCACACACAAGGGGCTGATCCAATGTCCACTGGTAGTAACCACGCTGACAAGTCTGTGAAAACTGCAGCTGAGAATGTTCAATGCTGGCAGGAGCACTGGCCTCAGGTAAATCAAGCAGCATTGTTAGAAGTAAAAGAGGTATCTGCAGGGTTTGACACAACAATTAGTGAGAAACAAGATTGGGAAAATAAAGGGGGCACCTTGGACAAACCAGTAGGCCTGTGGAAAAAAATTACGACAGGACAAATTGTGGTGTCGAGCTCGTTAATACAGGAAATTTGCAGGGCAGCTTGTGGAGTGAAATACTCGGGGGGGGGGGGGGGAGGGGGAAAGAGATGATGAATAAAATTTGAAACCATTGATTTATGAAAAAATTGAAAAATACAATCTTCAGATGCCAAATCTGAAAGGAAACCAAAAAAGGAATTCCTTCCACACCAAGCCCAATACCACCACCAGTGGGTCCACTTACTCGCTTAGTGATGGACAATATAAATATGATCGACCTTGCAGAAGGAAAATCCTTTTGCTTTGAAATAATTAGCAGGTCCTCAAGATGGGTGGAGTAATTTCCCACCCTGCATACAGACGCCAAAACAGCAGCAAAAGAATTTTCCCAATGTTTGGAGAATGTCAGACTTCGAGTAGTGAGATGGCAAATGATTATATAAACGCACTGTATAAAATTATGGGAGCTGAACAGTAATTCTCTTGTGTGTATTAGCCACAGTCAACTGGGATAGTACAAAGATGTAATGGTGACTTATAAACTAAATTGGCAAAAATCTGCAGAAAGACCATTAAATCGGAAACAATGCTTACCATTAGCACTCCGGACCATGAGAAATGGTGAAAATGTACCCATTTAACATTACATGAGATGGTTACTGGAAGGAATTCTGTGGAGCTAACAAATCCAAAATTAGTGCATTGAATTTGCCACAGCTGTAAACAGTTTTCTCTTTTACTTTTGATGTCGAGGGAAAAAAATACTTTAAAGAAATAAATGGAATTTGCATACATGTTTTTAAAGTGTAAGTTTTATAATTTACTTTGAAAACAATTTTGTTATTGATAGAAATATAATGTTTGAATTAGAATTCACTTTTACATTGCAAAATTGAAATTCACAATTGCAGCTGAAACAAGCTGGTCCTGCAGTGAGTGAGTCTGCCCAATGGCCAGACTCTTCTGCCTGTATCCAATTCTCTGCCCTTGATCTCAGCCAGTGGTCAGGCTGGTTCCTGTCCATGTGTCCTTCTTCCCTATCTCTGGCACCAGGATTCCGTAACCATTTATGTTTATTGTTCTTATTGGGTATAGGAGGGGATTGTGGATCCCCAATAGGAACAGAGGACAAAATGGTCTCTGTGGGGGTTTAACACAGAAGTCTTCAGTTTAAGAGAGGAAGTGAGGAAGAATAGATGTTGGAGATTTAATCAGTGGATTAAAAAAAAATCATTAGGAACCATAAAGAATGAAATGAAATTTATGAATTACTAGAATCCAAAACGTGAGGGTGACACCAATCCCACAGGCAGGGGAAAATTTGGTGCCAGAATTTTCATGGAAAAAAAGAGATGCTCAATTCCATAACAAAAATAATTCATTAGAAAATTTCACGTGGAGAAAAATGGGAAATACTGTTGTTCCCTTGGTATGGAGTAACTTTCTTAGCTGATCACATTCATAACCGGATGGCGTTAAACCCTGCCCCCACACCCAGAACTCGTCCTTGCTTCACTGTCACCTTTCCCCAATGCTGTATGCTTCTCTCTTCCCTTTTCACAGAGCCAAAAATCAATTCTCATCTCTCCTCTTATCATATCCAATGAACACCAGCCAGCCGTGTCTTTATTCTGAGCCTTCCTGTTCTCTGTGTTATGAGCCCAAAGGACCCCAAAACCTAACAGCAATTCACTCAACAAATATTCACCACAACAAATGGTTACTTAAATAAAAGTCACTTTTTTATTAACTTGAAACATGAAAACAGAATCAAACTTTAACTTAACCTAACTTAACCTCCTTCTAATTCTAAGCACACAAGTGTGTAATTCTAGAAAAATTCTTTGGTTCACAGTCCAATCTCACTTCTCATTCTTCCAAGTTCCCTGGTTGCAGGCAATTCTTATACTGTGCACAGAATTTAACATGTTCACGAGGCTTTGGTGCTCGAAAGGTAAATGGTTACCGCTCAGGAAGGTTCTTGTAGGCTTTGTAAAGAGAGATGTGTTGTTCCAGGATTTCCACAACTGAGGCACCACCATTAGTCACCTGTGTCTTGCTGCTGAAACTTGCCCCATCAGGGTTCTCCAGATGATAACCTCTTTCTTTCAGGTTACCACAGAGTTCCTTTCTGTTTCTCTTATTCCAAGGGAAACACCAGACTGCCAGTACTTTCAGCCATCCTTCAACCTGGCTGAAGCTTCTGTTTCGGTTCCAACAAGCTTCCTGCTTCAGTTTCAGCTTCAGCAAGCTTCTCTGTCTCACCCACACTGGCTGAGACAACTTGTTTCACTCCTTCTCACTCTCTCTCTCTCTGACTCACACTGTCAGATACAACTTGCTTGACTGACTCCCTGTGCTTGCAAAAACCACCTGACCATCAAACAATAGGAGTCAGCCTTCTGGTTAATTTGTTGACCCATCAGTGACCTCTGAGCACTCTTGTCAAAAGCCTTACAATAAAGGTATGAGGAGACAGTAAGTCTCTTGCTGTTGCTTTAAAGACAATAGTCCATTCATTTAATTCAATTAACACCCATTTGTGAAGTCTCCATTTGCCCTCTCCAAAGTCACTGTGGATATGAATTCTCCAGTATTTCAAATAAGATCTGTTTTAAAGTGTGTGTACGTAACCTACTCTAAATATTCTGTCACATCTACTTATTCTTTACTTAATCCTTGAAGAAGGAATCAAGCCTAAAACATCGGTAATATGTCTGGATGCTGACTTCCTCCAGCATTTGTTTTTACGACAATCACAGCATCTGCAGCCTTTTGTGTTTCACCACATAGGTAACATTACCTACACAATGTCAACATTTGTAAACCAGACTATTAAAGGATTTCAGACTTTAACAGCTACTTTGAAATGACACAGACTGACTACCTTTAAAGTATGAGATAGCAATACGCTTTATTTTGGCAAAGCATGGGAATGTTGCGTGTACTAAATTTAACAGGCGATGCATGTGAAAAGATGTTTCCAGATTCAGACGGTAACAAACGCCATCAGTGTTTTGAAAACGAGAGACACATTTAGCCCATCGAAAATGGCAAAAATAAATAGAGTTATTGAGGACCCTGGGGAGCTCTGCTAGTGCTCCTCCTGATCCCCAGAGCTGGAGCCTTGGGCATGGCTGTGTGTGGGTGCAAAGTCGGCGGCGGCGGGAATCCAGTGGGGTCCGAGAGCCGAGTGAGGACGGAGTGAAGTGGTGGGGAAGGACGGGTGAAGAACATACAAACCTGGCAGCTGCAAAGTGGAACCTGATATAGAAGAAGGCACCTAAAGCATTGACCACGCTTCAAAATGGCGACGGGTGGGCAGACAGGAAATAACGTCACATACCATGCGGCCATTTGGCCAATCAATGCTACCCATTTCCGTTAGTCCCGCCCTACGAGCTGATTGACAGTTACAGCAGTGCAACGGTGTGCGGGCGGGTGTCAATCAGAGGAACAAGCAGCTGCAGCAGCTGGAACCTGAAGCGCCGGAGAAACTCACGCAGGGAGTGAAGGGAACCGACGTCCCGGAACGTTCTCTCTCTTTCCCTCCTCCTCCTCCTCCATCTCCTTCCCTCGATCTCCCCAGCCTCTTCCGTCCCGTCTTCTGTCAGATCTCTACCCTCCTTGGTCCCTCTGTCCTCGCCCCATCACTTCTCAGCTTCTTTCTCTTCTCCCCTTCCACGTTTATTCAGGCCTTTCCCTGTTTGTACAGATTCGTGACAAAGGGCTCAGGCCCGTAACGTGGTTCAGCTTTTACTTCCTGTAGATGCTTCGTGACCTGCCCTCGATCCCAACACCTGCAGGTTTTCTTGTTTCACTCCAGGGGGACGTTGCTTTGCATTTTACTAGGCACTTTCAATTGGCCAATTGCCCCGCTTGTAAAGCCGCATATTTTGGCAACATGCGGCTGTTGGGAGGCCAGGTGAATGTGCAGGAGGCGCTTACAATGCGAACTTTGTAACCCTCCTCCGAGAGGGATAATCGCCGAGCACAGTGGCCTCCCCAGCCATCTGAATGCAGCCGCCTAAAAGCTGGCGAGCCCTGACAGATCCTCTCCCAGCTGCCCCTTCCCCCGGCGCAGTACGCAGGGACAAGAGCGGCCGGCGGGGGAGAACAGGGGCTGGAGCGGCCGGCGGGGAAGAAGGGGGCTGTCCGAAACAATGCCAGTACCCGACTCGAGCGCCGTACTCCCCCGCCGGGAGGCAGAGCGATCAGTGTGGGGACTTTCCATAGGGGATGTCTCCGCGCTGATAGCCCGCGCTGGCTGTCCCATCTGACAGCCAGCCATCCTAACTTGACAGCTCAAGGGGCAGGAGCCGGAGTGCGCTCAGATGCGCATCCTGGTGCAACTCTACCTTCAGGTGGCCAGCTCTGTGCTTTTAGCGCTGCCACCTGAACGGCAAATCAAAGGGTCATTTTCTCTTCTTCAGGCGTATTCTTAGCGGAGAATACACCTGAAGAAGCTTACTGAATGTTTTGTGGATGTTTTCCTCTGGTTGTTAAATTAATTGCGATCATTTTGTTTCATTTAACCCAGGGGTGTCAAACTCAAATTCACGGAGGGCCAAAATTAAAAACTTGGACTAAGTCGAGGGCCGAACTAAATATTTATTGAAAATTTTCAACAACATCCGCATGTTTTCTCTTCTTTCAACATATGTAATGTTAAACTTTAGGATATAACTTTAGGAGAATAATGTTACAGGTCAGGAGTAGGTAGCTCAAGTTCACCCTTTGCTTGATCAGAGGGAAACCTATTTGGTCCCTGTGGAGATGTAGTCAGCATTCACAGGCTGTGTCCATTTTGGCCTGCATCAGGACTCAGCATTTCCTGCTCACTCCTCAGGCTCTAGGCCTCTATTCACCCTCGATCCACCATCCCTCTACCTGACCAGTCCTTTACCCAACCTCTACTCACTCCTCACTCCACTCGCTCTGCCTCTACCCACCCCATCCTATACACGCCCCTCTACTGCCTCTCCCCTCAACCTGTTCCTCCCTCTACCCGTCTCTCACCCTCTAATCACCCCTCCCCTACTCGCCCTGCCCCTCCCCTTTTACCTCTTCCCTATCCACCCCTCCTTCTACTCATCCCTCCCTCTAACTGCCCCTCGCACCACCATAACTTCCCCTGCCCATTACTCCTCACCTACACCCACTGCCCACCCCTGCTTATCCACCCACTCAGGCCCAGCGCGCTGCCGATCAGCCTTTGCGGACAGCCACCATCTCTCTCTTCACATGCAGGGCCGAACCAGCCGTTCCTGGGGTCCGCGCGGGTGCAAGCGCTGAAAGCCGTGGCGACCGGGAGAAGTGCGCTCGCGCTGTGGAAGGGCCGTCCGGTGCCAGTCGCGCGGGGCTCGCGCTGCCCGGGGGCCGTGCGCAGCCTGCCATGCCCGTCGCACAGACAGGAAATCACAGGCACTCGCCCATCCGCCGCACCGCTCGACAGGTGGGAGAAATGACTGGTTGTGCGGGGAGCCTTCCAACTGGCTTGCCGGCTGATGACATCAACAGACTTCTCGTGTTACAATTTCTCGTGTTACAATGGGGAAGGATGTGCAATGAAGGGGGAGGATGGTGGGGGTGACATTACCAAAAAACAGCATCGGCTCTCGCTGCAGGGCGGGCCACCTCTAATACATTTTTGAAATGATCTTGCGAGCCAATTATTTGGCCCGCGGGCCAGAGTTTGACATGTGTGATTTAACCTCTTCCCGGATCTAAACCAACTTCGGAACCACCACGTTCCTGCGAACTCGGCAAGATCCCGGTGGAATGTTTGAACGAAAGTGAAAGCAGTGACTTGAACAGTTTTGTGGTGTCTGAATTAAAAGGCTGGGGAGAAGGGAAGAAACGGCAGGGGGTGGAGAACAGAGTCAGAGCAACAGGCAAACGGTGACCATTGGATACGGCGAAGAGGAGGATTCTGGTGGGATGGTAGAGGAGGGAGAAGCTGAGGGAGAGGGCAACGAAGGGTATCTCTCTGATAGGAGAAGGGAGTGGGGAGCTGGAGGAGAGGAAAGAGAGGGATAACAGAAACTGGAGGTTGATATTGATGCCACCTGGTTGGAGAGTTCCGGGACGGAATATAAGGTGTAATACACATAAGTGCTGGAGAAACTCAGTAGGACACACAGCGGCCACAGGAAATGAAAGGCATTTGATGTTTCGGATTTGGGCCCTTTGTCAAGAAGGGAGGGGGAGCAGCACAGATGAACTGGTAAGAGCTAATAGGTGGATACAGGTGAGAGGGAAGAAGAGAAAGAAACTAAGAAGTGACAGGAGAGAGATCAGAGAGTTTCTCTCTGACAGCTGTCTGGTACAGACATCGGCTGTCTGACCTGTACCTTGATCGACATTGAATAAAAATGGCTGTGACAGGAAGATGTCGTCTGGTTGGAGACTGCAGAGATGAAATATAAGGTCTTGTCCTTCCAGTTTGTGGGTGGTGTCAACGATTCTGGTCCAGATTGTTGTTCCGATGGGGCTTTTCTTTGCAGCTCCAGCTCTCTGTGTGTTTGTACAATCCCCAGTTGACCTGCTTGCACCTGTTCATCAGCTTTTTCATCTAAACTACATCAGATCTCCTGGATCACTTACCCTTTGTAATTGCTGGGTTGGCTGATATGGACGAGCCCTGTTTGAGCTGTACCTTGATGGACATTGATTTAAAATGGCTATGACGGGAAGATTTTGGTTTTGTTCTTAACTTCTGAAGCACCTTCTGGGTGACTTTAACTCCAGATTTAATAGCATGTCCTTTAAAACTCATTGAACAGTGCCTGTGCCAATATAATGCTATTATTTGATGATCCTTATTATTCCTAATCTCTACCCAGATCGATTCAACATTCTGCTCCACAGACCCAATATCATCTCTCACTACTACCATGGTCTCATCCTGAATCAAGAGTGCAACCCCACCTCCCGTATCTTCCCATCTATCCTTCCAAATTACCTGATGCCCCTGGATATTTAATTCCCAATTATCCTTTTGGACTGATTACTAGTATTAACCTTTTCTCCAATGCTCTGGACATTCAGATAAATTGCGCTCACACTTGTGATTGTTTTTAATGTGACTTTTTTGTCTATTGCATTGAATTTTTTTCTGTTCTCCACTTTGACTTTCCCCTATTCTCCCTTTTGCTCTGTCATCTTGCAGATAATGCCATTCCCATGCCATAGAAGTCTAAGCCTCCCTAACAGCACTGGCAAAAAAATACCCCTGGGATGTCAATCCCTCCCTAATAGCACTGGCAAAAAATACCCCTGGGACATCGATCCCAGTCCTGCCCAGGTGTAGATCATCTGAACGGGCTGGTGGGACTGGCAGACCCATGGGGGAAATGAAACATGGAGGTGAATGCAGAGAGGTTCAGTCTGAGGAGCCCTGACATGGGGTTAATGGAATGTATCTGTGCTCACTTCCTTGATCAGCATGTTACAGAATCCACCAAGGAACTATTTTTCTGGGAAGAAAATGGAGAGGCAAATTTAAACTGGAGAGCAGAATTCAAAACATGGTGCAGAGAAAAGGAGAGACCCGAGAGGGGGCTTAAATGAAATGAAGATTGTGAGCTTTCTGAGGAAGCACAGATTACAGCAGGAAGGGAGTAATAATAAACATGGGGACCACAATTTCAGGAACTCAGTTCTGAAACACAGGTGACACGTTTGCTGTAGCTGTGAGTATGAGCTAGTTCAGCACCAGCAAAACCAGGTTGAAATCCAACACTGTTTGTAAGGATTTTCTATATTTTCCTCATGTTTGTGTGGGTTTTCCCTGGGTTCTCCAGATTCCTCCCAACCTCCAAAATGTACGGCGTTGAAGGTTAGTTTGGCTGTAAATGGGCAGCACTTTGTCTACATTACCTCATTTGTGCCTTGTGTACCTGTGTGGAGGCAGCAAGTAGGAATTTCAGTGCTTCTGTACATGACACTTCTGTGTATGATAATAAACTCTCATTGTTGTCATTCAAGATGGGTGGGGATTGAGGGGCGGAGCCTGGTTGTGGGAACAGGTTTCGGACCTAGGAAGGTTCAGTATTGGGAGGTTGCTGATGTGTCCCGCTTGTTGTATGTGTGTGAGACGGGTGTTTGGGGGGTGTCAGGGGCTGCTGGGTCCTTTTTGAAGGGGAGGCTGTTTGTGTTTCTATGGGCTGGGGGACAGTGTCTGATTGTGGCTGGAAGCACGAAGACTTGGAGAGGTTCTGTGGTGCCTGGGTCTGTAGAAATATTTATCCCACCCCAGGATCACTAGGTTAAAGGGCAGTTTAATTCCCACTTATCAGATGCCCCTGAAAACCCCCAAATTATGATGCCTTTGCCTCAAATCAACTGATCCATCTGTGACTCTGCATTTTGCACTCATGCACTGTCTTGTATCAGCATCGAGTCCACGCTTATGAAGATCCAGCTGCGCTGGATGGGTCACGTCTCCAGAATGGAGGACCATCGCCTTCCCAAGATCGTATTATATGGCGAGCTCTCCACTGGCCACCGTGACAGAGGTGCACCAAAGAAAAGGTACAAGGACTGCCTAAAGAAATCTCTTGGTGCCTGCCACATTGACCACCGCCAGTGGGCTGATAACGCCTCAAACCGTGCATCTTGGCGCCTCACAGTTTGGCGGGCAGCAACCTCCTTTGAAGAAGACCGCAGAGCCCACCTCACTGACAAAAGGCAAAGGAGGAAAAACCCAACACCCAACCCCAACCAACCAATTTTCCCTTGCAACCGCTGCAATCGTGTCTGCCTGTCCCGCATCGGACTTGTCAGCCACAAACGAGCCTGCAGCTGACGTGGACTTTTTACCCCCTCCATAAATCTTCGTCCGCGAAGCCAAGCCAAAGAAAGAAAAGACTGTCTTGTACTATGAATGAAATGTTCATTTGTCTTCTTGCTAACCTTTCTTTTCGCATTCATGAGACAATAAACCTGAATAATTAGACCTTAGATTTATTCCTTGGGTGAACGGACAGGCAATGTTTCGAGTTGGGACCCTTTCCTGAGACTGAGGGATAATGGAAGAGGAAAGGAAACAAGCAGGGGAAGGACTGGGGAGGGGAAACAGCCAAATCTTTCACTTTTCTTCAAATGGGGTGTCCTGGAAATGGGAAACTCACTTCTGCTGACACATTTCATGGGGTCACAAGTTGTCCAAGTCCATTCCAGAATAAGGGAGTTCTCCGTTTTCTGGACTGTTCACATTCTGAGGTTGGTTTAGATCCGGAAGGAGATTAAACAAGACAGAAAACACCACAAAGTGATCGCAACAAATTTATTAACCACAGGAAAACATTTAACAAATTGCAAAGCAGCAAACCTCTGGCCCTTCAGCCCAATCAGGGACTCAACTTGAACACAGACTGAAAAGTGGGGGTGGGGGATGGTTCCTCCTTGACAATGTGCTGCTGGTGGAATTTCAGTTGCTTACAGGTGCCGGGGGAGGTCCGGGCACTGGATGGTGGGGGCAGGGGTGGGGAAAAATGGAGGACCTGGATACTGACTCTCCCACTGCAAAGCCAAACCTCGCTGAACAGGATGCACAAAGATCAAGTCGCTTGGGTAAAACAGGACAATCTGCAGAGGATTTGGTCAAGTGTAGAACTGCAAGAGCACTGGAGAAACTCAGCAGGTCATGCAGCATCCACAGGAAGTAAAAGGCAGTCAACAAACCAGAACGGAGCCCTTTGTCAGTCGTGCCAAATATCAGGCCCAAATTTTAAAAATGGTGGGGGAGGGGAAGGAGGAGGAGCACAGACTGACAAGTAAGAGGTAATAGATGGATGCAGGTTAGGTGGGGGGGGGGGGGGCAGGAGTAAGAAGCTGAGAAGTGATGGGGAGAGAGCAGAGGTTAAGAAGGGGAGCTGTCTGACAGGAGGAGGAAGGGAAGAGGGTGGGAGATGGAGAATGACCAGGGGGAGATGGTTCATGGAAATTGGAGGTCGATGTTAATGCTGCCTGGTTTGAGAGGGCTGAGACAGAGTATAATTTGGTGGAGTCCTTGATTTGCAGAGCACAAGGCCATAGATAGATATGTCCATGTGGAAATAGCGTGTGGTATTGAAACCACAGTTGAGCCTGGGATCGAGGTGGTTACCCACGTGCGCACTGGATGAGTTTTAGTATCATCTCCCCTGAAGGAGACACCATGATGAGCCCTCCTTATCCAAGCTCCCCCTCCTTCAACTTCTTTTACTTTTGTGTAATTCACTCATCATCAGCCATGTCCTCTCACGGGGATGTGAGAGATAATGGATATAGGAAGTAAAGTTAGTATGAATAAAATAGTAAGTCCTGGGGGTTGAGATGTGTGAATAAGGACAAAGGCAGATTCATGAATAAGGACCATGACATGATGGGACCCAGAAAGGATACCCCATGGTCTTTCAGGTTTACAGAAACTGCAGGTAGACAGACAGAATTACCAAATGACAAACCAATCCTGGAGGCAGAAGAATGTTAAGGGGGGGGGGGGGTATCTCAACACTGAAATGAACTGTATAGTTGGGTGAGCCCCAGTCAGTATGTGTGTGTATTCCCAGGGTAAGGGGAAGCACCCAACTTTGCATTGTTGTACAATAAATGTTCTTTGTTCTCAATTTTTGTCTCAAATGAAATCTGTGAAGGTACTTCTGTTTCTCACAAATGGGGACTCGTCCGGGATCACACTCCCTCCACTAACAGAGTGCCCGACGACGGGGATAGGTGCACCCCGGCTGATTCAGCTGGACTCCCGGACGAAGGGTGACTGGTCAGTGGACGAAGCGAGTGATATCCGAGAGGAGGCATTGAGAACAAAAGACGGGAGGACGTTAAGGAAGCGCACTAGGAATAGCTACTGGATCCCGGTAAGAGGAATTTATTTACCTGCTAGTATGGGAGGAGTAAGTAGCAAGGGAAACAGTCCTGGAGAAGGACGGGAGGATCAGATACCTAAACATAGTCCGTTAGGATTAATGTTACCTGATTGGGGTGCGGGGAAAACCCGTGGAAACGATAAACAGACCATGGTCAGGTATTGCTATCAGGAATGGGTTAAGAATCCAATAAGAGGGAGTTCGGTATATTGGCCAAAGTTTGGATCCGACGAGGACTGGATGTGTCAGGCATTGAACATCTGGCTCTACCAAAATCAAGGAGGTAATACCGAGAGCAGAGAATATGCAGCCTGTTGGCTCAGTGGATCGTTTGATCAAATGATTTTGAGCGAAAAGGAATGTAAGAACAAGAAGGATGAGGAACCTTCTGCCCCTGACATACAAGGATGGGATGTGTTACATTCCCTTCCTCCACCTTATGCTCCCCGTGAGCCGGCTCCTATCTCCCCCCTCTCACCTACACTTTACCCTTTTTCACCTTCCCCTCTTCCTCCACAGTTAGAGAAAGAAAATGAAAGTAGGGGTGGTATGATGACCTGCTCACAGAGTACAAGATTACTGCCTCACTTGACACGAGAGGGAGGAGACTTTGATTATGAGGGTCATTCAGAACATAACAGGGGGGGGGGGGATAAGCCAGAAATTAACTGGATGAGACCTTTACGAGAGGTTCCCTTGGGAGGGGAAGTGGGGGGATTTGTAAATGTGTCTCTGACCAGTACTGAGGTGTGCAATTTTAAGAACGAAATGACCTCTCTGATAGAAGACCCTCAGGGATGTGCAGAACAATTAGATCAATTTTTGGGACCTAATATATATACCTGGGATGAATTAATGTCTATCTTTAAGACTCTGTTTACTTTGGATGAGTGTGGAATGATTCACCAGGCAGAGATTAGAGTCTGGGATAGGGAACACCAGGGGGGGCCAAAGGCAATACCTGGAGAAGCTAAATTTCCCCTGGCAAACCCAAATTGGGAAAAGACTACTAATGATGGTCGCACCCGAATGGATGAGTACAGTGTTAATCTAATAAAATGAATGAAGGAGTCTGTTCCAAAAGGACAGAACTTTAAGAAGGCATTTGAGGTTTCCCAAGGTCCCGAGGAGACCCTCTCCACATTTTTGAACAGATTACGTGCGGCCATACACTGCGGCCATATGGGGGGTTGGATATAGGATCCCCAGCAGATGAACAGTTGGTATTGAAGGGCTTTGTTACTAATTCAGCCCCAGATATCAGGAAGAAATTACAAAAGACAGAAAATTGGTATGAACAGGGAATAACACAGCTTTTACAGATCGCACAAAGGGCATACGTCCAGAGGTCTGAAGATAAACAGAAAGGAAAGGCTAAGATTTGGATGCAGGCAGTCAAGGAAGTTGTGGAGGGACAGCAGGGAAATGTTAGGAGATGTGTACCAGCTCCTGGACGTTGGGAGGAGCGCCAGGAGTGGGGAAGTGGAAACCAGAGCAGAGGCAGAGATAGAGGAGAATTCCGGGGACGACGACCATCCCCGGGACCCCGTGGAGACCCTGGTAGAAATTGGGAAACAGGAGCATTAGTTTGCTATTATTGTAAAAAGGAGGGACACTTTAAGAGGGAATGCCCAATGCGAGCCAGGGAGACGCGATCTTATGCATTGATGGAGGCAGATTATGAATAGGGGGGGGGTCACGGTTCTCAGCCAATACACACCATGGGGCTGCACGGAGAACCATTGGTAAATTTAACCATAGGACCCCACAGTGACGAGATGACTTTTCTAGTAGATTCAGGGGCAGCCCGGTCTAGTATTTTACAAAGGCCCGACGGTGTTAAAACAGAAGGGACAGTGCTGGTTTCGGGAGTGGGAGGAAGAGATTTTACGTTCCCTATACTAAAGAATGTAAGGATACAAATGGGAGAAAAGATCATAAGAGGATATTTTACTAGTTCCCCAAGCTGGAGTTTGCCTGTAGGGACGAGATTTAGAAGACCAATTGGCTATCGGTACCAGACCACAGAGATCAGGTATCGGGGTTCAATTTTATGTACTAACAGAGGAGGATCGGGAACTAATAAATCCTAGAGTATGGGCAAAAAGAGGCAATGGAGGAGGGTTAGATGTTCCTCCCCTGCAAGTTACTTTAAAAGACCCTGACCAAGTAATTAGATGAAAACAGTACCCAATTCCTATGGCTGGCCGAAAGGGGCTGCAGCCAGTAATTGACCAATTGGTGAAAGATGGTATACTCGAACCTTGTATGTCACCATTGTGAGAGATGAGTAAACTTGACATGAAAATATGAAAGATGGGGAAACTAGTACAGACACATGGAGTGATGGATTAAACCAGTATGAACAGGCTAACCATGGAAATTAGGATGCAGGAAGCAGAGTCAACCTATGTAAGATAAGAACCTGCTAGTCCTTTCGACAGGATCAGTGAGCCCACCGTATGAATAAGATAAGGAGAGGCAAGGAATAATAGAATGTAGGAAGTAGAAGTAGTCTGGGTGAGATAAGGGTCCCCTAGCCCTAGACAGAAGTACCAAGTTCTACATATATAATTAGTAAGCCTTACACAGATTTATCAAGTTATGCATATTAAATTAGTAAACCCTAGACAGGATATGAAGAGATGTAGCTCTGAGAGTTGGAAAGGTGTGAATAGGGACAAGGGCAAGGTTGTGAATAAGGACAATGAGGATAATGACATGATGAGACACCGACAGGATACCCCCCTGGTCCTCCAAGTTCACAGAAACTGCACGTAGGCAGAAAGGATTGCCTAATGCCAAACCCATCCAGGAGACAGAAGAATGTAAGGGGGAGGGTATTCCTATACTGAAATTCACTGTATAAAAGTTGGGTGAGCCCCAGTGTATGTGTGTATTCCCAGGGTAAGGGGAAGCACCCAACTTTGCATTGTTGTAAAATAAATGTTCTTTGTTCTCAATTTTTGTCTCGAGCAATTTCTGTTAAGGTACTTCTATTTCTAACAAATGGGGGCTCGTCCGGGATCACACTCCCTCCACTGACAGAGTGCCCGACGACGAGAGTAGGTGCTCCCCAGCTGATTCAGCTGGACTCACGGACGACGGGTGGCTGGTCAGTGGAAGAAGCGAGTGATATCCGAGAAGAGGCATTGAGAACAAACGACAGGAGAACGTTAAGGAAACGCGATAAGAGTAGCTACTGGATCTGGTAAGAGAAATTTTTATACCTGTCAGTATGGGAGGTATGGGCAGTAAGAAAGAGAATCCTAGTGAAGGATTGGATGATCAGATAACCAAACAGAGTCCATTAGGAGTAATGTTATCTGACTGGGGTTCGGGGAGAACCTGGGGAAAAGACAAACTTCATGATTAAGTACTGTTGTCTGGAATGGGTTAAAAGCCCTATTAAAGGAAGCTCGGTATATTGGCCGAGGCTCGGATCCGAGGATGACTGGATGTGTCAGGAACTGAACATCTGGTTGTATAAGAATCAAAGGGATAACATTGAAAGCAGGGAATAGGCAGCCTGCTGGCTCAGAGGATCGGGTTGATGAACTGGTCCTGAAAGAAAAGAGAAGTGAAGACAAGAGAGATGAGGAACCTCTTGTACCTGGAACACAAGGATGGGATGTGTTACATTCCTTTCCTCAAGAGAATAGGGGTGGTATGATGACCTGTTCGCAGAGTATTAGATTGCCTCCACGGTCGACAAGAGACAGAGGCAATGGTAGTTTTGAGCAGAGTGAGAACCTCCAGGAAGAAAGGGCAGGACAATGTGAGTCAGTTTCTAAAGAGCAGGATTTCAGAAATAATAAGCTAGAAGTTAGCTGGATGAGACCCCTACGGGAGGTTCCCATGGGAGGGGGTCTCGGTTTTGTAAATGTGCCCTTGACCAGTACGGAGGTGCGTAATTTTAAGAGGGAAATGATTTCCCTGATAGAGGATCCCCAGGGATGCGCTGAACAATTGGATCAATTGTTGGGACCAAATATATATACATGGGATGAATTAACGGCTCTATTTAGGACTCTGTTTACCCTGGATAAGCGTGGAATGATTCGCCAGGCAGGGATTAGAGTCTGGGATCGGGATCACCAAGGGGGACCAGATGCGGTACCTGGAGAAGCTAAATTCCCCTTGGCTAGACCTAATTGGAATAAAAATACCAATGATGGTCAGGTATTAATGGAAGAGTATAGGGTTAATCTGATTAAAGGAATCAGGGAATCTGTTCCGAAGGGACAGAGCTTTAAAAAGGCATTCGAAGTTCCTCAGGGACCCGAGGAGACCCCCTCGGCATTTTTGAATAGATTGCGTATGGCTATACAGCAATATGGGGGTCTGGATATAGAATCCCCAGCAGGGGAAAATTAGTATTAACGAGTTTCGTTACAAATTCAGCCCCAGACAGAAGGAGAAAATTACAGAAAACTGAGAATTGGCATGAGCAGGGAATAACCCAGCTTCTACAAATTGCGCAAAAAGCCTTTGTACAGAGATCTGAGGATAAGCAGAAGGGAAAGGCTAAGATTTTAATGCAGGCATTTACGGGAGCTGTGGAGGGGCAGCAAGGAAAAGGTAGGGACTGTGGCCAGATCCTAGACGTTGGGAGAAGTGCCGGGAGTGGGAGAGTAGAGACCAGAGATAATTTCATAAATCACGACTTCTCACTTCAATCATTGACCAATACTGATTAAAATTCATGCTAAAATTTAAATGTCATAAATGATCATTTATCAATACTGTAGAATGAGCGAATTAACTACCAGTTAATTCCAATTTATGAAATAAATTGTATTCAAATGTGATTTTGCACAGGGAGTACCTGAGAGTTGAGTGATGTTATAACATTTGCAGGGAGAAATGTTTGCGCAAATAGGTTGAGTTCTATACGTCTTAATTTTAAGTGTATGTGAGATAAAGAAAGGATCTGATGTGTAAAGTGGCTGGATCAGCCAGTTGAAGGGGGAGTGTGCATGTCCCTCTAAGCACGTTGTGGCACTGTATGCTGTTCACTTGAAACTGAGGCTCCAGGCTCCTCTCTTGCAGTTAGAGGTATGGAGCCCTCTCAATAGATTTAGTACACATTCAGCAGTCAAGATCTGTGAGCTTAAAGATCGCCCACCTCTGGAGAATAAAGAAACCTCTGGGGAATCCAATAAGTCAATGATTGATTTCGCTGGTGCATTTTCCTCTGGAGTGAAACTCATGCCTCAGCACAATTTCTCTGTATTGCACAGTAATTTAGTTCTGGAATATGATTTAATTAGTGGCATAGTTCAGAACAATTGGGTGCATAGGCATAACAATATCATTAATAGCTCACAGATCTTGTACCAGGTGCTATTCAGTACATTTTGACTTAAGGACTGGAGAAATTGGCATGTTAGAATGAGATTGGCAGGGCACCAATATTTCTTGATTCAATAATGACCCCACAAGCTCCAGGATTCATGTAGTCGAACTCTAAGTGGAATATAATAGAAACTAGACTGTACTTAAATAATTGTGTGTGCAATCCTCATAAGTACATATTTTGAATGTTTTCAGTGCCGGTTTTTACAGATTGTTTTAAATAAGGCCAGCTCCTATGGGCTGTGGCGCAAGGCATTTAATGTTTAAACTACAATAGCGATGTTAAATAATCATTAAATTCGTTGCCGTCTGCAGTGACAAAGACATGTCTTATTCCCACTCGGCTATTTTTAAAATAAATTCATTTCAGAATACAGTTAATATCACTCGCCGAATCGTTATGGCTAATGGTGTAATTTTCAAATACGAAGCGATCTTGATGGATAGGGAAGATCTGACTCTGACTACAAGTAGAGAACATAATCCAGCAGCCTTTTTAGTCTCTCCAAGCTCTGCCAACACCATCAGTTAGAGCATATATGTTTGGAGGTGATAGACCTGCAGACTAAGATTAGAGAGGATTTAAGTGATGAGCCTTTACAGGAGAGAGAACGATGGTTTATTGATGGCTCTTCCCGCTGTATTGATGGCACTCGCTATAGCGGATATAGTGGATGGGAAAGAGGGGGTAGTTATTGGTCAGCCCAGTCTTGCGAATTATATGCCCTCTGTCGAGCTCTCCAAGGTCTGGGAAATAAGGTGGGCACAATCTACACAGATTCAAAATACGCTTTTGGGGTAGTGCACACCTTTGCGAAAATTTGGAAGGAGCGGGGAATGATAACGGGAAAAGGACAGAAATTGATGCATGAGAACCTAATTGTCCAATCCTTGGAGGCTCTGACGATACCTGAAGAAATAGCTGTGGTTCATGTACGGAGCCATCAAACTGGTGACAGCCCTGAAGCACAGGGCAACAGACAGGCAGATGCAGCTGCTAAACAGGCTGCGCTCACTGCGAAAGTGGACATGCAGCTGTTACTCCCCATCCCTCAGGAGCTTAAAAAGACTCCCATCTTTTCACGAGAAGAGGAGGTTTATATGAGGGATCAGGGGATGCGTCAAACTAGTGATGGGTGGTGGTAGACAGCCGAAGGACGCCAAGAGCTGAACAAAGCATTGGCACAGCAAATTTTTGATATGCTCCACCAACAGACACACTGGGGAGCCCAGGCACTTGTCAACACTTTTGTACGCTCCTTTCATTGTTCGGGCATATACACTGTAGCCAAGCAGAGTACTCAGGGGTGTCCAATTTGTCAGAAAATTAATGAGAAAGTCATGCGCCAGGTAATGCCTAGCGGTCGCGATATCGCTGTATGCCCTTTCCAACGGATACAAGTGGATTTCACAGAGTTACCTAAGATAGGTGTTCACAAGTACCTGTTGGTGATGGTAGATCATTTCATGCGATGAGTTGAGGCTTTCCCGACCCCGAATCCAGTACTGCTGGATTCTGTGATTCCACGGTATGGGATGATCCAGACCATTGACTCGGATCGGGGTACACACTTCACTTCTCGGGTACTCCAGGGGGTTTGTAAAAGACTGGGCATAGACTGGCAGCTCAGAAGGGTTTACTAGCTCAAACTCACCCCTGGAGTATCCTATTCATTCTATTAAACCTGGTGATTGGGTATTTGTTAAAGCTTGGCAAGATAAAGAACTAAAACCTGTCTGGGATGGCCCCTACTGTGTACTTTTGATTACAGACACCGCTGTACGAATGAAAGAAAAGGGTTGGAGCCACATCCAATGAATCAAACGAGCTGCTGAACCACAGACTACAGATCTTGAAAATCCACCCTCCACGTGGCGTGCAGTCCTTCATTCTGACTTGAAAGTTACACTACGCCGGAAAAAAGTCTTGTAATGTTGTTTTTATTATTTATTGTACTGTTTAATTGTTGCCTCCCAAATTCTGGGACATCACTGAAGTATTCAAAATGTATTAAGTCCTCCTGGAATAGGGGCAGCATAGATGGCCAGTATTTTACTTTAGAATGTAGATGGGGCATAGATATAGGGTACGATCATAGTAAGGTAGGGGTTAATAAAGATTTCAAATGTGGACCAGGGGAACAGAACACCTCTCAATATGATGATTTTAATGGTATTTTGGACTCTGCAGATATTAACAAGATCAGTTTTAAACGTTTAGCACAAAGCAGATGTGGGCACAAAGGCAGACAGGATAATTGTCAGGATTGTACATGTGGCAGAGAGAGAGTTGATACATATGCTAATGTTCGCAGGCAGGCTACAACTCACAGATTAAGTTACAAGAAACACCCCTCTCCAACCTGTGCTATTGTGGAGCATCCTTTGGGTTAACAGCCATTTCAATTCTTAAATACCACTACTTTAAGGGGAGTCCCAATGGTAAACGAAATAAACAGCTCCAGAATATTAAAGCTGCTGGGCATTTAAATCATTTGTTCAGACTCCAGGCGGCTTTGGAGATCGTTGCCGAACGGACGGCGATGGCCCTTAATGTAGGGGCTGAAGAAAGACGGCAGCTACTAGCAACGATTCAACAAAACCGCCTGGCTCTCTATTGCTCGTTGGCTGCTGGAGGCAGCGTCTGTGCGAGACTCAGTCCTGACAATGCTTACAACAGTCAGGCGGTTAAAGACACTGCTTCAGGACTTCGACAAGAATCTGCCCATGCCCATATTCAGACTTGGCAACCTTGGACTCATGTGGGATTGACTAGACTTTTTACTGAGAACTGGAGCCTGATACTCACAGCCCTTATAGCAGCAGGACTCACTATTCTGGTCAGTGTGGTGCTCCCCTACCTAAAGGCTGGTATTCATTTCATGATTTTGCGGACCCCTATTTCTATAACCCAAGGGGTGTGTGTTTCCCAAATGGATGCTTATGACACTGCAATTCGTTTATTGACCCGCTGGGAGAAAGACCAACTTTGCCAATAGCACAGTTAATTTGACAGATCAGTGACACTGATCTAAAAGAGAAGTGAGGATTGTGAGAGATGAGGAAACTTGACATAAAAATATGAAAGATGGGGAAACTAGTACAGACACATGGAGTGATGGATTAAACCAGTATGAACAGGCTAACCATGGAAATTAGGATGCAGGAAGCAGAGTCAGCCTATGTAAGATAAGAACCTTCTAGTCCTTTCGACAGGATCAGTGAGCCCACTGTATGAATAAGATAAGGAGAGGCAAGGAATAATAGAATGTAGGAAGTAGAGGTAGTCTGGGTGAGATAAGGGTCTCCTAGCCCTAGACAGAAGTACCAAGTTCTACATATATAATTAGTAAGCCTTACACAGATTTATCAAGTTATGCATATTAAATGAGTAAACTAGACAGGATTAGCGAACTCTGCATATGAAGAGACTGTAGCTCTGAGAGTTGGAAAGGTGTGAATGGGGACAAGGGCAAGGTTGTGAATAAGGACAATGAGGATAATGATATGATGCGCCAGGATACCCCCTGGTCCTCCAAGTTCACAGAAACTGCACGTAGGCAGGAAGGATTGCCTAATGCCAAACCCATCCAGGAGGCAGAAGAATGTAAGGGGGAGGGTATTCCTATACTGAAATTCACTGTATAAAAGTTGGGTGAGCCCCAGTGTATGTGTGTATTCCCAGGGTAAGGGGAAGCACCCAACTTTGCATTGTTGTAAAATAAATGTTCTTTGTTCTCAATTTTTGTCTCGAGCAATTTCTGTTAAGGTACTTCTATTTTTAACACCTTTTAATACCCCAATTTTACCTGTCCAAAAACCAGACAGTACCTATCGATTAGAGCAGGATTTGAGGGAGTTAAACAAAATCATTCTCACCTGTTATCCGGTCGTACATAACCCCTATACGATAATGGGTAAAATTGATCCCCATAGTAAGTGGTTTAGTGTAATTGACCTCAAAGATGCCTTCTGGACCTGTCCGTTGGCAATAGACAGTAGGGACATGTTTGCATTTGAGTGGGAGAATCCTTTTACAGGACGGAAAAATCAAACCGGTGGACGGTCCTTCCCCAGGGTTTTAGAGAATCCCCAAATTTGTTTGGCCAAGTTTTAGAACAGGTACTAGATGAGGCCCCTCGGAGAGAGAATTGTCAATTAATACAAAATGTTGATGATTTATTAATCACGGGAAAAACATATGTGGTTAAACAATACACTGTTGAATTTCTGAATTTCCTAGGGAATAAGGGTCTTAGAGTGAGTGAGTCAAAGTTACAATTTGTTCAACCTGAAGTTAAATACTTAGGTCATCTGGTTAGTCAAGGAATTAGGAAGATAAGTCCAGAGAGAACACATGGTATTCTGCAGATCCCGCCTCCAAAGAGTGCTCGAGAACTTAGAAAATTGCTTGGTTTAGTAGGATACTGTAGAATTTGGATTGAGAACTATTCTAGCCTGGTCAAATTTCTTAATGATAAACTTGCGGAGGAGATTAAAGATTTTACCTTGGTGAAACAGCATCTTATTAGTGCCCCAGTTTTGGCTTTACCCGACCTAAATAAGCCATTTGATCTATATACCAATGCGAAAGACGGTGTGGCCATGGGAGTATTAATGCAAGAGAGGGCAGGCTTTAGACAACCAGTTGCCTTTCTTTCAAAAATTTTAGATCCCATTTGTCGTGGTTGGCCAGAATGTGTGCAAGCAATTGCAGGCACTGCTATTTTAGTCGAAGAAGGATGAAAGATTACATTTGGTGCCCCGATGTTAGTTCATACCCCTCACAGTCTGCACCATTCTCTTACAACTTGCCGGAAGGTGGCTTACTGATTCTAGAATTTTAAAGTATGAAGCGATTCTCATGGATAGGGATGATTTGACACTGATTATGAACAAAGAACAGAATCCAGCCGCCTTCTTGGTTTCTCCAGATTCTGATACTGTCCCCAATGATTTAGAGCATGTATGTTTAGAAGTGATAGATTTACAGACAAAAATTAGAGATGATTTAAGTGATGAACCTTTACGGGAGGGTGAAAGATGGTTTATTGATGGATCTTCCTGCTGCATTGACAGCATTCGTTATAGCGGGTATAGTATAGTGGATGGGAATGAAGGGAGTTGTGATTGAAGCCAGTCGGCTTCCCAGTCATTGGTCGGCACAATCCTGTGAATTATATGCCCTCTGCAGAGCTCTCCAGGGTTTAGAGGAAAAGGTGGGCACAATCTATACCGACTCAAAGTATGCTTTTGGTGTAGTGCACACCTTTGGAAACAGCGGGGAATGATAACTGGGAAAGGACAAAAGTTGATCCATGAAAACTTAATTGTTCAATCCTTAGATGCTCTTATGTTACCTGAGGAGACAGCTGTAGTTCATGTACGGGGCCGTCAAATTATTGACAGTCCTGAAGCACAGGGGAACAGACGGGCAGATGAAGCTGCCAAACAGGCTGCACTCACAGAAAAAATAGACATGCAGCTGTTACTCCCCACCCTACGAGGTTCAAAAGACTCCCATCTTTTCATGGGAAGAAGAGGTTTATGTGAAAGACCAGGGAATGCGTCAAACTGCCGATGGGTTGTGGTGGACGGCAGAGGGACGCCAAGTACTGAACAAAGCCTTGGCTCATCAGATTATTGATCAGCTCCACCAGCAGATGCATTGAGGAACACAGGCACTTGTTGATGCTTTTGTACAGTCCTTTAATTGCTCGGGAATATACACCATAGCCAAGCAAAGTACTCAGGGGTGCCCAATCTGTCAGTGAGTGAATAAGAAAGTCATGCGCCAGGTAAAGCCTGGTGGTCGCGATATAGCCGTATGCCCGTTTCAACGACTACAGATTGACTTCATGGAATTACCTAAGAGAGGCATTTATAAATACCTCCTGGTGATGGTGGATCATTTTACTCGATGGGTTGAGGCTTTCCCGACCCCTAATGATCATGCTAGCACTGTTATCCAGATATTACTAGAGTCTGTTATTCCGCATTATGGCATTATTCAAACCATTGACTCAGATCGAGGTACTCCAGGGTGTGTGTAAAATTCTGGGAATAGATTGGCAGTTACATACCCCATGGCACCCCCAGAGTTCAGGCTGTGTTGAACAGATGAATCAACTCACTCGACTTCATGAGGAAACTGGCCTCTCCTGGATCAAATGCTTACCCTTAGCTTTAATTAGGACTCGCACAGCTCCTTGTAAGGACCTTGCTGTCTCACCATATGAAATGATGTTTGGTCTTCCTTACATGGGATTCCACACTGATACCCCTATTCCTGAGGCTAATGACCAGTACATATCTAAATATTTACAGGGACTTTCTACTTCTCTGTATGGCTTACGACAGAAGGGTTTATTAGCTCAAAACCCACCCCTGGAGTATCCTATTCATTCTGTTAAACCTGGTGATTGGGTATATGTAAAAGCGTGGCAAGACCATAAACTAAAACCGATATGGGTCGGCCCTTATTATGTACTTCTGAATCGACACTGCAGTGCGAACAAAAAGGGGTGGACTCACATACAACACATTAAACAAGCTAATCCATGGACTAAAGACGTTGATAATATACCCTCCACTTGGCGTGCAGTCTCGCATCCTTCTGGTCTGAAAGTTATGCTACGCTGGGAAAAAGTGCTGTAATGTTATTTTTATTATTTGCTGTGTTGTTTTTCTGCTGGTTCCCAATTTTTGGGAAACCACCCAATTGTCCTCCTGGTATAGGGGCAGCAGAGGTGATAATTACATTGAGGAATGGACAGGTTTACCTTTAGAATGGAGACAGGGCACAGGTATACAGTGTATTCATAGTGGGGTACTTTATTTAGTATAGTTTAATTTAGGATCCCAACATGGACCAGGGAAACAGAACTGCCCTAGGGGAGTGGATTGGGTTGGCGTCCTGGCCTCTTCAGATATTAAAGAGATGAGTGCTAAAAATATGGTACAAAGAAGATGATGGGAAAATGATAGGCAGAACATTAGTCAGGGCTATACCTGGAGTAGGGATGAAGGGGGTATATATGCTAATGCTCGCAGACAAGCTGCTACTCACAGGTTAGGTAACAATAAACGCTCCCCCCCAACTTGGCATCTTGTAAATCATCCTTTGGGTCACGAATGCATTCAGAAGGCTAAAGGCAATCACTATAAGGGGGATTGGAGTTGTAAATGGCTCAGGCTGCTCCAGACTACCACAGCTGTTTGGCATTTAAACCGTTTAACCAGACTCCAGGCAGTTTTGAAGATTCTCACCAAACAGACAGCGATGGCCTTGGATTTATCGGCTGAAGAACAACAACAGATACAAGCTACAGCTTATCAAAACTGCCTGGCTCTCGATTTCTTGTTAGCTGCTGAAGGCAACGTTTGTGGAAGATCGATTGATGACAACGGTCACAATGATCAGGCTGTTGAACTTTTTACTGGTGATTGGAGGTGGATACTCACAGCCCTTATAGCAGTTGGACTCATTACTTTAGCCATCATGAAACTTCCCTGCCTAATGACTTGTGTGCAGTGTTTAATTCAACGGACCTTTCGTCAGATCCCTACAACCCAAAGGATGTGTGTTTCCCGAACTCCATCTGATGATGCTGAGATTACAATTCGTTTACTGACTTGCTGGTGAAAAGACCAAGTTTCCAGTTGAGAATTTACTAAGCGTAGCTAAAGAAAAAGTGGGGATTGCGAGAGATAATGGATTATTGGAAGTAAAGTTAGTATGAATAAAATAAAGAATAATAGACTAGACTAGAGGAAGTTAAGTAAGTGCTGAGTAGGGATGAATTCCGATAAGAGTGTGAGGAAGGGTTACACAAGTATAATAGAACAAGCATAGTGATAGACAAAATTACCAAGTTCTCCATATAGAATTAGTAAGTCCTGGGGGATGAGATGGCTGAATAAGGACAAAGGCAGATTCATGAATAAGGACAATGACATGATGGGACCCCAACAGGATACCCCATGGTCTCCAAGTTTACAGAAACTGCACGTAGGCAGACAGAATTACCAAATGCCAAACCAATCCAGGAGGCAGAAGAATGTTAGGGGGGGGTGTATCTCTACACTGAAATGAACTGTACAAAAGTTGGGTGAGCCCCAGTATGTGTGTGTATTCCCAGGGCAAGGGGAAGCACCCAACTTTGCACTGTTGTACAATAAATGTTCTTTGTTCTCAATTTTTGTCTCGAGCGAAATCTGTGAAGGTACTTCTGTTTCTCACAGGGATAATAACCCAGCCATTCCCATCACTCAAGCCCCCAGTCCCAAGGTCAAGGTATGGAAAGAATTACTTTTTCTAAATAGTGTGGTGTTGAAAGTTTAAACTTTTCTGAGTAATTTTCTGCTTTGCCCGACTCATTTTTGGACATCTAAAAACCACAACAAAAGATGGGAATATCAGATAGAACATTGCAGGAGAGTTCAGCCATTTTGGCCCACAATCTTGTGCTGACCTCTACAGTATAAACCTACTCAACAGTCTAACCCCAGCCAACCTCATACTTGTAACCTTCTAATTTTATTGCATCAATGTGTATGTCCAAGAATGTTTTGAATATCCACATTCTACCACCCTCCACCCCAACCCCCAGCAATACTGTGTTTATAAAAACATACCTATGACATCTCCCCAAAACTTTCCTACCCTTGCGTTAAATAGTTGCCCTCTGGTTTTTGCTTCTGATACCTGGAAAAAAGATGCTGGCTGTCCAACCTAACCAAGCCTCTCATAATCTTGTCTTCTTTGGCTTCGCGGACGAAGATTTATGGAGGGGGTAAAAGTCCACGTCAGCTGCAGGCTCGTTTGTGGCTGACAAGTCCGATGCGGGACAGGCAGACACGGTTGCAGCGGCTGCAGGGGAAAATTGGTTGGTTGGGGTTGGGTGTTGGGTTTTTCCTCCTTTGTCTTTTGCGCAAACAGAGGAACTACTGACATGGTCTTTGCCCTCAGACAGCTCCAAGAAAAGTGCAGAGAACAAAACAAAGGACTCTACATCACCTCATAATCTTGTAGCCCAAAATCTTGTAGTTCTGCTAACCTTGTTTGATAAAAAGCATTCTCCAATCCAAGCAGCATTCTGATAAGCAGATCTGCTCCTGTCCAACGACTCTTTTAAGTGCCACTCACAGTCTCAATGAAAGTGTTGTACCGAAGTTTCGATCTTACTTTCAGCGTGATTGATTTCTGCTTCATGCGGTTTCAGTGCTGCATGTTCCTGTTGAATTCCTGCCCATAAAAGGCTACGGAAACATCATATTCTCATCTGCTTTTCACGGTCATTGAACATTTTGACATTTGGGACCGATTAATGTCTGCAAAATACAAGCATTTTTACCGTTTAATTCCTATTGTGGGTGCGTTCTATGATCTGAACATCCGCATGTTGTAACTGCAGGGCAACTATACTGAGCGGGTGGGTTTCGGAGCACCGGTCTATCTGGCTGCTGTGCTCGAGTACCTGACGGCTGAAATTCTCGAGCTGGCCGGTAACGCGGCCCGGGACAACAAGACCCACATCATCCCCAGACACCTGCAACTGCCCATCTAATAAGTGAAGCGGCACGAAGTGAACTCAGTGACCAAAGGCCCTTTTCAGAACCACCCACAGTGTCTGCGGAAGGACTCACCGGGCTGGGAAGAGCGTGTAGAAAGAGTAATATGAAAAATTCATTAATAAACATATTCCGGAAGTTACAGGGCCCGTCTAAATCTCCACAATTTCCAGCATCAACTCCAAACTGGCAACATCCTTTCGAACAAGCGGCTGTACACGGACACGAGACTGAGTAGCTGAAACCTCGGCAGGATCGATGTTGATCTTGTTTGTGGGTTACAATCAATATCATGAAGTCCCATTTAACTCAAACCAAATTCACAGGTATGGAAGGGATCAGCAGCATCGAGGTTTCCGTAAATCAGCAAGAGCACAGCACACACACTGAACTTATTTAACAGAAAGCCCCCAGTCATAGCTCTCTATTCTGCCGGGATAATGGCTCTGAAAAGAGCCTTTCTTGTACTTGGTGCCGAGGCCGGGTTCAGGCGCGCTCCCCGCGGATGCGGCGGGCCAGCTGGATGTCTTTGGGCATGATGGTGACGCGCTTGGCGTGGATGGCGCACAGGTTGGTGTCCTCGAAGAGCCCCACCAGGTAAGCCTCGCTCGCCTCCTGCAGGGCCATGACGGCCGAGCTCTGGAAGCGCAGGTCCGTCTTGAAATCCTGAGCGATCTCCCGCACCAGGCGCTGGAAGGGCAGTTTGCGGATCAACAGCTCGGTGGATTTCTGGTAGCGCCGGATCTCCCTCAGAGCCACGGTGCCAGGTCGGTAGCGATGAGGCTTCTTCACTCCGCCCGTGGCCGGAGCGCTCTTTCGCGCCGCTTTGGTGGCCAGTTGTTTGCGAGGAGCTTTCCCTCCGGTCGATTTGCGCGCCGTCTGCTTGGTCCGGGCCATTCCGTTTCAACAGCGCAATCACAATCTGAGACACGAGGACTTGAATGATGAAACTGGTTCAGGCTCCGACCTATAAACAGTTGGTGAAAATCCGCCCCATCGCTCTGAATGGCTGGAGCAGAGATGACAATCATCGTGTTCCAGGGCTGTGATTGGCTCCATCATCATATGACTCACAGGGCCGTTTCAGATCTGCAGCGGCTGCAGGGTTATTGTCTTCCACCGACTTTGTGACTGGTAGCGGAGTGAGAGAGAGAAACACGATTGGCTATAGTTTATTTTCAAATCGCACGCCAATTTTGAAGAACGTTTGATGGAAACATCAAATAATAATCTCCCTGATTATCACTCAGATCATATCAAATTCATTTTAAATATCAGTGAATTTTCTCATTCCACCAGTGTCTCTGGGAGGGAGGTTTCCAGGCTGCTTTAGCGACACCGCATTATAAAGAGTAGTGCGGGTTGGAGAGTGGAGATCGACTCGACAGAAACCTCGGCTGGAGATCACCCCTCATTCTTTAAATTCATCATGAATGTTGACATAATCTCTATTTTCCTCGTCAGACAAGCATCAAATACAAAAGTCTTAAATAAGTGCTGTGACAATTAACAGATGGTGATATTCCCACTGAAGCACTTTGTTAAGGGAGAATAAGGATTAGGAGCAGAAGACGGCCATCCGGCCTGTCGCTACTGATCCGCAATCAATTTGATCAGAGCCGACCTGCACTTGGACTCAGCACCATTTCCCGTAACCCTTAATCTCCTCCTTTTCCGAAATCTGAGTCTTGTAAGCATTTAAGGAGACCAAGTGAGGCCATCCCGGATATCCCGTTCTCAGGGTTTTGTTTGGACATTGGGGACCAGGTGGGTGCAGAGAATGAGGTGGAGTTACCAGGGATGACGGGGCTTCGCGTGAATGACAGCGGAGACATCCTGCTGTCAGCTCCTGCCACCTCCACCTCTTTGTATTTCTGTCACCTCCAAAATTCTCCCATTCCTATTAAAATTGGAAACCCCGGAGTCCCAGACTCACCCTCGACCATCTCCGAGGACCGAATGTTTGTTGTAAAGGGATTTTGATTTGAATTCAATGAGGCATTTCCTGTTTAAACCCGTTTAATTGCTGCTCCGACCGCGTTCTCTCCCCCAATCACTGACATGTTTCCTGCTTTCCGACAGAAATAGTAAATCCAACCAAAACTTTGTCGTTCTTTCCCACTTCAGCATTGAGCTGGGGGTCGGCGCTATCCCATGACAGGAAAATCTTGTCATCTTTCACAGGAGGGGCCGGCAAATCCGGCGCTGTGATCGGATACACAAACACAGTGACTCCAGTCAAAGACACCGCCCCTTGAACACAGTTTCGACACAATGTTCCCCTCTGCACCTTCACAGCACAAATTGTAAACAGGAGCACAGTTCCCAGCACTGGTTTACTCGTCTGTGCTGCGGATTCTTGGGAGTTCCTTGTGGTTTCCCAGCTCAGACACTGTTAAACTCTCTCCCCTTTGACCTTACCCTCTCTGAGTCAGAGCACTCGGTCATCAGTAGAGGCCTCACCTTCGTTCCCCCTCCGCCAACACCTCAATGAGTTCCATGTATGCCGCGATGCCAAACTCTCCCTCCATCCCCTCTGCCTCTGGGCTCACTTCCACCCCTCTTCCCCTCACCTAAGGTCTTCTTCAAGTCTTCTTCCTCCTCCTTGACTGGCCAGCTCTCCACTGTGGACCTTTTAATTACCAACTGCCACCAAGGTATCAACCGTTTCAACTTTTCCAACCCCCCCCCCCCACCCCACCCATATTCTAATCTCACCTCCTCAGAACACTCTGCCCTCCACTCTCTCTGCAAAAATCCCAACCTCACCATCAAACCCACATCGCTGTTGAAGTCTGGCAGACTGATCTCTACCTTGCCAAGGTCACTTGACAGCTCTCAGACACCTCCTCCTATCAATCCTTCCCACTGTACTCCACCACCACACATCAAGCCACTGTCTCCAACGCCATCTCCAACTTCATCATCTCTGGTCACCTCCCCTCCATCTCCACCAACCTTATTCACTCCCACTCCCACACTGCCCGTCTCTACCTTCTATCCAAGGTACACAAACTCAACTATCCTGGAAGACCCATTGTTTCTGGCTTCTCTTGCCACACAAAATTAGATTAATCTTAACCTGACTCTATCTTTTCTCCTCTGGTCCAAACCCTCCCCACCTACATCTGCAACACCTCACATCCCCTCCATCTCTTCAATAACTTCACATTCCTGAACCGGACCACCTCATCCTCACAATGGATGTCCAATCCTTTTATACCTCTATTCCCCATACTGAAGGTCTGAAAGCACTTCACTTCTTCCTAGTCACCCTCTACCACCACCTGGTAGAACTTGTCCTTACTCTGTATAACTCCTGAAATTGTTCTCATTTCCTCCAAAACAGAGTAGTAGCCATGGGTTCCCACATGGGCCCCAGATAAGCCTGGCTGTTTGTGGGCTTTGTGGAGCAATCCATGCTACAGGCCTACACAGTTAAGACTCCTCAACTCTTCTTTCAGTATATTGATGACTACATCAGGGCTTCTTCATTCACCTGCGATGAGCTTGTCAACTTCATCCACTTGCCGCCCAACTTTCATCTGATCTCAAACTCACCTGGTCCAATTACACTCTCCCCTTCCTGGATCTCTCTGTCTCCATCTTAGGAGACATGCTTTCCACTGACATGTGTTACAAACTCCCACAATTACCTGGATTTACACCTCCTCACACCCTGCAAGGATTCCATCCCCTTCTATCAGGTTCTCTTTCTCCGCCACATATGTTCCCAAGAAGAGGTCTTCCAGTCCAGAACTTCTGAAATGTCTGCCTTCTTACACAAATGTGACTTCCCCAACACCACTATTAACTAAGTCCTCACCCACATATCTTCCATTTCCCGTTTATATGCCCTGGCCTCTCTGCCCCTAAATGCAACAAGCATAGAATCCTCCTCGTATTATCTGCCAGAATTTCCGGCATTTACTACAGGATCCCACCACCAGACACATTTTTTCTTCTCCTTCCCTCTTGGCCTTCTATAGGAACAATTCCTCTGTGACTCCCTTGTGCACTCATTCCTCCCCACTCAGCGACCCCCGGTACCTTCCCCTGTGCCCACAGAAGGTGCAACAATTGTGCCCTCACCACAGTCCAGGGCCCAAAACAGGCCTTTCAAATTAAGCAACACTTCCCTTGTACATCAACCGAATGTATTTACTGCTCCCTTAGTGCATTCTGTACAGCAGGAGAGACCAGTCGCAGACTGGGAGATCACTTCACTGAACACCTCCTCTCCATCCGTAACAGCAGCGACCTCCCAGTAGCCAACCATGTCAATTCTGAGTCAAACCCCCACACTCACATGTCTGACCATGGATATGTGTACTATCTCACCCAGACCACCTGCAGATTGGTGGAACAACACCTTATTTTCTGTCTCCAGCTTGATGACATTTAAAATTGACTTTTCTGCTTTCTGCTAAACTTGCTCATCTTTTCATTCCCCTTCCCCTTTCCAGTTTTTCCAGTTATCCCCTCTCTTCCTCCTTACCCATCCAGCCATCCCGACTATTGCTATTGTCCCCTCCCTCCCCTCTCCACCTATCATCTCCTGCCTTTGGCACCCCTTCTCCCCCACCCCTACACTTTTGTTTGGATGTCTGCTGGCATTTTCTCATACCTTGTTGAAGGGCTCAAGACTGAAACATCAGTTATGTATTATTACCTTTGAGTCAAAGTACACTACCTGCTGAGCTTCTCCAGCATTCTGTGTTTGTACTTTAACCACAGTGTCTGCAGATTTTCAGATTTACTTCTTCCTACTGTTATACTCTCTCAGGCTGGTGCTCATTGTGATTCACCTCATCACATAAAACAGGAGACCAACACATTTCACCAAAGACCCTCAGAACTGAAATAGAATACCTCATGAACCCAGCTCTCCTGTGGATTGGCAGATGAGGAATGATGGACTGGGACACTCGTGAAGAAAAAATCCACAGGAAATCCCACACATTCTCAGAAAATGCCAGATGCAGATTGGAATTCCAAACGTATGATTTTCCATGGTTAAACATCCAGAATAAATCCAACTCCCCAGTCATGAATGGGTTCTGGGCAAATCCCACTGCTTCATATTGAAAAAGAGATCTCCACAAATAAACCTGCCCAACCCCAACCACAGCAGCAGAGATGACAGGGACAGAGTGAATCTGAGGTTCCCACACTGTCCCAGTAACAAACAGGAAGGGCCAGAGGCCCTCCACACCAGAGATTGAGCTGCAGACTGATCTCTCTCACATGTAGTCCAGACTGAGGTGGACCTCTCCATCTGTCCCCGTGCAATCCAATGCCAACAGTCCCTGTCCACTCTCCATTCCCAATCTGCAGTGCCCACTGTGGCAACGCCTACTGGCAAAACCACAGAATGGTGATAACATAGGAGGCCAATAGCCCATCATGCCTGTGATAGCCAGAGAACAGAAGTTTGTGCCTCCACTTCAATAAATTCAATCATTGTCCCTCTCTGATTCATCTCTGCATTTACAAATAAAGTTTTATTCCCTCCCTGAAATCATACTCTCAGATCTTGCTTCACTTGGTGTGGACATTCCTCACCCTTCACACCACGGGGTGTCCTCATCCCCCACTCCTCCAGCCCCACTGGCTGTAGCCGGAGATTAGCAAAAACATGATGCCAGAACCTCTACACTCCCTCCTCCCCATCCCACCCCCGCTCCTCCAGTGCAGGGAGTGGTCCATTTCCACAGGAGCTGAATTCACTGACACCCTATCTCCTCCAATGTTTATCTGATCCAATAACTCACCCCATCCTCTGCATGAAGGCACTGGCTTCATCCCTCCATGAAGACACCCGGTGAGGACAGCGACACCTCACACCCCACTTTCACACAGAAATGGGCCTCACAGGTCAACACTCTCCCTCTGTCTCCTGCTGCCTATTTACAATTTTAGATATCCGTGATGGAAGGCATTTGCGCAGATGTATGGACTGGCCAGGCCAAAAAAGTTTAGCATGCCCAAACTTACCCCCATACCTGGAACCTGGCCAAGTTGTGTATCAATAATATCAGGTTTTTGGTCATTAAAGCTATTTAATCACTCCATCGTGTCAATGTGATTATTGTGTGCACCACAATTTAATTACCAAAACAAAAGCCATGGAAACTCAGCATAGAGGACAAGGCAACAAAGATCAGGAAGGTGTCTGGTCACCCAGCCCCCAGACGGTTGAGTCGACCCAACCATGTGGTGCAGTAGTGGATGCACCCCTGGGGTCTGCATCAACTCTGCAGCGGCTAATGGGAGAAGTTTGCCACCCGACAACATTCATGATTGAACCCAGGGAGCCCAACACAGATGCTATCTTCGAGAGGTGCTGCAGACGTTCATGTGCCGCCTAAGGGCTGCTGAAGATTAGTACGATCGTCTGTTTGCATCCATGGGTGATCGGGCATTTTGAATAATTAGAGACTTTCGAACATACGACGAGGCAATGGCCCTGCTGCAGAACCCAATGTACGTGAGGTACAAATTAATGACATGGCATCAAGCCCCTGGGGAACCCTGCGCACAGGTCATGTGGGTGATGAGAGAGCTGGTTAGAGCCTGCAGGTGTACTGCAGTGAGTGCCTCCGAGTTTGCTGATGAGCTGATGTGGGATGGACTGCTGACAAACATGCTATCGACCCAGGTCTGACAAAGACTCCTGGTAAAAGGTAACTGCAAGTTGCAAGAGATACTGGACTTGAGGGAGGCAATGGAAACTGCTGTGTAAAGCTGTGAGGCTTACACCACCGGTGGTAATGAGGGCACTGCCATGTTGGGAAATGGCACCGATGGCAGCGGCAGCTGGGGCCGGTTAGTGCGTGTTCTACAGGCTGGCCAGGCACCCCCGGACATCCTGCCTGGCCAGGAATACAGTGTGCTCAAATTACAAAAAGAAAGTGAACTATGCAAAGGTGTATCAGCGGCAGCCCACTAACAGCAGTGCCATGTGTGATTCGAGGGACGGGTCACCATCTTTGGGGGAGTGGTCACCAAGATGGCGATTGCCAACAATACTTCTGGCTTCAGATCAGAGATCATTAACTTCACTTCTGATCCCAGCTATCTGTGAGTACTGGAGGCAGCCATCTGGTGACACTGAATCGGACCTAACTCTGGCCTCCATGACACTGGATCAGAAAAGGCCTTACCAGATGGCGTGATCGATAATGAACATTGAGGTAAACAGTCGTGTCACTGGTTGTTTGTTTGACACAGGGAGCACTGAAAGTTTTATCCACCTGGATTTAATAAAGTGCTCTGCACTGAAGGTGTTTCCAGAGAGGTGTTGAATATCCCTGGCATCTAAAGCGCAGTCTGCAGAGACATGTGGGTACTGTCAGGTAGACTTAAGGGTGCGGGGCAGGGAGTAAGGGGATTTTAAAATCATGGTAATGCCCAAACTCTGCGCAAGTTATCCTGGGGTTCCAGTGTCAGCTGGAAAGTGCAACAATGCAGTTTGATGGTCCAGTACCCCCCAATCACGGTGCAGAACAAGCAATTTGGCTCAGCTAATGAGAGCTGGGCAGTATGTGTGGGCTGTCCACCCTTTGAGCCCCTCTACCTCTGCTATTTCAGCACTTATCAAAGAATTCCAGACCAATAGCCACCAAAAGCAGGAGGTATAGCCTGAAGGACAGACATTTCATTAAAACTGAAGTCCAGAGAGGCATCATTGAGAGCCCAGTGACAGCCCCTGGCGAGCTCAGCTGTTGGTAGTAAAAGTGAGGGAGAAGAACCGGATTGCAATAGATTACAGCCAGACTGTGAATAGATTTACGTAACTGGATGCCTAACCCCTACCCCGAATTGCCGACACGGTGAATGAGATAGCCCAATATAGGGTCTTCTCCACCATAGACCTTAAGTTGGCATTACCATCAGATCCCAACCTACCCAGAGGACAGGCCCTACACAGCTTTTGAAGCTGACGGCCAACTGTATCATTTCCGCAGGGTGCCATTCGGTCTGACAAATGGATCGGTGTTCCAAAGGGAGATGGACTGCATGGTGGACGATCACAAGCTAAAGGCAGCATTCCCATATTTGGATAACTTCACCATATGTGGCCATGACATGGAGGAACATTATACAAATCTAAGGGAATTCCTCACCACAGAAAAAAACCCTAAACCTGACATATAATCAGAAGAAGGGCGTGTTCCACACTTCACGGGTGGCAATACTAGGGTATGTGGTGGAGGGAGGGATCATGTCCCCGGACCCCGAGAGAATGCGCCCCCTTAGGGAACTACTATTGTCCCAGAACATAAAAACCCTGAAAAGGTGCCTCGGGTTCTTTTCTTATTATGCCCAATGGGTCCCCAATCATGCAGATAAGCTCCATCATTAGTGAAGACAATGGATTTTCCCCATCAGTTCGTAAAGCCTTCAAGGGCATCAAAGAAGAGATTGCCAAGATGGCGATGCATGTCATTGATTAATCCATTCCATTCCAAGTGGAAAGTGATGCCTTTGATGTTGCCCTCGTAGCCACGCTGAATCAGGGAGGCAGACCAGTGGCATTTTTCTCTAGAAAACTCCAGGACCCGGAACTCAGGCATCGGCAATTGAGAAAGAGGCCCAGGCTATAGTGGAAGCCATGTGCCACTGGAAGATTATTTGGCTGGTAGACCATTTACCCTGCTGATAGACGAGAGGGCATTGCATTTATGTTTAACAACAAACAGCGGAGTAAAATAAAAAATGTTAAGATGATGCGGTGGAGAATCTAACTCTCCACATATAACTATGAGACCCTATACCAGCCCGGGAAGCTTAATGAACCACCTGATGTTCTGTCCCGGAGAACATGTGCCAGCACACAAGCAGATCGTCTGAAGTTCCTGCATGACAAGCTCTGCCACCCCGGGGTCACAAGGCTGTATCACTTTGTGAGGGCTAGAAATTTACCCTACTCAATAGACGAGTTTCAGGAACTGTGCTGTAACTGCTCAGTCTGTGCTGAATGCAAGCCACATTTTTACAGACCGGATAACGCCCAACTGATTAAGGCAACCCATCCCTTCGAAGATCTTAGTATGGACTTCAAGGGTCCCCTCCCATCCAATAACAGGAATCACTACTTCTTCACTGTAGTGAATGAGTACTCCCGGTTCCTGTTTGTTATCCCTTGTCTGGACATGACTGCAGCCACTGTCATCAAGGCACTCCAGCCCATATTCACTATGTTTGGATACCCAAGTTACGTACACAGTGATAGGAGTTCCTCCTTCATGAGTCAGGAGCTGTGACAGTACCTACAGGCGGCGGGGATAGCCATGAGCAGAACTACTGTCGGACTCTGGCTTTACCTTACTCTTAATTTAGTCTATGTGTGGTCTGAGTCCAGCGTGTTCTTTGAATGAAGTGATAGGAGAAGGTATTCGGTTAACAGTCAGTTTATTACACAGCACAAGAATAAAACTTAACAGAGCTCTGGGTCAATCGTTAGTTCATAGGTCACCTGCGCAGTGAGCTACTCCCCAAGACTGACCCCTATTGTCCAGTTGGCTCAGTTTATATAGATCAACCTTATCATTCAGCACAAAAGTTGGCTTCCTTTGCTAGATTTCATTATCATACAGAACAAAAGTTGTCTTCCTTTGCTAGATCTTTTTGCATAAGGGTTATCACAAGTCATCTCCTGTTTTGCAGATATCTGGGGTGTAGCACTCCCATCTTAATCCTCCAAGCCAGACTATCCTGTTGATTGGATCAGAAATTAATTCATCCCCAGATATTTCTAATCACCATTCTGTCCCTGTCTGGCCAATTTCTGATGTTCTCTTTAACACCTCCTCCCGCCTTAATCTTCCTCCTAGACTGGTTTTCCATTCCCTTTGTTTCTTGCAGGCCATTCTTTGTTCTGGTCTGGCCTGTGTCTCCTGTGCTACTCACCACCTCCTTCAGTTTGAGGATTCCTCCTAAATCGTTTTATGCATTTCCTCTCCCTGTATTTTGTGAGCAGACAATTTTGCTCAGCCAACTTTACTCCATGCTGTGATTGCCACTTAATCACATTCCTCTTTTTCCCTGAACCATACAGTAAATATAAAATTATTAATTAATCATTTCTTTCATAATGTTTTAACCCCTAGATTCCAACACTACTAGCCACAGCCCCCGCGGGAAAGGGCAAGTGGAGGTCGGCATCTGGAACCACTATGCCAGTCTGGCTGATGACACCAGGGCCAGTACCTCTTTGCAGACCCCACAAGACAGATCTCCTGCTGGGAAGAGTACATCTGGTACACGCGAACCCACAATATGTAGTTGTGCGGTACCAGGACGGGGGGAGGACACGGTGTCAGTACGAGACCTGACCCGGGCAGGGTACACTACTACTGATCAGGTGACCCCAAAAGGAACTAGACAGTCAATCATATCAGTGCCCATCCACATCCCAGGGTTTTGACATAATCTTCTACAATTTAGAAGATTAATTATTATGGAACCAGGATGCTATGATCTCCTGGTTTATCTCGTAGATACTAAGAAGTATTGAAACTTCTAAGGCTTTGCAATGCCATGCTATCCTACATTTAGGAAAGAACAATTAGCCATGCGCCTACTCCTTCTAACATTTGTCAGTCAAAATCAAAGCTGAACATACTATTCTACAATTTAGAAGATTGATTATTATGGAATCAGGATGCTATGATTTCCTGGTTTATCTCGTAGATACAAAGACTCATTAAAACTTCTTGAGCAAGACAGGTTGTGACCAATTCATCAATTTCAGAGTGTCGTATTTGACAACTGCTTTCCCTGGGCCTCACAGTGGAATTCCATTTCAAAGTGTATCTTCAGATAAATCCCCATGGCTGAGTTTAATTACATCTGGTAGTTTTGAGACTAAGGTGACCTGAGTGTGGCCCCAGTGTCGTCAGTTCCACATAAGCAAAAATCATCTGGGCACATGGTTTTAATCCTCCATTACATGCCCCTATTCCAGGATAACTTAATACATTGTGTACAATTGGGTGGTTTCCCAAAAATTGGGAACCAGCAGAAAAACAATACAGCAAATAATAAAAATAACATTACAGCACTCTTTCCCGGCGTAGCGTAACTTTCAGACCAGAAGGATGCGAGACTGCACGCCAGGTGGAGGGTATATTATCAACGTCTTTAGTTCATGGGTTAGCTTGTTTAATGCATTGTATGTGAGTCTACCCCTTTTCTTTTGTTCGCACTGCAGAGTCTGTAATCAGAAGTACACAATAAGGGCCGTCCCATATCGGTTTTAGTTTATGGCCTTGCCACGCTTTTACATATACCCAATCACCAGGTTTAACAGAATGAATAGGATAGTCCAGGGGTGGGTTTTGAGCTAATAAACCCTTCTGTCTTAAGTCATACAGAGAAGTAGAAAGTCCCTGTAAATATTTAGATATGTACAGGTCATTAGCCTCAGGGATAGGGGTATCAGTGTGGAATCCCATGTAAGGAAGACCAAACATTATTTCATATGGTGAGACAGCAAGGTCCTTACGAGGAGCTGTGCGAATCCTGATTAAAGCTAAGGGTAAGCATTTAATCCAGGAGAGGCCAGTTTCCTCATGAAGTCGAGTGAGTTGATTTCTCAGGGTCTGATTCATCTGTTCAACACAGCCTGAACTCTGGGGGTGCCATGGGGTATGTAACTGCCAATCTATTCCCAGAATTTTACACACACCCTGGAGTACCTGAGGTAAAATGTTGTGAGAGATGGGAAAATTGATCTAAAATTATGAACATGGAAGAAACTAAAGTTCATCAGTAAATGGCTGTAACCAGTTCAAACAGGATAAGCTTGGGGCTTAGGATGCAGGAAAGCAGAGTCAGCACGATTAACATAAGAATCTTCTAGTCTTTGTGACAAGACCATAAGACTAAGATAAGGAATGGTAAGGTACAATAGAATGTAGGAAGTTGAGGTAGTCTGGATCAGATAAGGGTCTCCTAGCCCTGGACAGAAGTACCAAGTCATACATTTCTAATTAGCTAACCACACACAGATTTATACATATGAAATTAGCCAACCCTAGATAGAATGAGTCAACTCTGCATATCAAGAGACTGTAGCCCTGAGAATCAGGAAGGTGTGAATAAGGACACCGACAGGATACCCCCCCCCCCCCCGGTCCTCCAAGTATACTGAAATTGCACGTAGGCAGGCAGGATTGCCTAATGCCAAACCTCTCCAGCAGGAGGCAGAAGAATGTAAGGGGGAGGGTATTCCTATACTGAAATCAACTGTATAAAAGTTGGGTGAGCCCCAGTGTATGTGTGTATTCCCAGGGTAAGGGGAAGCACCCAACTTTGCATTGTTGTAGTAATAAATGTTCTTTGTTCTCAATTTTTGTCTCGAGCAATTTCTTTAAAGGTACTTTAATTTCTAACAATGTGTACCTCGATCTGAGTCAATGGTTTGAATAATGCCATAATGCGGAATAACAGACTCTAGTAATATCTGGATAACGGTGCTAGCACGATCATTAGGGGTCGGAAAAGCCTCAACCCATCGAGTAAGATGATCCACCATCACCAGGAGGTATTTATAAACCCCTCTCTTAGGTAATTCCGTGAAGTCAATCTGTATTCGTTGAAACAGGCATACGGCTATATCGCGATCGCCAGGCATTACCTGGCGCATGACTTTCTTATTTACTCGCTGACAGATTGGGCACCCCCGAGTACTTTGCTTGGCTATGGTGCATATTCCTGAGCAATTAAAGGACCGTACAAAAGCATCAACAAGTGCCTGTGTTTTCCAATGTGTCTGCTGATGGAGCTGATCAATAATCTGATGAGCCAAGGCTTTGTTCAGTACTTGGCGTCCCTCTGCCGTCCACCACCACCATAGTTTAATGCATTCCCTGGTCTTTCATATAAACCTCCTCTTCCTGTGAAAAGATGGGAGTCTTTTGAATCTCATGTGGGGTGGGGAGTAACAGCTGCATGTCTATTTTTTCTGTGAGTGCAGCCTGTTTGGCAGCTTCATCTGCCCGTCTGTTCCCCTGTGCTTCAGGACTGTCAATACATTGATGGCCCTGTACATGAACTACAGCTATCTCCTCAGGTAACGTAAGAGCATCTCTTCTCTTCTTTTGCTTGGCTTCGCGGACGAAGATTTATGGAGGGGTAAATGTCCACGTCAGCTGCAGGCTCGTTTGTGGCTGACAAGTCCGATGCAGGACAGGCAGACACAATTGCAGCGGTTGCAAGGGAAAATTGGTTGGTTGGGGTTGGGTGTTGGGTTTTTCCTCCTTTGTCTGTTGTCAGTGAGGTGAGCTCTGCGGTCTTCTTCAAAGGAGGTTGCTGCCCGCCAAACTGTGAGGCGCCAAGATGCACGGTTTGAGGCGATATCAGCCTACTGGCGGTGGTCAATGTGGCAGGCAGCAAGAGATTTCTTTAGGCAGTCCTTGTACCTCTTCATTGGTGCACCTCTGACACGATGGCCAGTGGAGAGCTCGCCATATAACATGATCTTGGGAAGGCGATGGTCCTCCATTCTGGAGATATGACCTACCCAGCGCAGTTACATTTTCATGGATCAACTTTTGTCCTTCCCAGTTATCATTCCCTGCTTTTTCCAAATCTTTTCAAAGGTGTGCACTACACCTTTGTGCGATCTGTAAAAGCTGTATTATTCCCTGTTCATGCCCATTCTCTGTCTTTTGTAATTTCTTCCTGATATCTGGGGCTGAATTAGTAACAAAGCCCGTCAATACCAACTGTTCAACTGCTGGGGATTCTATATACAACCCCCCCCCCCCCCCATATTGCTGTATGGCCACACGCAATCGATTCAGAAATGCAGAGGGGGTCTCCTCGGGACCTTGGGGAACCTCAAATGCTTTCTTAAAGTTCTGTCCTTTTGGAACAGACTCCTTCATTCCTTTTACTAGATTAACCCTGTACTCATCCATTCGCGTGCGACCATCATTAGTAGTCTTATCCCAATTTGGGTTTACCAGGGGAAATTTAGCTTCTCCAGGTATCGCCTCTGGTCCCCCTTGGTGTTCCCTATCCCAGACTCTAATCCCTGCCTGGCGAATCATTCCACGCTCATCCAAAGTAAATTGAGTCTTAAAGATAGACATTAATTCATCCCAGGTATATATATTAGGTCCCAAAAATTGATCTAATTGTTCTGCACATCCCTGAGGGTCTTCTATCAAAGAGGTCATTTCCTTCTTAAAATTGCGCATCTCCGTACTGGTCAGAGGCACATTTACGAACCCGAGACCCCCCACATCCCCTCCCAAGGGAACCCATTTGTGAGAAACAGAAGTACCTTCACAGATTTCACTTGAGACAAAAATTGAGAACAAAGAACATTTATTGTACAACAGTGCAAAGTTGGGTGCTTCCCCTTACCCTGGGAATACACACACACACTGGGGCTCACCCAACTTTTATACAGTTCATTTCAGTGTAGAGGTATCCTTCCCCCCCACCCCCCCAACATTTTTCTGCCTCCTGGATTGGTTTGGCATTTGGTAATTCTGTCTGCCTAAGTGCAGTTTCGTAAATTTGAAAGACCATGGGGTATCCTGTCGGGAGTCCCATCATGTCATTGTCCTTATTCATGATTCTGCCTTTGTCCTTATTCACACATCTCAACCCCCAGGACTTACTAATTCTATATGCAGAATTTGCTAATTCTGTCTATCACTATAAGACCCTTATTCTATTATACTTGCATAACCCTTCCTCACATTCTTATCGGAATTCATCCCTACTCAGCACTTACTTAACTTCCTCTAATCTAGTCTAGTATTCCTTATTTCATTCATACTAGCTTTACTTCCTATATTCTATTATCTCTCACACCAGTAAAGACTGGCTTGCCCGGACTTGCCCCCTCTTGCTCCTGTACCTGGAACCTGGCCAAGTAGTGTTTCAGTAATGGTCAGATTTTTGGTAATTAAAGCTGTTTAATCACTCCGTCATGTTGATGTGATTATTATGTGCTCCACAAAATCATCATTTTTGTATTTTGTGTACATTTTTATTTGCTTTTCCTTTATCTTCAAACATCTACCTGCCTCTGAGTTTTCTTGATTAAATTAAATCACCCCCATACGCTCCCACAATTCTGTGCTTTCTCCTGTGTTAAATGGCAGTGGGAACTGCACCAGATCACCGCTGATTCCCTGTCCACAGTGCCCCAGACAGAGAGAGTGACTTCTGATTGGTTTGCTCGGGTATCCAACCAGAACGTGTCACTGCAAAATACATCCCCAATGACAATCCTTTCCGTCTCCAATCCCTCATTAGCATAGGGTGACGGGACTGCCTATTTAAGCTGCACTCACAGATGTTTTCTGCTGCTTCTGTGATTAAGGAAATGCCTGAAGAGCAGAAACCAGCTGCCAAGAAGGGCGCCAAGAAACCTTTGGCCAAACCAGCAGGCAAAGTGGGCATGATGCGCGGGAAGGTTGGAAGGAGAGTTACTCCATCTACATCTACAAGGTGATGAAGCAGGTTTACCCTGACACTGGCATCTCCTCCAAGGCCATTAGCATCATGAACTCATTTATTAACAACATTTTCTAGGGCATTGTGGACGAGGCTTCCCGCCTGGCCCATTACAGAAAGAGGTCAACCATCAGTTCCTGGCTTTTGTTGGGTTTAACATTTCGGCCGGAAAGCAGGGAACATGTCAGTGATTGGGGGAGAGAACACAGTCAGTGAATCAATTAAATGGGTTTAAACAGGAAATGCCTTGTTGAATTCAGATTAAAATTCCTTTACTACAACCATTCCGTCCTTGGAGACGGATGGGGGTGAGTCCGGGACTCCAGGATTTTGATTTTAATAGGCATGGGAGAATTTTGGAGGGGACAGAAACAGAGGTGGAGGTGGTGGGACCTGACAGCAAGATTTCTCTGCCCTGTCCGCTCACTGCCTTTAAGTTGCTCTGCTGCCGCCTCCCGCTTCATTTCTCACTCAGTTCTGAGGCTCGGAGATAATTTGTGCAAAGTCGTCACGCTTCTGTTCAGACACACAATCAGTCTGGATTATGTGGGTAATTTGATTCCGCATCAGGCGCCAGAGTCAATCAAAAGAAGAGCCAAGCAAGGCTCTTCAGAAATTGGCCCAACTGGTCCATCATCCCCTTCACAGTCACAACAGACTGCCTGAAGGTACTGGGGATCTGGTTCGGTGGGGCTGTGGCATGCACTAAGAATTGGATGGAATGAATCACTAAGGTCCACCAAAACGTGGGACTGTGGGCATGGCATTCCCTCTTGAATACAGCTGTGAGGTGCTCCTCATGCTGCTGTACGCAGCATAGGTTCGGCCTATCCCCTGCACCTATGCCCGGACAGTCACAAGGGCATTGTTCAGATGCCACTATGTGCTGAGGTTCTACCAGTTCCAGGTGATTCAAAGGATAGGTCTGGCCCCATTGCCGTGCAATGTCCCAGTTAGCTGGGTGGTGCTGCACTATCTATCTTTCAAGGAAAAGTTCTACAGGACAACACCTTTGACCATAGTGGTCAGCATGGAACATCTGCAGAAGCTGAGAGGAGGGCTTGATGGAACCAGAGAGATGGTTCATGGAGCAGTCCATCCAGTCATCTGGTGGAATGCCTCATCGACAAGGCTCGCTAACAAGCACCAGGACTTGGCCTGGCTGGTGGTGAGTGGGGCTCTCCTAGTGAGATCCTTCCTGTACGACATGAACATTACACGCAACGCACGCTATCCTCAGATTGGCTGCAGTGGAGTAGAGACAATTGCCCACTTCCTTGCCAAATGCAAATTGGCAAAGAGGAAGTGGAGAGGGAAGCAGGGAGCTCTGTCATGGTTCATCCCTAGTGAAAGCATGACAGAGGACTCCCTGATTTACAAACTATTTCGGGGACCCACTCTGAGTTTGACGTCCAGAACTGCTGGAAGACCATCAACTCGGTAAAGGACACCTTTGGTCAGCCCGAAACCTAACGGTCTTTCAGCATACTGAGATGTTGGTCTGGGAATGCTGCCACATTCCAGGCTACAGATCTAGGCTTGGTGCAGCTAATGCGTGGCCACTGTGGGGAATGAGTACAGTTTAGACACCCCTCCCCTACGCATTACCAGACACTGAAGGACTGTCACTGAAGGGAGCTCCTCAACCCAAGGGAAGAAACAACAAGGTGCCACAAGGGTGGTGATTGAATATTAGAGCAACAATGTTGAACATGGAAGTTAAACCATGAGATGACTGACAAAATGTAAAAAGTTTCTGAACATCTTTTCCTGTTCTGTAAATAATTTCCTCAATATGAGATAACTGATACAATGCAAAAGTTTGTAAATTGATTGAGTAAGATATTTACAAAAGAGGAACAGCTTTTAGTCTTGTATTGTACAGGTACATAATTTATCCTGCATTTTTGCCCACCTTGCCTGCTGGCTTGGCCAAGGCTTTCTTAGCGCCCTTCTTGGGAACTGGTTTCTGCTGCTCAGGGATTTTTCTCGATCACCTTCAAACACTGAAATAACCACAAACATCTGAGAGCACAGGTTAAATAGGCAGCCCCGTCGCCCCATGCTAATGAGGGATTGGAGACAGAAAGGATTGACATTGGTGATGCATTTTTGCAGTGACACGTTCTGGTTGGATACCCTAGCGAACAAATCACAGAGCCTCGCTCCGCCAATCAGAAGTCGTTCTCTCTGTCTGGGTCACTGCGGATGGAGAATCAGAGCTGATCCAGTGCAATTTCTGCTGCCATTTAACACAGGAGAAAGCACGGAATTGTGGAGAGTGTGTGGGGGTGATTTAATTATATCAGAAAACTTGGAGGCAGGTGGATGTTTGAAGATAAAGGAAAAGCAAATAAAATGTACACAAAATACAAAAATGACTATTTCTAAAATTGTAAACGGGCAGCAGGAGATGGAGGGAGAGCTGTGAGGCCCATTTCTGTGTGAAAATGGGGCGTGAGGGTGACGTTGCCCCCCACTGGGTGTCATGGAGGAGGGGGTGAAGCCAGTACCTTTATGTGGAGGACAGGGTGAGTTATTGGATCGGATAAATATTGGAGGATAAAGGGTGTCAGTGAATTCAGCTCCTTTAGAAATAGACCACTTCCTGGACTGGAGGAAATCTATTCCAGGATGTTACAGGGAGGAGAGTGTGGAGGCTCTGGCATCATATTTTCATTCTTGTCTAGCTGCACCCAGTGGGGCTGGAGGAGTAGGGGGATGAGAACACCCTGTGGTCACCACAGAGTTCCTTTTTGTTCCTCTTATTCCAAGTGAAACATTAGACAGCCAGTCCTCTCCTCTTCCATGAACCACAAGGGTTTTGACCAGGCTATCTTCCAAATGGGGCTTTCCACAAACTTGTCACTTGTCCTGTTCCAGTCCCAGCTGCTTCTTGCTGGCTGTAACATTGTGAAAGTGATGTGTGTGTGTGTGTGTGTGTGTGTGTGTGTGTGTGTGTGTGTGTGTGTGTGTGTGTGTGTGTGTGTGTGTGTGTGTGTGTGTGTGTGTGTGTCTCTCTCTCTCTCTCTCTCTCTCTCTCTCTCTCTCTGAGAGAAAGTCTATTTGACTTTCTCTGCTTGAAAAACCAGATGACCCTCTTAGAACAACAAGATCTTGCAGACAATCTGCGGCTCCAACAAGATTTTTCATCTGTTGCCTTTTTTAAACATCAATCCATTAGTGAAGTGTCTTGAGCACTCTTCAAAGCTCTTGTAAATCTATGGAGCCGATATGTCTAGCATGGGGCAGAGCTTCAGTATTTTAAATGATCTGTTTTAAAGTGTTTTTATGTGACCTACTCAAACAAACCCTCCACAATTTATCTCCCAAAAACATAGCTTTAAAAATCTTTCACAAGATAAAGAATAGAGAAAGACCCTAATCTACAAATATCTAAAAATGTGAGAATTTAGTAAATTAAATTTAAAAGAAATGTAGCAAGATAGTTATCAATAAAAATGTTTGATACCAAATCTGGTCCATTGCTGAAAAGCAGACTCCATCAAAGAAGGTTGTAAAAAAAAATTGATAAAGAAGGAACGTTTGGAGCCCAGAATGTTTTCTGAACTGAATTCAAATCTTTATTGCATGTTTAACCATGAGATTATCAATCTTTACTGATTGGAATAGGTAAAGGTGCTCCAAATATTGAAACAATAGAGAATTTCTGGGTTAAATTCAGTTCAAAAACACCCATTTTATGATCATAATATAACCAAAATATAAATCTGAAGTTAGGTAGAGCCAAGCCTCTATTCCTCTTAATGTTTTGGAGATATATTTTACTTATATGAGGACATTTATTTTTCCAAATATATGATGGAATAAAACGAGTCAAAAAAACAATTTAGGAACAAAAATTGGAATAGCTTAAAAAATATATATAAAATTTTAGGAAAAAATTTCATCTTAATGACATTAATTTGTCCAATTAAGGACATCAAAAGAGGAGACCACTGGGATAACGATTTCTTTACCTGCTTTAATAATGTAAGGAAATTCTCTTCAGATGTTTATGACTATTAGTAATTGTTACACCAACATATGCAAATTGGGTTGCAGCAATCTTCAAACTAAAAAGCAGTATGTAAGGGGGCTAGAGTGTTCAAAAGAAATAATTTGTTCTTTTGTAAATTTAATTTATATCCAGAAAACTGGCCGAATTGCTGAAATAATGTTAGTATAGCAGGAACGGAGGATCCATGAGAAGAAGCAAAAGGTCATCAGTGTAATGGACCAAGAGGGCATCCTGTCTAGTCCCACAATAAAGTTCAAATGGTTTAGATAATATAGAATTAGTAATAATAGAAGCAACAGGAGATAAGTATAATTCAAACTTGCTGATCCAATTTACCACATTATCATCCAGATCATTACTATAGATGAGAAACAACAATGGTCCCAGGACCAGTCCCAGAGACACATCACTAGTCACAGGTGTGAGAAACAGAAGTACCTTCATAGATTTTGCTCAAGACAAAAATTGAGAACAAAGAACATTTATTATACAACAATGCAAAGTTGGATGCTTCGCCTTACCCTGGGAATACACACACATACTGGGGCTCACCCAACTTTTATACAGTTCACTTCAGTGTAGAGGTACCCTCACCCCCTAACATTCTTCTGCCTCCAGGATAAGTTTGGCATTAGGCAATCCTGTCTGCCTACGTGCTGCTTCTGTGAACTTGGAGGACCAGGGGTATCATGTCTGTATCCCACCATGTCATTGTCCTTATTCACTGCCTTTGTCCTTATTCACACCTTCCCAACCCTCAGGGCTTACTAACTCTTATATGCAGAACTTGCTAATTCTGTCTAAGGCTTACTAATTACATATGCGGAACTTGCTGACTCTGTCTAAGGCTAGAAGACCCTTATCTTATTCAGACTAACTTTACTTCCTACATTCTATTATCTACCCTTATCCTATTCATACTGGCTTTATTCATTACACATATATCCATACTAGCTTTCTTCATCACTCATATTTTCATATTAGTTTTACTCATCTCTCACACAGGCGTCCAGACTGAGGAGTTTTCATCCCCAAACACTCTCTGACCTCTCCTGTTTTGCCAATGTCAAATCCATTTTATTACCTCACCATGAATACCAAGTGTCTGACCATCCTGACGGGACCTTGTCAAAGGCCTTTCCAAAGTCCATACAGACAACACCCACAGGTTCCTGGTAACCTCCTCAAAAAATTTTTTTAGATTGGTTAAACATTACCTACCACATATGAAGACATGTTGGCTATCCCTAATCAGTCCCAGGCTATCTAAATACTAGTATATAGGATCTCTTAGAACACCCAATTATTTACCTACTACCGAGGTCGTGGTCACCAGCCTGTAATTTCCAGGGTTACTTTTGGAGACTTTTCTTTCTTTCCTTGATCTCTGTCTCCTTTCCCCCTGCCCCAGTTCCCTATCTCCTTCCCAGTCTTAACCGATCAGAGAAAAACTGTCTGCCATCTCACTGGTCACTTCTCGGCTTCTGTCTCTTCTCTCACCTGTATCCAGCTATGACCTCTTATCAGTTCATCTGTGCTGCTAACCCCCCTCCTTAATTTTCTACATTCCTGACAAAGGGCCCAAATCCGAAACATCGACTGCCTTTCCCTTCCTGTGGCCACTGTGTGTCCTGCTGAGTTTCTCCAGCACTAATCTGCATTGCATCTTATTATCCGTCCCGGCACTCTCCAACCAGGTGGCATCCAGTTTCTGTTATCCCTGTTTCCTCTCCTCCAGGTCCCCACCCCCTTCTCTGATCAGAAAGCTACCCTTCTTAGCCCTCCCCCCATAACTTCTCATCTTTTCTCTCTCTTCCACCTGTAAGGCCGTGCTTCTCCCCCTTCCCCTCTGCCTCATTTTCGGCACTCCTGGGGAAGGGCTCAGGCCCGAAATGTCAACTGCCTTTTACTGTCTATGGATGCTGCATGGCCTTCTGAGTTTCTCCATCACTTGTGTCCTGCATTAGATCCTAGCATCTGCACACCCTCATCTTTTAAACATCCAGAGGTTGCAGCGTTGAATCCCAAACTTAATCTGTGGTGATATGTAATTACACCACTAGGTCACCAGGGGTCATCCCGGTGACCTTGTATAGAAAGCAGTCCAGAGCTACAGTCTAGCCTTCCAGGTTCATCTTGCAGAGACACAAGACCTTAGTGTACATATTAGCTTATTAAACCTGTCTTATACTCACACTGCTGGTGTGGTTATTGTCAGTACAATATTAATTGCAAACACCAAAGGGAAATTGCACAGCTAAGTCTTGTCCAGCAGTTAATGACACTGATGTCTCCTGGCTGGTTAATGATCTCATCACAAAAGCACATCCATGCAGGCACCAGGTCAGAGGTCACCACCACAGTCACCTCAGCACCAATGCACAAAATCCTGGAGCAACTCAGCAGGTCAGACAGCATCCATGGAAGGCAATAGATGGCAGGAACCCCACACTCAGAAAAGCAGGGAAAAAGGGATGGGCCCAAATAATAGAGTAGGGAGAACAAGACGGGGAGGAGCTCAGGCTACAAGGAAAATCCCCATCAACACAACAATCCTTAAACCAGTGAACTCTGAAACTTTGACCCTTCAGCCCACGTGTGTTTGTACTGAACTAAACTGCTGCCTGTACATGATCCACCTCCCTCCATATTCATGGGTCTCCCGAGAACCAATTGCACCTGGTAGCCCATTCCAAGCACTCACAACCCTCTGAGTAAAATATTTCCTCCCTCCCCCTCACCTCAAACAAACTTTTACCAGAGAGAAAAGATGGTGACTGTCCATCTTGAGCCTCCCTCTCCCTGTGTGAAATTGCTGGTGTCCCCACAGACTGGAGGGTTGAGTGAGCTTCTTCCTGACTAGGGAGTAGGTGTATGTTCTCACCCCGGTGCAAATACACTGGTGGTCCTGCAAAGAGGTGCAGTGGGGCAATACCTATCTGCGAGAGAAAAGTTTCTGTCCTGTGTGAACCTGCTGGTTTACCCACAAGCTGGATTGCCAAGAGAACCCGTTCCCGCACAGGGAGCAGGTGAATGGTTTCTTCCCAATATGAATTCTCTGGTGGCTCTGCAGAGAAGTAATAGGAGCGAGGACAGAGGACGAAGGAGGGTGGTGCTCTGACAGGAGACAGAATGGAAAGGGTTGGGGAGTTGGAGGGAATGAGACAGAGGAGGAGGGAAAAAGGGAGAAGGTTCTAGAATGTTGGTGACTCTGCAGCTCAGTCTCTGGAATGGGGGTCAGTCTTAGACTGAACCTTCAGCTCCCAGTGCCTGACATAAGTTGGATTCATACAGTGGGCCAATCTCTGGGACTGGGATAAGGTTTCAGTCCCCTCCTGTCAGTTACTGGGACAGTGTGGAAACGTCAGATTCACTCTGTCCCTGCCAACTCTGGTGCTCTGGGTGGGGTTGGTGTGGTGATGTGTACATACTATTTTGTGCTGTCCTGTGTATAAGTAGGTGGGCTGCCCACTGATGACTCGATCCCCTGTAACCCCTCCCTCATGACCTGGCTATAAAGGTCGACCTCCCTACCCCCTTCCATTCATTCCAGTGCATGGAGTTGGGCCAACTGATATCTAATGTGTATTAAAGCCTATCGTTCCTCGCTCAGTCTTCTGAGTAATTGATAGTGCGGATCAACTTAATACACATTAATTTTCCACATGGGATGGACAAGCTGCTGAGACCCGACCACCTCAAAATTGATCCACAGGCACCCAGAGCTGCTGAATGGTTCGAGCAGTGGATCGCCTGCTTCACAAACTTCCTCAAAGTCACAGTGGGCCTGGTGAACTTGGATGGAAAGAACCTCAAGGTCCAAGGTCCTGCAAGCGGGGGAGGGGGGGCGTGGCAAGTGGCAAAGAGTCTAGACGTGTAATCTCAACCTCTCTGGCCACACTTTTAAGTACCCATTTTTTAACCCTTTGTTTTCAAGTTTAAACTTTTTAAATTTTAGTTTAAAGTATTAAGGAACTATTATGGCCATTAATGGTAAAAAGATTAAACCTCAAGTGCAGAAAATGTTACATTTTCGAAGTGCTGAAGATATGGGGCCGAGACGACTTGATACAGCTTCAGGTTTAATGTCTTCAGTGTCTAAACCTCAAAGATCGCCTGTGGGAGCTGAAAAGAAAATGTCTATTACTCACCAAGTGAAGGATGGCGCTGGAATTACCCGTTCTCTGGAAGAAGGTGCCTGTTCCCAAGAAGTGGATCCTGATTTGGAAAGCCTTTTGATTTCAATCGAGGGAGCATGCAGGAAGACGACTCCATTGTTGGAAATGGATCAGGAAGCATTTCGACCTGAAGATATCGCTTTCCTTCGTGATTTTGTGAAAAAACAACGAGATGCGGGGGGAGACCAGTGGCAACCCCCTGAGGAAGTTGGGGTGCCGTCACTGGGAGTCCAGACCCGCAGTAAAACCTTTAAAATGCCTTCTGTTGAGTGGCAGCAGGAGCTGCAGTTACCTTGTCTGCCACTACGTCAGAGAGAGCAGGGCTGAGCTTTTCTGACTTACATTGCATGCAATTAAATGCAGTCATTCAACCTCTAATGAATGAGATGGTTCAAATGATAAGTTCAGAATTGAATATAGTTAAAGCACATGTGGATGCATCTTATGAAGAATTTTAAGAATTTCAGACTGCTTTTTTGAACTGTGAACAACAAGTGGCTTCTAACACAGAAAAAGTGTTGAAGGTTGAAAAATCAGACATAGAATTGGGAGAACACGAGAAGGAGTTAGAGAGGAAAATAGACTACATGGAGAATCAAAGCAGAAGGAATAATGTGAAAATCGTTGGTTTGCCAGAAGGTATAAAAGGACAAGATCCTCTTTGTTTCTTTAAAGACAGGATCCCACAAGTATTAGGGCAAGAATTTTTTTCTGGAGGATTGGTACTGGAAAGAGCCTATAGAGCTCTAAGAAGAACACCCTCAGCTGGTCAACCACCGAGACCAGTAACAATTCGATGTTTGAATTATTTGGACAGAGAAGCAATACTTCGACTAGCAGTGCAAAGTGCAAGACAATGACAAACTCCATTATTGATTCAGAATAGCAGAGTTTTTTTCTATCCTGATTTGAGTCAAGAGGTCATTCAACGTTGACGTCGATTTAATCCAGTTAAAGAAGCTTTGTGGCGTAAAGGTTATGTTAGGAATTAAAGTACCTTTAAAGAAATTGCTCGAGACAAAAATTGAGAACAAAGAACATTTATTACTACAACAATGCAAAGTTGGGTGCTTCCCCTTACCCTGGGAATACACACACATACTGGGGCTCACCCAACTTTTATACAGTCAATTTCAGTATCAGAATGCCCTCCCCCTTACATTCTTCTGCCCCCTGGATGGGTTTGGCATAGGTAATTCTTCCTGCCTACGTGCAGTTTCAGTACACTTGGAGGACCAGGGGGTATCCTGTGGGTGCCCCATCATGTCATTGTCCTTATTCACACCTTCCTGATTCTCTGGGCTACAGTCTCTTAATATGCAGAGTTGACTCATTCTATCTAGGGTTGGCTAATTTCATATGTATAAATCTGTGTATGGTTAGCTAATTAGAAATGTATGACTTGGTACTTCTGTCCAGGGCTAGGAGACCCTTATCTGATCCAGACTACCTCAACTTCCTACATTCTATTGTACCTTACCATTCCTTATCTTAGTCCTATGGTCTTGTCACAAAGGATAGAAGATTCTTATGTTAATCGTGCTGACTCTGCTTTCCTGCATCCTAAGCCCCAAACTTATCCTGTTTGAACTGGTTTCAGCCATTTTACTGATGAACTTTAGTTTCTTCCATGTTCATAATTTTAGGTCAATTTTCCCATCTCTCACAATCCTCACTTTTCTTTTAGATCAGTAATACTGATCTTTCACCATGATCAGTGTTACTGATCTTTGGTTACTAGTGTCAGTGTGACTGATCCCCCCCCCCCCCCTCTCCTCACTTTTCTTTTAGATCAGTAACACTGATCTTTCAAGTGTAAGGTGTAGTTTTACCCAGCTGGTCAATAACCGAATTGTAATGTCTGTGTAAAGTCTTTAGGTAGGGGAGCACCATGAAGGTCAGGGGAGTGAGTCCAGCTGCTTATTAGGGTTTGGAGTATCAGGCTCCAGTTCTCAGTAAAGAGTCTAGTCCATCCCATACGTTGAAATATTGAAGCAGTGTCTTTGAAGCACACGACCTTTGTAAGTGTTGTCCCGACGAAGTCTGTGAGAGGCGCTGCCTTCAGCAGCGAACGAGTAGCAGTCTATGAGAAGCGCTGCCTTCAGCAGCGAACGAGTAGCAGTAGTCAGGCGGTTCCGTTTGATTGTGGCTCGTATCTGATGTCCTCTTCAGCCCCGAACCCTAGGGCCACCGATCTCCGAAGGCTGTTTGGAGCCTGATATTAAAGTGTCAAGCAGCTCACGTTGTTGGAAACTGGTGCTCCCTTTCATGGGGTGATGAAAAGTGACCAAGCAGGGGGGGGATTGTTTCTTGTGATTTAACTGTGTGTTGCAGCTTGTCTGCTAACATTAGCATATATATCATTGAACTTGTGAGTTGCAGCCTGTCTGTGTACATTAGCATATGTATTAACTCTCTCTCTCTCTGTTACATGTACAATGCTGACTACCATTCTGTCTGTCTTTGTCCCACCATGTCCTTTGTGCTATCGCTTCAAAACTCCTGTCTTTAATACCTGTGTAGGCTATGATACAAATTAGATGTACTCCACTAAAGCTGTTTAATTCCCCTGGTCCGTATTGGGATCCCTTATATCCCATTATGATTATACATTAAATCTATGCCCTGTCTACATTCTAAAGGAGCTGAATTGTAACCTCTGCTGCCCCTATTCCAGGGGGGCTTAAAACATTAACGAACAATATTCCAAAGAAATTAGTAAACAACAATGAACAATACATGTAAAGCTCATTAAAAACAGCATTAAAATACAATAAGAACTGAATAAAGCACAATAAATGTAAAGCTCATTGAAAACTGCAATAAAATACAATAAGAACTGAATAAAACACAATAAATGTAAAGCTCATTGAAAACTGCAATAAAATACAATAAGAACTGAATAAAACACAATAAATGTAAAGCTCATTGAAAACTGCAATAAAATACAACAATAACTGAATAATCAAAAGACAAGTAAAATACAACAATAACTGAATAAACCATTAAAGAAACGAAAAAAAATGTTAAATTACGGCACTTTGTAACAATCTGACTTTCCCTTGTGTTAGTGTAAAAATTGTAAAATGAAACACAAACCATATTTGCATGGGTTTTGAATATGTTAGACCTTATTAAAATGCAGTTGGAGCTGCTTGTCTGTATGGGGCACAACCCTCCAATTTGTTAGAGTGAGTACATAACAGACATTGCAGCACAAGAGCCCCTGCAAGAGAACTTGAAACATATTCAACCTTTAGTTCTGCCTTAAGTAAAATGCCTTGTGCCACAGCTCACAGGAGCTGGCCTTATTTAAAACAGTCTGTAAAACAGTCACCAAAAAAAAGTTAAAAGATGTTCTTATAAAGATTGCACACACAATAATTTAAGTACAGGCTAGTTTCTATTATATTCCACTTAAAAGTTCTGCTGCATGAATCCTGGAGCTTGTGGAGTCATTATTGAATCAAGAAATATTGGTACCATGCCAATCTCATTCTAACATGCCAATTTCTCCAGTCCTTAAGTCAAGATGTACTGAATAGCATCTGGTACAAGATCTGTGAGTTCTTAATGATATTATTATTCTTATGCACCCAATTGTTCTGAACTATGCCACCAATTTAAATCATATTCCACCTATTGCAGTACTCACACACCACCATAGACCAGTTCGCAGGTTTATTTCTCCATTAAGCTGAATCCAGTTGCGCAGGATTTACCTCCGTGATTATTTACAATGTAACTTCCGCACTACCGGATTTAAATATAAACCTGATGAATGGGGGAAAGTTATCATGAATTAAATAACAGCGGCAATACAGAGAAATTGTGCTGAGGCATTAATTTCACTCCAGAGGAAAATGCACCAGAGAAATGAATGATTAAACTTATAGGAATCCCCATAGGAATCCCCAGAGGTATCTTTATTCTCCAGAGGTGGGTGATCTTTAAACTCACGGACCTTGACTGCTGAATGTGTAGAAGAAATGTATTAAATGTGTTGATAGGGCTCCATACCTCTAACTGCAAGACAAGAGCCTGAAGCCTCAATTTCAAGTGCCACAGTGCACTTAAAGGGACATGCACACTCCCCCTTCAACTGGCTGATCCAGCCACTTTACACATCAGATCCTTTCTTTATCTCACATACACTTAAAGTTAAGATGTATAGAACTCACCCTATTTGCGCAAACATTTCTCCCTGCAAATGTTATAACATCACTCAACTCTCAGGTACCCCCTGTGCAAAATCACATTTAAATACAATTTATTTCATAAATTGGAATTAACTGGTAGTTAAATTCGCTAATTCTACAGTATTGAAAAATGATCCTTTATGACATTTAAATTTTAGCATGAATTTTAATCAATATTGGTCAGTGACTGAAGTGGGAAGTCGTGATTTATGAAATTATCTCTGGTCTCTACTCTCCCACTCCCTGCACTTCTCCCAACATTCAGGAGCTGGCACACAGTCCCTGCCTTTTTTCATGTTACTCATCTACTATTCCTTTAACTGCTTGCATCAAAATGTTAGCCTTTGCTTTCTGCTTATCCTCAGATGTCTGGACAAATGCTTTTTGTGTGATCTGTAGAAGCTGGGTTATTCCCTGCTCATGCCAATTTTCTGTCTTTTGTAATTTTCTCTTAATGTCTGGGGCTGAGTTGGTAACAAAACCTGTTAGTACCAATTGTTCCCCTGCTGGGGATTCTATGTCGAGACCCCCATATTGTATATATATTTGGTCCCAAAAATTGGTCTAACTGTTCAGCACATCCCTGGGGATCTTCTATCAGGGAGGTCAGTTCTTTCTTAAAGTTACACACTTCAGTACTGGTCAGGGGCACATTTACGAAACCGAGACCGTCTCCCATGGGAACTTCCCACAGTGGTCTCATCCAATTGGTTTCTAGCTTATTAGGTCTGGGTTCCTGCTCCCTGGGAAATGAATCAAAGGGTTCTGCCCTTTCTTCCTGAAGAGTCTCACGCTGTTCTGAATTAAAGTTACCTCTCTCTCCTGCCAACAGAGGTGGTAATCGAGTGCTTTGTGAGCAAGTTATCATACCACTCCTGCTCTCTTCTCTCTTCTCTAGTGGTGGGGGAGGTGGGGAAGGTGCAGAAGGGTAGGTCATAGGAGGGGAAGGAAAGATAGGAGCCGGCATAGGAGGAACATAGGGTGCAGGGAGGGAATGTAACACATCCCAACCCTGTGATTCAGGGACAAGAGGTTCCTCCTCTCTCTTATCCCTGGATTCTTTCTCATTCAAAACCAGCTGTTCAATGGATCCCTTGAGCCAGCAGGCTGCATATTCCCTGCTCTCAACATTGTCTGGCTGGTTTTGATAGAGCCATAAGTTCAAAGCTTCACACATCCATTCATCCTCGGATCCGAATTTTGGCCAGTACACGGAGCTCCCTTTAACCGGGTATCCCACCCATTCATTACAACAATACCTGACCGTCGTCAGTTTGTCTTTACCGCGGGTCTTTCCTGTGCCCCACTCAGATAACATCATCCCAAGCGGGCTGTACGTAGCTATCTGGTGGTCACGTCCTGTGTCAGGACTCTCATCTCTACTGCCCGCTATTCCCATACTTAGGAACAAGTAAAATACTCTTACCGAGTTCTGGCAGTACTGCTCTAGCGCGCGTCCTTCCGCCGTTTGTTCTCAATGCCTCTTCTCGGATATCACTCGCTTCTTCCACTGACCAGCCACCCGTCGCCCGTGAGTCCAGCTGAATCAGCCGGGGTGCACCTACTCTCGTCGTCGGGGTACTCTGTCAGTGGAGGGAGTGTGATCCCGGACGAGCCCCCATTTGTTAGGAATTAAAGTACCTTTAAAGAAATTGCTCGAGACAAAAATTGAGAACAAAGAACATTTATTACTACAACAATGCAAAGTTGGGTGCTTCCCCTTACCCTGGGAATACACACACATACTGGGGCTCACCCAACTTTTATACAGTCAATTTCAGTATCAGAATGCCCTCCCCCTTACATTCTTCTGCCCCCTGGATGGGTTTGGCATAGGTAATTCTTCCTGCCTACGTGCAGTTTCAGTACACTTGGAGGACCAGGGGGTATCCTGTGGGTGCCCCATCATGTCATTGTCCTTATTCACACCTTCCTGATTCTCTGGGCTACAGTCTCTTAATATGCAGAGTTGACTCATTCTATCTAGGGTTGGCTAATTTCATATGTATAAATCTGTGTATGGTTAGCTAATTAGAAATGTATGACTTGGTACTTCTGTCCAGGGCTAGGAGACCCTTATCTGATCCAGACTACCTCAACTTCCTACATTCTATTGTACCTTACCATTCCTTATCTTAGTCCTATGGTCTTGTCACAAAGGATAGAAGATTCTTATGTTAATCGTGCTGACTCTGCTTTCCTGCATCCTAAGCCCCAAACTTATCCTGTTTGAACTGGTTTCAGCCATTTTACTGATGAACTTTAGTTTCTTCCATGTTCATAATTTTAGGTCAATTTTCCCATCTCTCACAGTTATAAGTCTACTTTTTACTACCCGGCAGTGTTGAAGGTGTTTTATCGAGACTATCAATTTCGGTTTTTTGAGAATTATCGTGAAGCAATGATTTTTGCTGATTCATTGCCAGATATAAGAGGACAAAGATGTAGTCCACCATTGTCTCCTAAAGAAAAATCTGGTTGTTCTGGAAATGGAAGAAATGGCAGAAATTGGAAAAACGGGAATGAAAAGAGTCCAACTTCTTCTGAAATGGGATCTTCGAGATTGGAATCTCTTGGATGAAAAGAAGAATTTTCTTTTTCTGACTCTTTTTTTGTTATTATGATATTTTGATGTTATTCAATGTTTGACTGGGGAGGGACAGATTTGCTCGAAGTTCTTTACTAGTCATCAGCCACTGGTGGGTAACCCACACCCAATTTTTGTTTAGGGGATTACTACCTTTTGGTAGTTTTTTTGGGGGGGGATTTTTTTTTTCTTCTTTATTATTTTTTCTTTATTTTTATTTTAGTTAGCTTTTAATTTGTGAATTTTTTCCTGTTGGAGGGCCTATATATGTTGATATTATTGGTATTTAGCAATAATAGTAGCTATGTCGAAGTTGAGGTTTGCTACTTTTAATGTTCGAGGATTAAACAGTCCGATTAAATATTTTTTGGAGATTTGAATAAAATGGTGAGGGAGTTTTTATGGAGAGGTAAATTTTCGAGAGTAGCTTTGAATAAATGAACTTGGAAATATGAGTTAGGGGGATTACGTTTACCACATTTTCAAAATTATTATGAAGAAGCCCAACTTAAATTTATTAGTTCATTGATGGATTTGGTACAGCCTCCTAGTTGGGCCAAAATTGAGATGGCAAATATTTCTGAATTTAAAATACATCAATTTTTGTTTAGATGGAATATAGATTTGTTCCAACAATATAATGTACCTATACTAAAACATTTAATGAAGTTATGGATAAAGAAAAATAAAATGATAGGCTTTAGGGGTAAATTATCGGCTTTGACTCCATTGTATAATAATCAACTTATTTCTTTTTCAATACATAATAAACATTTATTGCATTGGAGATTTAAAGGTGTGAAAAATTTGGGAGATTGTTTTAAAGAGGGTAAATTTTTATCTTTTAATCAGTTGAGGGACAGTTTTGGTATTGATAAGAACTCTTTGGTTCTCTATTATCAAATTTGATCTTTGGTAAAATGTATGTTTGGTAGAGATATGATTTTACCTGAAATTACTAAATTTGAGACTTTTCTTATGAAGGTACCAGAGAAGGGTTATATTTCATTTCATCTATGTATCAAATATTACAGGATGGTATGGATAAAAAGGGTTGGGATAAATCTAAAAGTAAATGGGAAGTGGATATTGGTTTTATTTTTTCCAAGGATGATTGGTTAGATATTTGTTATGATAGAGTAACTAGATTAATAAATGCACATTATGCAATGATTAACTATAATTTTTTACATCAATTATACTTAACACCTGAAAAATTTAAAAAGTATGGTTTTCATTAATCAGATTTGTGTTTTAGATGTGGTAATACAGTTGGAACTTTTTTTTTCCTGGTGTTTGGTCATGTATACATATACAATCTTTTTGGAAGAAAATTCAGTTGTTTTTTTTGAATACCTGTATAAGATTAAAATACTTTTAGATCCGACAGAATTTTTATTGGGTAGTTTGCAACCTCTGAAAGGCTTGGGATTAGATAAGTAGGACCACAAGGTATTTCTTTGGCTTGGCTTCGCGGACGAAGATTTATGGAGGGGGTAAAAAGTCCACGTCAGCTGCAGGCTCGTTTGTGGCTGACCAGTCCGATGCGGGACAGGCAGACACGATTGCAGCGGTTGCAAGGGAAAATTGGTTGGTTGGGGTTGGGTGTTGGGTTTTTCCTCCTTTGCCTTTTGTCAGTGAGGTGGGCTCTGCGGTCTTCTTCAAAGGAGGCTGCTGCCCGCCAAACTGTGATGTGCCAAGATGCACGGTTTGAGGCGTTATCAGCCCACTGGCGGTGGTCAAAGTGGCAGGCACCAAGAGATTTCTTTAGGCAGTCCTTGTACCTTTTCTTTGGTGCACCTCTGTCACGGTGGCCAGTGGAGAGCTCGCCATATAATACGATCTTGGGAAGGCGATGGTCCTCCATTCTGGAGACGTGACCCATCCAGCGCAGCTGGATCTTCAGCAGCGTGGACTCGATGCTGTCGACCTCTGCCATCTCGAGTACCTCGACGTTAGGGGTGTGAGCGCTCCAATGGATGTTGAGGATGGAGCGGAGACAACGCTGGTGGAAGCGTTCTAGGAGCCGTAGGTGGTGCCGGTAGAGGACCCATGATTCGGAGCCGAACAGGAGTGTGGGTATGACAACGGCTCTGTATACGCTTATCTTTGTGAGGTTTTTCAGTTGGTTGTTTTTCCAGACTCTTTTGTGTAGTCTTCCAAAGGCGCTATTTGCCTTGGCGAGTCTGTTGTCTATCTCATTGTCGATCCTTGCATCTGATGAAATGGTGCAGCCGAGATAGGTAAACTGGTTGACCGTTTTGAGTTTTATGTGCCCGATGGAGATGTGGGGGGGCTGGTAGTCATGGTGGGGAGCTGGCTGATGGAGGACCTCAGTTTTCTTCAGGCTGACTTCCAGGCCAAACATTTTGGCAGTTTCCGCAAAGCAGGACGTCAAGCGCTGAAGAGCTGGCTCTGAATGGGCAACTAAAGCGGCATCATCTGCAAGGAGTAGTTCACGGACAAGTTTCTCTTGTCCCCAGGAGAAATGGCCAGATGGAGTGAGAAAACATCACCATCTGGAAGGCGATCCTCCTGATCCTTAAGTCAAAAGGTCTAGAGGTGTCTCACGTCCTGCCAGAGGCATTCCATGCCATGCGATCTCTCTTATGCACTGCTACAAATATGACTCCATATATACGCTTGTTTTCCTTCCACAGGAGATCAGTGACTGGAACCACTCTGCCGCCCTGGCTCTCACCTCCAGGACCCATTCTGTTGAGGAATCACGAGAGGAGCCATAAGACCGACCTGTTGGTGGAAGGGGTCCAGCTCCTGCACGCTAAAACCTGCAATATGCAATACCCTGATGGTTATGAGGACACAGTCCCTGTCCGGGACTGGCGCGTGTCAGAGACACCAGGCCACCACCACAAACACACATATCATCCTCTACAAGGACTTGGTGCAGACTATCAACGCCCCCCAGGGGCAACTCACACAGCCCAGCGGACCACCACAACCGCCCCAAAGACAACCCGCTATGGCGAACGCCTTGCCACCTCCCCACCCCCCCCCCCCCCCCCCCCCACCACAAGGAACTCCTGAGAATCCGCAGCTTAGACGATAAACCGGTGCTGGGATCTGTGCTCCCGTCTACTGTTTGTGCTGTGAAGGTGCGAAGGGAACATTGTGTCAGAGAGACTGTGTTCAAGGGGCGGTGTCTTTGACTGGAGTCTCTGTGTTTGTGAATCCGACCTTAGCGCCGGATTTGCCGGCCCCTCCTGTGAAAAATGACAAGATTTCCCTGTCACGGGATAGCGCCGACCCCCAGCTCAGTGCTGAAGTGGGAATGAACGACAAAGTTTTGGTTGGTTTTAATATTTCTGTCGGAAAGCAGGAAACATGTCAGTGATTGGGGGAGAGAACGCGGTCGGTGCAGCAATTAAACGAGTTTAAACGGGAAGTGTCTCATTGAATTCGGATCAAAATCCCTTTACAACAAACATTCGGTCCTCGGAGACAGTCGGGGGTGAGTCCGGGACTCCGGGGTTTCCGATGTTAATAGGAATGGGAGAATTTTGGAGGGGACAGAAACACAGAGAGGCGGTGGTGGCGGGAGCTGACAGCAGGATGTCTCCGCCCCGTCCGCTCGCTGCCTTTAAGTTGCTCTGTGCTGCCGCCTCCCGCATCATTTCTCACTCAGTTCTGAAACTCGGAGAGAATTTGTGCAGAGCCGCCGACATGACCGAGACCGCAGCAGCCGAAGCGGCTCCTCCTGCCACTCCCGGCGCCCAAACCAAGGCTCCCAAGAAGAAGAAGGCGGCCGCTCGGCCCAAGCCAGCCGGTCCCAGGCTGGGCGATCAGATCGACAAGATTGTGGCGGATTGCCGCGAGCGCGGGGGGATGTCCTACTTCGCCATAAAGAAGGCTCTGGCCGACGGCGGCGTCGATGTGCACAAGTCCGCCTCGCACATCAAGACGAGCATCAAGAGGAAATTGGACAGCGGCCTCCTGGTTCAATGCAAAGGCTCGGGCTTGTCGGGTCACTTCAAGGCCGGGAAGAAAGAAAGGACAGTGACATTGGCAAAGAAAGCGAAGAAACCAGCGGCCACGGCGTCGAAGTCCAGGAAGTCGGTGGCAAAGAAATCTTCGGCCAAAAGACCAGTCATCAAGAAATCTCCCTCCAAGAAACCCGCGGCCAAGAAATCTCCCAGCAAGAAACACGGCGCCAAGAAACCAGCGGCTAAAAAGACGGCGGCCAAGAAGCCAGTGGCCAAGAAGGCGACCCCGAAGAAGTTCAAGAGCCCCCCGAAGGCCAAAGTCACCAAGGTGAAGGCGACCAAAAAGGTTGTAAAATCCAGGGCCCGGCCGAAATCTAAACCCAAGGCAGCGGCCAAGAAGTGAAAGAAAAACCTCAACGAGTAAACTCCTGACCCCAACGGCTCTTCTCAGAGCCACTCACATCCCTCAGTGAAGAGCTGCACCCCAGTCACGTCACTCCTGTCCCGGCAGCGCGTTCACATTCTAGCGGGGAATCATTCACGCGAAGCCCCACCATCCCCGGTAACTCCACCACATTCTCTGCACCCGACCGGTCCCCAGTAACCAAACAAAACCCCGAGAATGGGGTGACCGGGACAGGCCTCACTCGGTCTTTAATGCTTCCAAAACTCAGATTTCTGAAAAGGACGGGATGAAGGGTTACGGGAAATAGTGCCGAGTCTAAGTGCAGATCAGAGCTGATCTGATTGAATAACGTAGCAGTATCGACCGGCCGAATAGCCGTTTCCTGCTCCTAATTTTAATGTACCTTGATTCCTTCCTATACTAACGAAGGGGCAGAGCTTCAGCGGGAATATCACCGTCAGTTCATTGTCACGGCGCTTATTTAAAGAATTTCAGAAAATCGGAAAAAATGTAACCCCGTGTGTGTTGTTCGCGGTCGCTGTTTCTGTTCTGCTAATAACGTTTGGAAATTAGCGATTTCCGGGGCCGGGGCGGAAGATGAGAGGCCGCTCTCTGCCCTGTCTGTCACTCTGACTCTGTCTCCTCCCCTCCCCTTCACTGCGTGTCCTCAGCCAGGTCGGGGCGCTGTGTATAAAAGGGGCCGGCAGCAGTGGGGCTGCCATTGATCATCGACTTCAGTAAGTGGGACCATGTCTGGCAGAGGAAAAGGAGGTAAAGGTCTGGGCAAAGGCGGAGCCAAGCGGCACCGTAAAGTTCTTCGTGATAACATCCAAGGCATCACCAAACCCGCTATCCGCCGCCTGGCTCGGCGTGGCGGAGTCAAGCGCATCTCGGGGCTGATCTATGAGGAGACCCGCGGGGTGCTGAAGGTTTTCCTGGAGAATGTGATCAGGGATGCCGTCACCTACACCGAGCACGCCAAGCGCAAGACGGTCACCGCCATGGATGTGGTGTACGCTCTGAAACGCCAGGGCCGCACTCTCTATGGCTTCGGCGGCTGAAGAACTCCGTCCTTTCTCCACACAACAAAACAAAGGCTCTTCTAAGAGCCACCCACCGCCTCACAGAGGGAGCTACTGTAATGGGCACGAATTGGGATGAAACTATTAACTGTTGAAATTTTTCCTTCTTGCATTTTGAATCCAACCACAATAATTCATGATCAGGGCTTGTCTGACGAGGAAAGAGGAGATAATGTCGACATTCATGGTGGATTTAAAGAATGAAGGGTGATCTACAGCCGGTTTCCCTCGAGGCGATCTCCGCTCTCTGACCCGCACAACTCTTGATAATGCGGTGTCGCTAAAACGGCCTGGAAACTCCCTCCCGGGAACGGTCGCTTTTCTCCAGCCTCCGCCAGAGCTGAATTCTATCCGCTTCAGCAGCGGTTCAGTCCATCCGCAGCCCAATTTCAGACACACTGGTTGAATGAGAAAATTCACCGATATTTAAAATGATCTGAGTTAGAATCAGGGAGAACCGGTTTCCATCAAATTGTTCTCCAAAATTGGCGGGTGATTTGAAAATAAACTAAGCCAATCCCTCTGCAGCCAGTGTTCCTCTTTGCTTCTCGGTCAGAGACAATATCCCTCCCGCCCCATAGGATCTGAAACAGCCCTGTGAGTCATCTGATTATGGAGCCAATCACAGCCATGGAACACGATGATTGCCATCTCTGCTCCAGCCATTCAGAGCGGTGGGGCGGATCTTCAACTGTTTATAAGTTGGAGCATGCGCTAGGTTCATTATTCCAGTTCCTGTGTCTCAGATTGTGTTCGTAATGTTGAAGCGGAATGGGCGAGACCAAGCAGATGGTACGCAAATCGACCGGAGTGAAATCTTGCAAACAGCTGGCCGTCAAAGTGGGGTGAAAAAGTCTCTGCTACCGACAGTGGCTCTGAGGGAGATATCCTTTCTTTGCTTTTTTGGCTGGCTTCGCGGACGAAGATTTATGGAGGGATATGTCCACGTCTGCTTCAGGCTCGTTGGTGACTGACATCTGATGCGGGACAGGCAGGCACAGTTGCAAGGGAAAATTGGTTGGTTGGGGTTGAGTGTTGGGATTTTCCTCCTTTGTCTTTTGTCAGTGCAATGGGCTCTGCGGTCTTCAAAGGAGGTTGCAGCCTGCCGAACTGTGAGGCGCCAAGATGCACGGTTGGAGGCGATATCAGCCCACTGGCGGTGGTCAATGTGGCAGGCACCAAGAGATTTCTTTAAGCAGTCCTTGTACCTTTTCTTTGGTGCATTCTCGGTGGCCAGTGGAGAGCTTGCCATATAACACAATCTTGGGAAAGCGATTGTCCTCCATTCTGGAGACATGACCCACCCACCACAGTTGGGTCTTCAGCAGCGTGGATTCGATGCTTGTGGATTCTGTCAACTCGAGTACTTCGATGTTGGTGATGAAGTATTACCAATGAATGCCAGCGCATGATGTACTGTTTTGTGGAAACTGCCAAAATGTTTGGCCTGCAAGTCAGCCTGAAGAAAACTGAGGTCCTCCATCAGCCAGCTCCCCACCATGACTACTAGCCTCCCCACATCTCCCATCGGGCACACAGAACTCCAAACAGTCAACCAGTTTACCTACCTCGGCTCCACCATTTCATCTGTCGCAAGGATTGACAAAGAGATAGACCACAGACTCACCAAGGCAAATAGCCTTTGGAAGACTACACAAAAGAGTCTGCAAAAACAATCACCTGAAGAAACACACAAAGATCAGCGTGCACAGAGCCGTTGTCATACCCACGCTCCTGTTCGGCTCTGAATCATGGGTCCTCTACCGGCATCACCTACGGCTCGTAGAATGCTTCCATCAGTGCTGTCTCTGCTCCATCCTCAACATTCATTGGAATGAGGGAGATCTAATGCTACGAGAAATCCATTGAGTTGTTGATCTGCAAACTACCCTTCCAGTGCCTGGTGCGGGAGATCGCTCAGGACTTCAAGATGGACCTGCGCTTCCAGACCTCGGCCGTCATGGCTTTGCAAGAGGCAAGTGAGGCTTACCTGGTGGGGCTCTTCGAGGATACCAACCTATGCGCCAACCATGCCAAGTGCATCACCATCATGCCCAAAGACATCCAGCTGGCCGGCCACATCTGCGGGGAGTGCGCCCGAACCCGGCCTCGGCACCAAGTACCAGAAAGGCTCTTTGAAGAGGCACAATTTTGACATTAAGGAGTTGTGACAGTCCCTGATTTTTTGTTGTGTTTTGAGCCTTCAGTTAAAGTAGTGCAGTTGTTTCTGCGGCTCAATGGAGTCACTTGGGCTTTCATATGGAAACTCCAATGCTTCCAGTCCACTCCCAACCCTCTGAATGTGGTATGCATGTGTTAAATGGGATCGTGACGAACAAACAATCAAAACTGATTACATTTAACATCACGGAATCAACTACTCAGTTTGGTCACCACGGTGCTCCTGGAATTTACTCTTCGTCCCGTCAGGTGGTCCCGGGATGAGAATTCCCCCATACCCCTGTACATGTCCAGCCACTTGTTGTCTGCAAGAATTTTGGCGTTTAGCCAAATAAACGTCATCCTGTGTCGGGATATGGAGTGTGGATCAGTTCTTAGATCTTAATTCTGTCCTGCTCCTGACCATTCTCTGTTCAATTTGGCCCAGAAACTTGCCCATAATTATCATAAAACTTTCATACAACTCTTTCCCCGCGCTCTCCCCAGCCCGGTCAGCCATTCCAGACACTGAGTGGCTCTGAAAAGAGCCTTTAGTCACTGGGTTCACTTCATGCCGTTTCACTTATTAACTCCACCGGTTTTCTTAGACAACATCAAGGCCTGAATATTGGGCAGCACCCCGCCCTGAGCGATGGTCACTCCTCCCAGCAGCTCATTGAGCTCCTTGTCATTGCGGACAGACAGCTGCAGGTGTCTGCGGATGATGCGGTTCTTCTTGTCCTGGCCGCGTTACCGGCCAGCTCAAGGATTTCAGCCATCAGATACTCGAGCACAGCAGCCAGATAGACTGGCGCCCATCCGTTCAGCATAGTTGCCCTTTCTCAGGAGCCTGTGAACACGGCCCACGGGGAACTGCAGTCCAGCCCGGGATGAGCGAGATTTGGCCTTGGACCGAGCTTTACCGCTAGATTTCCCTCGTCAATTCATCTCCACAATTTCACCAACTCCTTCATAAGAAGCTGAGGTCGCAGTCGCCCATCTTGTATCTTTTGGAGGAATGTTAAAAGGTCCTGATGATTGGACATTCACTGTCATTGGCTGAGTGAGGTCCCCATTCCAAGAGCAACCAATGAACAGGCAGCAGCTCATTGAACGCTAAGAACAATGGCCCATTTCCCCGAAATGTGAAAAGGCCGTGAAATTTCATCTGTGCAGAGTCTGAAACAAGTTGTTGTGAATCTGATTGTTGGCGTGATTTCTGCTCATCAGTGATCACTCAATCACGACACATTTACATCGTGTGTATTCATGTCCCGAGAATCGCTGTGAACAGAGTTACCCGATTTATTTCAAGAAGTAACAGATGCGGGAAAGGAAACAATTCTCTGCAGTAATTAGGCTTAAATGTTCCTCCAGGAAAAGACTGTGAACTGACTGATCTCGGGTGGTGATGGCATTTGGGGTAGTTACAACATGCGGGGGTTCAGATCATAAAACGTACCCACAGTAGCAATTAAACAGTGAAAACGCTTGTATTTTGCCCACCTTAATCATTCCTAATTGTCAACCTGATTAATGACTGTGAAAAACAGATGAGAGTATGATGTTTCTGTGGCCCTTTAAGAGGGCAGGAATTCAACAGTGACACCAGGAACATGTTGGCACTGAAACCTCAACTTGGGGTCATTCTGTACCTGTCACCTCTGAGTGCATGTGAGGGGATAGGGTCATTCTGTACCTGTCACCTCTGGGTGCAGTGTGAGCAGGTGGGGTCATTCTCCACCTGTCACCTCTGGGTGCAGTGTGAGAGGGTGGGGCCATTCTGTATCGGTCACCTCTGGGTGCAGTGTGAGAGGGTGGGCCAAAATGGCCTGTTTCTCTGCTGTCATGTTCTATGGTAACAGGCCATTTTAGACCACAAGTCTGTCCACTCAATTTATATCCAATTAACTGACACCCATGGTATGTTTTGAATCCACCCTGTTACCATCTCATACTTTAAAGGTGGTCAGTCTGTGACCTTTCCTAGTAGCTGTTAAAATCTGGAATTCTTTAGTGATCTGGTTTGCGAATGCTATCAAGGTGTTGGTAATGTTACCTATGAGTTTGTAGACACTGATTTTAGTAAGAACACACAGAAATGTTGAAGAAACTCAGCCTGACTCGCAGCATCAAGAGGAGGTAAAGATATATTACCAACATTTTGGGCCTCAGTCCTTCAAGGAATAAGCCAAGAATAAGCAGAGAACAGAAAGGCTCAGAATAAAGACAAGGGAGGAGTCCAGAGTAACAAAAAGGATATTAGATACAGGAAAGATGATAATTGTGAAAGGAGACAGAGGGAAAGGAAAGAGAGAGGCAGAGCTAGGGAAAGGCAATAGGGGATGAAGGGGAGGTGTGGGGGGATTTAACGAAAAGCAGTAAAGTCGATGTTAATGCCATCCACTTACCTATGCAATCAACTAAGAAAGTTACTCCATACCAGGGTTTTACATTTTTCTCCATCTGAAATTGTCTAATGAAATTATTCTATGATATAGAATCGAGCTATTTCCCTCTTTTTCCATGAAAATTGAGGCATCAAATTTTCCTCTGCCTGTGGGATTGGTATCACATTTCATGTTCTGTAAATCATAGATGCCACTTGGTTCATAGAACAGTACAGTACAGGCATTTTGGTTTTCAGTGTTCTGCTGACGCATAGTATTCCATCAATACATATCACACTTGTTTCTCTGTGCTAAATTTCAACCTCCGTGAGTCTACCTGTCTGTGGTGATCCCCTCATAGTTCAGGACACTTTCACGTTTTGTCGTGTTGCTGGCCATGCCTCCAGGCTTTGTTGTCCTGAAACATTGGCTGCAGGGAATGTCTTTCTCCCTCTCACTCCACCAACTTTTCTTTTTACATGGTGCATGTGGTGCATGTCCAGGCAGGAAGCTTCAGACAACGCAACATAGTGATCAGACTGATTCTTTGGGATCATAGTATCAGCCAGTTTTATTGGTGGATTTAGAGCGCAGGGATTGCCACATGGCGAAACTCAATACCCGTTGAGTTCTTGAACTTGACTTCAGCCAATTGGCTTACATAGAGGGTCAGGTGACCAGTGATATAGCAGTTAAATTGATCCAAAGTGAAGTGTGCGGTGAGGGCGGGGTCTTTCTTTGGACTTGCACGAAACACATCCCTGCACTCACACTGGGGAGAGACTGTTCAGAGTGTGGGGAGGGATTCACCAGCTCTGAGGCACTGCTGCAACACCAGTGTGTCCCCACTAGGGGGAGCCCGTTCCCCTGCTCTGACTGGGAAGAGCTTCCAAACCTCAAAGGACTCGGAGTTGCACCAGTGTGTTCCCCCCTGGGAAGAGTCCATTCACCTGCTGCATGTGTGGGAAGGGGTTCGTCCAGCCTCCTGCAGCACCAGAACAATCATTCCGGGGAGAGAGTCTTTAAATGCATTGTGTGTGAGAAGGGATTCTCTTGCAAAGGGTAACTTCAACTACACTGGACAATTCACACCAGGGAGTGGCGGTTCACCTGCTCTCTTTGTGGGAAGGGGTTCTTTAGGTACTCTGCTCTGCGGGTACACCAGCGGGTTCACACCGGGGAAAGACCGTTCACCTGCTCCTTGTGCTGGAAGGGGTTCTCATCCCTCCGGTTTGCATGTGCACCAGTAGGTTCACACTCGGGACAGACCATTTACCTGCTTCCTGTGTGGTATTGGATTCACTTAGTACACCCACATGCTGAAGCCCTTGACCAATAGAAATGTCTATTTCCTTAACATCATAGATGAATTCTCCAGGTTCCTGTTTGCCTTCCCCTGTCTTGATATGACCCCTACCACAGTTATCAGGGCACTTTGCCATGTGTTCACCCTGTTTGGGTACCCAGATTATATCCATAGGGATCAGGGGTCCTCGTTCATAAGCGATGAGCTGCAGCAGTGAGGATGTTGGCTTAAATGTAAATAAAGCTAGGGGCTAGTATAGTGTAGTTGGGCTTTGCAACATGTTGGGAAAGCAGCAGAAGAAATAAAATAGCAAAAAGTTGACACAAAATACGTCAAAGCAATGAAGGTCGCAGCAGCTCCTGCTCCTACACTGATTGGCACCCTGAGACTTCACAGATGGGGTCTTTTCTGATTGGTGTAACATTATACAGTATGCTACTGATCAGGATAAAAAAGAATGTGTTGTAGCTGTTCAGGGGCACTTTTGTCACTGACTCCTGAATGCATTTCAGTATTTGCGGTAAATGAAAGTAACCTAATCTGCAGATTAAAGAATGATCCAACCACAACTGTAGTTGAAGTCAGTCATTTCATGTGAGCACCCTGCGGACCTGGAATTCACATTTGGTGTCAGAAGTGGGGTTCCAAAGACTCATCTAATCTTTGGTGGATGGAACAAAGTGAGGGTTTCTGGTGCAGACCAAGGGAAGGGCCCACAGAGTGAGTATACTCTGTTTACCCTGCTCTGAACCTGGTATTTTTGCATGTTTCTGTAACTGGAGAGAGTGAGTTCTGACATAATTTAAGGGTGATTGGCGAAAGGTTGGATCAGTGTAGGAGTTCAGGGAACTTGTCCAGTCTGGGACCATCAGTGTGAGAGCTCAGGGAGCTCAGTTAAGAATTCAGGGAACTCGTCCGGTCAGGGACTGTCAGTGTGAGAGCTACAATGGGGAATTGTGTAGACACAACTAATCAATGGGGTTCACCATTACAAAATATGTGTGAAAAATATCTGGGGGGATGAAAAGATAATTCGAGAAGTTTCTGGGCCATTAAATAAAAGACTAGGGAGAGAATGCTGGTCGTTGGGGGGGGGGATGATTAATTGGTTAAAGAGGCACAAGAGTTAATCTGGAAGAGGCCCACAAATAATAAAACTAAAGAGGTAATTGGAAAGTGGCGTCTGTTAGCACAAGAAAGGAAAGAAAAAGATAAGCTTGCAAGTTGGCAGACTAACGCCGTAAAACTGGGAATTCCACTGACAGAAGGGGGAAGGAGGGAGGACAGTAAAACCTGCAGATGTCCTCCAGAAAGAACATGCACATAAAAAGGAGCAGGACAAAAAAATCAGGAAAGGGAAAAAGTAAAGCGCAGGCAGGAGAAGCCTCCCATACAGGATAAACAAAATCTGTATAGTCAAATGGAAGCCCTAAGGCTGATGGAGGAGGGAGAGACGAGTGACCCCTGGGATGATGAAGGATGGACCCCGAGTGCCACTCGGGGACCCCCTTAAGGACAACTAGCATATTATCCACCTGTATCTTGACCTCCCCCCCAGCAGCGGTCCCCTCTGCGCCAGCAGTACCCAAAGTATTTTCGATCCTGTTAGTGTTCGAACCCAGAGACATGATAAATCATCTGGCCACTGTAACAAAGAAGTTAAGATTTAAAGAAAGTCGTCTGTAGAAAATTCTAGAAGCTTTTGTTAAAACACGTTTAAGTTGAAGCCTCAGTGAGGACAGAGAAAACTCTGCAGAAAAACATAAGATACTGCTCTACCATCCAGGCAAATTGGCAGAAAGCCCAGAAGAATAGCTAACGCAATCAGTTTGTGCAGAATACTACAGAACACAGAACTAAGACAGCCAGGAATACTCTTAAAGGGATCACGCAAGATACAAATTTGTTCACAATTCAAAGAAGAAGACAGGTTACAGTGTAAAGATGGAGAAGAGGTTGTCTTGTTGGGCTAGAGACTTCGAGCAAACAGCTCCTCTCACAGAGATGTCTGATCATGAGTTGAGTTAGCAAGGCAGATGGATAAGGCTTGGTGGAAGGTTGTAGTCAGTGATGAGAGAAGAAGTGGCTTCAACTACAAAGCAAGAGGAAGAATCCTTTAAGGCACTGCAGTCTTAACTCAAACACACGGCGACTCCTTCCAACCAACCGACTACTTCTCCACAAAGATGGAGCCATTGATGCTGGGCCTTCCATGCTGCACTCAGATCTTGGCAGCTATCTATTTATCTCTTCAACTCACCGCCAACCTGACAATCCAACAACATATAGTGGATTATACAGAACATTTGGTGACAGCCTTGCTGGGAAAGCTACATACACAACATTTGACCATGGCAAGGCAAAATATATATGAGATAGCATCATCTTAATAATTTCCAACTGTCCTTTCACACAGCAACAATGGTCAATCCAGCCACCTTTGTGATGCACCCACCTTAAGAGACAGAGGAGCCAAAGCACAACTGTTTACAGAATGTCCAACTCACAGTATTACCTCAGCAAGACCTGACTGATCACCTACACTGACAGAAGTTCTTACATTGACTCGCAAGTTACAAGACACACAGGCTATAACTTGATGGATCAAAATGGACAAATCTTGGAGGCTGCTGCTATGGAAGGAGCTCCTTCAGCACAACAGGTGGAGCTCTTCGCCCTAGTGTGTGCTTGCATCCTCTCCGAGGGCCTGTCGGTAAACAGCAACACAGATTCCCAGTCCATCTTCAGGGTGGCACATGATTTTGGACAGTTGTGTAAAAATTGGGGTTTTATAACATCGTCAGGGATACCCATTTCCCATAAACAAATGGTTCAGAGTTTGTTATCAGCAATCCAACTCCCAAAGAGGGTTGCTCTCCTTCAAGTTGCAGACATGATTTCTAAGCTTAATGAGGCAGTAAGCAGGTAAAGCTGCAGAGCAGGGTTTTCAGGATGGGGTCCCCAAAGATTTAGTGCAACATGAGTCCTCCTCAACGAGCCTTCTACCTTCCATCCAGGAGATATAGACTCCACCAGAGGGACGCTTCCAATAGAGAACTCGAGTGATGGAAATGTTCCAGTTGTTATTATGTTGATGTACTTGAGTTTTGGGTAACTCCAGCCGGGCAAACTTGTAGGACTGATCAATTGGCAACCTGGGTATTTAGCAGCAGGTGTCTCACCTGTGCCCATTTTAATCCAGGTAAAGGTCATTCTTGCCAGGTTGGTCAAACTCCTTTGTCAGAAGAACCATTTGATATAATGCAGCTGGACTTTATTGAGTACCTTACCTAGATGTCAGAATTATAAATATGTTTTAGTAATAATAGATTGCTTTAGTTGATGGGTTGATCCCTTCCCAACAAGGGACAACAAGGCCTCTACTGTAGTGCATGTGTTATGTAAGGAGTTACTTCCTCGCTTTGATGTTCCTTGTTACTACCTTAGTTCAGATAATGGACAGCATTTTATTGCTGTTATTAACCATGCAGTTTGTAATACTTTTGAAATGAAACAACAGTTACATTGTGTTTATCACCCAAAGGCAGCAGGAATAGTGGAACGTGCCAAGCAGACCTTGAAGACAAAATTAGCCAAGCTTACTGAACTTGGCTTTCCCTGCTGCTGACAGCTTTATACCAAATACCTGTATGCACAGAACCAGCTACCAGACATGGCTTGACACGCACGGTAATCATTTATGGCTATCCGCTATGCACACCCTTTTCCAATCAGTCACACCTCCCCATCACCCTCCACCACATGAGTTCTGAGAAGACTGCATATATTCCAGTGCCAACCGCCCAGTCCAAGAATCCACCCTGCTCCAGCTCCATCAACAGCCCTTAAGGCTAGAGCTGGATGAGGTCCTCACCCAGGAAGAGACATATAAGGCAATTGAACAACTGAAAAGTGGCAAAGCAGCAGGTATGGATGGAATCCCCCCAGAGGTCTGGAAGGCTGGCGGCAAAACTCTGCATGCCAAACTGCATGAGTTTTTCAAGCTCTGCTGGGTCCAAGGAAAGCTGCCTCAGGACCTTCGTGATGCCATCATCATCACCCTGTGCAAAAACAAAGGCGAGAAATCAGACTGCTCAAACTACAGGGGAATCACGCTGCTCTCCATTGCAGGCAAAATCTTCGCTAGGATTCTCCTAAATAGAATAATACCTAGCGTCGCCGAAAATGTTCTCCCAGAATCACAGTGCAGCTTTCGCGCAAACAGAGGAACTACTGACATGGTCTTTGCCCTCAGACAGCTCCAAGAAAAATGCAGAGAACAAAACAAAGGACTCTACATCACCTTTGTTGACCTCACCAAAGCCTTTGACACAGTGAGTAGGAAAGGGCTTTGGATGCCCCCCAAAGTTCCTCAACATGGTTATCCAACTGCACGAAAACCAACAAGGTCGGGTCAGATACAGCAATGAGCTCTCTGAACCCTTCTCCATTAACAATAGCATGAAGCAAGGCTGCATTCTCGCACCAACCCTCTTTTCAATCTTCTTCAGCATGATGCTGAAACAAACCATGGAAGACCTCAACAATGAAGACACTGTTTACATCCGGTACCGCACGGATGGCAGTCTCTTCAATCTGAGGCACCTGCAAGCTCACACCAAGACACAAGAACAACTTGTCCGTGAACTACTCTTTGCAGACGATGCCGCTTTAGTTGCCCATTCAGAGCCAGCTCTTCAGCGCTTGACATCCTGTTTGGGGAAACTTCCAAAATGTTTGGCCTGGAAGTCAGCCTGAAGAAAACTGAGGTCCTCCATCAGCCAGCTCCCCACCATGACTACCAGCACCCCCCCCCCCCCCACATCTCCATCGGGCACACAAAACTCAAAACGGTCAACCAGTTTACCTTTCTCGGCTGCACCATTTCATCGGATGCAAGGATCGACAACGAGATAGACAACAGACTCGCCAAGGCAAATAGCACCTTTGGAAGACTACACAAAAGAGTCAGGAAAAACAACCAACTGAAAAACCTCACAAAGATTAGCGTATACAGAGCCATTGTCATACCCACACTCCTGTTCGGCTCCGAATCATGGGTCCTCTACCGGCATCACTTAAGGCTCCTAGAACGCTTCCACCAGCGTTGTCTCCGCTCCATCCTCAACGTTCATTGGAGCGACTTCATCTCCAACATCGAAGTACTCGAGATGGCAGAGGCCGACAGCATCGAATCCACGCTGCTGAAGATCCAACTGCGCTGGGTAGGTCACATCTCCAGAATGGAGGACCATCGCCTTCCCAAGATCGTGTTATATGGCGAGCTCTCCACTGGCCACTGTGACAGAGGTGCACCAAAGAAGAGGTACAAGGACTGCTTAAAGAAATCTCTTGGTGCCTGCCACATTGACCAACGGCAGTGGGCTGATATCGCCTCAAACCGTGCATCTTGGCGCCTCACAGTTCGGCGGGCAGCAACCTCCTTTGAAGAAGACCACAGAGCCCACCTCACTGACAAAAGACAAAGGAGGAAAATCCCAATACCCAACCCCAACCAACCAATTTTCCCTTGCAACCGTTGCAACCGTGTCTGCCTGTCCAGCATTGGACTTGTCAGCCACAAACGAGCCTGCAGCTGACGTGGACATTACCCCTCCATAAATCTTCGTCCGCGAAGCCAAGCCAAAGAAGAACACGTGCCCTTCACCAGTCAGCCTCTAGAGTGCGTGCAGCTTTTAAAATGCCCTCTCACATATGCCCAGGCTCGTTTGTGATGATGTGCAACAGGGTCAGGGGTTCAATGGAACCCTGATGGGAGGGACTACATTTGGTCCTTCTCACCACCCCGACCGCAATAAAGGTGGAGGGCAGAATCTCTTGGATCCATCTCCATCATTGTGAATTGGTTGGCTCTGCCAACCGAAGGGGCGATGATGGAACCAGGTGAGTAATCTTACATTTTTACAGTATCAGATGAATAGGTGAATAATGTACCTGTATAAGCTTTGAATAATTACAGTACCAGGTGAACAACTACAGTATTATATATTACAGGGTTGTGTTTGATAATGAGGGATGAAGCTGAAATATTTAATAATAAGCTTGAGTGGTAGGAATGTTGGACTAATGATTATTATGAGTTTTGATCTCTTTTAGACCTCGATTAATTCAGGATGAAAACGATTCGGTTGTTGTGGCTTGCTGGCTGCGTGATCACGACCCTATTCGAAACCACTGATAGTGTGATTGAACAAGCAGAAACATCTTTGAAACAGTGGACGAATGGGTGGCATAAGTGGGAAAATTACACAGCCGCCTTAGTGGGAAGATCAGATTATTATGTTTACACTATGGCTAATCCCCCATTAAGGAAAGTCCCAGCTCCTGATAATAACAAGATTTGCCAGGAGTGGATGAGCAACTCAGAGACATCGGGACTGTGCCCATTGTATTGCATGATCTATCAAGCTTCCAGATATTATAACATCACAACCCTAATGTGGAAATGCAAAGGGATGCATCCTTGGGCTACAGTCAATGTCACCACTCCTTCCCAGAATACAATTCTCACACCAGGGATGAAGTTTGAGTGTTATCTGAGAAATGGTAACTCTAAAGCCAAGGTCAAACCACTTTTGATGTTCAAAGGGCTTTGAGGAATGGAAAAAGCAAAATAAATCAGGGGAAGGTAGATGGCCACCTCCTCCCTTTGATATTTGGAAGTCCCAAGAGGAACCTTTAGCAGACTTGTGGTGGGATAGTGGAAAGGACCTTACGGATATACTCCCATATAATTGGATAGGCAAATGTGCATAGGTAACTCTAATGCATCAGACATTAATTACTCTAGACTTGACTCCTTATCACTAAACTAGAAGAGAATACCTTGGGGACCATAGAATATGTATAGATGCCATAGGAAAACCACATGGCATACCCAATGAATATGAGGTAAGAAATGAGATAGCTGCAGGTTTTGAGGCTTTCATCCCAGCAACTGGAGTATCTAAGAATGCTGAATGGATTAACTATATTTATTATAACCAACAGAGATTTATCTATTATTCCAATTTTGCATTGAATGCCTTAGGAGAGCAGGTCGATGCGACAACCAAGATGACATGGCAGAATTGATTGGCTTTGGACTGGTTAATGGCTGAAGAAGGAGGTGTCTGCATCATGTTTGGCAAGCAATGTTGTAACTTTATTCCTAACAGCACCACTCCAAATGGCTTTGTTACTCATGCTATGAATACATTTAAGACTCTGCAGCAAGAATTAAAGGACAATGCTGGTTATGGCTACCAATTCTTAATTGGTTCCATATGAATTTTGGCCTTTGGGGTTCGTGGTTTACCAAGATTGTGTTGGTTGTAGTAGTAGTATTAGTAATTCTCCTCTTGACCAGATGTTGCTTGTTGCCATTGATTAAGAAAGTTTTTTTTTGCTTGGGCAAGCCCAGCCGCCCTTATAATGCTGCAAAAGATGGAATCAGTAGGGGTTGAGACTGGGCAGTGGGATGAGAAGGAGATACAGACTCAAATAGAACTGGAGCTTTGGGAAGCTGAGTGTCAGAGGCTGGGGAATATAGGGAGGCTGTTCAGGAGTCATTAGGTTTCAGCCCTTTTGAAATTGTGTTTGGACATCAGGTTAGAGGACCTTTAATGTTGATAAAAGAACAGTGGGATAATGAAGATGTGCAGCTGAATTTGCTATATTATGTTTCTAAAATTAAGGATAAGTTACAAAAAGTGTGGACTTTGGCTCGAGAGAATTTAGAAACGGCTCAGGAAAAAATTGTGTTTATTTGACAAGAAAGCTCAAGTGAGGAATTTTAAGACAGGAAGTAAAGTTTTGATTTTCTAACACATGACAATCCTTTGAAAGCTAGATTTTCTGGACCATATGTAGTTATTACCTAAAGAGATCGAGAGTGATCAAGGATATAATTGATTTATGAGTTGGGAATAAAACAGATCACTTCATCTGCGTACCATCCTGAAACTCAGGGGGCTTTGGAAAGATTTCATTCTACTCTTAAAAATATGATGAGAATTTATTGTCTGGAGAATGGAAAAGATTGGGATGAAGGTATTCATTTATTGTTATTTGCAGCAAGGGAGATAAGTAGTGAGGAAGGAGGGGGTTAAAAGCCAGTGAGAGCAGCCAGATTTTGCAGCATTCTAGTAAGGCAGGCAAGGCAATTCAAAGGGACCAATTAGCATGACTAAGTATAGGAATTTACTCTGAACCAATCAATGAGCAGGTCTGATAAGAGGCTGTCAATCTTCTGCAGCAATGGAATTTGTGCTACTAACTCAATAGGGTAAGAATGTATTGTGTAAACTTTATACTATTACTTCTAGGATGCTGCCTGCTACCATTGGTAAGAAGGATGTTTTGGGCTCAAATTAATCCAGCTGACCCCATAATGCTGCAAAGAACGGAGGGAGATGAAGGTGAACCATGTAATATGGATGAGATAGAAAAACAATTCAGACAGAAATTGTAGCAGAAGAGTTTCAGAGATTGGGAGAAATAGGGTCCTTGGAATGAGCATTGCAGTGTACACAGGATCAAATACAGGCAGGAGGGTTAGGGTATGAGCCATCCCAGAGGAATAGGAAACGGCACTAGGATCACTGAAGGAGACACCATTATGAGCTCCCTGTAAGTTTCCTTTTGCTGATGAGCCTTCGAGAGTGGACTTAGGGTACCCCAGGAGGTACCATAGTAGTTTTGCTTTGTGATCCTGTGTATGATGTGATAAAATCACAACAGGAGGGAATGAGGAAGTTGGCTAAACTGTAGTTAGAGCAAAAGGCTCTTATAGTGTAGTCAGGCTTTGCAACACGATGGGAAAACAGCAGGAGGAATAAATTAGCAAAAAGATGACACTCAAAATACGTCAGAGCAATGAAGGTTGCAGCAGAATCTGAAAGAACAATAGAGCATTTGTTGATATGCTCCTGCACTGATTAGCCCCGAGACTTCGCAGATGCGAGAAACTAGCTACTAGTATTGATAAGCTGCGGTCTTATGATTGGGGAAATATTATACAGCAAGCGTAATAACTTAGAGATACTTGATATATATGCGAGGAACTAATCATTGGATATTAAAAGATAAGGTCTTTTATGATTAGTGTGTGGTGGCACACTCTCTCGTGGTGAACTGGCTCCACTTGGCGGGGCAGCCATAAGAAGAGGGCACTGTTGGGGGTCCTCCTTACCCCGTGGTTCCAGCCCAGCACGCACCTCAGGCAACCATTATGACGTCACCGCTCATGCAGTGGCCGAGCTCACTCTGCCCTTATAGGGGCACGCGTGGGATTTGAATAAAACAGTTGTTTAGAGCATCCAAGGTTGTGGCTGTGAGTTTCTTTGCTGTAGCTCCCACTTCATTGGTGACCCCGATGAGCCCAGATGGTTTTTTGGTCTCCCAACATGGATCCAGCTGAGATCAATGCCGTGGCTGTGAAACGGCCCCCCTCTGGACCCATCACCCGCGTACATTGTTCGGGCAGGCAGAGGCACAGTTTCACCTCAGGAACATCTCCACAGACACCACGATGTTTTACCATGTTGTGAGCATGCTAGACGAGGAGACAGCAGCCAGGGTGGACAATCTCATCCACAACCCACCAGCTGCCAGATATTATAACGCTGCCCTCAAAAATCTCCTTCTGGGCACCTTCGATCTCTCCCCACAACAGTGTGCCTCCAGACTCCTGCATCTGGATGGCCTGGGATACCAAATGACATCGGCCCTCATGGATGACATGCTGGCACTGGTGGAGGATCACAAGCCCTGTTCCTTGTTCCACCAGATCTTCCTGGAGCAGATGCCTGAGGACATTCATCTCCTGCTGGCGGACAAAGACTTCAGTGACCCACGGCGAGTCACGGCCCGAGCAGACATCCTCTGGCGCACCAAGAGAGAGTGAAGCCGCCCTCAGCCTGGTCACCCGTCCAGGAGCCAGCCGGTCATAGCCTCCCCCCCCCCCCCCCAAGCATAAGCCAGAGGAGCACCACCCCACTTGGTACCTCTATCATCAACACTGGGGTCACAAGCTCCCAAGTGCAGGCTACCCTGTACCTACACGGGAAACGACTCGGCCAGCCGCCGTTGCTGGCTGTGGCAGCTGGTCATGTGAATAGCCTCCAGCAGATGACCGATAAGTCCACCAGCCAGCATTTCCTTGTGCACACTGGAGCGGAACTGAGTGTCTTGCCCTCGACCGCCCTCGAGACCCGCACCTGACCTCATGGTCCTACCCTGTGTGCAGCCAACAGTTCTGCCGTCAAAACTTTCGGAACCCGTAGGGCATAGATCCAGATTAGGAAAGATAAATTCCGGTGGAAGTTCATGCTGGCCTGAGTGGGTATTGCGGTCTTAGGGTCCAACTTCCTCAAGGCACATGGCCTGCTGGAAGACATGGGCAGAACCCTGCATGTTCCACTCGGTTTACCTCGATTCTACAGACTCCTCCAAGCCCAAAATAGCCATCACCACCAGGGACGGGTTTTTCAGCATACTCCAGGAGTTCCTCTCCATCCTGCAGCCCCAGTTCACCGCCGCCTTCCCCCAGCACAGGGTCTACCACCATATCTCTACGCAAGACCCCCCACTGCATGCCAAGCCTCGACGACTTCTGCCTGAGAAGCTGCAGTTAGCCAAGGAGGTGTTTTCCCACCTACAAGAGTTGGGTATCGTCCACCACTCTGACAGCCCCTGGGCATCCCCTCTTCACATGGTCCTCAAATCTTCCAGAGGCTGGCAACCCTGCGGGAATTATCGGCGCTTGAATGACACGACTACGCTGGACAGGTTCCCAATCCCTCACAACCAGGACTTTACAGCCAACCTCCACGGTGCCCAGGTCTTCTCGAAAGTCAACCTGGTTCGGGGCTATCATCAAATCCCAGTCCACCCCGAGGACATTGGTAAGATGGCGATCATCACCTCGTTTGGCCTTTTCGAAATCTTGCACATGCCCTTCAGACTTAAAAACGTGGCCCAGACTTTCCAACGCCTCATGGACACAATGGGCAGGAACCTGGACTTTGTGTTTACATACCTCAATGACATCCTGATCGCCAGTCGCACAAGGCCCATCGCCACACCCTGTTTGCCCGCCTGGCAGAATTCACCCTCACAGTCAACGTGGCCAAGTGCCAGTTTGGCAAGCACACGCTGCAGTTCCTGAAACACACCATCAAGGCAGCAGGAGCTTCCCCGGCGCCAGAAAAAGTCACGGCCATACGGCAGTTCCCCAAACCCACCACCTTCAAGGGCTTGCAAGAATTTGAAGGAATGGTGAACTTTTATTATTGTTTCATCCCTGGTGCCACCAGCATCAGGCGGCCACTGTTCTCATTGATCACCGCTAAAGACAAAGCCCTGGTTTGGTCTGAAGAGGCAGAGGGTGCTATTGCGGCCACAAAGTACGCACTGACCAGCACCATCTTATTAGTTCACCCACGCCCAGAGGCACACATCGCGCTCTCAGTAGACGTCTCAGCCACAGCCATTGGGGCCGTACTCGAGCAGTGGCTCGACGGACAGTGGCACCCGCTGGCCTCCTTTAGCAGGCACCTTCGACCGCTGGAGCTCAAGTACAGTGCCTTTGACCGGGAGCTCCTGGCCATACTTAGCCATCCGGCACTTCTGGTACTTCCTGGAGGGCAGGCCATTCACTGTGTTCACTGACCACAAGCCTCTCATGCAGGCCCTCGCGATGGCCAAGGATCCGTGGTTGGCCCACCAGCAACGCCATCTCTCCTATGTGTCGGAGTTCACCACCGATATCTGGCACAGGGCAGGTAGAGACAACGTCGTGGTGGACGCACTTTCCTGACCAGCAATCAACACCCTTGCCCCTGGCCTCAACTTCATCCAACTGGCGCAGGCACAGAGGGAAGACGCAGAGACGCAAGCCCTCCATACTGCCATTTCGGGGCTCCGCCTCCAGGACATTCAGTTGCCAAACAGCCCAGACACTCTGCTCTGCGATGTTTCCACTGGTTTACCGCGCCCGGTAGTCCCGCCGCAGTGGAGGTTGCAGGCCTTTGACACGGTCCATGATCTGGCACACCCCTCGGTGAAGGCATCAGTTTGAATAGTGGTGAAGCAGTTCATGTGGCACAGGCTGAAGAAGGAGGAAGCTGAGATGGCGAGGAGCTGCACTCAGTGCCAGGCCTCCAAGGTCCACTGGCATACGCAGGCCCCAATTCAGCAGTTCGACCCAGCAGTCAAAAGGTTCCAACACATACATGTTGACATCGTGGGCCCCCTGCCGGTGTCCAGGGACACCTGCTTATGGAGGTCAACCGTACTACAAGATGGCCGGAAGCCATTCCCATCAAGGAGGATTGGCCACCCACTGGATCACCAGGTTCGGATTTTTGGTGCACATCACCAGTGACAGGGGCACCCAGTTCAGTGAACCTACTGGGGGTTAAACTCCACCATACCACGGCTTATCACCCGCAAGCAAATGGTCTGGTGGAGAAATTTCACCGCCACCTGAAGTCAGCCCTCATGGCTCACCTCACAGGTCCTGGTTGGGCAAACGAACTACCCTGGGTCCTCCTTTGCATCAGAACAGCACCCAAGGAGGATCTACAGGCATCATCTGCAGAGCTTGTGTACAGCGTGCCACTCTCTGGTGAGTTCTTTGGCCTGGAATCCGACTCTATGATTAAGCATGCGAACCTATTGGTGGATCTATGCAGCAAGCTCGCCTCGCTAACCCCCCCCCCCCCCATCCTCCTACACATCACGGCACCCGACCAGCCCGCCTTCCCAAAGAGCGGAACTCGGTGGAATTCATTTTCATTTGGCGCAGACTGCACACTGCATCTTTGCAGCACCCTTATGAGGGCCCATTCGAGGTCCTCCAGTGGTCCGGCAAGACTTTTACATTAGAAATTGGGGGGGAAAAATGAACTGTTCACAGTAGACCGGCTAAAGGCAGCACATTTGGACCTCTCACAACTGGTTCAAATGGCTAAGTCCAAGCACCAAGACCATCCGCCCAAGCAGCGGGATGCATAATCTGGTTCTGCGGGAGGTTGTCTGGCAGTGCACTCTCTCATGGCGAACCAGCCCCACTTGTACCATTGAGTGGTGGGGCAGTCATAAGAAGAGGGTGTTGTCGGGGGTTCTCCTTACACCATGGTTCCAGACCAGTGTGCGCCTCAGGCAGCTGTTATGACATCACCGCTCATGCAGTGGCCGAGTTTACACTGGCCTTAAAGTGGCGCGCACGGGATTTTAATAAAACAGTCGTTGAGAGCATCCAAGGTGGTGGCTGTGAGTTTTTTCCTTTCCTTTTCCAATCTTTTTATTATTATTATAATTTATAAACACATACAGTTCAAAGAGATATGAAAAATACATAGTAAATAACGAATTGATACAGAGATATTAAACAATAATATTGCAGAATAAAAATATATCATAAAAAAATTTTAGATCAGTTTAGAGTATGAACTATCTCTAAAAAAAAATATAATTAATAAAAATATATTAAAAAAAAGAGAGAAAAAAAAAACCCCAAAAAGGAAGAAAAAACAAATCTGAATTAAAAACTAAAAAAAAATACCTACAGATATAGCTAAACCACGCCGATCATTCCGATCTCATCTAACAGCCCAATTATCATACATAATCATAAAAAGAAAACAGAGCCAGATCAACTCACCACAAATGAAAATATTGAATAAATGGTCGCCAGGTTAACTCAAACTTAGAAGGGGATTCATAGACAGAGTTTCTAATTTTCTCTAAATTTAAACATAGTATAGTTTGGGTAAACCATTGGAAAACAGTGGGAGGATTAACCTCTTTCCAATTCAATAGTATAGATCTTCTAGCCATTAGTGTAAGAAAATCAATCATACGATCCACAGGAAGAGATAAATAAGTCAAATCTATCATAGGTAATCCAAAAATTGCAGTAATGGGATGTGGTTGTAAATCAATATTCAAAACGGTAGATATAATGGAAAAAATTTCCTTCCAATAATTATGTAAAGAGGGACAGGGCCAAAACATATGTGTAAGGGAAGCTATTTCCAATTGACATTTATCACATATAGGATCGATATGAAAATAAAAGCGATGGAGTTTATCTTTAGACATATGAGCTCTATGAACAACTTTAAACTGTATCAGTGAATGTTTTGCACATAGAGAAGAGGAGTTTACCAGTCGCAGAATTTTATTCCAATTTTCATTGGAAATATGAAGGTTGAGTTCTCTTTCCCAATCATTTTTAAACTTTCCAAAAGTCCCAGAATTTATTTTTGTAATTATATTATATAATTTAGATATCACACCTTTTGGAGGGAATTTTGAATATAGTATATCCTCTAAAACAGTCGTAGTCTCCCGATTGGGAAAAGAGGGTAAAGTCGAAACTAAGAAACTCCTAATCTGCAAATATCGAAAGAAATGAGATCTAGGTAAATCATATTTCATGGATAATTGTTCAAATGACATGAAAGAGTTATCCAAGAATAAATCCGAAAAGCATGTTATACCTTTAACTTTCCAGAGTAAATAAGCTTGATCAATTAGAGAGGGATGAAAAAAGAAATTTAGTACAATAGGGGTTTCCAAGATAAAATGACTTAGGCCAAAAAATCTCCGGAATTGAAACCAAATACGTAGTGTATGTTTAGCCATTGGATTATCAATTAGTTTATATAGTTTAGTAAGAGTAAAAGGGAGAGCAGCTCCCAAAATAGAACTAATTGAGAAATTTTGTACCAGTTTAATTTCTAAATTTACCCAATGGGGATTTAGAGATAATTCTGAATAATTCAACCAATACCTTAAGTAACTAATATTAATTGCCCAATAATAAATTCTAAAGTTGGGTAATGCCAATCCTCCCTGTGAGTTTTTTGCTGTAGCTCCCATTACAGGTGTAACATTATTCAGTATGCTACGGATCAGGATAAAAAAAATAATGTATTGTAGTTGTTTGGGGGAGACACTTTTGTCACTGATTTCTGAATGGCATTTCAGTAGTAGCAATGAATGAAAGTAACCCAATCTGTAGATTAAAGAATGATCCAACCAAGACTGTAGTTGGAGTCAGTCATTTTGTGTGAGCACCCTGTGGACCCAGAATCCACACCAGTACCTGTTGGCTAGAGGCATAGCTACTAATAGGACCACAAGCTATAACCCCAGGGGAAATGGACAGGTGGAGCTAGAAATGCCATAATTTGGAAGGCGATTCTCGGCCAGCGCGGAACGGCTCAGTGAGTGGCGAAAGCAGGCAAGGAGAAAAGGTCAGCTGAGTTATTTGCCTTCGTATTCAGTCATGCCAATAGGGTGAAGTGCTCTGTACTGGGTGTCAGATGTGGGAACAATGGGTGACCTCCACCCTCTCAAATGGCCACATCTGCACCAGGTGTACTGAGATGCAGTTACTAAGGGACCGAATTAGGGATATGGAGTTGCAGATTGATGACCTGAGGCTTGTAAGGGAGAGTGAGGAGTTGATCGACTCAACTTTCAGGGCGATAAATACTCCAGAACCCGTGTCAGGTAAGTGGGAAACCATCGGGGGGGGGGGGGGGGGGGGGGGGGGTGGAAACAAAGCGAGAAAAACGGAAAGCACACCAGCAACAGTTTTGTTGTGTTGGATTCTGTAGAGGGAGATGACCGGACAGAAGATGGCCATGGGCACCAGGCCAATGGCAATGAGCCTGGCAGAGTGGTGCAAAAGAAAAGGAAAAGGAGAAATGCAGTAGTTATTGAGGACTCCATTGTCAGGAGTACAGACAGGAGGTTCTGTGAGCCAGGTAAGTATACCCGCATGATGTGCTGCCTCCCTGGTGCAAGGGTACGAGATATCACAAATCGGGTCCAAAATATTCCGAGAGGAGAGGAAGAGCAGCCTTAAGTCTTGGTACATGTGGGTACAAACAACATTGACAAGAAAAGGGAGGAGGTAATGAAAATGGATTACAGTGAGCTGGGACGAAAGCTGAAAGACAGGAACGCTAGGGTGGTGATCTCAGGATTACTACCTGTTCCAAATGCAAGTAATGAAAAGAATGTAAGGATAAGGAAAATGAACGTGTGGTTGAGGTGCTGGTGTACTGGGCAAGGATTTGGCTTCTTGGATCATTAGGATCTCTTTTGGGGAAGGCATGATCCTTACAAGAGGGACGGGTTGCACCTAAATCCAAAAGGTGTAAACATTTTGGCAAGTATGTTTGGTACAGCAGTGGGCCAAGGTTTAAACTAATTTGGCAGGGATATGGGAACCAGAATGATAGGGAAAAGGGTAGGGAAGATAAAGTAATGGCCATGAAAAGTAAAATAGGAAAAGTAATGTTGGGAGGAGAAAGTAAAAAATCAGATGGTGCAGTGAGTTTTCGGGTCAATGATAGTGTTAAGAAAATTACAAAGAAAAATAGTGGGCAGAAAAATCAAAAGAAAAGGTTACAGAAGTCACTAGATATTAAAAGGACAAAGAGCATAAGGGCACTTTATCTGAATCCCCGCAGTATTAGAAATAAAGTTAGTGAACTTGAGGCGCAAATCGGTACCCATGCCTATGATTTGGTAGCCATCACGGAAACATGGCTACAAGGTGACCCTAAATGGGAATTAAACTTTCAAGGGTATCAGGTGGTGCAAAGACATAGACAGGATGGTAAGGGAGGTGGAGTTGCACTCTTAATCAAAGATGAGCTCCAGGCAGTAGTGAGGGTTGATATAAGATCTAAAGAGCATAATGTTGAGTCCATTTGCGTAGAGATAAAGAAAAACAAAAGGAAAAAATTATTGGTGGGTGTTATCTATTGCCCACCAAATAACAATAGTTTAGTGGCACAGGAAATAAATAGAGAGATAAGTGAGGCATGTAATAATGATACGGCAGTAGTCATGGGGGACTTTAACTTCCACATCGATTGGGAAAATCAAGTTGGTCGTGGGAGTTTGGAAGAGGACTTCATAGAATGCATCCGCGATAGCTTTCTTGAGCAGCATGTTAAGGAACCCACAAGAGAAAATGCTCTCCTGGATCTAGTGTTGTGCAATGAGATAAGTAGAGTAAATGATGTAATAATCAGAGACCATCTGGGAAATAGCGATCATAGTATGATTGAATTTCTCATTCAGATGGAAGGGGAAATAGTTAGATCTAAAACTGATATATTATGCTTAAACAGGGGTGACTACCATAGGATGAGGGAGGAACTGGGCAGAGTGGACTGGAAGCAAAGGCTAATTGATGAAACAGTTGAGTAACAGTGGAAGATTTTCAAATAAATATTTTGTAATGCTCAACAAAAATATATTCCGGTCAGGAAAAAGGGCAGCAAGGGAGGGAAAAATTAACCGTGGTTAACAAAGGAAATAAAGGAGAGTATAAAATTGAAGGCGCAAGTGTACAAATCTGCAATTAACAGTGGGAAACTGGAAGATTGGGATAACTTTGAGACAACAAGGGGTTACAAAGCGGGTAATAAGAAATGGGAAAAAGGATTATGAAAGTAAATTGGCACAAAATATAAAAACAGAAAGCAAAAATTTTACAAATATATAAAATGGAAGAGGGTGGCCAGAGTTAAAATAGGACCCTTGGAAGATAAGAAAGGAAAACTGGTAGCAAAACATGAGGAAATGACCGAGGCATTGAACAAATATTTTGTGTCAGTCTTCACGGTGGAAGACACGTCCAGCGTGCCCAAGTGCAGAGTTAAGGATGTGAATGTTGGGGAGGGCCTTGATAAAATAGTTGTTACAAAAGAAGTAGTGATGGAGAAACGAATGGGACTAAAGCCAGACAAATCACCTGGTCCTGATGATATGCATCCAAGGCTTCTGAAGGAAATGGCAGAAGTTATAGTTGATGCATTGGTGGTCATATACCAAAATTCTTTGGATTCTGGGCAGGTCCCAGCAGACTGGAAGACAGTAAATGTCATGCCACTTTTTTTAAGAAGGGATGTAGGCAGAAGACTGGAAATTATCGGCCAATTGGCTTGACGTCTGTAGTTGGAAAAATGCTTGAAGACGTCATTAAAGATGAAATAGTGAAACTTTTGGAACATAAGGATTCAATCAGGCAGACGCAGCACGGTTTTAGAAAGGGAAGATCTTGTTAGGATTCTTTGAGGATATAATGGGTGTGGTGGATAGAGGGGAACAGGTTGATGTTGTATATTTGGATTTCCAGAAGGCATTTGATAAGGTGCCGCACAAGAGACTTATCAGTAAGTTACAGGAAAGTGCAGTCCGGGGAAGTATATTGGCATGGATTAAAAACTGGTTGTCTGACAGGAAGCAGAGAGTCGGGATAAGTGGGAGTTTTTCAGGTTGGCAGAGAGTGGTAAGTGGGGTACCACAGGGGTCGGTGCTTGGCCCACAACTGTTCATCATTTATATTGATGACTTGGAGGAGGGGACCAAATGTGGTGTAGCCAAGTTTGTGGATGACACCAAACTGAGTTGAAGAGCAAATTGTAATGAGGATGTGGAGAGTCTGCAGAGGGATATAGTTAAGCTGGATGAGTGGGCAAAGGTCTGACAGATGGAGTACAATGTTAGTAAGTGTGAGGTTATCCACTTTGGCAAGAAAAATAAAAGAGCTGAATATTATTTAAAGGGTAAAAAACTACAGCATGCTGTTGTGCAGAGGGATTTGGGAGTGCTTGTGCATGAATCGTAAAAAGTTAGGTTGCAGGTGCAGCAGGTTATTAAGAAGGCAAATGGAATGTTGGCCTTCATCGCTAGAGGAATTGAATTTAGGAGTAGGGAGGTAATGTTGCAACTGTATAAGGTACTAGTGAGACTGCACCTAGAGTACTGTGTCCAGTTCTGGTCTCCATATTTGAGGAAGGATATACTGGCTTTGGAGACGGTCCAGAGGAGGTTTACTAAGGTTGATCCCTGGGATGAAGGGGTTGACTTATGATGAAAGATCAAATCATCTAGGATTGTATTCGCTCGAGTTCAGAAGAATGAGAGGAGATCTTATAGAAACATATAGGATTATGAAGGGTATGGATAGGATAGATGTAGGAAGGTTTTTTGAGCTGGCCGGGGAAACTAAAACGAGACGACACAGTCTCAAGATTCGGGGGAGTAGATTTAGGACAGAGATGAGGAAAAATAGTTTTTCCCAGAGAGTAGTGAATGTTTGGAATTCTCTAACCAGGGAAGTGGTTGAGGCTTCTTCATCAGACATATTTATGTTTCGGTTAGATAAATTTTTAGATGATAGAGGAATTAGGGGATATGGGGAGAAGGCAGGTAGGTGGAGTTAGGTCATAAATGATCATAAGCCATGATCTTATTGAATGGTGGAGCAGGCTGGATGGGCCATTTTTGGCCTACTCCTGTTCCTACTTCCTATATCCCTTAAGTGCAGTGGTGTCTCACTGTCAGGAAGTCCTGCCAGAGGCACTCCATGCCATCCGATCTCTCCTATGCACTGCTACAAATATGACTCTAAATAAATGCATTTTTTCCTTCCCCAGGAGGTCGATGACCGGAACCACTCTGCCTCTCATCTCCGAGACCCATTCTACTGAGGAAACACACGAAGGCCCATAAGACCGACCCATTGTTGGAAGTGCAAATCCACAATACACTTACGTGCAGTATCCCAATGACCATGGCGACACAGTCCCTGTCCGGGTCCTAGCATATGCTGGAGACACCCACCCACCCCCATCCCTGACCACCATAGACACACACGTCATCCCCTCAGGGATGGTGCAGGCTAACGACATATCCTGGGCACCCCGACCACCTGCCCGGGACCCTCACACAGCTGAGCTGACCACCACAACTGCCCACACAGAAAATCAAACACCACCCGCTATGGCAAAAACCTTGCCCTCCACCCCACCTCAAGACACACGACCAGCTACGGATTCTACCAGTACACCCCCGGTGGTGCTGCACAGGTCACAGAGGCAGAGGAAGCCACCTGACAAGTGGAACATTTAGGACTGGGTTTTGTTTTTTAAAAAGAAGTGAATGGAGTGATATTTACATACTCTGATGTGCTGTCCTGTGTATAAGTGGCTGGGCCGCCCACTGATGAATCAATCCCCTGTAAACCCTTCCCCTGTGACCTGACGATATAGGTCCACCTCCCTACCCCCTTCCATTCATTCCAGTACATGGAGATGGCACAGCTGATATCTAATGCCTGTCGTTCCTTCCTTGGTCTTTGGAGTCAATTGCGTATCAATTGTGGCACGATTATTTGTAGAAATCTCTGGTTCATCATGAGGGGGTGGGATTCAACCCAAACCCATCTATGACTGGGAAGATGGATTCATTCTCAACGCTAAATCCAGGGAAAATCACACGAATTTGGGAATCCAATCGGCATCTGGCATTTTCTGGGAATGTGTGGGATTCCCCGTGGATTCTTTCTCCACGTGTGTCCCAGTCCCATTCCTCACTCTCACCTGCCAATCCACGGCAGAGTTGGAATTCAGGTCTTCCATATCAGTTCTGAGGTCTGTGGTCAAAATGTACTGGTCTCTTGTTTTACGTGAAAGACGTTTAAGAGATAAGGCGGATCACAATGAGACCGGGACCAGCACCGGCCTCAGAGAATTTAACAGTGTCTGAGCTGGGAAACCACAAGGAACACCCGAGAATCCGCACTCCAGACGAGTAAACCGGTGCTGGGAACTGTGCTCCCGTCTACTGTTTGTGCTGAGAAGGTGCAGAGGGGAACATTGTATCAGAGAGACTGTGTTCAAGGGGCGGTGACTTTGACTGGAGTCTCTGTGTTTTTGGATCCGACCTTAGCGCCGGATTTGCCGGCCCCTCCTGTGAAAGATGACAAGATTTTCCTGTTACCGGATAGCGCCGACCCCCTGTTTAGTGCTGAAGTGGGAATGAACGACAAAGTTTTGGTTAGTTTTAATATTTCTGTCGGAAAGCAGGAAACATGTCAGTGATTGAGGGAGAGAACGCGGTCGGTGTTGCAATGAAACGGGTTTAAACGGGAAGTGTCTCATTGAATTCGGATCAAAATCCCTTGACAACAAACATTCGGTCCTCGGAGACAGTCGAGGGTGAGTCCGGGACTCCGGGGTTTCCGATGTTAATAGGAATGGGAGAATTTTGGAGGGGACAGAAACACAGAGAGGCGGTGGTGGCGGGAGCTGACAGCAGGATGTCTCCGCCCCGTCCGCTCGCTGCCTTTAAGTTGCTCTGTGCCACCGCTTCCCGCTTCATTTCTCACTCAGTTCTGAAACTCGGGGAGAAATTGTGAGAGTCGCCGACATGACCGAGACCGCAGCGGCCGAAGCGGCTCCTCCTGCCACTCCCGGCGCCCAAACCAAGGCTCCCAAGAAGAAGAAGGCAGCTGCCCGGCCCAAGCCAGCCGGTCCCAAGCTGGGCGATCAGATCGACAAGATTGTGGCGGATTGCCGCGAGCGCGGGGGGATGTCCTACTTCGCCATAAAGAAGGCTCTGGCCGACGGCGGCGTCGATGTGCGCAAGTCCGCCTCGCACATCAAGACGAGCATCAAGAGGAAATTGGACAGCGGCCTCCTGGTTCAATGCAAAGGCTCGGGCTTGTCGGGTCACTTCAAGGCCGGGAAGAAAGAAAGGACAGTGACATTGGCAAAGAAAGCGAAGAAACCAGCGGCCACGGCGTCGAAGTCCAGGAAGTCGGTGGCAAAGAAATCTTCGGCCAAAAGACCAGTCACCAAGAAACCTCCCTCCAAGAAACCCGCGGCCAAGAAATCTCCCAGCAAGAAACACGGCGCCAAGAAACCAGCGGCTAAAAAGACGACGGCCAAGAAACCAGTGGCCAAGAAGGCGACCCCGAAGAAGATCAAGAGCCCCCCGAAGGCCAAAGTCACCAAGGTGAAGGCGACCAAAAAGGTTGTAAAATCCAGGGCCCGGCCAAAATCTAAACCCAAGGCAGCGGCCAAGAAGTAAAAGAAAAAGCTCAATGTGTAAAGTCCTGACCCCAACGGCTCTTCTCAGAGCCACTCACATCCCTCAGTGAAGAGCTGCTACCCAGTCACGTCACTCCTGTCCCGGAACCACGTTCACATTCCAGCGGGGAATCATTCACGTCAAGCCTCGGTAACTCCACCACATTCTCTGCACCCGCCCGGTCCCCAGTGTCCAAACAAAATCCAGAGAACGGGGTGTCCGGGACAGGCCTCACTCGGTCTCCTTAAATGCTTCCAAGCCTCAGATTTCTGAAAAGGAGGGGATGAAGGTTACGGGAAAATGGTGCCGAGTCTAAATGCGGATTAGCTCTGATCTAATTGAATAGCGTAGCAGTATCGACGGGCCGAATAGCCGTCTCCTGCTCCTAATTTTAATGTACCCTTGACTCCTTACCATTTTAACGAAGAGGCAGCGCTTCAGCGGGAATATCACCGTCAGTTCATTGTCACGGCGCTTATTTAAAGAATTTCAGAAAATCGGGAAAAATGTAACCCCGTGTGTGTTGTTCGCGGTCGCTGTTTCTGTTCTGCTAATAACGTTTGGAAATTAGCGATTTCCGGGGCCGGGGCGGAAGATGAGAGGCCGCTCTCTGCCCTGTCTGTCACTCTGACTCTGTCTCCTCCCCTCCCCTTCACTGCGTGTCCTCAGCCAGGTCGGGGCGCTGTGTATAAAAGGGGTCGGCAGCGGTGGGGCTGCCATTGATCATCGACTTCAGTGAGTGGGACCATGTCTGGCAGAGGAAAAGGCGGTAAAGGTCTGGGCAAAGGCGGAGCCAAGCGGCACCGTAAAGTACTTCGTGATAACATCCAGGGCATCACCAAACCCGCTATCCGCCGCCTGGCTCGGCGTGGCGGAGTCAAGCGCATCTCGGGGCTGATCTATGAGGAGACTCGCGGGGTGCTGAAGGTTTTCCTGGAGAATGTGATCAGGGATGCCGTCACCTACACCGAGCACGCCAAGCGCAAGACGGTTACCGCCATGGATGTGGTGTACGCTCTGAAACGCCAGGGCCGCACTCTCTATGGCTTCGGCGGCTGAACTCCATCCTTTCTCCACACAACAAAACAAAGGCTCTTCTAAGAGCCACCCACCGCCTCACAGAGGGAGCTACTGCAACGGGCACGAATTGGGATGAAACTATTAACTGTTGAAATTTTTTCTTCCGTGCATTTTAATCAAACCACAATAATTCATGATCAGGTCTTGTCTGACGAGGAAAGATTATATGTCGACGTTTATGGTGGATCTCCAGCTGAGGTTTCCCTCGAGGCGAACTCCTCTCTGACCTGCACAACGATTTATAATGCGGTGTCGCTAAAACGGCCTGGAAACTCCTTCCCGGGACCAGGCGCTTTTCTCCAGCCTCAGGGAGATCTCCTTAGATTCAGCAATGGTTCAGTTCATACACACTGGTTGAATGAGAAAATTCACTGATATTTAAAATGAATTTGATATTATGAGTTATAATTAGGGAGAATTGATTTCAATCAAATAGTTTTCCAAACTTGACGGCGATTTGAAAATAAACTACAGACAATTGCACTGCAGCCTGAATTTCAGTCACAAACGCAAAAGGCTGGCGAGTAAGTTCGGCGCTCAAGTCGGGTACCGGCATTGTTTCGAACAGTTTCCTTTCTCCCCTGCCGGCCGCTCCAGTTCCCGTTCTCCCCCGCCAGCTGTTCTCGCCCCCGCCGGCCGCTCCAGCCCTGCAGTTCCCGCGCTGACAGCCCAGCCACCTGCCCCTGCCCTGACGTCCTGTGACTGCATTCAGATGACTTGTGAGGCCACTGTACTGCGGTGATTATCCGTGCCTCCTGCACATTCACGTGGCCTCCCAACAGCCGCATATTGCCAAAATATGCGGATTTACAAGTGGGGCAATTGACCATCCTCCCGCCGCTGCAGACCTGAAACAGCCCCGTGAGTCGCAAGGCCAATCACAGCCCCGGAACACGTTCATTGCCATCTCTGCTCCAGCCATTCAGAGAGGTGGGCGGATCTTCACCAACTGTTTATAAGTCCGAGCCTGAGTCGGTTTCATTATTCCAGTCCTGGTATCTCAGATTGTATTCTCACTGTTGAAGCGGAGTGGACCGGACCAAGCAGAAGGTGCGGGAATCGACCATAGGGAAAATGCCCTACAAGAAATTGGCCACCAAAGCAGTGCGCAAGAGCGCTCTGGCCATGGGTGGAGTGAAGAAGCCTCATTGCTACTGACCTGGCACTGTGGTTCTGAGGGAGATCCGGTGCTACCAGAAATACACTGAGCTGTTGATCTGCAAACTGCTCTTCCAGTGCTTGGTGAGGGAGATCGCTCAGGACTTTAAAAAGATGGACTTGCACTGCCAGAGCTCAGCTGTCATGGCCCTGCAGGAGGCAAGTGAGGCTTACCTGGTGGGGCTCTTTGAGGGCACCAACCTGTGCACTAAGTGTGTCACTATCATACTTAATAACATCCAGCTGGCCCGCTGCATCTGTGGGAATCGCGCCTGAACTCTGCATCAAGCACCACTAACAGCTCTTCAGAGCCACAATCCTAGCAGATTAGAGAGTTGTGACAGTCCCTGATGTCTTATTGTATTTCGAGCCCATCTGTTAAAACTGCAGCTCAGTGTTTTTTCATGGGCTTTTGTATGAAAACCTCAATGCTTCTCGTCCCCTCAAAACCCTCTGAACTTAGTCTGCATATGTTAAATGGGACCTTGTGATGGACGAACAAAGTCCTAACCGATTACATTTAACGCCGCAGAATCAACTACACAGTCCTGTCACACCACGGGGCCCCTGGCCTTTACTCTCCCTTCCGTCTGGTGGTCCTGGAATGAGAATACCCACACACCCCTGTATACGTCCAGATACTTCTTGTCTGCAAGGATTTCTCCGCTTTAGGGTTTAGCCAAATAAACGTCATCCTGTGTCGAGATATGAACTGTGGATCAGTTCTTAGATCTTAATTCTGTTCCGCTCCTGACCATTCTCCATTCAATTCGGCCCAGAAACTCGCCCATAATTGTTTATAACAATTTCATACAGTTCTTTCGCTGGGCTCTCCCCAGCCCAGTCAGATCTTCCACAGACATTGTGAGTGGTTCTGAAAAGTGCCTTTGGTCACTGGGTTCCTTCATTCCGCATCACTTATTAGGTCCGCCGGTTTTCTTAGGCAATAACATAGTCTGAATATTGTGCAGCACCCGCCCTGAGCAATGGTCACCCCTCCCAGCAGCTTGTTGAGTTCCTCGTCATTGCGGATGGCCAGCTGCAGGTGTCTGTGTGCAGTGTATGATGGTGGGGTCAATCTGTACATGTCACCTCTGTGTGCAGTGTGAGAGGTTGTGGTCATTCTCTATCTGTAATCTCTGGGTGCAGTGTGAGAGGATGGGGTCATTCTCTATCTGTAATCTCTGGGTGCAGTGTGAGAGGGTGGGGTCATTCTCTATCTGTAATCTCTGGGTGCAGTGTGAGAGGGTGGGGTCATTCTCTATCTGTAATCTCTGGGTGCAGTGTGAGAGGGTGGGGTCATTCTCTATCTGTAATCTGTGTGCAGTGTGAGAGGTTGTGGTCATTCTCTATCTGTAATCTCTGGGTGCAGTGTGAGATGGTGGTTTCATTCTCTATCTGTAATCTCTGGGTGCAGTGTGAGAGGATGGGGTCATTCTCTATCTGTAATCTCTGGGTGCAGTGTGAGAGGGTGGGGTCATTCTCTATCTGTAATCTCTGGGTGCAGTGTGAGAGGGTGGGGTCATTCTCTATCTGTAATCTCTGGGTGCAGTGTGAGAGGGTGGGTCATTATCTGTAATCTCTGCGTGCAGTGTGAGAGGGTGGGGTCATTCTGTACGTCACCTCTGGGGACAGTGTGAGAGGGCGGGGTCATTCTGTACCTGTCACCTCTGGGAACAATGTGAGAGCGGGGCATCATTCTGTTCCTGTCACCTCTTGGTGCGTGTGAGGGAAGATGGAGTGACCCAAGTTCAAATGGTTTAAAAAGTGACAATCCTGCAGTGTTCATACTAAACGCTGAACTTTATTTACACACGACACAAATATGCAACACACATACCCACATGGACACCTGTAATGCCCTGTTACAAGTGAACTAAACTGTATCCATGATATTTCGGCGCTTCCGTGTATTTACTTCAGGTTCAGCGGCTGCATTTGCTTGTATTTCTCTGATTGACACCCGTCCGCACGCTGCAGCTGTCAATCTGTTCATGGGGCGGGGCTAACGGCAATGAGTGGCACTGATTGGCTAGTAGGAGCGTTTGTTAGGACGTACTTTCCTGTCTGCCCACCCGCCGCCATTTTGAAGCGGGGTCCATGCTATTGTGCGTCCTTCTCCAACAGGTTCCACTTTGCAGCCGCCAACTTCCAGGTTTGTGTGTCCCCATCACCTCACTCTGTCCTCACTCGGCTCCCGGACGTCGCCGTCTTTGCACCTAATCACAGCCATGCCCAAGGCTCCAGCTCTGGGGATCAGGAGGAGCACTAGCAGGGCTCCCCAGGGTCCTAAATAATTAGTGATCTCACCAGGGAATAATTTTCTTACACTTTTGGATGGGCCAAATATATTTCTCATTGTTTGCAAATCATTGATTTCATTTGAAATGTTATCTTCTCAATCTGGAATCAGCGTCACCACCTGTCAAATTTAGTTGTTTTTTAAAATTTATACATATATGTTCGGGCACTAAGGACTGCAGTGGAACGGAGGGATCTCGGAATTCAGATACATAATTCGCTGAAAGTATTGTCACAGATGGATTAGGTTGTAAAGAGAGCTGTTGGCATATTGGCCATAAATTGAGTGTGGAGCTGGCATGTAATGGTAAAATTTATCATACATTTATGAGGCCAAATTTGGAGCATTGTGTGCAATTTTGGTCATCTAGCTACACAGAAAAGATATTGTTAGAAATAGAATTACCTTTAAAGAAATTGCTCGAGACAAAAATTGAGAACAAAGAACATTTATTAAGGAACAATGCAAAGTTGGGTGCTTCCCCTTACCATGGGAATACACACATACACTGGGGCTCACCCAACTTTTATACAGTTGATTTCAGTATAGGAATACCCTCCCCCTTACATTCTTCTGCCTCCTGCTGGAGAGGTTTGCCATTAGGCAATCCTGCCTGCCTACCTGCTGTTTCTGTGCACTTGGTGGACCAGGGGGTATCCTGTCGGTGTCCCTTCATGTTATTGTCCTTATTCACACCTTCCTGTTTCTCGGAGCTACAGTCTCTTGATATGCAGAGTTCGCTAATCCTGTCTAGGGTTAACTAATTTAATATGTAGAACTTTGTAAATCTATGTAAGGTTAACTAATTAGATATGTAGAACTTGGTACTTCTGTCTAGGGCTAGGAGACCCTTATCTCATCCAGACTACCTCAACTTCCTACACTCTATTGTTCCTTACTGCTCCTTATCTTATTCATATGGTGGGCTCATTGATCTTGTCACAAAGACTAGAAGATTCTTATCTTAAATGTGCTGACTCTGCTTTCCTGCATCCTAATTCCCAAGCTCATCCTGTTTGTACTGGTTACATTCATTTACTAATGTATGAATTTTAGTTTCCTTCATGTTCATAATTTTAGATCAGTTTTCTCATCTCTCACAATCCTCACTTTTCTTTTAGATCAGTAATACTGATCTCTCACCATGATCAGTGTTACTGATCTTAGGGTTACTGGTCTCAGTGTTACTGATCCCTCCCCATCCTCACTTTTCTTTTAGATCAGTATTACTGATGTTGTAAAGTGCAAGATGTTGTATTTCCCAGCTGGTCAATAACCGAATTGCAGTCTCTGTGTCGTTGGATAGAGTTAGGGAAACATAGTTTCTTTGGGGTATAGTGTTCTGACGAGGGGTTCGATTAATTAAAAACTGCAGCCAAGTCTTGAGGCAGGGGAGCACCATAAAGGTCAGAGTAGCGAGTCCAGCTGCTATAAAGGTTGTGAGTATCAGACTCCAGTTTTTATTAAAGAGTCTAGTCCATCCCACATCAGTCTGAGGTTGCCAAGTCTGAACATGGGCATGGGCAGATTCTCGTCGAAGTCCTGAAGCAGTGTCTTTAACCGCCTGACTTTTGTAAGCATTGTCCTTAACCAGTCTTTCAGAAACGCTGCCTTCAGCAGCCAACGAGTAATCAAGAGCCAGGCGGTTTTGTTGAACTGTGGCTCTGTCGTTTTTCTTCAGCCCCTAAATTCAGGGCCATTGCTCTCTGTTTGATGATAATGCCCAAGGTTGTTTGGAGTCTGATTAAACGATTTAAATGCCAAGCAGCTTTAGCGTTCTGTAGCAGCTTACGTAGTTTACAACTGGAACTCCCCTTAACGAGGTGGTGCTTATCATTTTGAATGTCTGAGGGACCCAAAGGATGTTTGAGAAGAGACCAAGCTGGGGAGGGTTGTTTCTTATCGTTTAACCTGTGTGTTGCAGCTTGTCTGCTAACATTAGCATGAGTATCATTGAACTTGTGAGTGCAAGCCTGTTTGTGTATATTAGCATATGTATTAACTCTCTCTCTGCGACATGTACAATCCTGACTACCATTCTGTCTGTATTTGTCCCACCATGTCCTTTGTGCTATCGCTTTAAAACTCCTGTCTTTAATACCTGTGTAGGCTAAGATACAAATTAGATGTACTCCACTAAAGCTGTTCAGTTCCCCTGGTCCATGTTGGAATCCCTTGTTAACCCATACCCCACTATGACTATACATTAAATCTATGCCCTGTCTACATTCTAAAGGTAAATAATTGTCACCTCTGCTGCCCCTATCCCAGGAAGACTTAATACATTGTGAGTAATTAAGTGATGTCCCAGAAATGGAGAAGCAACAATTAAACAATACAATAAATGGTAAAAACAACATTACGGCACTTTTTCACGGCGTAGTGTAACTTTCAGGTCAGAAGGAAGAGGGACTGCACGCCAGGTGGAGGGTAGATTATCAATGTTGTTATTCTGTGGTTCAGTAGCTGGTTTAATTCGTTGGATGTGGCTCCAGCCTTTTTCTTTCGTTCGCACGGCAGTGTCTGTAATCAAAAGTACACAATAGGGGCTATCCCAGACAGGTTTCTGTTGGTGATGTTGGCATGCTTTTACATATAACCAATCACCAGATTTAATAAAATGAATAACAATCTGACTTTTCTTTGTGTTAGTGTAAAAATTGTAAAATGAAACACAAACCATATTTCCATGGGTTTTGAATATATTAGACCTTATTCAAATGCAGTTGGAGCTGCTTGTCTGTATGAGGCAACCAACCTGCAATTTGTTAGAGTGAGTACATAACAGATATTGCAGCACAAGAGCCCCTGCGAGAGAACTTGAAACATATTCAACCTTTAGTTCTGCCTTAAGTAAAATGCCTGTGCCACAGCTCACAGGAGCTGGCCTTATTTAAAACAGTCTGTAAAACAGGCACCAAAAAAATTTAAAAGATGTTCTTATGAAGATTGCACACATAATCATTTAAGTACAGGCTAGTTTCTATTATATTCCACTTAAAAGTTCTGCTGCATGAATCCTGGAGCTTGTGGAGTCATTATTGAATCAAGAAATATTGGTGCTATGCCAATCTCATTCTAACATGCCAATTTCTCCAGTCCTTAAGTCAAGATGTACTGAATAGCATCTGGTACAAGATCTGTGAGTTATTAATGATATTATTATTCTTATGCACCCAATTGTTCTGAACTATGCCACCAATTTAAATCATATTCCACCTATGGCAGTACTCACACAGCACCATAGACCAGTTCGCAGGTTTATTTCTCCATTAAACTAAATCCCGTCGCGCAGGGTTTACCTCCATGATTATTTACAATGTAACTTCCGCACTACCGGATTTAAATATAAACCTGATGAATGGGGGGGGAAGTTATCATGAATTAAATAACAGCGGCAATACAGAGAAATTGTGCTGAGGCATTAATTTCACTCCGGAGGAAAATGCACCAGAGAAATGAATGATTAAACTTATGGGAATCCCCAGAGGTATCTTTATTCTCCAGAGGTGGGCGATCTTTAAACTCACGGACCTTGACTGCTGAATGTGTAGAAGAAATGTACTAAATCTGTTGATAGGGCTCCATACCTCTAACTGCAAGACAAGAGCCTGAAACCTCAATTTCAAGTGCCACAGTGCACTTAAAGGGACATGCACACTCCCCCTTCAACTGGCTGATCCAGCCACTTTACACATCAGATCCTTTCTTTATCTTACATACACTTAAAATAAGACGTGTAGAACTCACCCTATTTGCGCAAACATTTCTCCCTGCAAATGTTATAACATCACTCAACTCTCAGGTACTCACTGTGCAAAATCACATTTGAATACAATTTATTTCATAAATTGGAATTAACTGGTAGTTAAATTTGCTCATTCTACAGTATTGATAAATGATCATTTATGACATTTAAATTTTAGCATGAATTTTAATCAATATTGGTCAGTGACTGAAGTGGGAAGTCGTGATTTATGAAATTATCTCTGGTTTCTACTCTCCCACTCCCTGCACTTCTCCCAACATTCAGGAGCTGGCACACAGTCCCTGCCTTTTTTCATGTTACTCATCTACTATTCCTTTAACTGCTTGCATCAAAATGTTAGCCTTTGCTTTCTGCTTATCCTCAGATGTCTGGACAAATGCTTTTTGTGCGATCTGTAGAAGCTGGGTTATTCCCTGCTCATGCCAATTTTCTGTCTTTTGTAATTTTCTTCTAATGTCTGGGGCTGAGTTGGTAACAAAACCTGTTAGTACCAATTGTTCCCCTGCTGGGGATTCTATGTGGAGACCCCCATATTGTATATATATTTGGTCCCAAAAATTGATCTAACTGTTCGGCACATCCCTGGGGATCTTCTATCAGGGAGGTCAGTTCTTTCTTAAAGTTACGCACTTCAGTACTGGTCAGGGGCACATTTACGAAACCGAGACCCTCTCCCACCGGAACTTTTCGCAGTGGTCTCATCCAGTTGGTTTCTGGCTTATTAGGTCTGGGTTCCTGCTCCCTGGGAAATGAATCAAAGGGTTCTACCCTTTCTTCCTGAAGAGTCTCACACTGTTCAGAATTAAAGTTACCTCTCTCTTCTGTCAACAGAGGTGGTAATCAAGTGCTTTGTGAGCGAGTCATCATACCACTCCTATTCTCTTCTCTTTTCTCTAGCTGTGGGGGAAGAGGGGAAGGTGCAGAAGGGTAGGGCATAGGAGGGGGAGGAAAGATAGGAGCCGGCAGAGGAGGAACATAAGGTGGAGGGAGGGAATGTAGCACATCCCACCCTTGTGGCTCAGGGACAAAAGGTTCCTCCTCTCTCTTGTCCTTGTACTCTTTTTCTTTCAAAACCAATTTATCACACGATCCCCTGAGCCAGCAGGCTTCATATTCCCTGCTCTCTAGGTTATCTCTCTGGTTTTGATAGAGCCAGATGTTCAAAGCTTGACACATCCAGTCATCCTCGGATCCAAACTTTGGCCAGTACACGGAGCTCCCTTTAATCGGGTATTTAACCCAGTCCCTACAACAATACCTGACCATGGTCAGTTTGTCCTTTCCACGGGTCCTTCCCGTGCCCCACTCAGATAACATCAACCCGGGCGGGCTGTACGTAGTTATCTGATTCTCACATCCTTTTACCAGGACTCTCTTCCTTGCTACCCATACTTCCCATACTGATAGGCAAGTAAAATTCCTCTTACCGGGTTCCGGTAGCAAGGCTCTAACGCGCTTCCTTCCGTCGTTTGTTCTCAATGCCTCTTCTCGGATATCACTCGCTTCTTCCACTGACCAGCCACCCGTCGTCCGTGAGTCCAGCTGAATCAGCTGGGGTGCACCTACTCTCGTCGTCGGGCACTCTGTCAGTGGAGGGAGTGTGATCCCGGACGAGTCCCCATTTGTTAGAAACAGAAGTACCTTTAAAGAAATTGCTCGAGACAAAAATTGAGAACAAAGAACATTTATTACAACAACAATGCAAAGTTGGGTGCTTCCCCTTACCCTGGGAATACACACATACACTGGGGCTCACCCAACTTTTATACAGTTGATTTCAGTATAGGAATACCCTCCCCCTTACGTTCTTCTGCCTCCTGCTGGAGAGGTTTGCCATTAGGCAATCCTGCCTGCCTACCTGCTGTTTCTGTGCACTTGGTGGACCAGGGGATATCCTGTCGTTGTCCCTTCATGTTATTGTCCTTATTCACACCTTCCTGATTCTCGGAGCTACAGTCTCTTGATATGCAGAGTTCGCTAATCCTGTCTAGGGTTAACTAATTTAATATGTAGAACTTTGTAAATCTATGTAAGGTTAACTAATTAGAATGGGCAACTAATTAGTTGCCCATTCAGAGCCAGCTCTTCAGCGCTTGACGTCCTGCTTTGCGGAAACTGCCAAAATGTTTGGCCTGGAAGTCAGCCTGAAGAAAACTGAGGTCCTCCATCAGCCAGCTCCCCACCATGACTACCAGCCCCCCCACATCTCCATCGGGCACACAAAACTCAAAACGGTCAACCAGTTTACCTATCTCGGCTGCACCATTTCATCAGATGCAAGGATCGACAATGAGATAGACAACAGACTCGCCAAGGCAAATAGCGCCTTTGGAAGACTACACAAAAGAGTCTGGAAAAACAACCAACTGAAAAACCTCACAAAGATAAGCGTATACAGAGCCGTTGTCATACCCACACTCCTGTTCGGCTCCGAATCATGGGTCCTCTACCGGCACCACCTACGGCTCCTAGAACGCTTCCACCAGCGTTGTCTCCGCTCCATCCTCAACATCCATTGGAGCGCTTACACCCCTAACGTCGAAGTACTCGAGATGGCAGAGGTCGACAGCATCGAGTCCACGCTGCTGAAGATCCAGCTGCGCTGGATGGGTCACGTCTCCAGAATGGAGGACCATCGCCTTCCCAAGATCGTGTTATATGGCGAGCTCTCCACTGGCCACCGTGACAGAGGTGCACCAAAGAAAAGGTACAAGGACTGCCTAAAGAAATCTCTTGGTGCCTGCCACATTGACCACCGCCAGTGGGCTGATAACGCCTCAAACCGTGCATCTTGGCGCCTCACAGTTTGGCGGGCAGCAACCTCCTTTGAAGAAGACCGCAGAGCCCACCTCACTGACAAAAGGCAAAGGAGGAAAAACCCAACACCCAACCCCAACCAACCAATTTTCCCTTGCAACCGCTGCAATCGTGTCTGCCTGTCCCGCATCGGACTTGTCAGCCACAAACGAGCCTGCAGCTGACGTGGACTTTTTACCCCCTCCATAAATCTTCGTCCGCGAAGCCAAGCCAAAGAACTAATTAGATATGTAGAACTTGGTACTTCTGTCTAGGGCTAGGAGACCCTTATCTCATCCAGACTACCTCAACTTCCTACACTCTATTGTTCCTTACTGCTCCTTATCTTATTCATATGGTGGGCTCATTGATCTTGTCACAAAGACTAGAAGATTCTTATCTTAAATGTGCTGACTCTGCTTTCCTGCATCCTAATTCCCAAGCTCATCCTATTTGTACTGGTTACATTCATTTACTAATGTATGAATTTTAGTTTCCTTCATGTTCATAATTTTAGATCAGTTTTCTCATCTCTCACAATATCAATAAGATTGAAAAAGTGCAGAAAAGATTTACTAGGACTTCAGGAACTGAGTTACAAGGATAGGTTTAACAGGTAAAGACTTCATTCCCCAGAATGTAGAAGATTATGGGGAGATTTGATAGAGGTATTTAAAATTATAAGTCAGAGTAAATGAGGATAGGCTTTTTCCACTTAGGGTACATGAGACGGAAATAAAGGACATGGGTTAAGAATGAAAGGTGATAAGTTTAGGGAAACATGATGGGGAACTTCACACAGGAGTGGGTGGGAGTGTGGAACGAATTGCCAACTGAGATGGTGAATGTGGGCTCAATATTAACATTTAAGAAGAAGTTGGACAGGAACATGGATGGAAGAGATATGGAGGGCTGTGGACTGGATGAAGGTCTGTGGGATTAGGTGATTAAAAAGGTTTGGCACAGACTAGAAAGGCCAAAGTGGCCTGTTTCTGTGCTGTCATGTTCTATGGTAACGGGCGATTTGGCCCACAAGTCTGTGCCACCCAATTTATACCCAATTAACTGACACCCATGGTACATTTCAAATCCATCCTGTTTCTATTTCATACTTTAAAGGTGGTCAGTCTGTGGCCTTTCCAAATAGCTGTTAAAATCTGGAATTCATTAGTGACCTGGTTTGCGAATGCTATCAAGGTATAGATAACATTACCTATGAGTTTGGAGACACTGTGATTGTAGAAAAAACACACAGAAATGCTGGAGAGACTCAGCCTGTCTCGTAGCATCCAGAGGAGGTAAAGATATAACCAACATTTCGGGGCTCAGTCCTTCAGGAATAAGCAGAGAACAGAAAGGCTCAAAATAAAGACAAGGCTGGCTGGGAGAGAAGTCCAGAATAACAAAAGGATATTGGATATGATAAATGGAAGGGTGAGAATTGTGAAAGGAGACAGAGGGAAAGGAAAGAGAGAGAGGCAGAGTTAGGGAAAGGCACAGGGTATGAAGGGGAGGTGTGGGGGGATTTAACAAAAAACAGAAAGGTCGATGTTAATGCCATCCACTTACTTATGCAATCAACTAAGAAAGTTACTTCATGCCAAGGGAATAACAAGATTTCCCATTTTTCTCCATGTGAAATTGTCTAATGAAACGATTCTATGATATAGAATCAAGCCATCTCTTTTTCCATGAAATTTGTGGCATCAAATTTTCCTCTGCATGTGGGAATGGTGTCACATTTCATGTTCTGTTAAATCATAGATGTCATTTGATTCATAGAACACTACAGTATAATACAGGCATTTTGGTTTTCAGTGTTGTGCCCCAACCCATAATAGTCCCTTTAATAAGTACAGGTGCTCCCCTACTTACGATGGTGCGACGTGATTTTTCTACATTACAGTGGTTCAAATCCACGCTTTCAGTTTCGAATTCTGATCTGCTCCCACGCTTGCGATTTGTGGTACACTAGTCTCTTGCGATGCTGACTCAACCATACTCGCAGTCTTTGTAGCAATCACACAAATGAGTGAAATTGATGACCCTGTCGCTTTAGCATTTCCACCATCCACCAATTAATTTGAGTTCAATGCTTCAAACATTTTTCATGTCCAGTGTGCTTTCAACTGTGTAGATTAATGTATTTTTTCAGTGTGTTATAAAGGTATTCAAAATTTAGTTCTAAAAATTGATAGATGCGGTATTCTTTATCAACTTACGATTTTATGACCTATGATGGGTTTACTGGAACATAACCCCATCATATGTTGAGGAGCACCTGTTCAAAACCCTCCCTATTATGGTGCCTTATTGTTAGGAATTAAAGTACCTTTAAAGAAATTGCTCGAGACAAAAATTGAGAACAAAGAACATTTATTACTACAACAATGCAAAGTTGGGTGCTTCCCCTTACCCTGGGAATACACACACATACTGGGGCTCACCCAACTTTTATACAGTCAATTTCAGCATCAGAATGCCCTCCCCCCTTACATTCTTCTGCCCCCTGGATGGGTTTGGCATAGGCAATTCTTCCTGCCTACGTGCAACTTCAGTATACTTGGAGGACCAGGGGGTATCCTGTCGGTGTCCCTTCATGTTATTGTCCTTATTCACACCTTCCTGATTCTCGGGGCTACAGTCTCTTGATATGCAGAGTTGACTCATTCTATCTAGGGTTGGCTAATTTCATATGTATAAATCTGTGTATGGTTAGCTAATTAGAAATGTATGACTTGGTACTTCTGTCCAGGGCTAGGAGACCCTTATCTGATCCAGACTACCTCAACTTCCTACATTCTATTGTACCTTACCATTCCTTATCTTAGTCCTATGGTCTTGTCACAAAGGATAGAAGATTCTTATGTTAATCGTGCTGACTCTGCTTTCCTGCATCCTAAGCCCCAAACTTATCCTGTTTGAACTGGTTTCAGCCATTTTACTGATGAACTTTAGTTTCTTCAATGTTCATAATTTTAGGTCAATTTTCCCATCTCTCACAATCCTCACTTTTCTTTTAGATCAGTAATACTGATCTTTCACCATGATCAGTGTTACTGATCTTTGGTTACTAGTGTCAGTGTGACTGATCCCCCCCCCCCCCTTTCCTCACTTTTCTTTTAGATCAGTAACACTGATCTTTCAAGTGTAAGGTGTAGTTTTACCCAGCTGGTCAATAACCGAATTGTAATGTCTGTGTAAAGTCTTTAGGTAGGGGAGCACCATGGAGGTCAGGGGAGTGAGTCCAGCTGCTTATTAGGGTTTGGAGTATCAGGCTCCAGTTCTCAGTAAAGAGTCTAGTCCATCCCATACGTTGAAATATGGAAGCAGTGTCTTTGAAGCACACGACCTTTGTAAGTGTTGTCCCGACGAAGTCTGTGAGAGGCGCTGCCTTCAGCAGCGAACGAGTCGCAGTCTATGAGAAGCGCTGCCTTCAGCAGCGAACGAGTCGCAGTCTATGAGAAGCGCTGCCTTCAGCAGCGAACGAGTCGCAGTCTATGAGAAGCGCTGCCTTCAGCAGCGAACGAGTCGCAGTCTATGAGAAGCGCTGCCTTCAGCAGCGAACGAGTCGCAGTCTATGAGAAGCGCTGCCTTCAGCAGCGAACGAGTCGCAGTCTATGAGAAGCGCTGCCTTCAGCAGCGAACGAGTAGCAGTAGTCAGGCGGTTCCGTTTGATTGTGGCTAGTATCTGATGTCCCCTTCAGCCCCGAACCCTAGGGCCACCGATCTCCGAAGGCTGTTTGGAGCCTGATATTAAAGTGTCAAGCAGCTCACGTTGTTGGAAACTGGTGCTCCCTTTCATGGGGTGATGAAAAGAGACCAAGCTGGGGGGGGATTGTTTCTTGTGATTTAACTGTGTGTTGCAGCTTGTCTGCTAACATTCATTGAACTTGTGAGTTGCAGCCTGTCTGTGTACATTAGCATATGTGTCAACTCTCTCTCTCTCTGCTACATGTACAATCCAATGTCCTTTGTGAGGATTTTGACACCCTGCACTCTACTTCGCTCCTTTCCACGTTATATAACCACCAGATGAGCAGCAGCTCCCTGAAAACAGGTGTTCCCCTTCAGGGATGCTCAGAGAGAGAGAGCCAGGTGGGGGATTATGTGTCTCGTGGTTGTGTGAAGTGTCTGTTTGTTTTGCGGTTAGCTTGTTAGTTTCCCCCTTTGTGTGAAATGTACATTGTTTATTTTGCGGTTAGTCTGTGTACACAGGTGCCTCACTGTGTGACTGCCTATCCCCACTGTGTTTCCCTGATCCGTATTCTAAATACCTTGCCTCTATGCCCTCTCTAGCCTGTAAAACAGTACAATCTGTAACCTCTGCTACCCCTTCTCCAGAAGTACTTAAAACATCGAGAGTAATCCACTAAAGCTGTTTAATTCCCCTGGTCCGAATTGGGATCCCTTATATCCCATTATGACTATACATTAAATCTATGCCCTGTCTACATTCTAAAGGAGCTGAATTGTAACCTCTGCTGCCCCTATTCCAGGGGGGCTTAAAACATTAACGAACAATATTCCAAAGAAATTAGTAAAGAACAATGAAGAATACATGTAAGCTCATTAAAATACAATAAGAACTGAATAAAACACAAAAAATGTAAAGATCATTGAAAACTGCAATAAAACACAATAAGAACTGAATAAAACACAAGAAATGTAAAGCTCATTGAAAACTGCAATAAAACACAATAAGAACTGAATAAAACACAATAAATGTAAAGCTCATTGAAAACTGCAATAAAACACAATAAGAACTGAATAAAACACAATAAATGTAAAGCTCATTGAAAACTGCAATAAAACACAATAAGAACTGAATAAAACACAATAAATGTAAAGCTCATTGAAAACTGCAATAAAACACAATAAGAACTGAATAAAACACAATAAATGTAAAGCTCATTGAAAACTGCAATAAAATACAATAAGAACTGAATAATCAAAAGACAAGTAAAAAAAAAACAACAATAACTGAATAATCATAAAAAAATAACATTACGGCACTTTGTCACGGCGCAGTGTAAGTTTCAGGTCTGATGGATAAGGAACTGCACGCCAGGTTGGGGTTTGAATCTGTGTGTCGTGGTGTTGTGGTTCAGAAGCCGGTTTAACCCTTTGAATGTGGGTCCAGCCTTTTTCTCTTGTTCTTACTGCGGTGTCTGTAATTAAAAGTACACAGAAGGGACCATCCCAGGCAGGTTTTAGTTGATCTTCTTGCCATGCTTTTATATAAACCCAATCTCCAGGTTTAATAGAATGTATAGGAAAGTCTAAGGGTGGTGTTTGGGCTAAGAGTCCTTTTTGCTTTAAATCTTGGATGGAAGTAGAAAGTCCTCGTAGAAATTTAGAAATGTATTGGTCATTAGCTTCAGGAATGGGAGAATCAGTGTGATATCCCATAAATGGGAGTCCAAACATCATCTCATACGGTGAGACTGCGAGGTCTTTACGAGGTGCTGTCCTAATTCTAATCAGCGCTAACGGCAATGATTTAATCCAGGACAGACCAGTCTCTTCATGAAGTCGAGTGAGTTGGAGTTTCAATGTTTGATTCATACGCTCGACTCGCCCCGAGCTTTGGGGATGCCATGGGGTATGTAGTTGCCATTCTATTCCTAAGCTCTTGCAGACACCCTGTAGAATCTTAGAGGTGAAATGCGTACCTCTATCTGAATCAATGGTCTGCATCATACCGTATCGTGGAATGACACATTCAATAAGTATTCGGATGACAGTGTTGGCACGATCATTCGGGGTAGGAAAAGCTTCAACCCATCTTGTGAAATGATCGACCATGACAAGGAGGAATTTGTAAATACCAATCTTAGGAAGTTCAGTAAAGTCTATCTGTATGCGCTGGAACGGGCGGACGGCAATGTCGCGACCGCCAGGTATTACTTGGCGCATCGATTTCTTATTAATCCTTTGACAAATGGGACAAGATCGAGTAGCAGATTTAGTAATATTGTATATGCCAAGGCAGTGAAGGGAACGTGTAAAAGCATCTATAAGGGACTGGGTTCCCCAATGTGTTTGTTGATGTAACTGATCTATGATTTGGCGGGCTATGGCTTTGTTAATAACTTGCCGTCCGTCTGCTGTCCACCACAACCCGTCGGCAGTCTGGCAAAATCCTTGATCTCTCATTGCAACCTCTTCTTCCCGTGTAAAGATGGGATTCTTTTTAATCTCTATTGACGTGGGTAGGAGCTGGTATAAATGAATCCTTTCTGCTAATGCCGCCTGTTTGGCAGCTGCATCAGCCTGCCTGTTTCCTCTAGCTTCAGGACTGTTACCAGTCTGATGTCCACGTACATGTACAATGGCAATATCGGACGGGAGTGCTAAAGCCTCTAGGGATCGGGTGATCAACTGTTCGTGAGCTAACTTTTGTCCTTTGCCAGTTATCATCCCCCTTTCCTTCCATATCTTACCGAAGGTGTGGACTACACCAAAAGCATATTTAGAATCAGTGTAGATCGTTCCTACCTTGTTTTCTAGTTCGTGGAGTGCTCTACAGAGGGCATATAACTCACAGGATTGTGCTGACCAATGGCCGGGGAGGCGACCAGCTTCGATCACAAGTCCCTGTTTACCGTCCACTACGCTATACCCGCTATAGCGGGTACCTGCAATACAACGTGAAGAACCATCAATAAACAGTTTTTCCCCTTCAGTTAAAGGGACATCGGTTAGGTCTTCCCTAATTTTTGTCTGTAAGTCGATAACCTCTGAGCACGAATGTTCTAAAGTGTCCAAAGGCTGGTCATTAGCTGGGGAGATGAGGAAGGTTGCTGGGTTGAGAGTTTTGGTTGTAATTAAGGTCAAATCATTGCTGTCCATTAAGATCGTTTCGTATTTTAGGATTCTCGAATCCGTGAGCCACCTTCCAGCCCGCTGTAATAGAATATTGCGGACTGTATGAGGGGTATGCACTGTCATAGGGGCACCGAAAGTAATCTTTCGTCCTTCCTCTACCAAAATTGCAGTGGCTGCGACGGCTTGTATACATTCTGGCCAGCCGCGACAAACGGGGTCTAAAAGTTTTGACAGGAAAGCCACCGGTTGTCTATAGCCAGCCTTGCTCTGTGTGAGCACACCGGTGGCTGTTCCAGCTTTGGTATTAGTGTACAAATCAAAGGTTTTGTTTAGATCTGGCAACACTAAAACTGGGGCACTCGTTAGGCATCGTTTAACAAAGTTGAATTTTTCAATCTCTTCATCCGTCCAGTCAAGGGTTTGGGATGTTACACTGGAAATCTTGTCATAAAGAAATTTGACCAGAATCGAATAATTCTCTATCCATATTCTACAGAATCCCACTAACCCAAGGAATTTCCTGAGTTCTTGAGTATTTTTGGGAGGGGGGATCTGTATAATACCAGTTATTCTTTCTGGGCTAATTTTCCTGGTTCCTTGACTAACTAGATGACCTAAGTATTTGACCTCAGTTTGCACAAATTGTAATTTAGACTCACTGACTCTCAGACCTTTCTTCTCCAGAAAGTTTAAAAGTGCCACTGTGAAATCTTTAGCTAATTCCTGTGTTCTTGCAGTAATTAGCAAGTCATCCACATACTGTATGAGTTGGCAATTTTCAATCTTAGGAGCTTCATCTAATACCCGCTCTAAGACTTGACCAAATAAATTGGGTGATTCGGTAAAGCCTTGGGGAAGGACTGTCCACCGGTATTGGTTTTTACGGCCAGTAAAGGGGTTCTCCCATTCAAAGGCGAACATGTCTCTGCTTTCTGTGGCCAATGGACAAGTCCAGAATGCATCCTTTAAATCAATGACACTAAACCATTGATTATGGGAGTCAATTTTACTCATGATGGTATACGGGTTGGGTACAACCGGGTGACGGGCAAGAATGAATTTGTTAAGCTCTCTCATGTCCTGTACTAGGCGGTAAGTGCCGTCTGGCTTTTGAACAGGTAAAATCGGGGTATTAAAGGGAGACATACAGGGTTCGAGTATACCGTCTTGAATCAACTGGTCAATTACGGGCTGTAATCCTTTCCGGCCAGCCATCGGGATTGGGTACTGTTTCTGTCTAACAATTCGTTGAGGATCTTTTAGCGTGACTTGTAGCGGAGGAATATCAAGGATTCCTCTATTTCCCTTCCCTGCCCATACTCTTGGGTTTATCAGTTTGCGATCTTCTTCGTTTAAAACATAGAATTGAACTCCAATGCCTGATTGTAGAGGTCGAGTACCGATAGCCAATTGGTCCTGTAGATCCCTCCCTAGCAAGCATACTCCGGCTTGGGGAAGTAATAGAAGATCCTCAGTTATGATCTTATCTCCCATTTTTATACTGACTTCTCGCAATACTGGGACTGGAAAGTCTCTACCTCCTACCCCAGAAACTGTGACTGTCCCTTCTATTTTCACCCCCTTCGGTTGGTATAGAACGCTAGATCGGGCAGCTCCAGAATCGACCAGAAATGTCATCTTATCCCCGTGAGGTCCTATGCATAAATTAACTAACGGTTCTCCTTGCAGCCCCACAGTATGTATTAATTGAGAACCGTGACCCCCCTATTCGTGATCAGCTTCCATCAAGGCATAGGAACGTGTGTCCATTGCTCGCAGTGGGCAATCCTTTTTAAAGTGCCCTTCCTTTTTACAACGAAAACAAATGAGGGGTCCCGTTTCCCAATCTTTCCCAAAACTTCTAGGGGGCATACATCGTCCCCGGAATCCTCCTCTACTCCTCCATCTGCTGGGGTCTCCACCTCCCCACCCTTGGCTCCCTTCTTTTTGGTGGTGGTCAGCTACTATTCCTTTAACTGTCTGTAATAGAATTTTAGCTTTCCCTTTTTGTTTATCCTCTGCCCTCTGTACAAATGCTCTCTGAGCAATCTGTAGTAACTGAGTAATTCCTTGCTCATGCCAATTTTCTGTCTTTTGTAACTTTCTTCGGATGTCTGGGGCTGAGTTGGTAACGAAACCCGTTAGAACCAATTGTTCCCCTGCTGGGGATTCTATGTCGAGACCCCCGTATTGTTGAATTGCCGTGCGCAGTCGATTGAGAAATGCAGAGGGGGTCTCCTCAGGACCTTGGGGAACCTCAAAGGCTTTTTTAAAGTTTTGTCCTTTGGGGACAGAATCCTTGATTCCTCTGATCAAATTTATCCTATACTCATCCATCAGTGCGCGGCCAGCACTGGTATTTTTGTCCCAATTAGGTTTTGTGAGAGGGAATTTGGCTTCTCCAGGGATCGCCTCGTGTCCCCCTTGGTGTTCCTTATCCCATGCTTTGATGCCTGCCTGTCGGATCATTCCCCGCTCATCTAAGGTAAACAAGGTTTTAAATATGGCTGTTAATTCCTCCCAAGTATACAAATTTGGTCCCAAAAATTGGTCTAACTGTTCGGCACATCCCTGGGGATCTTCTATCAGGGAGATTAATTCTTTCTTAAAATTACGTACTTCAGTTCTGGTCAGGGGCACATTTACGAACCCAAGACCTTCTCCTACAGGAACCTCCCGTAGGGGTCGCATCCAGCTAATTTCTGGTTTCTTTGATTTGTTTTCCTGTTCCCTGAGGAATACATCGCAAGGTTCTGCCATTTCTTCCTGAGGGGTCTCACGCTGTTCGGAGTAACAATGCTCTACCTCTACTGTTAACGGGGGTGGTAATCGAGCGCTTTGTGAGCGAGTCACCATACCACTCCGGTTCTCTTCTCTCTTCTCTAGTGGTATGGGAGGAGGAGGGGGAGGTGCAGAAGGGTAGGCAATAGGAGGGGAAGGAAAGATAGGAGCCGGCATAGGAGGAACATAAGGTGGAGGGAGGGAATGTAACACATCCCAACCCTGTGGTTCAGGGACAAGAGGTTCCTCCTCTCTCTTATTCCTGAATTCTTTCTCATTCAAAACCAGCTGTTCAATGGATCCCTTGAGCCAGCAGGCTGCATATTCCCTGCTCTCAACATTGTCGGGCTGGTTTTGATAGAGCCATAAGTTCAAAGCTTCACACATCCATTCATCCTCGGATCCGAATTTTGGCCAGTACACGGAGCTCCCTTTAACCGGGTATCTCACCCATTCATTACAACAATACCTGACCATCGTCAGTTTGTCTTTACCGCGGGTCTTTCCTGTGCCCCACTCAGATAACATCATCCCAAGCGGGCTGTACGTAGCTATCTGGTGGTCACGTCCTGTGTCAGGACTCTCATCTCTACTGCCCGCTATTCCCATACTTAGGAACAAGTAAAATACTCTTACCGAGTTCTGGCAGTACTGCTCTAGCGCGCGTCCTTCCGCCGTTTGTTCTCATTGCCTCTTCTCGGATATCACTCGCTTCTTCCACTGACCAGCCACCCGTCGCCCGTGAGTCCAGCTGAATCAGCCGGGGTGCACCTACTCTCGTCGTCGGGGCACTCTGTCAGTGGAGGGAGTGTGATCCCGGACGAGCCCCCATTTGTTAGGAATTAAAGTACCTTTAAAGAAATTGCTCGAGACAAAAATTGAGAACAAAGAACATTTATTACTACAACAATGCAAAGTTGGGTGCTTCCCCTTACCCTGGGAATACACACACATACTGGGGCTCACCCAACTTTTATACAGTCAATTTCAGCATCAGAATGCCCTCCCCCCTTACATTCTTCTGCCCCCTGGATGGGTTTGGCATAGGCAATTCTTCCTGCCTACGTGCAACTTCAGTATACTTGGAGGACCAGGGGGTATCCTGTCGGTGTCCCTTCATGTTATTGTCCTTATTCACACCTTCCTGATTCTCGGGGCTACAGTCTCTTGATATGCAGAGTTGACTCATTCTATCTAGGGTTGGCTAATTTCATATGTATAAATCTGTGTATGGTTAGCTAATTAGAAATGTATGACTTGGTACTTCTGTCCAGGGCTAGGAGACCCTTATCTGATCCAGACTACCTCAACTTCCTACATTCTATTGTACCTTACCATTCCTTATCTTAGTCCTATGGTCTTGTCACAAAGGATAGAAGATTCTTATGTTAATCGTGCTGACTCTGCTTTCCTGCATCCTAAGCCCCAAACTTATCCTGTTTGAACTGGTTTCAGCCATTTTACTGATGAACTTTAGTTTCTTCAATGTTCATAATTTTAGGTCAATTTTCCCATCTCTCACATTATGGTTCCTTTTTTATAACCACTAGTTAAATCTCCATCAGCTATTCTTACTTTATAAAATGAAGACTTCTACATTAAACCATCACAGAGGCCATTTTATCCCTATTTTCCCTATTCCTACTGGGGATCCACAATCCCTTCCTTTACCCAATAAGAACAATAAAAATAAATTACAGAACATAAAACAAAGATTTAATCTCAGTCTCTCATTTCCATGTCATCTGCAAGGTGCTGTTCGTGCCGTCCTCTCCTTCCTTCTCCTTCTCTTCCTCCCTGGCTGATGGAAATCTCCGACAGTGGTTGAGATGAATCTTGATCTCAGCGGGTGTTGATAAGATCACCTGGAATTGTCAGATTTGCCTAAGTTGTTCTTACTGCCTCTTAAACGTCTTCACGTACATCCAGTGTCTGGGGTTCACTACCAGCCCAGTCTTTCAGTGGAGATCCCTGTGCTTCTTGTACTTGGAAATGAACAGATCTGAGAAAAGTTGGTCTTTTAAAGCACCTTCCTAATTTTCCTTCTGTCACTTCTAAGCTTACCTCGTTGCTGCTGGGCTTAGTCATTGACATTGATCTCACCCTTCCTGTAATCATTCTCATGCAGTGTTAAATAGGTACACGTATTTCTACTATTTCCCATGGCCATGAGTGCCAATGGTAAATATTGTACCCAATTTAACCTGCTGTGTCTGCAGAGCTTTGCCACTTTAGCTTTCAATCCACCATAATGAATGTTGATTTTTGGGTTTTCAAAAGGCCTTTGACAAAGTGCAACCCATAAGGCTGCAAAACAGGATGAGAGGCTATGAAATTACAGGAAGGATACTAACATTGGCTGATCGGCAAGAAACAGAGAGTAGGAATAAAGGAATCCTTTATTCTGTGGTGTTCCACAGGAGTCAATGTTGGGGCTGTTTCTCTTTAGGCTGTACAGGTCCTCCCTAACATGCGTCCCTGTTCCGCTCTGGTTGACCAGTTGTATCTCGGAATGGATGTATGTTGGAATGGCATACTTTCCTTGTTGCCATCTTGATTCCTGTGTACATGCACGAGTCTTTGATAAGAACATGCATGGTGTGTTTGCGTTTTGGAGTTCGGTAGGCACATGCATGGTGGGTTTGCGTATTGGAGTTCAGTTGGCACATGCGTGAGAGTTAAGTACCCTGATGATACTGAATTTGCGCCCTTAGATCATCATGTGTTCACTAAAATGTGGTTCAAAAAGCTAGACCCCATATAACAGTAAATCCTGGTTTCATAATGTTCTTTCCTCTCGAATGTTAGTTTCCTCCCCTCCTTTCCATCAAAACATATTACGCTTGTTTCTCTGTGCTAAATTTCACCCTCCATGTGTCTACCTGTCTGTGGTGGTACCCCTTGCAGTTCAGGACATTGCCACGGTTTGTCGTGTTGCTGGCCATGCCTCCAGGGTTTGTCCTGGAACATTGGCTGCAGAGAATGTCTTTCTTCCTCTCACTCCACCATCTCCTCTTCACAGCACACATGTCAAACTCTGGCCTGCGGGCCAAATTTGGCCCGCGATATAATTATATTTGGCCCGCAAGATCATATTAAATATATATTAGAGTTGGCCCGCTGGCCGCCGCGTCAGTATAGCGCATGCACACTGAAGGTGAAAATGAAGACGCCGGAGATGTGGAGGGATCTCAGAGTCCTGAATCCCGGGGATTGGAGCGCCGCACTCAGCCCGCCCAGCTCCCGGACACACAGACGCGGCTGGAGTTGGGGACCATCCTCGCTGGGTCTGCGCTTCAGCGGAGACGCCGGACCGAACGTCTCATTGGCGATGCCTTCCCCTTCGCTCCGTGCGCGGCGGACCCTGCCTCCCGCTCCTTTTGTTGGAGATGAGCCCGGCGCCGTGCGATCGCAGTTTAATCCCTCTCCAACTATGGGAGGGGGGGTGGGAGCAACGCGCTCTTCTCAGCCAATTCCTCCACCGCCCCGGACGCCGGCATTTCAACGGGGGGTTCTGGTGCCTTCGTCAGGCGACCAACCTGTTGGTCCAAGACAAGGGGAGAGCGTACAAACTCCACACAGACAGCACCTGAACTCGGGTGAACGTGGAGCTGCGACCCCACATTCCACATCAGGACTGTGTGTAAGATTGGTAGCAGTGAGACAGAAGCTTATTTTGTTCCTGTGATTTAAGCCTTTCTTGGGGTGGGGGGGCTCCTTCTCTGACCACTTGCCTAACAATTAACCTAATCAGATGTGGAGTTACCACAATACAACAGTTCTCAACCTTTTTCTTTCCACTCGCGTCCTTGTGCCATTGGTGCTCTGTGATTAGTAAAGGATTGCTTAAGGTGGTCTGTGGGTGGGAAGAAAAAGTTTGAAGACCACAGCTTTAATCATCCCTCATTGACTCGTCATGTGCACAGTTTTCAGAACGCTAAAAGAAATGGGCCAATGACAATTTTTCTCAAGCAAAATATTTCAGTGACAATTGGGTCTAGAGCAGTGATTCTCACCCTTTCCTTCCCACTCACATCCCACCTTAAGCAATCCCTTACTAATTACAGAGTTCCAATGGCATAGGGCACACATGTTAAACTCTGGCCCACAAGATCATTTCAAAAATGTATTAGAGGTGGGCCGCTGCGCCAGTATAGCGCATGCACAGTAATACAACAAATCCCAGAATGCATTGGTGTCAGCCTGCTAATCGCCCCCACCTCCTCTGTTTACGTTGCAGGGTCTCACCGTGGACTCTGGTTTTGGGGCCTGGCCGGTGTCAGGGGAAGCCAAGGCCGCTTCCCAGTGCCCGGAACCGGAGGCCTCAGGCCTGACCTCGCCAGGACCGTTGCCTCCCTGCCGCAGGCCGATCCGCGACTCACTGATCCGCCGAGATGCCGCCCTGCAGCAAGAGCCGATGCCCCCGCACTGTCGTTGTCCAACCCGATCGTCCGCAAACCCCGCCCTCTCGCACACAGGCCTGAGTAAGTATTATGAACTTTAATCTCAGGATAAAATGATCTTCCAATAGTTTCATGTCACAGTGATAAATATATTCCTGGTTAAAAATGGTCCTGCACCTGGATACAAGCTCATTAGGCATAAAACTTGAAAAGTGTGTAAATCAAAGGATATCTGTATCAATGGAAAAAGGCCATGGCAATTAACCCTGCTAGAGTTCATGCCCACAATCAGTCACCCATTTGATTGTTTCAGGAATCATGTTATTCTCCCACATTCTCAATAGCCCTCAGATTTTACTGTTCGACAGCACACTAGCAACATTTGACAAATCCTCTATAGAGAAATATTATTTATTGAATATTTTATTTCTCATTTGTTAATGCTTCTGGAAAGAGTTTATCCAAAACTATTATTGAACATTTATTTTAATAAGAAAAAATTTAACATTACATATGTTGAAAGAAGAGAAAATATGCAGATGTGGTTGAAAATTTTCAATAAATATTTAGTTCAGCCCTCGACTTAGTCCAAGTTTTTAATTTTGTCCCTCTGTGAATTTGAGTTTGACACCCCTGCTTCGCAGGGTTAAGCAAGTGGTGCATGTCCAGGTGGGAAGCACATGGAGTAGGCACAGCTGATATCTAATGTGTATTAAAGCCTTTCTTTACTCACTCAGTCTTTGGAGTCATTTGTGCCAGGGTTATTCGTAGAGATCTCTGGTTCAACATGAAGGGGTGGGATTCAACCCAAACCCATCCATGACCAGGGAGTTGGATTCATTCTCAACCTAAATCCAGGGAAAATCACACGAGTTTGGGAATCCAATCAGCAGCTGGCATTTTCTGGGAATGTGTGGGATTCCCTGTGGATTCTTTCTCCTCCTGTGTCCCAGACCCATTCATCACTCTCACCTACCAATCCAAGGCAGAGTTGGAATTCAGGAGGTCTTCCATATCAGTTCTGAGGTCTGTGGTTAAAATGTACTGGTCTCTTGTTTTACGTGAAAGTCGTTTAAGAGATAATGCGGATCACAATGAGACCGGGACCAGCACCAGCCTCAGAGAGTTTAACAGTGTCTGAGCTGGGGAAACCACAAAGAACTCCCGAGAATCCGCACTCCAGACGAGTAAACCGGTGCTGGGAACTGTGCTCCCGTCTACTGTTTGTGCTGAGAAGGTGCGGAGGGGAACATTGTATCGAGAGACTGTGTTCAAGGGGCGGTGTCTTTGACTGGAGTCTCTGTGTTTGTGGATCCGATCTTAGCGCCGGATTTGCCGGCCCCTCCTGTGAAAGTTGACAAGATTTCCCTGTCATGGGATAGCGCCGACCCCCAGCTCAGTTCTGAAGTGGGAATGAACGACAAAGTTTTGGTTAGTTTTAATATTTCTGTCGGAAAGCAGGAAACATGTCAGTGATTGGGGGAGAGAACGCGGTCGGTGCTGCAATGAAACAGGTTTAAACGGGAAGTGTCTCATTGAATTCGGATCAAAATCCCTTGACAACAAACATTTCGTCCTCAGTGACGGTCTTGGGTGAGTCCGGGACTCCGGGGTTTCCGATTTTAATAGGAATGGAAGAATTTTGGAGGGTACAGAAACACAGAGAGGCGGTGGTGGCGGGAGCTGACAGCAGGATGTCTCCGCACCGTCCGCTCGCTGCCTTTAAGTTGCTCTGTGCTGCCGCCTCCCGCTTCATTTCTCACTCAGTTCTGAAACTCGGAGAGAAATTGTGAGAGTCGCCGACATGACCGAGACCGCAGTGGCAGAAGCGGCTCCTCCTGCCCCTTCCGCTGCTCAAACCAAGTCTCCTAAGAAGAAGAAGGCGGCTGCCCGGCTCAAGCCAACCGGTCCCAGGCTGGGCGATCAGATCGACAAGATTGTGGCGGATTGCCGCGAGCGCGGGGGAATGTCCTACTTCGCCATAAAGAAGGCTCTGTCCGCTGGCGGTGTCGATGTGCACAAGTCCGCCTCGCACATCAAGACGAGCATCAAGAGGAAATTGGACAGCGGCCTCCTGGTTCAATGCAAAGGCTCGGGCTTGTCGGGTCACTTCAAGGCCGGGAAGAAAGAAAGAACATTGACATTGGCAAAGAAAGCGAAGAAACCAGCGGCAACGGCGTCGAAGTCCAGGAAGTCGGTGGCAAAGAAATCTTCGGCCAAAAGGTCAGTCACCAAGAAACCTCCCTCCAAGAAACCCGCGGCCAAGAAATCTCCCAGCAAGAAACACGGCGCCAAGAAGCCAGCGGCTAAAAAGACGGCGGCCAAGAAGCCAGTGGCCAAGAAGGCGACCACGAAGAAGCTCAAGAGCCCCCCGAAGGCCAAAGTCACCAAGGTGAAGGAGAACAAAAAGGTTGCAAAATCCAGGGCCCGGCCGAAATCTAAACCCAAGGCAGCGGCCAAGAAGTGAAAGAAAAAGCTCAATGTGTAAAGTCCTGACCCCAACGGCTCTTCTCAGAGCCACCCACATCCCTCAGTGAAGAGCTGCTACCCAGTCACGTCATTCCTGTCCCGGGAACACGTTCATATTCCAGCGGGGAATCAATTCACGCGAAGCCGGGTAATTCCACCACATTCTCTGCACCCGCCCGGTCCCCAGTGTCCAAACAAAACCCAGAGAACGGGGTGTCCGGGACAGGCCTCACTCGGTCTCCTTAAATGCTTCCAAGCCTCAGATTTCTGAAAAGGAGGGGATGAAGGGTTACGGGAAAATGGTGCCAAGTCCAAATGCGGATTAGCTCTGATCTGATTGAATAGCGTAGCAGTATCGACGGGCCGAATAGCCGTCTCCTGCTCCTAATTTTAATGTACCCTTGACTCCTTACCATTTTAACGAAGAGGCAGCGCTTCAGCGGGAATATCACCGTCAGTTCATTGTCACGGCGCTTATTTAAAGAATTTCAGAAAATCGGAAAAAATGTAACCCCGTGTGTGTTGTTCGCGGTCGCTGTTTCTGTTCTGCTAATAACGTTTGGAAATTAGCGATTTCCGGGGCCGGGGCGGAAGATGAGAGGCCGCTCTCTGCCCTGTCTGTCACTCTGACTCTGTCTCCTCCACTCCCCTTCACTGCGCGTCCTCAGCCAGGTCGGGGCGCTGTGTATAAAAGGGGCCGGCAGCAGTGGGGCTGTCATTGATCAGCGACTTCAGTAAGTGGGACTATGTCTGGCAGAGGAAAAGGAGGTAAAGGTCTGGGCAAAGGCGGAGCCAAACGGCACCGTAAAGTTCTTCGTGATAACATCCAAGGCATCACCAAACCCGCTATCCGCCGCCTGGCTCGGCGTGGCGGAGTCAAGCGCATCTCGGGGCTGATCTATGAGGAGACTCGCGGGGTGCTGAAGGTTTTCCTGGAGAATGTGATCAGGGATGCCGTCACCTACACCGAGCACGCCAAGCGCAAGACGGTTACCGCCATGGATGTGGTGTACGCTCTGAAACGCCAGGGCCGCACTCTCTATGGCTTCGGCGGCTGAACTCCGTCCTTTCTCCACACAACAAAACAAAGGCTCTTCTAAGAGCCGCCCAACGCCTCACAGAGGGAGTTACTGCAACGGGCACGAATTGGGATGAAAATATTAACTTCTTTAAAATTTTGAATTCAGTTATAATAATTCATGATTAGGGCTTGTCTGAGGAATGCGGAGATTATATGTCGACATTTATGGTGGATTTAAAGAAAGGTGTGATCTCCAGCTGATGTTTCCCTCGGGGCGATCTCCGCTCTCTGACTCGCACAACTCTTGATAATGCGGTGTCGTTAAAACGGCCTGGAAACTCCCTCCCGGGAACGGTCGTTTTTCTCCAGCCTCCGCCAGAGCTGAATTCCATCCGCTTCAGCAGTGGTTCAGTCCATCCGCAGCCCAATTTCAGACACACTGGAGGAATGAGGAAATTCACTGATATTTAAAATGATATGAGTGACAATCAGGGAGAACCGGTTTCCATCAAACGATTCTCCAAAATTAGCGGGCTATTTGAAAATAAACGATAGCCAATTGCATTGCAGCCTCTGTGTGCGTCTCTCTCTCTCTCTCTCTCTCAGGTCTGAAACGGCCCTGTGAGCCATATGATGATGGAGCCAATCACAGCCCTGGAAAACGATGATTGCCATCTCTGCTCCAGCCATTCAGAGCGATGGGGCGGATCTTCACCAACTGTTTATAAGTCGGAGCCTGAGCCGGTTTCATCATTCCAGTCCTGTGTCTGATTGCACTATTGAAACAGAATGGCCCGGACCAAGCAGACGGCGCGCAAATCGACCGGAGGGAAAGCTCCTCGCAAACAGCTGGCCACCAAAGCGGCGCGCAAGAGCGCCCCGGCCACGGGCGGAGTGAAGAAGCCTCATCGCTACCGACCTGGCACCGTGGCTCTAAGGGAGATCCGGCGCTACCAGAAATCCACCGAGCTGTTGATCCGCAAACTGCCCTTCCAGCGCCTGGTGCGGGAGATCGCTCAGGATTTCAAGACGGACCTGCGCTTCCAGAGCTCGGCCGTCATGGCCCTGCAGGAGGCGAGCGAGGCTTACCTGGTGGGGCTCTTCGAGGACACCAACCTGTGCGCCATCCACGCCAAGCGCGTCACCATCATGCCCAAAGACATCCAGCTGGCCCGCCGCATCCGCGGGGAGCGCGCCTGAACCCGGCCTCGGCACCAAGTACCAAAAAGGCTCTTTTTAGAGCCACAGACCTTGCAGATTAGAGTTGTGACTCCCTGATTTAGATGCGTTCTGTTAAAACGCTGCAGTCGTTCCTGCGGCTCCGCGTAGTTTGAGCTTTGGTATGAAAACCCCAATACTTTCAGCTCCTCACCATTCTCCGTTGAATTCGGTCCTGAAACTCGCATATAATGATTTATTATAATTTCATACTGTTCTTTCGCCGCGCTCTCTTCATCCCAGTCAACCCTTCCATAGACATTGAGTGGTTCTGAAAAAGCATTTGGTCACTAGGTTCCTTCGATCCGCTTCACTTATTTTTAGGCAACAGCACCCGCCCTGAGCGATGGTCACCCTCCCAGCAACCTGTTGAGCTCTCAGTCTTTACGGACGGACAACTACAGGTGTATGCAGTGTGAGATGGTGGGGTCATTCTCTACCTCACCTCTGGACACAATTTGATAGAGGGGCATCATTCTGTACCTGTGACCTCTGGTTAGCGTGTGCGGGCGGACAAGAAGTTCAAACGGTTTAAAAGGTGATAATCCTGCAGTGTTCATACTAAACGCTGAACTTTATTTACACACGACACAAATATGCAACACACATACCCACATGGACACCTGTAATGCCCTGATAGAAGTGAACTAAACTGTATCCATGTTATTTCGGCGCTTCCGTGTATTTACTTCAGGTCCAGCGGCTGCAGTTGCTTGTATTTCTCTGATTGACACCCGTCCGCACGCTGCAGCTGTCAATCTGTTCAAAGAGCGCGGCTAACGGAAACGGGTGACTATTAGGAGCTGTTGTATGTGACGTCATTTCCTGCTGCCCACCAGTCTCCATTTTGAAGCGGAGTCAATGCCTATCGTGCATTCTTGTCCTTCAGGTTCCACTTCCAGGATTGTGTGTTCTTCCCCACCACCTCACTCTGTCCTCACTCGGCTTCCGGACTCCACAGGTTTCCGCCTCTGCCGTTTTTGCACCCACACACAGCCATGCTATGGGGATCAGGAGGAGCACTAGCAGGGCTCCCCAGGGTCCTAAGTAATCAGTGAGCTAGTCACCAGGGAATGATTTTCCTGCATTTTTAAATGGGCCGAATGTATCTCATTGTTTGCAAATCATTGATTTCATTTGAAATGTTATCTTCTCAATCTGGAATCGGCGTCAACACCTGTCAAATTTAGTTGTTTTTTTAATTATATGATTGAGCACTGAGGACTGCAGTGGAACAGGGATCTCGGAATTCAGATACATAATTCGCTGAAAGTATTGTCACAAGTGGATTAGGTTGTAATCTCTTTTGATCCATTGGGATCTCTTTTGGAGAAGGCATGACCTTTACAAGAAGGATGGGTTACACCTAAACCCAAAAGGGATCAATATATTGGCAGCTAGGTTTGGTACAGCCGTCGGATGTGGTTTAAACTAATTTGGCAGGGGGGTGGGAATCTGTATGATAAGGCAAAGGACAGATAAGATAAAATAGGAAAAGTTGGGTTAGGCAGCGAAAGTAAAAAAAATCAGAACGAGCAAGGAGGGTGAGAAAAGCAAATCTGAAGGCTTTATATCTTAATGCAAGAAGCATTCGGAACAAGGTAGATGAATTGGCTGTGGAAATTGAGACAAACATATACGATTTGATTGGGATTACAGAAACATGGTTGCAAGGTGGGCAAGCCTGGGAACTTAACATCCTGGGGTATACAATATTTAGGAGGGATCGGCAAGAAAGAAAATGGGGTGGGGTAGCATTGATGGTGAGAGAAGGGACCGACACAATTGACAGGAAGGATATTAACTCGGAAGATGCGAAATCTATATAGTGTTGGAATCTAGGGGTTAAAACAGTATGAAATAAATGATTAATCAATAAGTTTATTTGTACTGCATGAGTCAGGGAAAGAGGAATGTGGCTAAGTGGCTGTCACAGCATGGAGCAAAGTTGGCTGAACAAAATTGGCTGCTCCCAAGATACAGGGAGAGGATATGCATAAAACGATTTAGGAGGAATGCTCAACTGAAGGAGGTGGGAAGTAGCACAGGAGACACAGGCCAGATCAGAACAAAGAATGGCCCGCAAGAATCAAAGGGAATGGAAAACCAGTCTAGGAGGAAGATTAAGGCACGAGGAGGTGTTAAAGAGAACAGCAGAAATTGGCCAGACAGGGACCGAATGGTGATTAGAAATATCTGGGGATGAATTAATTTCAGATCTAAACAACAGGATAGTCTGGCCTGGAGGATTAACATGGGAATGCTACACCCCAGAAATCTGCAAAACAGGAGATGACTTGTGATAACCCTTATGCAAAAAGATCTAGCAGGGAAAACAACTTTTGTTCTGTGTGATAAGATTGACCTATATAAACTGTGCCAACTGGACAATAGGGGTCAGTCTCGGGGAGTAGCTCACTGGCAGGTGACCTATGAACTAACAGACTGACCCAGAGCTCTGTTAAGTTTTATTCTTGTGCTGTGCTGTGCTGTGTGGTGTAATAAACTGACTGTTGAACCGAATACCTTCTCCTATCACTTCATTCAACGAACGCGCTGGACTCAGTTCACACATAGACTAAATTAAGAGTAAATAAATTAAAGCCAGAGTCCAACAATTTGGTGACCCCGACGTGATGAAGATGGAGAAGTGACGGAAGAAAAGATACGAAACACCGGTCGATTGTGGTGTGATAATAACAACAAGTGACCATTCAACAGAGTGAGGTAAACAGACGCCTGTTCAAACGAAGTTCTGCTATTGGCAAAGATAAAATTGTGTGTTGTCACTACTCTGCAAAAGACCTAGTTAAAGACAAGAATAAAACAAAAGGAGGTTGGAATCCCTCTACGGAGGTTGAGGTCCCTCTAGGAAAAGGAGATTGGAATCCCTCTACGGAGGTTGAGGTCCCTCTAGGAAAAGGAGGTTGGAATCCCTCTACGGAGGTTGAGGTCCCTCTAGGAAAAGGAGGTTGGAATCCCTCTACGGAGGTTGAGGTCCCTCTAGGAAAAGGAGGTTGGAATCCCTCTACGGAGGTTGAGGTCCCTCTAGGAAAAGGAGGTTGGAATCCCTCTACGGAGGTTGAGGTCCCTCTAGGAAAAGGAGGTTGGAATCCCTCTACGGAGGTTGAGGTCCCTCTAGGAAAAGAAGGTTGGAATCCCTCTAAGGAGGTTGAGGTCCGGTTGGAATCCCTCTAAGGAGGTTGAGGTCCCTCTAGTAGAACGGGGTTGGAGCCCCTTGTAGCAATCTCGAGAGGTAGATTTAGACACTTGGCCAAGTAGTATAAGGTGTATGGGGTTATAGTTATTTGTTTCTATAGTGTGTAATAAGTATTTGTTTAAGAATCGTGTACCATAGTAGTGTATAATAAGTATCCGTATAAGGTGTATTGTGTTATAGTTATTTGTTTCTATAGTGTGTAATAAGTATTTGTTTAAGAATCGTGTACCATAGTAGTGTATAATAAGTATCCGTATAAGGTGTTCGGCATTTAACTGTTTTTTCATGCACGCTGGTATTGTTGCTGTGTATATCACTGTATTACTCTCGATGTTTTAAGTATTCTGAAAAAGGGGCAGCAGAGGTTACAGATTGTACTGTTTTACAGGGTAGAGAGGGCATAGAGGCAAGGTATTTAGAATACGGATCAGGGAAACACAGTGGGGATAGGCAGTCACACAGTGAGGCATCAGTGTACACAGACTAACCGCAAAACAAACAATGTACATTTCACACAAAGGGGGAAACTAACAAGCTAACCGCAAAACAAACAATAGACACTTCACACAACCACGAGACACATAATCCCCCACCTGGCTCTCTCTCTGATCATCCCTGAAGGGGAACACCTGTTTTCAGGGAGCTGCTGGTCATCTGGTGGTTATAATAACGTGGAAAGGGGCGAAGTAGAGTGCAGGGTGTCAAAATCCTACCAGGAGAGAGAGCCAGGGAGTACGAGGTCTAAAGGGATAAAAATCAGAACAGAGATGGAAGGAGTAATAAGGGATGTAGGGCAAGAGTTCGGGGAAGACAGAGGAGTTCCCCCATCTGTAGACAGACAGTGGGAAAATACAAGGAATCAATTACTGGGAGGATGGCCGAAGGGAGAGGAAGGACAGGCTAGGGAACGGTACGAACAGATTTGGAAAGAGCTGCAGAGTCAGGGGAAGGTACCACGAGGGTTTGAAAAAATCCGGCTGTTACTGTACTTAGGAGAAGCAGAGAGGGAAGCATGATCACACACAGAAGACAGGGTCAGGAGAACCCTCGCTTCCCTGTGGGATATGCGTTGCGGGAAAGGGGGGAAGTACGGCTTCCAGAAAGATATAGACAGATGCCGCTAATTTATGAGGGTCCGCAAATTGGGGAAAGGTATCAACCCTTCTCATTCACTGACATGAATTGTATTTTGGACAAAATGCCACCTCCGACTGAGGGAGGTGGAGCGTGGATGGGAAAGTTCTGCCAATTTACGATGGGACATAAGATAGCCATAGGGGATTGGAGAGCATTATTGGGGAAACAGCTTGGGCTGTGGGAGATTCAGCAGGTAGAAATGATCGCAGGAATCACTAGGTGCCTCGATGCTGAGCCATTTGCCAACCATGCTACGGCAATAGGAGGGGCAATGCGGGATAAGTTTCCCGTTCCCCCCGGTGTCATGCAGTCCCTGACTTTTTCCATAAAGGATGATGAGGAGATCTCTACTTTTTTGAGTCAGTGTAAGGAGAATTGGACCAATAAAGCAGGAGTACACCCGGCCGCAGATCCCTTGCAGACTACTCTCTTTAGGGCTGCAGTAACAAGCGGACTGCCAGCTGTTGTGAGGGAGACGTTAGATAATAACCCTGATATTCCTGGCTGCTCGAATGAGCAATGGGAAAAATATTTGACCAATCACCTGAAACGTTACAGGGCTAAGCAAAAGGAGGACAAACAAACTACGGAGTCTGGCAACTCCTTAAGCTTCAATTGGCAGAGGCTAGGCAAAAGGCAAATGAGGAAAAAAAGATTTCCTCAAAGGGTGCGAACCAGATGATTCAGCAGCCACCGCAGCCACCACAAGGGAATGATACTAATTGGCACCCGGCCCCATATTGGGCACCGGGTCCCACCGATGGGGGCAGAATGGGAGGTCCAATGGGGGGATTCCGAGTAAGAGGGAGAGTTCGGAGTGCTCCACGAAGGCAGCCAGCCGTATGTTTTGGATGCGGTCAGCCAGGAAACTTGAAGAGAGACTGTCCCCTAGTTTGGGAGCCTCGGGACCCGGGGGCAAGGGGCTATGGACCACCACAACAGGAGCCTTGGGTCCAGCCCCAGAGATCGTCAGTGCCACCCCCGGTACATCAGGCACCCTATGCGGCTCTAGCTCCGAGGAGACAATTCCCTTTGCTGACAGAGGAGGAGCAATATTGCCCACAGTGACGGAGCCCGAGTACCCACGAGCAGGCTAGGTTGGCAGACCCTTTCCTGCAGATGAAAGTCATGGACATGAAAGTATCCTTTTTAGTGGATACAGGAGCCAGGTTTTCAACACTCACTGGCGCTGAGTTTCAAGATAAAACATCATCCTCTAGCGTCCAGCTGATAGGGTTCTCGGGTACACCAGAAAATCTGCCGTTTTCTACACCACTAGTCACTTCTGTGGCAGGACAGACTTTTACACATCAGTACATTTTGTCAGCCAGGTGCCCTACCAATCTCTTGGGCAGAGACCTGTTGGTCAAGTGCGGAGCATCGATCCTTTGTGGACCCAGCGGAATACAGGTCACCTTTCCAAATGGATATTCTATGAACTGTTCAGTAACTACACTGCATTCCGGTTCTCAGATGTTGTTGGCGGCAGCTGGAGGATCCGCGTCTGAGGGACAATGGGCTATCATTTACTGGGGGTTGTTGCAACCAGAGGACCCTCAGAAGGGGGGGCTGCTAAAACTTTATAATCAATGGAAGCCGCGGATCCAGACGTTACACCCGTATACCCCTCCCTCGGACCCTCCCCATATGACCCTCTTTTACGATAGGGATGGGGATGAAATGTATCAGCATGCCTTTTATGAAGAGGTAGAGGGCAGGCAATGGGAAATTAATTCGGACTACATAGTGATAGGAAAGGAGGGAGTGGCCGCTGCGGTGGCACTGACATCTGAACAGCTGGAATGGTATGAGATGGCAGGTGAGGCCATTCCTCATGTCACCCTTGCAATTGGCACTACTCATCAGGCAAAAGATTTGGGACCGATGTGTCGGAACTTGAAGTCCCTAAGGGACTGGTCTGACACCCAAATACCGACAGTGCAGTTCTCCTCATCTGGTCAGGCATACAGAATTTTGTCTCCGACACATGATCAAGTCCTCCTTGAGCATAGACAGATTGAACGCTTTCATGGTAGAGAGAAGATGGATCACCCCGACTCGGCCCCTATGCTAGATTCTCTCCCTGAGAACCTGTGGTCAGTGGGACCAGCAGATGTGGGTTTTTGTCAGCAGGTTGATCCCATAACCTTCGAACTGTCAGATTTCACCCCTATTTGGCAGATGCAGTATCCCCACAAACCTGATGCTGAGGAAGGTTTGGCAAAGACCATTGATGGCCTTAGGTATTCAGGGGTGTTGGAACATTCGCGTTCTAGTTGGAATACACCCATTTTACCGGTTCCTAAACAAGACACGGGCAAATATCGGATGGCCCATGACTTAAGGCGCATCAATGGTATTGTGAGTACACCCACAGTTCCAGTACCAAACCCATATACTGCCATGACTGCTTTAACCCCCAACCACAAGTGGTTCTCTTGCATTGATTTAGCGAATGCTTTCTTTTGCTTGCCGCTGGCAGAACCATTAAGAGATGTGTTTTCATTCACGTATAGAGGAAGAAAGTTGCGGTATACTAGGCTTCTGCAGGGCTTTATCTTATTTCCAGGAATTTTTAATCAGGTATTGAAAGAACAGCTGAGGGGGCTAGCACTGCCAGGTGGGGTTGTTCTGATCCAGTATGTAGATGACATCCTATTAGCTGCACCTGATCCCACTTCCTCTTTGGAGGCCACCTGCCTCCTGCTGGCGCAGCTGTTCAAGGCAGGCTTTAAAGTCTCTCGCTCAAAGCTGCAATGCTGCAGACAGGTGGTCACTTTTTTAGGCAGAATGGTCTCAGCGAAAGGCACAGGGATTTCCCCGGCACATTAAACACTAATACTACATCATCCACGACCAAAGACAGTTAAGGAAATGCTTTCCTTTTTGGGTTTGTCAGGGTATAGTAGGCAGTTTATCCCATCGTATGGTGAGTTAACACATCCACTGCGAACCTTGGTGAATGAGCAGGGGATGAGAAATCTGGGAGCTACTCTTGAGTGGACTGCACAGGCTGAGAGGAATTTTATTCTATTAAAGCAAGCTCTTACAACAGCTATAGATTTGACTATTCCAAATTATAAACTACCTTTCTTTTTGGATGTTTCTGAAAAAGCACACACAATTGATGGTGTTCTTTTTCAGAAAAAAGGGGGTGGAAGATGTGTGCTCATGTATGGGAGTATCACACTAGACCCAACGGAAGACAGACACCCACCATGTACAAGACATGCAGCAGGAGTAGCAAAGATTCTACAAAAGGTGGCACACATAGTAATGGGACATGGCCTGACAGTATTAACAACACATAGTATTGTAGCATTTGTGAGCTCCACAGCATTTACAATGACTTCGTTAAGGCAGACGAGACTAGAAAAGATCCTGAATGCTCCAAATGTCACGTTTACCCATGAAGGCATTAACATGGCAGAAAATAGTGGAGAGGATGAACCAAACAATAAAAGGTAAGATCGGGAAAGTACAGGCACGGACCAAACTAAATTGGGTGGATGCGTTGCCTCTGGCATTAATGTCAATAAGGAGTTCGGTAAGTTCTGTGACAGGATTCACTCCATATGAACTACGAACGGGGCACCAGTTCCCGGGACCGGGAGCCGGAAGTCAGACTACGAAGAATGAGGTAAGTTCAATGGGATGCAAGCTGTATTATGATAAACTAACGGCTCTGGTGTCAGATTTTTCACAACAGGTCACAAGTCCCAACAGAGAAGGGGAAACACCGATACCTTCAGTCGCGGAGTGGATTCTGCTAAAGGTCATCAAGAGAAAGTGGTCGGAGCCCAGGTGGACAGGACCCTACCGAGGGGTGGAGAGGACGTCCCACGCGGTTCGACTACAGGGAAAAGGCGAGACGTGATATCATTGGAGTCAGTGTGCAGCCACGGACCCACCAGCACGGACACTGGAACAGATTCGTACGGCGGCGACTGAGAACCTGTGAGCAACTACGGACTAAGAACTTTCTGAACGGGTCCCTTTAAAGAACATATTGGACTCCGGGGACTGTTGATGGTAGAATCTATTGTTGTTTAAAAATCGATGACAATGGGCAAGCAGTAAAGGAGATTTCTTCAGGTATTCGCAAATTAGCTCACGTTCCGGTTCAGACCTGGCGACCCTTGGGCAGCGCATGGCTGGGAAATTTGTTCTCTGGAGACTGGGGATGGATACATACTATAGTGCTAGTTGCTGGATTTGTGGTTTTGGCGTTGATTCTGATCCCATGCATCCTTCCCTGCCTCCAGTGCCTCATTCAACGAGCGCTGTCACAGAGAGACATCCCCAGACCCCAAGGCATGTATTTGTCCCTACTGCCCTCTCAAGAGTGTAATGATTACAAGGGATCAGAAATGCCAACCCTGGCATGTAACCCGGATTTCTCTATCTAATAAGTTAACTGGTGGTTGGTCTCATTTTCATGAGACCAAAAGGGGGACTGTTGGAATCTAGGGGTTAAAACAGTATGAAATAAATGATTAATCAATAAGTTTATTTGTACTGCATGAGTCAGGGAAAGAGGAATGTGGCTAAGTGGCTGTCACAGCATGGAGCAAAGTTGGCTGAACAAAATTGGCTGCTCCCAAGATACAGGGAGAGGATATGCATAAAACGATTTAGGAGGAATGCTCAACTGAAGGAGGTGGGAAGTAGCACAGGAGACACAGGCCAGATCAGAACAAAGAATGGCCCGCAAGAATCAAAGGGAATGGAAAACCAGTCTAGGAGGAAGATTAAGGCACGAGGAGGTGTTAAAGAGAACAGCAGAAATTGGCCAGACAGGGACCGAATGGTGATTAGAAATATCTGGGGATGAATTAATTTCAGATCTAAACAACAGGATAGTCTGGCCTGGAGGATTAACATGGGAATGCTACACCCCAGAAATCTGCAAAACAGGAGATGACTTGTGATAACACTTATGCAAAAAGATCTAGCAGGGAAAACAACTTTTGTTCTGTGTGATAAGATTGACCTATATAAACTGTGCCAACTGGACAATAGGGGTCAGTCTCGGGGAGTAGCTCACTGGCAGGTGACCTATGAACTAACAGACTGACCCAGAGCTCTGTTAAGTTTTATTCTTGTGCTGTGCTGTGCTGTGTGGTGTAATAAACTGACTGTTGAACCGAATACCTTCTCCTATCACTTCATTCAACGAACGCGCTGGACTCAGTTCACACATAGACTAAATTAAGAGTAAATAAATTAAAGCCAGAGTCCAACAATAGGTAGAACTGAGGAATAGCAAGGGGTGGAAAACGTTAGTGGGGGTGGTATATAGGCCTCCAAATAGTAATGTAGAGGTGAGGGAAGGCATAAAAAGAGAAATTAGAGAAGTGTGCAATAAGGGAACAGCTGTCATCATGGGAGACTTTAATTTACATATAGATTGGACTAGCCAAATTAGTAAAAATACTGAGGAGGAGGAATTCCTTGAATGTTTAAGGGACGGTTATCTAGACCAATATGCCGAGGAACCAACTCGGGAGCAGGCTATTTTAGACTGGATATTATGCAATGAAATCAGCAATCTTGTTGTACCCTTTGGGTAGGAACGATCACAATATGGTCGAATTCTCACTCGACATGGAGAGTGAAGAAATTAAAACCGAGACTAAGGTCCTGAATTTAAATAAAGGGAATTATGATGGTATGAGATGGGAGTTGAGTAAGATCGATTGGGTGGTGTCTAAGGGTGGGTTAACGGTGAATAGACAATGGAAAGCATTCAAAGATCTAATGGAAGAATTGCAGAAATCGTTGGCATAAAAATAAACCAAAAAAGGTGACTCAACCATGGATAACAAGGGAAATTAGAGACAGCATTAGGTCCAAAGAGAGAGCATATCAATTGGCCAAAAAAAGTACCAAATCCGAAGATTGGGAATAGTTCAAGATGCAGCAAAGGAGGACAAAGGGATTAATCAAGAGGGCAAAAATAAATTACGAAAGTAAGCTTGCGGCAAACATAAAAACCAACTGCAAAAGCTTTTATAGATATGTCAAGAGGAAAAGATTGGTGAAATCTAGAGAAGGTCCCTTGCAGTCAGAATCAGGGGAATATATAATGGGGAATAAGGAAATGGCAGACCAATTAAATTCTTACTGTGAGAGATGAGAAAAACTGATATTGCAATATGAACATGAAGAAAATAAAATAGATACATAAGTAAATGAATGAAGCCAGTACAAACAACATGAGACATGGATATTAGAAGGCAGGAAGCTGACACTGTCTGAGTAAGATAAGAATCTCCTAGCCCTTCAGACAGAAGCAGCAAGTTCACTGAATGAAGGAGATAAGGACAGACAATGGATGATAGAAGTAGAGTTAGTCTGAACGAGATAAGGGTCTCCAAGCCCCAGATAGAATTAGCAAGGCTTGCATAAATAATTAGAAAACCTTAGACAGTATTAGCCAGTTCTACATATATAATTAGTAAGCCATACACAGATTTATCAAGTTATGCATATTTAATTAGTAAACCCTAGACAGGATTAGCGAACTCTGCATATGAAGGGACTGTAGCTCTGAGAGTAGGAAAGGTGTGAATGGGGACAAGGGCAAGGTTGTGAATAAGGACAATGGGGATAATGACATGAGAAGACACCGACAGGATACCCCCTGGTACTCCAAGTGCACAGAAACAGCACGTAGGCAGGATTGCCTACTGCCAAACCTCTCCAGCAGGAGGCAGAAGAATGTAAGGGGGGGTTATTCCTATACTGAGATAAACTGTATAAAAGTTGGGTGAGCCCCAGTGTATGTGTGTATTCCCAGGGTAAGGGGAAGCACCCAACTTTGCATTGTTGTATAATAAATGTTCTTTGTTCTCAATTTTTGTCTCGAGCAATTTCTTTTAAGGTAATTCTGTTTCTAACATTACTTTAGTTCTGTTTTCACAAGAGAGGATACAAATAATCTCCCAAGGATGTTGGGAAACATAGAGATTAATGGAAGGGAGGAGCTGAAAGAAATCAGTATCTCTAAGGACATGATCTTGGGGAAATTGAAGGCCGATAAATCCCAAGGGCCTGATAATCTACATCCTAGGGTACTTAAAGAAATGGATATTCAGATAGCAGATGCTTTAAGAATTATTTTCCAGAACTCGATAGACTCAGGATCAGTACCCATGGATTGGAGGGTAGCTAATGTTACTCCACTATTTAAAAAGGGGGGTAGAGAAAAAGCGGGGAATTATAGGCCGGTGAGCCTTACATCAGTAGTGGGCAAAATGATGGAATACATTATTAAGGATGTAATAGCGGATGATATGACTAGCAGAGAAGGGATCGGACAGAGTTAACATGGATTTACAAAAAGTAAATCGTGCTTGACATATCTTTTGGAATTCTTTGAGATGGTGACAGGTAAAATAGATGGGGGAAAGCCAGTGGATGTGGTATACCTGGATTTCCAAAAGGCCTTCGATAAGGTCCCACATAAATGACTGGCTTGCAAAATCAAGGCTCATGGGATTGGGGGCAAGGTATTGATGTGGATTGAGAACTGGCTAGCAGATAGAAGACAAAGAGTTGGGATAAACGGCTCATTTTCTGAGTGGCAGGCAGTGATCAGTGGGGTCCCACAGGGATCTGTACTGGGACCCCAGCTGTTAACAATTTACATTAATGATCTAGATGAGGGGATTGGATGTAATATCTCCAAATTTGCAGACGACGCTAAGCTAGGAGGGGTTGTGTGCACTGAAGAGGGGGTCAGGAAGCTCCAGTGTAATTTGGATAAATTGGGGGACTGGGCAGATACATGGAAAATGCACTACAATGTGGATAAATGTGAGGTTATCCACTTTGGTAATACAAACCGGAGGGCAGATTACTATTTGAATGTCAATAGATTGGGAGATGGGGAAGTGCAGAGACCTAGGGGTTCTTGTGCACCAGTCACTGAAGGCGAGCATGCAGGTACAGCAGGTGGTTAAAAAGGCAAATGGTATGTTGGCCTTCATATTAAGAGGGTTTGAGTATAGGAATAAGGATACCTTACTGCAGCTGTACAGAGCCATGGTGAGACCACACTTGGAGTATTGTGTGCAGTTTTGGTCGCCTTATCTGAGGAAGGATGTTCTTGCAATGGAGGGAGTGCAAAGGCGATTCACCAGGCTGATACCTGGAATGGCAGGAATAACTTATGAGGAATGATTCCGCAATTGGGATTGTACTCGCTGGAGTTTAGAAGATTGAGAGGGGATCTCATAGAGACATAAAATTCTGGCAGGACTGGACAGAATGGATGCTGAAGGGATGTTTCCAATTGTGAGGGAGTCCAAAACCCGGGGCCATGGTTCGAGCATAATAGGCAAACCATTTAGAACTAAGATGAGGAGGAATTTCTTTACCCAGAGGGTGGTGAATCTGTGGAATTCATTGCCACAGAGTGCAGTAGAGGCAAGTTAATTGAATATATTTAAGAGGGAACTAGATATATTTCTTCAGTATAAGGAAATAAGGGGTTACGAAGAGAAGGTGGGAACAGGGTACTGAACTTTAAGATCAGCCATGATCTCATTGAATGGCAGAGCAGGCTCGAAGGGCCGAATTACCTTCTCCTGCTCCTATCTTCTATGTTTCAATGTAAAGAGAGCTGTTGGCATATTGGCCTTCATAACTCAGAAGTATTGAGTATGGAGCTGGCATGTAATGGTAAAATTTATCATACATTTGTGAGGCCAAATTTGGAGCATTTTTGTGCAGTTTTGGTCACCTAGTTACACAGGAAAGATATCAATAAGATTGAAAAAGTGCAAAACCTTTCAGGAACTTTGCAAGACTTCAGGAACTGAGTTACAAGGATGGGTTCAACAGGTAAAGGCTTTATTCCCTGTGTGAAAAATGATTGAAAGTGATTGAACTCGCACCATTCTGTGATGGAATGCAAAGTATGTAGATTAGAGCTTGAGAGTAGACAGTACTAGCTAGTGGGCCCCTTCTTATCTCGAGCCCCAAGGATGCAAGGATCTGGTTCAGGCTGGTACAGTGACCTAAGGTAGTCTATAGCTAGTACTGTGCTTGCTTAATAGAGACATGAATATTAACTTCAACGCCCCTAAGGAGGGAATGAACTAATTAACATAACATGCGATGTATGAAGAGGGAGTGATACCTGGATTGATGGAAGGGAGAAGGAGAATGTTGTAATGTATTGGGATTCTGATTGGAAGAAGGTAAATGAAGGTGGGGTGATGTTGAGCGTGGGACTGTACAAAGGAGTGATGATTCTGAACCTCCAGTGTGTCTTCATCCAAGGGGAGTTGCCCCTTGGATGAAAATAGTCGGGACTTGTTTGCATTCAAGTGGGAGGACCCTCACTTGAGAAGAGAACACCAGTATCGATGGACAGTCCTTCCCCCAGGGGTTTATAGAATCTCCCAATCTATTTGGACAAGTTTTAGAGCAAGTTTTAGAAGAACACCCAAAGAACTACAGGAAAACAGTTAATACAGTATGTAGACGACCTGTTGATTTCAGGAAAATGAAGTTCGTAAATCCACCATTGAGTTGCCAAACTTCTTGGGAGAGAACAAATTGCAATTCATGGAACAGGAAGTAAGGTATTTGGGACACTTGATTAGTCAAGGGAAAAAGAGAATCGGACCTGAACGAATTGCTGGTATCACCCGTCTGCCTATACCTAAAAATCAGAAGGAGATAAGGAAGTTCCTCGGATTAATCGGGTATTGCCGACTGTGGATAAATAGATATACACAGAAAGTCCGATTCTTAGATGAAAAACTGGGAAGCGAAAAAGAAAATGTGGAGTGGAACCTAGAGGAACAGCAGGAATTTAATCGCTTGAAGAAAGACTTGATTAATGCTCAGGTCCTGGCTTTGCTTGATATTAATCAGCCTTTCCACTTGTTTGTAAATGTGAAAAAAGGGATAGCTTTGGGAGTGCTAGCTCAGAAAAGAGGAGGCCAGAGGCAACCTGTGACATTCCTCTCAAAAATGTTGGACCCAGTGTCACGAGGGTGGCCGGAATGCATTCAAGCAGTAGCAGCCATGGCAACATTAGTGGAAGAAATCAAAAAATTTTCCTTTGGAGGGAGTCTGGTTGTATTCACTCCCCACACTGTCAGAACCATTTTAACTCAGAAGTCTCACAGATGGTTGACAGACTCGAGAATTTTAAAGTATGAGGCAATCTCAATGGAAAGAGATGACTTAACGATTAGATGGGAAGAAATAGAGTGGATATGCTATCATTGATGGAGTTACCGGAACCGAAGTGGAAACTGGGCGTCTACCCGGCAGCTGTTCTGCTCAGTCTTGCGAGTTGTATGCCCTAATGAGAGCCCTGGAACTGTTGGAAGGGCGGAAAGGTACCATATATACAGATTTGAAATATGCGTTTGGAGTGGTACACACATTTGGGAAAATTTGGAAAGAATGAGAGATGATAACAGCAAGAGGGATGATAACAGACACTAATTGAAAAGACTTTAGAAGCATTAATCAAACCAGAAAGAATTGCCATAGTACATGTACCAGGACATCAGAAGGGGAACTCACTGATAGCTCTTCTCAGAATTTGGACAGCCCCACGGCAAGAAATTAGAATATCCCCTTACGAGCTGTCATTTGGACTCCAATATTTGGGGCGGGTAGAAGGAATACCTACAGTCAAATGTAATGCTGTGTTTTTAAGGAACTATTTATTGCCAGTCTCTTGTTCTCTTGCAGATTTAAAAACTAAGGGTCTGCTGGCACAGAGCCCTCCTCTGGATTTCCCTATCCACTCTGTGAATGCTGGTGACTGGGTCCTGATCAAATTGTGGTAAGAGGAAAAGCTTCCGCCCTGGTGGAACAGACCATATCTAGACCATAGAAACAGCGGTCCGAACAAAAGAAAAGGGGTGGACACATGCTTCAAGAATAAAGGGACCAGTGGACCCACCACCTGCCACAGAAGGAAGGAAAGAGGAGTAAAAAGGGACAGAAAAGAAAACTACAATAATGAAACTTTTACGCTTACTATTTATACATATCATAGCTTTGCATGTTGAACCTAAAAATTCTTTTATCTCTCTAATTATGCTAAGAACCAAAATCAAACAGATTGTTGGGTATGTGCGAAAATACCACATCATGGCAAGTCAGAAGCCCCCTTAGTAGCAGTCCCTCTCTCCCTACACAAATTATTTGATATATATATACCTTGCCCAACAACAGTGATCCAAGCACTGAAGATAAATACAATGGGTGGTCTATGCGACCAAAACCAACCAAGTCAGCAACTACTCAGTCTGGAGTGTTGCTTCCTTTTGAGGAACCAACTAGGAGTTTCCAATTACATGCAGAATTGGACCATCGAACGACTGTGAATCCCTCAGCCTGTAAATGGCACATATTGGGTGTGTGGGCGTAAAATTTATTCATGGTTACCCAGGGAAAAGGATTGTTGGAATCGGACAAAAGGGTTTAAATTGACCCATACCCCTAAAGTTGGAGTGGATGTTGTTACCTGGCCTATTTAGTTCCCCGTGTCCGTGTTCTTAACTAGCTAACTGTACTAGTCTCGTACCATGGGCAAAGCAAAAGAAGGGTGACTGAAGGCAATCGTCTCATGTGGACATTTTTTCCGACACATGGAGCCACACGAGATTCAAGAATTAGCAGCCACCCTAGATGAACTAGTAAATGATAAGGACCTGGCACTTGGGAAAGTCCAATCCCAAGTCCAGGCAATAACTACAGAAATTACATCCTCCAAAAACGCATGGCCCTTGATTTTATTTTATCAGAGAGAGGGGGGACTTGTGCTTTAATTGGCTCTGAATGTACACATACATCCCGGATGAATCAGCTAATATCTCGGATTTGGCGGTCCATATTAAAAAGTATAGAGAGAAGATCAGGGAGGCTGGAGACAAATATCAAAAAGGAGGTGTATGGGGAGATTGGAATTTCAGAGGTTGGGGGCATGGTTAATGCACCTTGCTATATATGGTTTAATGATTCTAGTGGGCTTATTTATTGGATTAGCCATCCTACAATGTTTTATCGCTAGATTAATTTGCTCAGCTACTGGAGCGAAGCAGATGGTATTTTAAAAAAAACCCCATGGCAGATGAACAACGATAAATTCAACTCGTGTTACAACAATTTGAGGAAACAAAAGATGAACAATAATGCAATTTAATCAGAAATACATGGTAATGAGAAAAAAGGAGTGAAAAATGGTTGAAAATGATTAAACTCGCACCATTCTGTGAAAAGTGATGGAATGCAAAGTATGTAGATTAGAGCTTGAGAGTAGACAGTACTAGCTAGTGGGCCCCTTCTTATCTCGAGCCCCAAGGATGCAAGGATCTGGTTCAGGCTGGTACAGTGACCTAAGGTAGTCTATAGCTAGTACTGTGCTTGCTTAATAGAGACATGAATATTAACTTCAACGCCCCTAAGGAGGGAATGAACTAATTAACATAACATGCAATGTATGAAGAGGGAGTGATACCTGGATTGATGGAAGGGAGAAGGAGAATGTTGTAATGTATTGGGATTCTGATTGGAAGAAGGTAAATGAAGGTGGGGTGATGTTGAGTGTGGGACTGTACAAAGGAGTGATGATTCTGAACCTCCGGTGTGTCTCCAGACCAGGGACTCCCGACTCTGCAGACTTGAAATAAAGCTGAACCTGTTCTCCAAGACTTTGTCTCCAGAGTAGTGATTATGAACACTTTATATTTCACACCTAGAAAGTAAAAAATTGAGGGGAGGTTTGATAAGGTATTTAAAATTATAAAGGAGATAGAGTAAATGAGGATAGACTTTTTCCACTGAGGTTACATGAGATGGAAAGAAAGGACATGGGTTAAGAATGAAAGGTGGAAAGTTTAGGGGAACATGATGGGGAACTTCACACAGAAATGATGGGAGTGTGGAATGATCTGCCAGCTGTGGTGAATGTGGGCTCAATTTTAACATTTAAGAAGAATTAGGGCAGGTACATGGATGAGAGAGCTGTGGACTGAGTGAAGGTTAGTGGGACTAGGCGAAAAAAAGGTTTGGAACAGACTAGAAAGGCCAAGGGGTCTGTTTTTGTGTTGTCATGTTCTATGGTAACAGGCCATTTTGGACCATAAGACTGTGCCACCCAATTTATACCCAATTAACTGACACCCATGGTACGTTTCGAATCCACCCTGTTACCATCTCATGCTTTAAAGGTGGTCAGTCTGTCACCTTTCTGAGTAGCTGTTAAAATCTGGAATTCATTAGTGACCTGGTTTGTGAATGCTATCAAGGTGTAGGTAATGTTACTTATGAGTTTGTAGATGCTGTGATTGTAGTAAAAACACAGAAATGCTGGAGAAACTCAGTCTGTCTCACAGCATCCAGAGGAGGTAAAGATATATTACCAACATTTTGGGCCTCAGTCCTTCAGGAATAAGCAGAGAACAGAAAGGCTCAGAATAAAGACAAGGCTGGCTGAGGGAGAAGTCCAGTGTAACAAAAGGATATTGAATATGATAAAAGGAAAGGTGAGAATTGTGAAAGGTGACAGAGGGAAAGGGAAGAGAGAGAGGCAGAGTTAGGGAAAGGCAACGGGATAAAGAGGAGGTGTTGGGGGGGGGGGGTTTAACAAAAAACAGAAAAGTCGATGTAAATGCCATCCTCTTATGCAATCAACTAAGAAACAAGATTTCCCTGACATACGTCCTTGTTCTGCTCTGGTCGACCAGTTGTATCTCAGAATGGACGCATATCGGAATTGTATACTTACCTTGTTAGTCGGCATCCTGGGGTCTTGACTGGCCATATTGATTCCTGTGCACATGCGGAAGTCTTCGGTAGGCACATGCATGGTGAGTTTGCATATTGGAGTTCAGTTGGCACATGCATGGTGGGTTTGCGTATTGGAGTTCAGTTGGCGCATGCATGAGAGTTAAGTGCCCTGATGATACTGAATTTGCGCCCTTAGATCACGTGTTTACTAAAATGTGGTTCACAAAGCTAGACCCCATACAACAGTAAATCCTGATTTCATAATGTTCTTTGGTTTCTAGTGTTAGTTTCCTCCCCTCCTTTCCATCAAAATATATCACGCTTGTTTTTCTGTGCTAAATTTCACCTTCCATGTGTCTACTTGTCTGTGGTGGTCCCCCCTACAGTTCAGGACACTTCCACGGTTTGTCGTGTTGCTGGCCATGCCTCCAGGGTGGGTTGTCCTGGAACATTGACTGCAGAGAATGTCTTTTTCCCTCTCACTCCACCATCTTCTGTCTTCACAGGGTTAAGCAAGTGGTGCATGTCCAGGCAGGAAGCTTCAAACAATGCAACATAGTGGTCGGACTGGATTCCTTGGGACCATAGTTTCAGCCAGTTTTATTGGTGGATTAGGAGTGCAGGTATCGCCACATGGAGAAACTCAATACCCGATGAGTTCTTGAACAGGACTTCAGCCGAATGGCCGACATGGTGGGTCAGGTGGCCGGTGATACAGCAAATAAGACTCTCCAAAGTGAAGTGTGTGGTGAGGTGGGTCTTTCTCTGGACTTGCTGGAAACACATCCCTGCAGTCACACTGAGTAGAGACCGTTCCCCTCTTCCGAGTGTGGGAAGGCACTGCTGCAACACCAGTGTATCCCCACTAAGGGAGCCCATTCCCTTGATCTGACTGTGGGAAAAACTTTCAAACCTCCAAGGACCTGGAGGAGCATGGGCATGTTCCCCCTGGGGAGAGTCTTTTCACCTGCGACATGTGTGGGAAGGGGTTCACCCAGTCCTCCATCCTTCTGCAGCATCAAAACATTCACTCTGGGGTGTGGCAGACTGTGCCAAAGGAAAACAGACACAATGGTGTTTAGGGCAACACAGCTGTATTCCACTCACATAAATATCTAGTTGGCTGTTAGCTGTGCTTACAGTGATCCCAGAGGGGAGAGAGAGAGTACACGGTCGAGACCTCAGCTTTATTCCATGGGCCCTTTGGGCCCACCTGGTGGTTGGATGTCAATAGGCCAGGTGCCGTGTCTCTAGGCCAAGTGATGTACCGCGGTGTATCATCGCATTCACCCCCTTTAAAAAAAAGTCCTGGTATTGCTCAGGCGTACCATTGATTTCTGCAGCCTCTGGAAACTCCTAGGGAGGGTGCGAGGTTTGGGCTGGGGGGGCGATTGTCCGAGTGTTGTGGTTAAAATGGGTGGGTTGGGGATCCCCAGGGGGGTGGCGTTTGGCCTCCATGGTGCAGCTGGGGGTGATATGGGGCTTGGAGGGGTATCGATGATACGTCATTTGGGTCGGGATGGGGTTCTCTGGTTCTTCCTCTTCTTCAGCCGGTGCCAGGTCCCTCATGCAGATGGAGTCCTCCTTCCCATCAGGGAATGTCACAAATGCATAGTTCTGGTTTGCGTGGATCAGCTCTCCCCTTTCGACCAGTGGGTCCGTCTTATGTGTTCAGCCATGTTTCTTGATCAGCACCAGGCTCAGTGAGATCATCCAACGTGTCACCTCCGAGCTCGGGGTCAATTTCCTTGTGAAAGAAATATCTGTCATGTGGGGTCATGTTCATGGCAGTACACAATAATGAGCGTATCACATGTAATGCCTCGGGTAATACTTTCTGCCAGCTGGATACCAGGAGGTCCTTTGACTTTAATACCAGAAGGACCATCTTCTAAATGGTACCATTCTCCCTCTCTACTTGCCCATTCCCTGGGGGTTGTAGCTTGTGGTGCAGCTGGTAACAATCACCTCTCTCAGAAGTATTGCTGCAGCTCGGCACTCGTGAAGGCTGCCCCCCCCCCCACCCTCTCTGTGTGGATGTAGTTAGGGTATCCACACATGATGAAGATGGGTTTCAGGTGTTCTGATGGCTGGGTGGATTTGATAAAGGCTGCATCAGGCGGGTGGTAGAACTGTGGTTTGCACTCGGCACATATACAACAACCCCTTGTAGTAGTTCTTACCTCTTCTGCCGAGAACGCCAGGTTAGCATTCCCAGCTCACTGTGGATGTTCTGCAGCTGGGACATGTGTTGAGTGGCCCTGGCAAGCAAGCCTGGACAGCGTGTCCGGGGGTTCATTGAACTTACTGGGGCGGTATCGGATGTCGTATGAGTAAGTAGCTAGTTTGATCCTCCAACTTAAGTTTTTATCATTCTTAATTTTCTATCCGTTCTGGTTGTGAAACATGAAAGCTACAGACATAACCCAACAAAGCCAGCTTCCTAGCCCCGAACACACACTTGTCTTTGTTATATGTCAGGTTGCATTCTTTGGCTGCCTCCAGGAATCTCTTTAGGTTTGCGTGTGGTCACTCACCGAGTGCCCGCAGATGGTAACATTGTCCAGGTACAGGAAAACAGCCTCCAGGTGGTAGTCATCCACCAGTCGATCCAGTTCCTTCTGGAAAAGTGATACCCCGTTAGTGACTCCAAACGGGAGTCGGATAAACTGATAGAGTCGGCCATCGGCCTCAAACACCATATAGGGCTGGTCGCTCCTCCTAATGGGCACCTGGTTGTATGCAGCCTTGAGGTCGATAGTGGAGAAGACTATCATATTCATCTCGCTAATCCGGGGGAGAGGGTATGCATCCAGCTGTGTGAACTTATTAATGGTCTGGCTGTAGTCGACCACTAAGCGTAGTTTCTCTCCCATCTTTGCTACAACTACCTGGGCTGGCCATGGGCTGTTGCTGGGTTCAATGAATCCCTACTGCAGCATCAGCATGTCTTTGTTTTAATAAAAGCTGTCCTCCTGCTCTTTGTGGCTGTGGGTTTACACTCTGGGGTGCGGTGGGTAAATAAGTGGGGGGGGGGGGCTCGATATTAAGGACTGATAACGCACAGTGCTTTTGGCTCGTAAACACTAGTGAGTGCTGTGGACTGTTGTGGACTACTGTGAGGCTCTCCAGCTAGCACTGAAAGTCTAATCCTAACAGCACCAGGGCACAAAGCTGATCCAGGACCAGCAGACGGAAGTCCCTTTAATCCCTCCCTTTAATTTCTAGTGTCACCACACAGTACCTCTTTACTTTCACTGAGTGGTTGTTGGACAATAGGAGAATCTGGCTGTTGCTGGGGTATATGGGGAACCCATGGTCTTTGGCTAATTTCAGCTCTGTGCTACCGCTCTCCAACAGACATTTAAATTTCAACCCTTTCATCCGCATGGAGACCATAGCCTTTGACAAATTGTGTGGACTCACCTGATTGATCCTGAGGGAAGCCAGTGTGCACTCCTCATAGTCTCTATAGTAGTGGCGCTCCTCCTCTGGATCCCAGGTCCAAGATGGCCACTCCCTCTAGGCGCACATGACGTTCCTTCCTGGCTGACCTGGGAAAGAAGCAGAGCTATCCTGCCACCCATTTACATGACAATGGGTCTTGACAGTCACCCGCGGCTCCTGCAGACCAGAGCATAATGGCCTCCTTTTCTACATTTCGAGCAGTCTGCGTCTCTTGCCGTGTAGTGTGCCCAGGGGTGGGGGCTTTGGCCACAGAACTGGCATCTATGGATTGCATCTGGCTAAGCCACCATTGCTGCACCCGTTATCGTCTCCACATGATCAGCACAATCTTGGCAAGGTGCCAGCGAGTCTAGCAGGGTTGGAGTGGGGGGCTTGGTGCTGTGTTCGGGGAGGTATTCCCCAAGGTTTTTTCTAGCTGTCTCCATCGCCTCTGCCACCCTCACAGCCTCTTCCAGGGACATTGTGTTTTGTTCTAACAGCCGCTGGCGGATTTCGTTTGACTGGATCCCTCATCAGGTCCTGTGCTATTTGCTGTGGGGTTCTAGCATGGAAGTTGCATGCCTGTGCTAGGGCTCTTACTGAGAGCATGAAATCCCGGAAGGACTCCCTGGTTGCTGTTACGGTGTCTCATGTGTACCTCGCCTCCCCCTTGGAGATAGTGGGACTGGAGTTTGTCCATAGCCTCCCTGTATGAGGCGCAGTTCTGGACTAACGCATACGGGTGGTCTCCCAGCTGGGCCACCAGCAGCATGAAGAGGTCTTCCGGGTGCGCAGTGGGCATCATCACGCGACTCCAGCGGCTGAACTGCCTGCATGTGTCGGATGGGTCTGGGGGGTCTAGTTCCAGACGTTCTGGCCGTAGCATCATGAAAGGTGCTGCCATTGATTCATTTCTAGGCACCCTGATCGCGCTGGGGGTGGGGACTGTTGCCTCCACTGATGGACGTGGGGCTCCCTGGGGACCGGCTTTACCTGGTAGGCATCTGCTGAAGGTCCGGTGTCCTCATTCTCATCCCTGTGTTTGAGCCAGTCTCCACCAGGTTTGGGGGGCTCGCACACATCTCAACCATGAAGGATTCATCCCCCTCCTCAATCTCCACCTCATGCTTGGGTGGGATCACCCAGGTCAAGGGCAATCTTTGCTTGCTGGCCATATTTATGTGAGTGGAATTGTGGCAGGCAGGCTGCACCAAATGAAAACACAGGCACAATACTGTTTGGGGCAACACAGTTTTATTCCACCCACATAAATATCTAGTTGGCTGCTAGCTGTGCTTACAGTGGTCCCGGGGGGGGAGGGGGGGTAGAGAGAGAGAGAGAGAGAGAGAGAGCATGGTCGGAATCTTGGGTTTATACCATGGGCCCTTTGGACCTGCATGGTGGTCAGCTGTCATTAGGCCAGGTGCCATTCCTCAAGGCCACCTGATGTACCGCAGAGTATCACCATGTGGGGAGAGAGCCTTTAAATGCAGTGTATGCGGGAAGGGGTACTCTCGCAAAGGGTACCTGCAACTATACTGGACAATTCACACCAGGAGTTGCGATTCACCTGCTCCCTTTGCGGGAAGGGGTTCGCTCAGTCTTCGAATCTCTGCGTACAGCAGCGGTTTCGCACTGGTGAGATTTTTCACCTGCTCCCTGTACGGGAAGGGGTTCTCTCATCCTTCCGGCCTGCATGTGCACCAGCGGGTTCACACTGGGGAGAGACCATTAACCTGCTCCCTGTGTGATATTGGATTCACTCAATACGCCCACCTGCTGAAGCCCTCGACCAATAGGAACTTCTATTTCCTTAATGACATAGATGAGTTCTCCATGATAACCACAGTTATCAGGGAACTCCACAACGTGTTCACCCTGTTTGGGTACCCAGATTATACCATAGTGATCAGGGGTCCTCATTCATGAGCAAAGACCTGTGGCAGTACCTGTTAGCTAGAGGCATAGCCACTAGTAGGAACACTAGTAGGTGAAATGGACAGGTGAAGCTAGAAAATGCCGATCCTCCTGACCCTTGTCAAAAGGCCTGGGGTGTCTCACTGGCAGGATGTCCTGCTAGAGGCACTATATGCCATCCGATCTCTCCTATGCACTGCTACAAATATGACTCTACATGAACGCATGTTTTCCTTCCCCAGGAGGTCAGCAACCTGAATCACTCTGCCGCCCTGGCTCTCATCTCCAAGACTCATCCTACTGTGGAAACACACGAGGGGCCATAAGACCGACCCGTTGGTGGAAGAGGTGCAACTCCTGAACGCAAATCCACAATACATGAGGACACAGTCCCTGTCCGGTTCCTAGCGTGTGACAGAGATACCCACACACCCCCATCCCTGACCACCACATACACATACGTCGTCCCCTACAGGGAGGGTGCAGGCTTGCGACCCACCCAGGCCACCCCCACCACATGCCCGGGACCCTCACACAGCCAAGCCAACCACCACAACTGCCCGCACAGACAAACCCCACCCCCTATGGCGAAAGCCTTAATTCCCCCGCCCCGCCCCCACCTCAAGACACCTGACCAGCCACAGAGCCGACCAGTACACCCCCGGTGGAGCTGCGCAGGTCACAGAGGCAGAGGAAGCCAGAGGGGCTGAATGTGGTGATACTGTTCTGTGCTGTCCTGTGTATAAGTGGTTGGAGCGCCCACTGATGACTTGAACCCCTTGTAATGGTATGGATTGTAGATAGTCATTGGCTGGGAAAGGTATGGGATGGCCCACTCCCTGATGACACTCTGCCCTGGACTCCTCACCTGTGGCCTAGGCCATAAACATCGAGCCACCTCTCCCTTCCCTGCACTTCCCTAGCTTGCATCTGGACCAGCTCAAGTCTTCTGTACAATAAAGCCTATCATTCCCCTCAGGCTTTGTCCTTGTGGTTATTGGGGCCCATCAAACTATTGAACAGAAAATTTTAATGTCTCCAGTAATGGAGAAGTTGCTACGCCCCAACTGACTATAGGTGGATCCCCAAGTCCCAGGTGCATCTGAACTCTTCGAACAGTGGATCAGTTATTTTAACAAATTTCTTGAGGCCACTGCTGGAGTGGTCAACTCGGATGAGAAGAGGCTGAAACTTCTACAGGCAAGAGTTGGCCAGAGGGCTTTCCAGGCCATCCACTCCTGCTACCTCCTAGCGTCTAGAAAACAGCAGCCTGGTGAATTCGTAGAAGAGTTCATCTGAGACTTGATCACATTGAGAAAAGACTGTTTGGGGAATCCCATCGTCCCTGTGCCGGAGGCCCAGTGCGTGGAAGACCTGCGTGGATGCTTGCGTGTTGGGGTTGAGGTCGGACTATATCTGACAACATTTCCTCGAGAAGGATCAACTCCTGCTGAAATGGGCGATCCAACTGGCCAGGATTTTAGTCTCGGCCCAGCGCCACGTGGAGTCATTTGCGGGCAGAAGCAGGCCTATCCAGTACGCACCACCACGAGGGCCACCATCCTGGGAGTTGGCGTTGGGGACGTCTGACCCAATTGCAGCTACAATGGCACTGGGATCCGTGAGATGCCACTACTGTGGGCAGGCAAAACACCTATGACATCTCTGCCCCGCGAAGGAGCTACCTGCTCAGGCTTCAGGAAAATGGGCCATTATCAACTGGTCTATAGGTCCAGAACCTCATCCCAAAGCAGCGCAGCATGTAGAGCCGAAGAGTTTCTGGTGCCAGCCACGTGTGTGGTAATGGGGGAACCATCTTACTTACTGCCGCCCCCATCCTCTACGCAGCGGCAGATGTCAACGACATCACTTCCACCCCTGATGATGCCACTTCTGCCTTCTTCATTTATGATGGCAGCGTTGTCAACATGGAGGCTGCCATCTTGGACATCGGGACTCCCCACTGATGATGAAGATGATGCACCCACTCCTGCATCAATCACCTTGAACCAAGCCAGCCCTCACCCAATCACGAACTCCATGATGTAGATCGAGGTGAATGGGCACCAAGTCGAACTGCCTCTTCGATAGTGGCAGATGACCATCATGTTGATGGCAGCGAAAGGCCAGCGGACTTGCATGCAGGGGTACTGTGTGGTGTCTCTGATGGTGGGGGGGAGGGAATGTTATAATGACTTTTTGTTGTTGGTCATGCTCCAGCTCTGCGCGCCAGTCCTCCTGGGCCTCGATTTCCAGAGTCAGTTCAGGAGTGTGATGATGGCATTCGGGGGCCCCCAACTGCCGCTCACCATTTTCAACCCAGAGCTTATGGACCCCCTCCCAACCGAGCACCCAGCCTCTGGCATCGACCTGCAGCCTCACCACCCTGCGGGTGGCCACTCCATCACTATTTGCAAAACTCACCCCAGACTGTAAACCAATTGCCACCCAGAGCAGGCACTACAGAGTTGCGGATATGGCATTCATCTGGGCCGAGGTTCAGCGACTCTTGGCAGAGGGGATCATAGCCCCTAGTTCCAGCCCTGGAGGGCACAGGTCCTTGTGATTAGAGGGGCAGGCAAGCCCCGTATGGTGATTGACTACTGTCAAACCATCAACCGCTTCACCCAGTTGGATGCATACCCTCTACCCTGGATAGCCGACTTGGTCAACAAGGTTGCGCAATACAGAGTCTTTTTGATCATTGACCTCAAGTCAACTTATCATCGACTTCCCCTTCACCCAAGCGACCTGCTCTACACGGGCTTTGAGGCCGTTGGCAAAGTTTTTCACTTCCTGTGGGTGCCTTTCGGTGTTACTAACAGTGCCTCTGCTTTTCAGAGGGTTATGGATTGGATGGTGGAGGAGCACAAGCTGACGGCGATGTTCCCATACCTTGACAATGTCATTATCTGCAGCCATGACCAGCAGGACCATGACGCGAACCTCGCAAAGTTCTTACGTTCGGCCAAGTCTCTCAAGTTGACGTACAATAAGGACAAGTGTATATTCAACACAGACTATCTGGCCCTTCTCAGATGTGTCGTGGCATATGGTGTCATTTCCCCGGATGGACCCTGACCGCATACGACCTCTTATGGAACTCCCAGTCCCAAACACCCTAAAGGCACTGAAGAAGTGCCTGGGGCTGTTTTCCTATTATGCACAATGGGTGCCCAATTACCCTGATAAAGCCCACCCACTGATTAAGTCCACAACCTTCCCGTTATCGGCGGAAGCCCAAGGTACATTCTACCAGATCCGAGGAGACATCACAAAGGCCATGATGCATGCCGTGGACGAGTCCATCCCTTCTCAGGTGGAGAGCGTTGCCTCCGATTTCACACTGGCTGCCACTCTTAACCAGGCAGGCAGGCCAGTAGCATTTTTCTCTAGCACCTGTATGGTCCCGAGGTCGAGAAGTAGGCACAAGCGATCATTGAGGCAGTGTGCCACTGGCAACATTACCTGGCCAGTAAACGGTTTACCATGCTAACAGATCAGAAGGCTGTGGCCTTCATGTTTAATACTAAACAGTGGGGTAAAATCAAAAATGGCAAGATTCTTAGGTGGAGGATCGAACTCTCTTATAATTACGACATCTTGTATTGACTAGGTAAACTCAACGATCCCCAAAATGCCCTACCCCGGGAAACGTGTGCCAGCGCGCAACTCGACCGCCTACAGACCCTCCACGACAGTCTCCACCCTGGAGTCACAAGGTTGTACCACTTTATCAAGACTCAGAACCTTGCATACTCCATTGAGAATGTCAGGTCCATGACCAGACGCTGCGCTGAATATAAGCCGCAGTTCTACCGACCTGAAAAGGCATATCTCATTAAGGTCACACGCCCTTCTGAATGGCTCAGTGTCAATTTTAAGGGCCCCCTACTCACCACAAATAGGAATGCCTACTTCCTGATGGTGCTGGACGAGTTCTCCAGGTTCCCCTTTGCTATTCCCTGCCCGGATATGACCTTGGCAACGGTAATCAAGGCACAGCGCAGCATCTCATCCTGTTCGGGTACCCCAATTATATCCACAGCAATCGGGGGGTCCTTGTTCATGATGAGGAACTGTGACAGCACTTCCTGGACAGAGGCATAGCCACCAGCAGGACCACCAGCTATAACCCCAGGGGTAATGGCCAGGAGGAAAGGGAGAATGCCACCATCTGGAGGCTGTGCTCCTGGCCCTTAGGTCCAAAAACATGCCAGTCTCCCACAGGCAGGATGTTTGGCCCAAAGCGCTCCATGCCATCCAATCGCACCTGTGTACCGCAACTAACACCACCCCGCATTAATGCTTGTTTGCTTTCCCTAGGAGATTGGCAAATGGCTCCTCCATTAGTCCTTAGCTGGCAACCCCAGGGCCGGTCCCACTATGGAGACACGCAAGGGGCTACAAGACTGATCCACTGATGGAAGCGGTCCTGCTCATACATGCCAACCCTCAATACACATTTGTGAGATAACACGATGGCCACGAGGACAGTGTGCCTATCTGAAACCTGGCGAGGGCCAGAAATTCTGAAACTGCCCTGCCCACCACTGACCACCCCACAGAGCAGACAACCCAACACTGGAACTCAATACTAGAGGCTGAGCCACCCTTCTGTCCTCTCCAAAGAGTCGATCCCCCAGGAGACATCAAACCTGGGAGCCCTCAGTCATCACTCCAGCCCAAGCTGTTCCCCCCATCCCCCCCTCCACCCCACCAGGACAGCTTCCCCTCCCGAACAACAGAGCATGGACACACCTGCCCCCTGTCGGTCCCGCAGAAGGAGGAAGTCACCGGTGCTACTGACCTCTAGTTAGACAAGAATTTTTTGTCTGTGGGTCCCACCTCTGGAAAAAGTGTGGGGGGGGGGCGGGTTTTGTTTAAAATGAAGGGTGAATGTAATGGTTTGCATTGAATATAGTCATTGGCTGGTAAATGTATGGATTGGCCTACCACCTGATGACACTCACCCCTGGACTCCTCCCCTGTGGTCTAGGCAATAAAGGTGGAGCCACCTCTCCCTTCCCTAGCTTGGATCAGGGTCAGCAAAGCCTATTGTTCCCCTCAGTCTTTGTCCTTGTGGTTACTGGGGCAACTGATAGTGCCCATCACCCCTGTAACCCCTTTCCCTGTGACCTGCCCATAAAGGTCGACCTCCCTATCCCCTTCCATTCATTCCAGCACATGGAGTTGGCACAGCTGATATATAATGTGTATTGAAGCCTATCATTACTCACTCAGTCTTTGGAGTCATTGACATTGCATATCAATTGTGGCAGGGTTATTTGTAGACATCTCTGGTTAAACTTTAGGGGGTGGGATTCAACGCAACCCCATCCATCACCGCGGAGCTGGATTCATTCTGGATGCTAATTTCCACGGAAAATCACACGAGTTTGGGAATCCAATCAGCATCTGGCATTTTCTGGGAATGTGTGGGATTCCCCGTGGATTGTTTCTCCACGTGTGTCCCAGTCCCATTCCTCATTCTCACCTGCCAATCCACAGCAGAGTTGGAATTCAGGAGGTCTCTTATTTCAGTTCTGAGAGTGTTTAGTGAAATATGTTGGTCTCCTGTTTTAAGTGAAAGTCGTTTAAGAGATGAGGCGGATCACAGTGAGACTGGGAGCGGCACCAAACTAATTGAGCTAGGAAACCACAAGGAACTCCCGAGAATCCGCACTCCAGACAATAAATCGGTGCTGGGAACTGTGCTCCCATCTACTGTTTGTGCTGTGAAGGTGCGGAGGGGAACATTGTGTCAGAGAGACTGTGTTCAAGGGGCGGTGTCTTTGACTGGAGTCACTGTGTTTGTGGATCCAACCTTAGCGCTGGATTTGCCAGCCCCTCCTGTGAAAGATGACAAGATTTTCCTGTCACGGGATAGCGTCGGCCCCCAACTCAGTTCTGAAGTGGGAATGAATGACAAAGTTTTGGTTGGTTTTAATATTTCTGTCGGAAAGCAGGAAACATGTCAGTGATTGGGGGAGAGAACGTGGTCGGTGCAGCAATGAAACGGGTTTAAATGAGAAGAGTCTCATTGAATTCGGATCAAAATCCCTTTACAACAAACATTTCGTACTCGGAGACAGTCGAGGGTGAGTCCAGGACTCCGGGATTTCCGATTTTAATAGGAATGGAAGAATTTTGGATGGGACAGAAATACAGAGAGGCGGTGGTGGCGGGAGCTGACAGCAGGATGTCTCCGCCCCGTCCGCTCGCTGCCTTTAAGTTGCTCTGTGCTGCCGCCTCCCGCTTCATTTCTCACTCAGTTCTGAGGCTCGGAAAAATTGCTGCAGAGTCGACATGACCGAGATCGAAGCGGCTTCTACTGCCGCTCCCGGCCCCCAAACCAAGGCTCCCAAGAAGAAGAAGGGGGCTGCTCGGCCAAAGTCAGCCGGTCCTAAGCTGGGCGATCAGATCAACAAGATTGTGGCAGATTGCCACGAGCGTGGGTGGATGTCCTACTTCGCCATAAAGAAGGCTCTGGCCGACGGCGGCGTCGATGTGCACAAGTCCGCCTCACACATCAGGACGAGCATCAAGAGGAAATTGGACAGCGGCCTCCTGGTTCAATGCAATGGCTTGTCGGGTCACTTCAAGGCTGGGAAGAAAGAAAGAACAGTAACATTGGCAAAGAAAGCGAAGAAACCAGCGGCCACGGCTTCGAAGTCCAGGAAGTCTGTGGCAAATAAATCTTCGGCCAAAAGACCAGTCACCAAGAAATCTCCCTCCAAGAAACCTGCAGCCAAGAAATCTCCCAGCAAGAAACCAGCGGCTAAAAAGAAGACGGCCCCGAAGAAGCTCAAGAGCCCCCCGAAGGCTAAAGTCATCAAGGTGAAAGCAACCAAAAAGGTTGCAAAATCCAGGGCCCGGCCGAAATCTAAACCCAAGACAGCGGCCAAGAAGTGAAAGAAAAAGCTCAATTTGTAGAGTCCTGACCCCAACGGCTCTTCTCAGAGCCACTTACATCCATCAGTGAAGAGCTGCTCCCCAGACACTTCACTCCTGTCTCGGGACCACGTTCATATCCCAGCGGGGAATCATTCACGCGAAGCCCGGTAACTCCACCACATTCTCTGCACCTGCCCGGTCCCCAGTGTCCAAACAAACCCCAGAGAACGGGATGTCCGGGACAGGCCTCACTCGGTCTCCTTAAATGCTTCCAAGACTCAGATTTCTGAAAAGGAGGGGGATTAAGGGTTACAAGAAATAGTGCCGAGTCCAAGAGCAGATCAGCTCTGATCTGATTGAATAGCGTAGCAGTATCGACGGGCCGAATAGCCGTTTCCTGCTCCTAATCCTTATGTCCCCTTAACTCCTTCCTATATTAACGAAGGGGCAGCGCTTCAGCAGGAATATCACCGTCAGTTCATTGTCACGGCGCTTATTTCAGAAAATCGGGAAAAAATGTAACCCCGTGTGTGTTGTTCGCGGTCGCTGTTTCTGTTCTGCTAATAACGTTTGGAAATTAGCGATTTCCGGGGCCGGGGCGGAAGATGAGAGGCCGCTCTCTGCCCTGTCTGTCACTCTGACTCTGTCTCCTCCCCTCCCCTTCACTGCGTGTCCTCAGCCAGGTCGGGGCGCTGTGTATAAAAGGGGCCGGCAGCAGTGGGGCTGCCATTGATCATCGACTTCAGTAAGTGGGACCATGTCTGGCAGAGGAAAAGGAGGTAAAGGTCTGGGCAAAGGCGGAGCCAAGCGGCACCGTAAAGTTCTTCGTGATAACATCCAAGGCATCACCAAACCCGCTATCCGCCGCCTGGCTCGGCGTGGCGGAGTCAAGCGCATCTCGGGGCTGATCTATGAGGAGACCCGCGGGGTGCTGAAGGTTTTCCTGGAGAATGTGATCAGGGATGCCGTCACCTACACCGAGCACGCCAAGCGCAAGACGGTCACCGCCATGGATGTGGTGTACGCTCTGAAACGCCAGGGCCGCACTCTCTATGGCTTCGGCGGCTGAAGAACTCCGTCCTTTCTCCACACAACAAAACAAAGGCTCTTCTTAGAGCCGCCCACCGCCTCATTAGGGAGCAGTAACTTGGCAACAGGAATAAATTGTTAAAATATGAATTCTAGAAATTACATCGTGGATTTAGATTTCAACCACGATTCATGATTAAGGATTGTTTGACGAGGAAAGAGAAGGTTATGTCGACATTCATAGTAGATTTAAAGAATGAGGGGTGAGCTACACTCCGACCTACACAAATCTTTATAATGCGGTGACGTTAAAACGGCCTGGAAACTCCCTCCCGGGAACGGTCGTTTTTCTCCAGCCTCCGCCAGAGCTCAATCCCCTCAGCTTCAGCAGTGGTTCAGTCCATTCGCAGCCCAATTTCAAACACACTAGTTGAATGAGAAAATTCACCGATATTTATAATGATCTGAATTAGAATCAGGGAGAAGCGGTTTCCATCAAACGATTCTCCAAAATTGGCGGGTGATTTGAAAATAAACTAAAGCCAATCCCACTGCAGCCAGTGTTTCTCTCTCCATGGGTCTCGGTCAGAGACAATATCCCTCCCGCCGTTGCAGATCTGAAACGGCCCTGTGAGTCATATGATGATCGAACCAATCACAGCCCTGGAACACGATGATTGCCATCTCTGCTCCAGCCATTCAAGCAATGGGGCGGATCTTCACCAACTGTTTATAAGTCGGAGCCTGAGCCGGTTTCATCATTCCAGTCCTTGTGTCTCAGATTGTGATTGCACTGTTGAAACGGAATGGCCCGGACCAAACAGACGGCGCGCAAATCGACCGGAGGGAAAGCTCCTCGCAAACAGCTGGCCACCAAAGCGGCGCGCAAGAGCGCTCCGGCCACGGGCGGAGTGAAGAAGCCTCATCGCTACCGACCTGGCACCGTGGCTCTGAGGGAGATCCGGCGCTACCAGAAATCCACCGAGCTGTTGATCCGCAAACTGCCCTTCCAGCGCCTGGTGCGGGAGATCGCTCAGGATTTCAAGACGGACCTGCGCTTCCAGAGCTCGGCCGTCATGGCCCTGCAGGAGGCGAGCGAGGCTTACCTGGTGGGGCTCTTCGAGGACACCAACCTGTGCGCCATCCACGCCAAGCGCGTCACCATCATGCCCAAAGACATCCAGCTGGCCCGCCGCATCCGCGGGGAGCGCGCCTGAACCCGGCCTCGGCACCAAGTACCAAAAAGGCTCTTTTCAGAGCCACAGACCTTAGCAGAATAAAGAGCTGTGACAGTTCCTGATTCTCTTGTTTCGATCCGTTCTGTTAAAACAATTCAGTTGTCCTTGCGGCTCGTCGGAATCGCTTTGGCTTTCGTATTGGAAACCCCAGTGCTTTACCCCTCTAAACTTGGTCTGCATATGTTAAATGGGACCTTACGATATCCTTAGTTGTGACCGATCACATTTAAAGCCGCGGAACTGACTACTCAGTCCCGTCTTCCTCCCGCCAGGTGGTTCGGGAATGAGAATTCCCCACACCCCTGTCCGTGTCCAGCCGCTTGTACAAGTATATCGCCTGTTTACGGGACATGGACTGGGGATCAGTTCTTAGATCTTAATTCTTTCTGTTACTGTCCATTCTCCATTCAATTCGTCCCAGAAACTCGCCCATAATGACTTATACAAATTTCATACAATTCTTTCCCCGCGCTCACCCCAACAGTCAGCCTTGGGTCACTGGTTTCATTTCTGGGTGCGTGTGAGGGCTGATGGCGGGAAAAGTTCAAATGTTTTAAAAAGTGACAATCCTGTACAATGTTTGTATTAAACGGTGAACTTTATTTACATGTGACACAAATGTGCAACAGGAGACACACATACCCACATGGACACCTGTAATGCCCTGATACAAGTGAACTAAACTGTATCCACGTTATTTCGGCGCTTCCGTGTTTTCGCTTCAGGTTCCAGCGGCTGCAGCTGCTTGTGTTTCTATGATTGACACCCGCCCGCACGCATGTTGCCCTGCTGCAGCTGTCAATCTATTAATAGGGCGGGGCTAACGGTAACTAATGTGATTGATTGGCTGGGATTGTATGGGACGTCATTTCTTGGCTGCCCACCCGTCGCCATTTTGAAGCGGGGTCAATGCTCTTGGTGCTTCCTTCTCCATCAGGTTCCACTTTGCATCCGCCAACTTCCAGGTTTGTGTGTTCTTCCCCCGTCCTTCCCCACCACCTCACTCGGCTCCCGGACGTCACAGGATTCCCGTCGCCGCAGTCTTTGCACCCAATCACAGGCTCTGGGGATCAGGAGGAGCACTAGCAGGGCTCCCCAGGGTCCTAAATCAGTGAGCTCACCAGGGAATGATTTTCCTGCATTTTTAGATGGGCCAAATGTATTTCTCATTGTTTTCAAAGCACTGATGACGTTTGAAATGTTACCTTCTCAATCTGGAATCGGCGTCACCACCTGTCAAATTTAGTTGTTTTTTAATTTATACAAATGGACCATTTACTGATCGGCAAGAAACAGAGAGTAGGAATAAAGGAATCCTATTCTGCGTGGCATCTGGTTACTTGTGGTGTTCCACAGGGGTCAATTTTGGGTCTGTTTCTCTCTACACTGTACAGGTGCACCCTTACATATGTCTCTGTTCCGCTCTGGTCGACCAGTCGCATCTTCAAATGGACTTATGGCAGAATTACAACCTTACCTTGTTGCCATCTTGATTCCTGTGCGCATGCACAGTGTGTTCGCGAATTGTGGTTTGGTTAGCACACGCACGAGCGTTAAGTGCCCTGTATTTGCGCCCTTAGATCATCACGTGTTTACTAAAATGCAGTTCACAAAGCTAGACCACACATAACAATAAATCTTGGTTTCATAATAACTTCTTTGCACTCTAGTGTTAGTTTCCTCCCCTCCTTTCCATCAAAACATATCATGCTTGTTTCCCTGTGCTAAATTTCACCCTCCATGTGTCTACCTGTCGATGGTGATTCCTCACAGTTCAGTACACTTCCACAGTTTGTAGTGTTGCTGGCCATATCTCCAGGGTGTGTCATCCTGGAACATTGGCTGTAGAGAATGTCTTACTCCCTCTCACTCCACCATCATCTCTCTTCACAGGGTTAAGAAATCATTGCATTTCCAGGAACAACTCCAAGCTGTGGTCTGACACTTCCTCACCATCATGCCCAAAGACATCCAGCTGGCCCACCGCATCCGTGGGGACGCGCCTGAACCCGACCTCGCCACCAAGTACCAGCTTCATTGGTGGATTAGGAGCACAGGGAGCACCCGTTGAGTGAATAAACTGGATTTCAGCCGATTGGCTGACATGGAGAGTCAGGTGACCAGTGATAGAACTAATAAGACACTCCAAAGTGAAGTGTGCAGTGAGAAGGGTCTTTCTGTGGACTTGCTGGAAACACTTCCCTGGGCTCACCCTGGGGAGAGGCTATTCCCCTGTTCCGAGTGTGGGGAGGGATTCGCCAGCTCCGAGACACTGCTGCAACACCAGTGTGTCCCCACTAGGAGAAGCCCATTCCCCTGCTCTGACTGTGGGAAGAACTTCCAAGGACCTGGAGGAGCACGGGTGTGTTCCCCCTGGAGATAGTCCATTCACCTGCCGCGTGTGTGGGAAGGGGTTCACCCAGTCCTCCAGCTTCCTGCAGCACCAAAACATTCACTCTGGGGAGAGAGCCTTTAAATGCAGTGTGTGCGAGAAGGAGTTCTCTCGTAAGGGGTACCTGCAACTACATCGGATAATTCACACTGGGGAGTGGCGATTCACCTGCTCCCTTTGTGGGAAGGGGTTCTCTCAGTCCTCCAACCTCCGGGTACACCAGCGGTTTCACACTGGTGACAGACCTTTCACCTGCTCCCTGTGCGGGAAGGGATTCTCACAGCCCTCTGACTTGCGGATACATCAAAGGGTTCACACCGGGGAGAAACCATTCACCTGCTCCCTGTGCGGGAAGGGGTTCTCTAGACACTCTGCCCTGCAGGTACACGAGCGAGTTCACACTGGGGAGAAACCGTTCACCTGCCCCCTCTGCGGGAAGGGGTTCTCTCATCCCTCCGGCCTGCATGTGCACCAGCGGGTTCACACTGGGGAGAGACCGTTTACCTGCTCCCTGTGTGGGATTGGATTCACTCAGTGTGCCCACCTGCTGAAGCACCAGAGTGTTCACACCAGGGAGAAACTGTTAACTCACAGCAAGTGCGCAAAGTGATTTTCCGATTCCTGCTCTCAGCAGGCCTGCCAGTGAATTTGCACTCAGTAGAGACTGTTCACCTTCTCCCTGTTCTGGAAGGAGTTCACTCAACCCTCAAGTCTGTAGGAACACCAGTAAGTTCACCATGGACAGTCAGCATCTCTACTCTCTGGTAAAAGCATCAAATTTTAAAGGACGTGTATACAAGGGTGGGGTGGGGTAAGAAAGCAGAAACCAGGATGTGTGTCGTTTAAGGTATTTTTTCAAGTTTCGTCTCCCGTAATTTTTGTAAATCACATGAGTCTAGAGAGAAGCGAGATCTTTGAACATTTATCAAGTCAAATTTTACAAAGCAGACATGTAGCAAGGACACAGAAACAGTCGGCATCCTGAGAAAGGAACATGTGAGCCTGAGAAAATTAATTTTGAGCCAGAAATTCAAAACATTGTACTTGACTACACAGAGATAACCAGGCATGTGAAAAATAGCTTTAGATAACAACTGAACACCTGACTGCATATAAATCAGTTTGTTCTTGCTTTCACAATATCTATCAGCAAATTTTGGAAACAATGTTGTTGCAAGATCATGTAACAAGGAGGTCAGCCTGTATCAATATCTATGCCTCAGAGTACCAGGTGAGCTTCGTTGCAGTAAGACCCCATTGTTACTTACCATGGGATTACATATAAAGAAGTGCTTAGTTTTGCAAATCAAAATAAAATTGCATTGAACTACAGTATTGATAAGGAGTAGGTTGTTCTATTGTGCCCTCTACAGAGAATCTACTTTAACATTTGGCACTCCAAGCAGGGTCTTAAGTCAGGAGCTGCGGATCACCCTTGGGCTGAGTAAGAGGCCAGGTACCAGATCAGTGGATGGAGAGGAGATTCAGTCCCCTGAGATAAATTGCTTTGAGCTTTCCTCTGCCGCCTTCTGGGTCGGTGTGGTCCCTTTGCCTTGCCAAAATCCAAACAGACCTAACGTGGAGAGGACAGTAGAATTGATGGAGGTTAGTATATTTTAATTGGTCAGGGAGTCTGAGCACTCTATGAAGAGTGGGGATAATTGGTCAGGTTAGTGTGTTTTAAATTGAGCAGCAAGTTGCAAGGTCAGTAAAATAGAAGTAGGAATTGATCAATGGGCTAGACAAGGTGGACGCGTAAATTTTGAACAATAAATTGTAAAGATGCGACAAGAGTGGAAATGGATCCCCGGTGCAGGCAATGTGTAATTGGCAGTAAGAATGTTGAGTGCAGCACTTACAAAGAGAATGGGCGATGAAGAGTGGCCCGGGGAGGAACATGGGATGTGGCCTCATGTGACCGTGAGGTAAATTGGTGTGGGGATAAAATGTAGCAATGGAATGGGAAAAAAATAATGAACAAATGGAAAGATGAGGGAACCCAAAGGAGAGATAAAACAGCTGGCCAGCTGGATAAATTCTGCATGCAAGAGAGGAAAAGAGATATGTATTGCATGGAGAATCAAAGAAATGGGAAACTAAAGGCAGAATGTAAGTGGTGGATGGGCGGAGGTGAAAGGAGAAAGAGAAAGGGGGGAAAAAGATCGGATTTGGGGATCCCAATTGCATATCGACCTTGTTCAAAATCAGTAGTGAGGTTGATGGCGATTGGCCGTCTCGTCCTATCCAACAGGACCCATACAGCAGGATGGTCCACGGCCTATTACTCCACTATCTGCCAAGTCAATGAAAATTGACAATTTAGATTAGGTAGATAAGGGTAAGGATGGGATGAGGAGAGCTACATTGGCCTTCTGGGATCTGTCAACTGTACAGAATCCAACCACCAAGTCTATTAAGCATGAATACATAACAGTACCCGTCAGAACCTAAAGGTGCCAGACCTCCCCAAAGAACAGAGCCAGGCGATAGAGATTGGGACCAGTTCCCAGATTGGCCCTATCCCGACAACCGTGATCCTTATGTTTCCGGACCCGGTTACATGGTGTCCCAGCGTGTAGCAGGGCCCACATCTTGCAACAGAAAGCCCCGAGATATTGTCGATGATGACTGTACTGGCCCCACCATCTTTTGGACCCCTCAGTCTGCACCCCTGCCCTTCACCCTAGACCTGCAAACTCGCAAAGGGTGCTGCTTTAATTGTGGGGAGCCTGGACACTGGAGGAGTTCCTGCCCATGGAATTGCACCCCAGGCCCCTCCCAGATCACCTGCCTGATGTGCTCCCAACACTTCCTTGAACCCCTTTGCACAATGACCAGACCTAGACCCTCAGAGAATGCTGCCCACCCTCACACAGCACCCCACTGAGGAACCCGCTTCAGTTTATGATTGATACAGGGGCGACCACTTCCACCTTGGATCTGGTTACAGCGTGTGAAAATAGGTTTCCCATACCAAGAGGAAATATGACTTTGTAACGATTTGAGGCACAAGGACATTGTTATACCTGTGTCAGTTCCCCCACTGTCTAATTTGAAGGGAGGGAATGTATTATCTTTCACTACAACCACTAAATTACAGTGTAATTTGCCAGGCCATGACTTGCTATGCCCATTACAAGTGGAAATACTTTGTACAGATGAAGGATTGCCCTCCAGGCAGCTTTCCATTTTCTACCTGCCCCAGTGGTGGTGGTGGATGGGCGGAGGTGAAAGGAGAAAGAGAAAGGGGGGAAAAAGATCCCTTTGTACTTTGACTGCCCTCCCCACTAAAGACTCCCACTCCTCATGTTACTCTTTTCTACGATCCCCATGTCGAGCAATGAAAGCATGAGAGAATCTTTTTACATTCGAGGTAGAATGTAAACTTAAAAAGTGAAGTGGAGGGGAAACTAGGAAGAACATATCTTGTGCAGGTTTCGCCACCCCTCTGAAAACAAAAGGGAATGGCCACCACACATTTAACTGTCAATGTAAATGAAGGGCATAAGCCCAAGAGTCTTAGATTGCTCCCTCACTCAGCAGGCAGACCTCACGTCCCATGATTGCAGGTCTTTGAAGAGGGACAATTGTTGTACTGGAAACACCCATAAACGAAGCATGTTATGCTGGAAAAAGTCCATGGACTCCCCAGCCCCAGATCTCTGGATGGTAACTGGCCATGAGGTTGGCCTTGCAACCTGCCCCCCCCCCCTCAACCCAGTAGAAATTCCCAATAAATAACAAATACCCCCTGAAGGAGGATGCAAAGGTGGGAGTATGACCACTGATCAACTCCCTTATCTAACAGGGCAGACCAGTCCCTTGCCTCTGTCTTTGTAACACTCCTATCTTTCCATTTCCAAAGCTGGGATGCAAAGACTGCCGGTTAGTCCAGGATTCGTGCAAGATCAGTGAAATTGTTGCACCACTGCATCCCATCATCCCGAATCCAGCTACCATACTGAGTCAGTCACCAGCTGATTCTTTCATTTACATTATAATCGATATCCAACATGCATTTTCTGCTATGCCCTTGCATCCACAATCTGTAATCTTTGCTTTTACCTTTGATGAACACATGGACAAGGCTCCCACAGGGATTTCCTCACTCCCCTAGCATTTTTCTCTCAGACCTTGTACCACTAGCTACAGAATATGCAACCCCCGGGAAACTCCACCATTATACAGGATATGGATGACTTATCACCCACTCCATCCATCAAGGCTGATCAGAAAGACACCCTTTCCTTTTCAATGCACTTCACTCCCTTTGGTATGTTATCCCACCAGGGAGAGACGGAAGTTCTTTGGGATTTTACTTAGTGCTGAGAAAAGGCACCTTAATAAGGCACCTTACATCCACCATCCTGAAGCAAATGAGTGCATTTTTAGGTCTGGTTAACATTTGTAGACAATGTATTCCCAATGTCACAAAATACACTAAGCTAAGCTCCTCTCCCTTTATCCCTAAGACCTGAGAAACAATTCACCTGCTCCCTGTGTTTGAAGGATTTCTCTCATCCCTCCAAGCTGCATTCGAACCAATGGGTTCACACCGGGGAGAAACCATTTGTTTGCAGCAAGAATGGAAAAGGATTTGCCCATTGTTTCACTCTGCAGGGCCACCGGTGAATTTGCACTGGATGAAACCATTCACCTGCTCCCTATTGAGGAAGGTGTTTACTCAGCCCTCCTGTCTATGGGGATACCAGCAAGCTTACACAGGGAGAGAGAGGGTTCATCATGGATATTCGGCATCGCTTCTCTCTAGTAAAAGTAGCACATGCTAAACCATGTGTGTTTAAGATGAGGGGGAGGAAAGAAGGTTAGGGGAGATGTATAGGGCAAATATTTTATCCAGGGAGCGGTGAGCACCTTGAATGGGCAACCAGGTGTAGTTGGCAGACCCATGAATATGGAGGGAGGTGAATTGTGAGTGGGAATCAGTTTTACTTTTAACTTGTACATCCTGTTTAGGACAAATACATTGTCTGAAGGATCAATGTTTCAGAGGGCAAAGGTTTAATGATTGTTGTGTTGATGGAGATTTTCCTTGTAGCCTGAGCTCCTCTCTGTCTCACTCTCCCCACTCTATTATTTGGGTTTCTGCTTTCTTTCCCGGCTATTCTGCATGCCAGTGTCTCCATGTGTTTGTACAATCCCCAGTCGGCCTGCTGCACCTTTTTATTGGAAATTTCAACTAAACTGTATCAGATCTCCTGAGTCACTTCCCCTTTGTACTTGCTGGGATAGCTGTTACTAAAGGACCCTGTCTGTCCTGTATCTTGATGGATATAGAATAAAAATTGCTGCAACCAGGTTTTGGCCTCATTCTTGACTTCTGAAAAGCATCTTCTGGATGACATTATCTTCACACCCAACAGCATGGAGCTTCCTGAATGTCCTTTAAAACACCTCAACCAGTGCCTGTGTCACTGTAATGCAGTTATTTGGTGACCTGTTGATGTATGTGTATGAAACATGGCCTCCCTGTCTGTCTGGAATATAATGGATTGTGGGTGGTCACGTACCCTCCCGGTCTGAAACCTATTTGGAAGTCACATCATCTGTCAATCAAGGTTGGACTCTGCCATACCTTGCTGTTGGCTAATTTAAATCACCTGGGGACATTATTGGCTAGAAGCACAGATTAGCACTGTATATAAAACATCAACGCACATTCTTTCTGGCTCGTGGTCCAAGCCCTGGACATCACTCCATGTCAGCTCGCTACTGTGGACATCACAGGAAGTGTCGTGGGTAAGGTGTGCACTACGCTGAAGCTGAGCCGTTAGTACTATGATAGGTTGGTACTCACAGAGAGCTGCAACCCCTGGTGTGTGTAAGAGTTCCCGTTTGTAATGTGTGAGTGGGTCAAGTATAGGTTTACTATTGGTGGAGTCCAACCAAAGTCCGAGGTGAATGTCTATATTGTTGCTTAAGTGAAATAGTGATCGAGTATCATTCATTGTTCTTCCCTGTTGGTTTCCCATGTGTAAATAAAAGTTGCATGTGATTGTAACACTTGTGTCCAGACTCATCTCTCTGTGAACCCATCAAACCTGATACTCTTCTCAGCATGGCACCTTACGTGACTCCCACCAGTGATTTTGTCCCCTTATTGTTCCTAATCTCTACCCAGAGTGATTCAACATTTTGCTCCTCAGAAACTATATCATCCTGATCACATCCTGAATCAAGTGTGCTCCCCCACCTCCTTCTGATTCCCCTAATACCCCTGGTATTTAATTCCCAATCTCAAGTCAAGTCACCTTTATTTGTCATTCATACCATGCATTGCACATTGAAGATGAGATAGCGTTTCTCTAGAACCACAGAGCAGATTCACATAAATAGTTAAAATATTAAGACATGCAATAAAATTCACATAAGTTCTGAGAATTCAGGAGCTGGATGGCCTGGGTGGGGGGGAACTTGCCCTATCTGAATTTAAAGGTCCGGGTACTACAGTGCCTCCTACCCGACGGCAAGAGAAAGAAAAGTTCACCTGAGGGGTGTGAAGTCCTGCAACCACGTTTGTGTCATGGCCACTAAATCATACCCGTTTCAACTGATTTGTGCCACGATTTATAATTCTTGTTTCTAATGCTCTGGGCGTTCAGATAAAGTGCCTTCACATTCAGTGACTTTTTCAAACATCTCACTCTCCCCAATAGCACTGGCAAACAATCCCCCTGGGACATTGATCCTAGTCCTGCCCCAGTGTAGATGGGCTGGTGGAACGGGTGGACACATGGGGGATGAAACATGGAGGTGAATGCAGAGGCTGAGGAGCCCTGACTAGGGGTTGATGGAATGTCCCTGTACACATATCCTTATAGAAGTCACGGGAAATATTTTTGCTGTGGAGAGGCAGATTTCAACTCCAGAGTAGAATTTGTAACATGGTGCAGAGAAAAAGACCTGAGAGGGAGGGTTTTTTAAATTTTTTTTCCATAAATATACATGTCAAAATGTTCCATTTTCAAAATATATACATATAAGTACACACACAATTTTCTTACAAAACAAAATGCAACACCCCTTCCCTCCCACCCCCTTTCAGAGTATAAATCTGTATAGGATCAGGGCTCACTCCTAGGTTTAAGAAACAAAGTCTTCATTGGGGAGGTTATATATTTTTATTATAGTAGCACTTTTTAAAATAATATTTGGGCCCCTATATAGTCCAAATATGGTTGCCTAATTTTTATAAATACATCAAACTTGTTCTTTAGATTGTATATTATTTTTACATAGGTATACAGTTGTTCATCTCAGCAGTCCACTGTGCTATTTGTAGAGGGGAGTCGGATTTCCAAGTAATCACAATACATTTCTTAACCACAGCTAAGGTTATTTTAACAAAGGAAAGTATTGCTTACTTCAATAAAAATACCCAGAAGATAAAGCTCTGGGCTGTCATGAAGGCACCCCTGTTATCCTTGTTAGTATTTCGGTAGTATCCTTTCAGAAAGGTCTCACCTTCACACAAGACCACATAGCTTGTGTTGGAATCTAGGGGTTTAAACATTATGAAAGAAATGATTAATTAATGTTTATATGTACTCCATGGTTCAGGGAAAAAGAGGAATGTGATTAAGTGGCAATCACAGCATGGAGCAAAGTTGGCTGAGCAAAATTGTCTGCTCCCAAATGTTCTTTGGCTTGGCTTCGCGGACGAAGATTTATGGAGGGGGTAAAAAGTCCACGTCAGCTGCAGGCTCGTTTGTGGATGACAAGTCCGATGCGGGACAGGCAGACACGGTTGCAGCGGTTGCAGGGGAAAATTGGTTGGTTAGGGTTGGGTGTTGGGTTTTTCCTCCTTTGCCTTTTGTCAGTGAGGTGGGCTCTGTGGTCTTCTTCAAAGGAGGTTGCTGCCCGCCAAACTGTGAGGCGCCAAGATGCACGGTTTGAGGCGTTATCAGCCCACTGGCGGTGGTCAATGTGGCAGGCACCAAGAGATTTCTTTAGGCAGTCCTTGTACCTTTTCTTTGGTGCACCTCTGTCACGGTGGCCAGTGGAGAGCTCGCCATATAACACGATCTTGGGAAGGCGATGGTCCTCCATTCTGGAGACGTGACCCATCCAGCGCAGCTGGATCTTCAGCAGCGTGGACTCGATGCTGTCGACCTCTGCCATCTCGAGTACTTCGACGTTAGGGATGAAAGCGCTCCAATGGATGTTGAGGATGGAGCAGAGACAACGCTGGTGGAAGCGTTCTAGGAGCCGTAGGGAGAGGAAATGCATAAAATGCATAAAACGATTTAGGAGGAATGCTCAAACTGAAGGAGGTGGTGAGTAGCACAGGAGACACAGGCCAGACCAGAACAAAGAATGGCCTGCAAGAAACAAAGGGAATGGAAAACCAGTCTAGGAGGAAGATTAAGGCATGAGGAGGTGTTAAAGAGAACAGCAGAAATTGGCCAGACAGGAACAGAATGGTGATTAGAAATATCTGGGGATGAATTAATTTCTGATCAAAACAACAGGATAGTCTGGCCTGGAGGATTAAGATGGGAGCGCTACACCCCAGATATCTGCAAAACAGGAGATGACTTGTGATAACCCTTATGCAAAAAGATCTAGCAAAGGAAGACAACTTTTGTTCTGTATGATAATGAAATCTAGCAAAGGAAGCCAACTTTTGTTCTGTATGATAAGGTTGATCTATATAAACTAAGCCAACTGGACAATTGGGGTCAATCTTGGGGAATAGCTCACTGTGTAGGTGACCTATGAACTAACGATTGACCCAGAGCTCTGTTAAGTTTTATTCTTGTGCTGTGTAATAAATTGACTGTAGAACCGAATACCTTCTCCTATCACTTCATTCAAAGAGCACGCTGGAGTCAGACCACACATAGACTAAATTAAGAGTAAGGTAAAGGCAGAGTCCGACAATTTGGTGACCCCGACGTGATGAAGATGGAGAAGTGACGGAAGAAAAAGATACGAAACACCGGTCGATTGTGGTGTGGTGATAACAACAAGTGACCATTCAACAAAGGGAGGTAAGCAGACGCCTGTTTAAATGAAGTTCTGCTATTGGCAACGATAAAATTGTGTGTTGTCACTACTCTGCAAAAGCCCTAGTTAAAGCCAAAGAATAAAAGAAACGGGGGTTAGAGTCCCCCATAAGGAACTGGGGTTAGAGTCCCCTGTAAGAAGCGGGGGTTGGAGTCCCCTGCAAAGAAAAAAGGGGGTTAGAGTCCCCCTAGTAGAACTGGGTTAGAGTCCCCTGTAGAAAAAGGGGGTTAGAGTCCCCCTAGTAGAACGGGGTTAGAGTCCCCTCGTAGCGATCTCGAGAGATAGGTTTAGACACTTGGCCAATTAGAATAAGGTGTATTGTGATAGTTATTTGTTTCTATAGTGTGTAATAAGTATTTGATTAAGGATCGTGTACCATAGTAGTGTATAATAAGTATCTGTATAAGGTGTATTGTGTTATAGTTATTTGTTTCTATAGTGTATAAGTATCTGTTTAAGAATCGTATAGTGTATCATAATAGTTTATAATAAGTATTTGTTTAAGGATTGTGTACAGTGTGCCACTGGTGTTTATAATAACGTGGGAAGGGTCGAAGTAGATTGCAGGGTGGCAAAATCCTACCAGGGGAGAGACTCAGTGAAGTACGAAGTCTAAAGGGTTAAAAATCGGAACATAAGATGGAAGGAGTAAGTAGGGATGTAGGGCAAGAGTTCGGGGAAGACAGAGGGGTTCCCCCATCTGTAAACCGACAGTGGGAAAAAACAAGGAATCAATTACTGGGAGGATTACCGAAGGGAGAGGAGGTACAGTCTATTGCACGGTACGAACAGATATGGAAAGAACTGCAGATTCAGGGGAAGGTACCACGAGGGTTTGAAAAAATCCGGCTGGTACTGTACTTAGGAGAAGCAGAGAGGGAAGCAGCCAAGGAGGTACAGGAACACGAGGCAAAGGGACAAGGATCTATATGGAATAGAAGAAGGCTGTGGAAGCGAACCTTCAACATGATATTAAAAAGGGATCCCATATCACAAAGGAGAATAAGGGGGAGGTTAAGCCGTCAGCCCCACTATATCCAAAGTTACCAGAGACATTGCCACCACCTTATCCTATTCCCCAAATGCCAACGATGCAGATAAGTGATGGAATAGTGAATGTCACTGAGTTAACAGGTCCAGAACTACATGAGGCGAAGGAGAGACTTAAGAGAGTTGCGCAGGAGAGAGTGGAGGAAACAAAGGAATGGGTGCACAAAATACAGAATGATATATGTGCAGTAAGGGAAAATAGTAGGTGCATGGGAAAAACAGATGAGAGAGAGCTGGGACAAGAAGAGGAGAATAGGAAGGGAAATGACCCAGCGAGTGTCAGTTGGGAGCGGGAGAGAGAGCAGAACGAGGAAACTGATATAGCTAGTGTGAGTGTTGAGAGTGAAGAGGAGGAACAGCTAGTCACGATCAGGGGAAGCATGATCACACACAGAAGACAGGGTCAGGAGAACCCTCGCTCCCCTTTGGGATATGCGTTGCGGGACAGGGAGGAAGTACAGCTTCCAGAAAGGTATAGTATAGACCGATGCCGCTAATTTATGAGGGTCCGCAAATTGGGGAAAGGTATCAACCCTTCTCATTCACCGACATGAATTGTATTTTGGACAAAATGCCACCTCCGACTGAGGGAGGTAGAGCGTGGATGGGAAAGTTCTGCCAATATACGATGGGACATAAGATAGCCATAGGGGATTGGAGAGCATTATTGGGGAAACAGCTTGGGCTGTGGGAGATACAGCAGGTAGAAATGATCGCAGGAATCACTAGGTGCCTCGATGCCGAGCCATTTGCCAACCACGCTACGGCAGTAGGAGGGGCAATGCGGGATAAGTTTCCCGTTCCCCCCGGTGTCATGCAGTCCCTGACCTTTTCCATAAAGGAGGATGAGGAGATCTCGACTTTTTTGAGTCAGTGTAAGGAGAGTTGGACGGATAAAGCAGGAGTACACCCAGCCACAGATCCCTTGCAGACTACACTCTTTAGGGCTGCAGTAACGAGCGGACTGCCAGCTGTAGTTAGGGAGGCGTTAGAGGATAACCCTGATATTCCTGGCTGCTCGAATGAGCAATGGGAAAAACATTTGACCCATCACATGAAACGTTACAGGGCTAAGCAAAAGGAGGACAAACAAACTACGGAGTCGGCACAAGTGCAACTTCTTAAGCTTCAATTGGAAGAGGCTAGGAAAAAGGCAAATGAGACAAAAAAGAATTCCTCAAAGGGTGCGAACCAGATGATTCAGCAGCCACCGTAGCCACCACAAGGGAATAATATGAGTTGGCACCCGGCCCCATATTGGGCACCGGGTCCCACCTATGTGGGCAGAACGGGAGGTTCAGTGGGGGGATTCCGAGTAAGAGGGAGAGGTCGGGGTGCTCCACGAATGCAACCAGCCGTATGTTTTGTATGCGGTCAGCCAGGACACTGGAAGAGAGACTGCCACCTAGTTTGGGATCCTCGGGACACTGGGGGAAGGGGATATAGACCACCACAAAATGAGCATTGGGTCCAGCCCCAGAGATCGTCAGTGCCACCCCCGGTAAATCAGGCACCCCATGCGGCTCTAGCTCCAAAGAGACAATTCCCTTTGCTGACAGAGGAGGAGCAATATTGCCCACAGTGACGGAGCCCGAGCACCCACGAGCAGGCGAGGTTGGCAGACCCTTTCCTGCAGATTAAAGTAATGGACATGGAAGTATCCTTTTTAGTGGATACGGGAGCCAAATTTTCAACACTCACTGGCACTGAGTTTCAAGATAAAACATCATCCCCTAGCGTCCAGCTGATAGGGTTCTCGGGTACACCAGAAAATCTGCCGTTTTCTACACCACTAATCACTTCTGTGGCGGGACAGACTTTTACACATCAATACATTTTGTCAGCCAGGTGCCCTACCAATCTTTTGGGCAGAGACCTACTGGTCAGGTGCGGAGCATCGATCCTTTGTAGACCCAGCGGAATACAGGTCACCTTTCCAAATGGATATTCTATGAACTGTTCATTAACTACACTTCATTCCGGTTCTCAGATGTTGTTGGCGGCAGCTGGAGGATCCGCGTCTGAGGGACAATGGGCTGACATTTACTGGGGGCTGTTGGAACCAGAGAACCCACAAAAGGGAGGGCTGCTAAAGCTTTATAATCAATGGAAGCCGTGGATCCAGACGTTACACCCGTATACCCCTCCCTCTGACCCCCCCCCCATATGACCCTCTTTTACGATATGGATGGGGATGAAATGTATCAGCATGCCTTTTATGAAGAGGTAGAGGGCAGGCAATGGGAGATTAATTCGGACTACATAGTGGTAGGAAAGGAGGGAGTGGCTGCTACGGTGGCACTGACATCTGAACAGCTGGAATGGTATGAGATGGCAGGTGAGGCCATTCCTCATGTCACCCTTGCAATTGGCACTACTCTCCAGGCAAAAGATTTGGGACCGATGTGTCGGAACTTGATGTCCCTAAGTGACTGGTCCGATACCCAAATACCGACAGTGCAGTTCTCCTCATCTGGTCAGGCATACAGAATTTTGTCCCCGACATATGATCGAGTCCTCCTTGAGCATAGACAGATTGAACGCTTTCATGGTAGAGAGAAGATGGATCACCCCGACTCGGCCCCTATGCTAGATTCTCTCCCTGAGAACCTGTGGTCAGTGGGATCAGCAGATGTGGGTTGTTGTCAGCAGGTTGATCCCATAACCTTCGAACTGTCAGACTACACCCCAATTTGGCAGATGCAGTATCCCCACAAACCTGAAGCTGAGGAAGGTTTGGCAGATACCCTTGATGGCCTTATGTATTCAGGGGTTTTGGAACATTCATGTTCTCGTTGGAATACACCCATCTTACCTGTTCCTAAACAAGACACGGGCAAATATCGGATGGCCCATGACTTAAGGCGCATCAATGGTATTGTGAGAACACCCACAGTTTCAGTACCAAACCCATATACTGCCATGACTGCTTTAACCCCTAACCACAAGTGGTTCTCTTGCATAGATTTAGCGAATGCTTTCTTTTGCTTGCCGCTGTCAAAACCATTAAGAGATGTGTTTTCGTTCACGTATAGAGGTAGAAAGTTGCTTCCGCAGGGCTTTATCTTATCTCCAGGGATTTTCAATCAAGTGTTGAAAGAACAGCTGGGGGGGGCTAGCACTGCCAGGTGGGGTAGTTCTGATCCAGTATGTAGATGACATCCTATTAGCAGCACCTGATCATACTTCCTGTTTGGAGGCCACCTGTCTCCTGCTAGTGCAGCTGTTCAAGGCAGGCTTTAAAGTCTCTCGCTCAAAGCTGCAATGCTGCAGACAGGTGGTCACCTTTTTAGGTAGAATGGTCTCAGCAAAAGGCACAGGGATTTCCCCTGCACATCGAACAGTGATACTACATCATCCAAAACCAAAGACAGTTAAGGAAATGCTTTCATTTTTGGGTTTGTCAGGTTATAGTAGGCAGTTTATCCCATCGTATGGTGAGTTGACACATCCACTGCGAACTTTGGTGAATAAGCAGGGGATGAGGAATCTGGGAGCTACACTTGATTGGACTGCACAGGCTGAGATGAGTTTTATTCTATAGAAGCAAGCTCTTACAACAGCTATAGATTTGACGATTCCAAATTATAAACTACCTTTCTTTTTGGATGTTTCTGAAAAAGTACACACAATTGATGGTGTTCTTTTTCAGAAAAAAGGGGGTGGAAGATGTGTGCTCATGTATGTGAGTATCACACTAGACCCGTCGGAAGACAGGCACCCACCATGTACGAGACATGCAGCGGGAGTAGCAAAGATTCTACAAAAGGTGGCACACATAGTAATGGGACATGGCCTGACGTATTAACAACACATAGTATTGTAGCATTTGTGACCTCGACAGCATTTACAATGACTTCGCTAAGGCAGACGAGACTAGAGAAGATCCTGAATGCTCCAAATGCTACGTTTACCCATGAAGGCATTAACATGGCAGACAATATGGGAGAGGGAGAACCACACTGTTGTGAGAAGAGGGTAGTAAAGGATATTAAAATAAGACCTGACTTACAGGCTACACCCTTAAGAGAACCAGATGAAACCTTGTTTACAGATGGGTGTTGTTACAGACACCCCACAGATGGATTGAAAGCTGCGTATGCGGTGGTACGAAAAACTACAGGAGGATTTGAAGAAATCATTGCAGGGACGGTGAGAGGATAGGAGTCAGCACAACTCGCAGAACTACAGGGAATGATAGCAGCATTAGACTGGGCAGAAGGGAAGGAGGTCAATATATATACAGACTTGGCATATGTGGTAGGGACAATACAGGTTGAGCTTAGTCAATGGATTAGAAGTGGGTTTTTAACAGCAGCAATGACCCCAATTAAACACGAGAAGGACGTTAGGAAACTGGCTGAGGCACTCCTGAAACCAAGGGGATTAGCAGTTCTTAAATGTAAAGGACATGATAGAACAGATACGATGGTGGCTCGGGGAAATCAGGAAGCGGACATGGCCGCTAAAAGGGCAGCAGGATACGGCCCTCAGTTTATTATGATACAGGCAGACAGAACAGCACATGACTTATTACCACCATGTAGGGTAGAAGTAATAATACAGGAACAAGCAAAGGCATCACCTCAGGAAAGGATGGTATGGGAGGAAAGGGGGACAACCGAGGATCAAGGACTATGGAGATCGATAGACGGGAGGCCAGTTTTACCATCTGGACTCATGAAACCCCTCCTCAAGGAGGCGCATGTGCTAACGCACTGTGGAAAGAAGCAGATGATAAGGTACTTGATACATTGGTGGCACCCCTTCCTGCCGGCAATGGTGGAGAACCATATTAGAGAATGTGAGGTATGTATAACTTTCAATGTCAAGGCGACTGTAAAGCCACATGAAGGACAGTTCCCGTTACCTAAGTTACCAGGGCAGGAAATCGTACTTGATTATACGGACATGATTGAGAGGGTAAGTGGCTATCGATACCTCTTAGTACCAGTAGATGTGTTCACAGGGTGGCCGGAGGCAATCCCTGGCAAAAGAGAAGATGCAAGGACGGTATGTAAATTCCTGATCAACCAGTATATTCCGAGACACGGATTTCCTAGAAAAATTAGGTCCGATAATGGAAGTCATTTTAAGAATAACGATCTACAGGAGGTAGAAGCAATGTTGGGATTGAAACATGCCTTTGGAACGGTGTACCATCCACAATCCCAAGGGAAAGTGGAGAGGATGAACCAAACAATAAAAGGTAAGATCGGGAAAGTACAGGCACGGACCAAACTAAATTGGGTGGATGCGTTGCCCCTGGCATTAATGTCAATAAGGAGTTCGGTAAGTTCTGTGACAGGATTTACTCCATATGAACTACAAACGGGGCACCAATTTCCGGGACCGGGAGCCGGAATTCAGACTACGAAGAATGAGGTAAGTTCAATGGGTTGCAAGCTTTATTATGATAAACTAACGGCTCTGGTGTCAGATTTTTCACAACAGGTCACAAGTCCCAACAGAAAAGGGGAAACACCGATACCTTCAGTCGCGGAGTGGGTTCTGCTTAAAGGTCATCAAGAGAAAGTGGTCGGAGCCCAGGTGGACAGGACCCTACAGAGTGGTGGAGAGGACGTTCCACGCGGTTCGACTACAGGGAAAAGGCGAGACGTGGTATCATTGGAGTCAGTGAACAGTAACGGACCCACCTACACGGACACTGGAACAGATTCGAACGGAGATGACTGGGACTCTGTGAAGCAACTACGGACTAAGAACACTTAACACGTCCCTTTTTAAAGAGACTATTGGACTACGGTGACTGTATATCAGTGGTTGACGGTATAATCAATTTATTGGCATCAAAACAATGAAGGGAGCTGGGATGAATACTATGTGGGGACTATGGGTACTGGTGTTCCGAGCGCTTGAAGGGGCTGGGGAAGAAAACCACTGTACGAAATGTGTGCACTCGGCCTGGGGGGGTCGCTTAATGAAAAAGAACAGTACTTTGCTGATTGGACTAACTTTCCTGAACACTGTGTGGAGACTCACACGGGACGTAAGTGTGTGCATAATGGACGAGTGTATGATGTTAAATTCAATAGGGGATCGTTACAGTTCACGCCAAATCGAGACCGCTGTCCCCAAGGAGTAACATGGTTTTGTTCCCCGGAGGGAGACCAAGATAAGGAGAAAGGGGGCTCAATACCCATTCAGAGAATACAGTGGGAACCCATGTGGCCAAATGGAAAACAACCATATGTATGGGACAGAGATAAGGGAGATATCTATGCCAACGCTAAACGCCAGGCAGCCACTCACAGAGTAGGTGACAATAGATGGGTAGACCTTTGCCAAACTACGGCAGAACTCTTGGGGGTAAAAAAACTGTTGGGTATGTGGGGGACCCACAAGAGATGGGTCATGGCCATGGAGCGGGGAGCCCCTGGAAGTTTGGGAGTTGATGAGTTTTCACGGATCGGCAGATGAGACGCGCCCCCGCCAGACATGGCATTTAGCGAATCACCCATTAGGGGAGGAATGTATCAGGAAGGAGCAAGGCAATCATTATAAAGGAGATTCGAGGTGCACAAGGGTTAAAATCTTGGGGAAGTTCCCTCGATGGCATCCTCAGCGACCCCGGTGGTTCCTGGCCCCACAAAATTAAGCAAGTTGCAGACCTATAACAGATAACTCCCGTGGGAAAGTGGTATGGAATTGCGCGGGGGTTAATCCATATGTAGGGGTTCCCTCACTCAGACAATTTTGGGCTCATCCCTATCCACATGGATTTGCCCCAGAGGGTTTATATTGGATTTGTGGGAATATCGCATACACTTTTTTGGAGCCAGACTGGAGGGGAACGTGCTGTATAGGTATCATTCAACCACAATTTGTGCTTTTACCACAGAACGACTCCCATCAGTTAGCCGCGCGTGTATATCAGGGGCTCCGCCAGAAGAGGGATTTAAAGATCGGTGAATGGGGAGAGGACTGGCCTCCAGAGCGCATTATTTCTTATTATGGACCTGCCACTTGGGCCCAGGATGGGTCCTGGGGATATCGAACCCCAATTTACATGTTAAACCGTCTGATTCGTTTACAAGCTATTTTGGAAATTATCACCAATAACACCGCCATACACTGGGGCTCACCCAACTTTTATACAGATTATCTCAGTATAGGAATAACCCCCCCTTACATTCTTCTGCCTCCTGCTGGAGAGGTTTGGCATTAGGCAATCCTGCCTACGTGCTGTTTCTGTGCACTTGGAGGACCAGGGGGTATCCTGTCGGTGTCTTATCATGTCATTATCCTCATTGTCCTTATTCACAACCTTGCCCTTGTCCCCATTCACACCTCTCAGAGCTACAGTCTCTTCATATGCAGTGTTCGCTAATCCTGTCTAGGGTTTACTAGTTTAATATACATAACTTGATAAATCTGTGTAAGGCTTACTAATTATCTATGTAGAACTGGCTAATACTGTCTAAGGTTTTCTAATTATTTATGCAAGCCTTGCTAATTCTATCTGGGGCTTGGAGACCCTTATCTCGTTCAGACTAACTCTACTTCTATTCATCAATTGTCTGTCCTTATCTCCTTCATTCAGTGAACTTGCTGATTCTCTAGGAGATTCTTATCTTACTCAGACAGTGTCAGCTTCCTGCCTTCTAATATTCATGTCTCATGTTGTTTGTACTGGCTTCATTCATTTACTTATGTATCTATTTTATTTTCTTCATGTTCATATTGCAATATCAGTTTTTCTCATCTCTCACAGTACAAACGTGGTTGGAGATGATTGGGAATTAAATATTCCCTTATATTCCCTCTCCAGTATCCAACCAGATGTACATTGATCCTTTTCTGAGTCTCTCTTTCCTTCATTTCTCTGACTCCCTTCCTCCAGCCCCTTCCCTGCTGTGAGAGATGGGAAAATTGACCTAAAATTATGAACATGGAAGAAACTAAAGTTCATCAGTAAAATGGCTGAAACCAGTTCAAACAGGATAAGTTTGGGGCTTAGGATGCAGGAAAGCAGAGTCAGCACGATTAACATAAGAATCTTCTAGTCTTTGTGACAAGACCATAGGACTAAGATAAGGAATGGTAAGGTACAATAGAATGTAGGAAGTTGAGGTAGTCTGGATCAGATAAGGGTCTCCTAGCCCTGGACAGAAGTACCAAGTCATACATTTCTAATTAGCTAACCATACACAGATTTATACATATGAAATTAGCCAACCCTAGATAGAATGAGTCAACTCTGCATATCAAGAGACTGTAGCCCCGAGAATCAGGAAGGTGTGAATAAGGACAATGACATGAAGGGACACCGACAGGATACCCCCCCTGGTCCTCCAAGTGTACTGAAACTGCACGTAGGCAGGAAGAATTACCTATGCCAAACCCATCCAGGGGGCAGAAGAATGTAAGGGGGAGGGCATTCTGATACTGAAATTGACTGTATAAAAGTTGGGTGAGCCCCAGTATGTGTGTGTATTCCCAGGGTAAGGGGAAGCACCCAACTTTGCATTGTTGTAGTAATAAATGTTCTTTGTTCTCAATTTTTGTCTCGAGCAATTTCTTTAAAGGTACTTTAATTTCTAACAAAAATGGGGGCTCGTCCGGGATCACACTCCCTCCACTGACAGAGTGCCCCGACGACGAGAGTAGGTGCACCCCGGCTGATTCAGCTGGACTCACGGGCGACGGGTGGCTGGTCAGTGGAAGAAGCGAGTGATATCCGAGAAGAGGCATTGAGAACAAACGGCGGAAGGACGCGCGCTAGAGCAGTACTGCCAGAACTCGGTAAGAGTATTTTACTTGTTCCTAAGTATGGGAATAGCGGGCAGTAGAGATGAGAGTCCTGACACAGGACGTGACCACCAGATAGCTACGTACAGCCCGCTTGGGATGATGTTATCTGAGTGGGGCACAGGAAAGACCCGCGGTAAAGACAAACTAGCGGGCAGTAGAGATGAGAGTCCTGACACAGGACGTGACCACCAGATAGCTACGTACAGCCCGCTTGGGATGATGTTATCTGAGTGGGGCACAGGAAAGACCCGCGGTAAAGACAAACTGACGACGGTCAGGTATTGTTGTAATGAATGGGTGGGATACCCGGTTAAAGGGAGCTCCGTGTACTGGCCAAAATTCGGATCCGAGAATGAATGGATGTGTGAAGTTTGAACTTATGGCTCTATCAAAACCAGCCAGACAATGTTGAGAGCAGGGAATATGCAGCCTGCTGGCTCAAGGGATCCATTGAACAGCTGGTTTTGAATGAGAAAGAATTCAGGAATAAGAGAGAGGAGGAACCTCTTGTCCCTGAACCACAGGGTTGGGATGTGTTACATTCCCTCCCTCCACCTTATGTTCCTCCTATGCCGGCTCCTATCTTTCCTTCCCCTCCTATTGCCTACCCTTCTGCACCTTCCCCACCTCCCCCACCACTAGAGAAGAGAGAAGAGAGCAGGAGTGGTATGATAACTTGCTCACAAAGCACTCGATTACCACCTCTGTTGGCAGGAGAGAGAGGTAACTTTAATTCAGAACAGCGTGAGACTCTTCAGGAAGAAAGGGCAGAACCCTTTGATTCATTTCCCAGGGAGCAGGAACCCAGACCTAATAAGCCAGAAACCAATTGGATGAGACCACTGCGGGAAGTTCCCATGAGAGAGGGTCTCGGTTTCGTAAATGTGCCCCTGACCAGTACTGAAGTGTGTAACTTTAAGAAAGAGCTGACCTCCCTGATAGAAGATCCCCAGGGATGTGCCGAACAGTTAGACCAATTTTTGGGACCAAATATATATACAATATGGGGGTCTCGACATAGAATCCCCAGCAGGGGAACAATTGGTACTAACAGGTTTTGTTACCAACTCAGCCCCAGACATTAAGAGAAAATTACAAAAGACAGAAAATTGGCATGAGCAGGGAATAACCCAGCTTCTACAGATCACACAAAAAGCATTTGTCCAGACATCTGAGGATAAGCAGAAAGCAAAGGCTAACATTTTGATGCAAGCAGTTAAAGTAATAGTAGATGAGTAACATGGAAAAGGCAGGGACTGTGTGCCAGCTCCTGAATGTTGGGAGAAGTGCAGGGAGTGGGAGAGTAGAGACCAGAGATAATTTCATAAATCATGACTTCCCACTTCAGTCACTGACCAATATTGATTAAAATTCATGCTAAAATTTAAATGTCATAAAGGATCATTTTTCAATACTGAAGAATTAGCGAATTTAACTACCAGTTAATTCCAATTTATGAAATAAATTGTATTCAAATGTGATTTTGCACAGGGACTACCTGAGAATAGTGATGTTATAACATTTGCAGGGAGAAATGTTTGCGCAAATAGGGTGAGTTCTATACATCTTAACTTTAAATGTATGTGAGATAAAGAAAGGATATGATGTGTAAAGTGGCTGGATCAGCCAGTTGAAGGGGGAGTGTGCATGTCCCTTTAAGTGCACTGTGGCACTTGAAATTGAGGCTTCAGGCTCTTGTCTTGCAGTTAGAGGTATGGAGCCCTATCAACACATTTAATACATTTCTTCTACACATTCAGCAGTCAAGGTCCGTGAGTTTAAAGATCACCCACCTCTGGAGAATAAAGATACCTCTGGGGATTCCTATGGGGATTCCTATAAGTTTAATCATTCATTTCTCTGGTGCATTTTCCTCTGGAGTGAAATTAATGCCTCAGCACAATTTCTCTGTATTGCCGCTGTTATTTAATTCATGATAACTTTCCCCCATTCATCAGGTTTATATTTAAATCCGGTAGTGCGGAAGTTACATTGTAAATAATCACGGAGGTAAACCCTGCGCAACTGGATTCAGCTTAATGGAGAAATAAACCTGCGAACTGGTCTATGGTGCTGTGTGAGTACTGCAATAGGTGGAATATGATTTAAATTGGTGGCATAGTTCAGAACAATTGGGTGCATAAGAATAATAATATCATTAAGAACTCACAGATCTTGTACCAGATGCTATTCAGTACATCTTGACTTAAGGACTGGAGAAATTGGCATGTTAGAATGAGATTGGCATGGTACCAATATTTCTTGATTCAATAATGACTCCACAAGCTCCAGGATTCATGCAGCAGAACTTTTAAGTGGAATATAATAGAAACTAGCCTGTACTTAAATTATTGTGTGTGCAATCTTCATAAGAACATCTTTTAACTTTTTTTGGTGCCTGTTTTACAGACTGTTTTAAATAAGGCCAGCTCCTGTGAGCTGTGGCACAAGGCATTTTACTTAAGGCAGAACTAAAGGTTGAATATGTTTCAAGTTCTCTTGCAGGGGCTCTTGTGCTGCAATGTCTGTTATGTACTCACTCTAACAAATTGGAGGGTTGTGCCCCATACAGACAAGCAGCTCCAACTGCATTTTAATAAGGTCTAACATATTCAAAACCCATGCAAATATGGTTTGTGTTTCATTTTACAATTTTTACACTAACACAAAGGAAAGTCAGATTGTTATTCATTTTATTAAAATCTAGTGATTGGTTATATGTAAAAGCATGGCAAGAGGATCAACTAAAACCTGCCTGGGATGGTCCCTTCTGTGTACTTTTAATTACAGACACCGCAGTAAGAACAAGAGAGAAAGGCTGGACCCACATTCAAAGAATTAATGACAAAGTGCCATAATGTTACAATTTTATTCGTTTTTTTTAATGGTTTATTCAGTTTTGTGTATTTTATTGCTGTTTTCAATGAGCTTTACATTTATCGTGGTTTATTCAGTTTTGTGTATTTTATTGCTGTTTTCAATGAGCTTTACATTTATCGTGGTTTATTCAGTTTTGTGTATTTTATTGCTGTTTTCAATGAGCTTTACATTTATCGTGGTTTATTCAGTTTTGTGTATTTTATTGCTGTTTTCAATGAGCTTTACATTTATCGTGGTTTATTCAGTTTTGTGTATTTTATTGCAGTTTCCAATGAGTTTGACATTTATTGTGGTTTTATTCAGTTCTTCTTGCATTTTATTGCACTTTTCAATGAGCTTTACATTTTTTGTGTTTTATTCAGTTCTTATTGTATTTTAATGAGCTTACATGTATTCTTCATTGTTGTTTACTAATTTCTTTGGAATATTGTTCGTTAATGTTTTAAGCCCCCCTGGAATAGGGGCAGCAGAGGTTACAATTCAGCTCCTTTAGAATGTAGACAGGGCATAGATTTAATGTATAGTCATAATGGGATATAAGGGATCCCAATACGGACCAGGGGAATTAAACAGCTTTAGTGGAGTACTCTCGATGTTTTAAGTACTTCTGGAGAAGGGGTAGCAGAGGTTACAGATTGTACTGTTTTACAGGCTAGAGAGGGCATAGAGGCAAGGTATTTAGAATACGGATCAGGGAAACACAGTGGGGATAGGCAGTCACACAGTGAGGCACCTGTGTACACAGACTAACCGCAAAACAAACAATGTACATTTCACACAAAGGGGGAAACTAACAAGCTAACCGCAAAACAAACAGACACTTCACACAACCACGAGACACATAATCCCCCACCTGGCTCTCTCTCTCTGATCATCCCTGAAGGGGAACACCTGTTTTCAGGGAGCTGCTGCTCATCTGGTGGTTATATAACGTGGAAAGGAGCGAAGTAGAGTGCAGGGTGTCAAAATCCTCACAAAGGACATGGTGGGACAAAGACAGACAGAATGGTAGTCAGGATTGTACATGTAGCAGAGAGAGAGAGAGTTGACACATATGCTAATGTTAGCAGACAAGCTGCAACACACAGTTAAATCACAAGAAACAATCCCCCCCCCAGCTTGGTCTCTTTTCATCACCCCATGAAAGGGAGCACCAGTTTCCAACAACGTGAGCTGCTTGACACTTTAATATCAGGCTCCAAACAGCCTTCGGAGATCGGTGGCCCTAGGGTTCGGGGCTGAAGGGGACATCAGATACTAGCCACAATCAAACGGAACCGCCTGACTACTGCTACTCGTTCGCTGCTGAAGGCAGCGCTTCTCATAGACTGCGACTCGTTCGCTGCTGAAGGCAGCGCTTCTCATAGACTGCGACTCGTTCGCTGCTGAAGGCAGCGCTTCTCATAGACTGCGACTCGTTCGCTGCTGAACGCAGCGCCTCTCACAGACTTCGTCGGGACAACACTTACAAAGGTCGTGTGCTTCAAAGACACTGCTTCCATATTTCAACGTATGGGATGGACTAGACTCTTTACTGAGAACTGGAGCCTGATACTCCAAACCCTAATAAGCAGCTGGACTCACTCCCCTGACCTTCATGGTGCTCCCCTACCTAAAGACTTTACACAGACATTACAATTCGGTTATTGACCAGCTGGGTAAAACCACACCTTACACTTGAAAGATCAGTGTTACTGATCTAAAAGAAAAGTGAGGAAAAGGGGGGGGGGGGGGGGGATCAGTCACACTGACACTAGTAACCAAAGATCAGTAACACTGATCATGGTGAAAGATCAGTATTACTGATCTAAAAGAAAAGTGAGGATTGTGAGAGATGGGAAAATTGACCTAAAATTATGAACATGGAAGAAACTAAAGTTCATCAGTAAAATGGCTGAAACCAGTTCAAACAGGATAAGTTTGGGGCTTAGGATGCAGGAAAGCAGAGTCAGCACGATTAACATAAGAATCTTCTAGTCTTTGTGACAAGACCATAGGACTAAGATAAGGAATGGTAAGGTACAATAGAATGTAGGAAGTTGAGGTAGTCTGGATCAGATAAGGGTCTCCTAGCCCTGGACAGAAGTACCAAGTCATACATTTCTAATTAGCTAACCATACACAGATTTATACATATGAAATTAGCCAACCCTAGATAGAATGAGTCAACTCTGCATATCAAGAGACTGTAGCCCCGAGAATCAGGAAGGTGTGAATAAGGACAATGACATGAAGGGACACCGACAGGATACCCCCCCTGGTCCTCCAAGTGTACTGAAACTGCACGTAGGCAGGAAGAATTACCTATGCCAAACCCATCCAGGGGGCAGAAGAATGTAAGGGGGAGGGCATTCTGATACTGAAATTGACTGTATAAAAGTTGGGTGAGCCCCAGTATGTGTGTGTATTCCCAGGGTAAGGGGAAGCACCCAACTTTGCATTGTTGTAGTAATAAATGTTCTTTGTTCTCAATTTTTGTCTCGAGCAATTTCTTTAAAGGTACTTTAATTTCTAACACTGCCTTCCCCTGTCAGAGAGTAACCCTCTGTCCTCTCCCCTCCCACTTGCATCCACCTATGACCTCATCAGTTTACCTGTGCTGCTTCCCCTGACCCTCCCTCCTTTACAATCAGGCGCCTGTCTGTTTTCCCACATTCTTGATGAAGGTCCCAAATTCAAAACGGCGACTGTCTTTCCTGTTATATAGAGAATTTAGGTTAAAATGACTTAAGTTAAAATGTGATGATTAATCATAAAAAGGGAAGCCAGAACGGACAGGGAGCTTACTAGCAGCCAAGGACAAAAGGTTCAGCTGGATATGTTTTTTTTAAACCTATCTTTTCATGGTCATAGTGAGAGACATGCAGGAGACAAAAGATTGATAAGAAGGGTGAGAAACAGAATTTAGTGTATGTAGAGTTCACAGTGTACGTAACGAACGTGATAATTAAAAATGCAGTTATACTTAGAATGCTTTTGCAATACTAACCAATTAAAACAGTATTAATAAGAAGGGGAAGGGCAAACAATAAGGGTATAAAAATCAATGCACTGTATGTATCGGGGCTTAACTGGTGAGAAGCCAGTTGAGTCCAACTCTGCAGACTTGTAAATAAAGCTTGTCGTGTCATCAGTTTTAAAGAGACTCGTGTGTGAGAAGTTTTATTTCTGACAAATGGGGGCTCGTCCGGGATCTACACTCCGGCCGTGAGGGGAGGCGAGAAGAGGGACATCGGAGGTGGTGCACCCCGCTGAGTTCAGCGGCTCCTAGTCCCTTGCTCGTCGCTTCGGGCGGCTTGAGCGAGTGGTATCCGGACAAGGTGACACGACAAGACGGAGAGGAGAAGGGTGACGGTTCAATCCCCGGGAAGACACTGGTAAGTGACGACTTACGATTGTGGTGTGGGGATTGGGTAACAGGTGTAACGGGATACACCTGTTTGGATAAAAAAACCTAACGTAATAGATCAGGTATAGAGCTTTTGTCGTGGCGTGAGGACCCTGTCGTGGGACTCTAGGATAGACCCCAGGGAAACCTCGGCGGTAACCGAAGGAGGGACGGCACCTCCGACGAAGTGCCGAGAAGAGAGGAGTCAACCCCAGGGAAACCTCAGCGGTAACCGAAGGAGGGACAGTACCTCCAACGAGGCATCTGAGAAGAAGGGAGTAGGGTCCAGAACGAGAGGGTCCTCAGCAACGATAAACAGATCTAGGTGGGAAAATGGGAGGATCAAAATCTAAGGGCTCGTCTGAAAATTCAGGACAATTCCTGGGAGTTCCCCTTGACAGCCCTTTGGGGAGAATGTTTGAAAATTGGGATAGTAAAAGATATCGAGACAAAAACAAGAAAAAGATGGTCCAATATTGTCTCCTTTGGTCGAAGCAACCTATTAAAGGTTCCTCGGTCTGGTGGCCGAAATTTGGATCTGATGAGGATTGGGTTAGACAAGCATTAAACATATATGTAAATTCGAGACCAAAGATGAATCAAGAAGAGTCAGCATATGCATTTTGTTGGGTTCCCTGGCCAGGATCCTTAACAAAATGTTTTAAATTGAGGGTAGTGGGAGAAAAGAAGTGGGAACCTCTGGACAACCTTCCCCCTCCTTATATTCCCCCGGTGCCTACTGCGCCCGAGGAAAGCTCATTACTGGAGGGGAAAGGTGATGAATCTGATTGCCCCGAAAGGGGCCGGGAAAAAAAGAATGAATTAAGGGAGTCGGACCCTAAACTTCCACCGGTAAACCGACCCTGGACAAGATCCCAGACTGGTCCAGGACCATCAAAGTTTTCAATAAGCCTAAATCCCCTGAGGGAAGTTCCTATGGGAGGACCGGGAGGGGGAACGGGATATGTGAATGTTCCCCTAACTAGTACAGAGGTGCGGGGATTTAAGAAAGAAATGAAAATGTTATTGGAAGATCCTATAGGACTGGCTGAACAGCTTGACCAATTCCTGGGACCAAACACATATACGTGGGAAGAGATGCAGGCAATAATGGGAACATTATTCTCACCCCAGGAGAGGCAGATGATTCGACGGGCTGCCCTCCTCATGTGGGAATATGAACAACCTGGGGACCCCAGACCCCATGAACAAAAATATCCCTTAAATGAACCCAGGTGGGACAAACGAACACCCGAGGGATTGGCAAGTATGAGACAATATAGAGAGTGGACAATTAAAGGGATACGGGAGGCTGTGCCAAAGGGTCACAATTTCACCAAGGCATTTGGGAACCACCAGGGGAAAGACGAGTCCCCTACTGATTTTTTGGAGAGGGTGAGAAAGAATGTCCAACAGTATGCGGGCGTGGACCCTAGAACACCAATGGGTGAACAGCTTATTCGAATTGAATTTGTTTCCAAATCATGGCAGGACATTAGAAAGAAACTAGAAAAGGAGGAGGACTGGAGCGAAAAACCCCTAAGTGACCTGTTAAAAAAGACGCAAAAAGTATATGTGCAGAGAGAAGAAGAAGATCAAAAGAGGGCGACAAAGATTATGGTACAGACTATCCGACAGATGAATGCCGAATCCAGAGGGGAAAGAAAACAAAACCTTCCTCTAAACAATCCAAGATATCCAAGAGAGGGAAGACACTTTAAGAGGGAATGCCCCCGATACAAGAGGGAATTGCGTGCCCTCGAACTTATGGAAGAAGATTAGGGGGGTCAGGGGTTCCAAATGTTAGGGACCAAGTATAAGAGGGAACCCCTGGTAAAACTAAAAATTGGTCCCAAGGGAGAAGAGGTGGTGTTTATGGTGGACACAGGAGCGGAACGAAGTAGTGTAATAACTGTGCCAATCGGAACTGAACCTGTAAAAAGTAATTTGACAATTTCTGGGATAGAAGGGGCTCCCAGAATGGTATCAATAATTCCCCAAGTAACAGTGAAACTGGAAGAAAGAGAAGGGGTACAAGACCTCTTGTTGTTACCGTCGGCTGGATTTAACCTCCTAGGAAGGGACTTACAGGCTCTCCTAGGTTTGGGTGCTCTCCCTGTGGACGGAGAAGTGCGAGTCCACCTCTGTGCTCTAAAGGAAGAGGATGAACGGCAGATTGACGAGAGAGTCTGGTATAAGGAGGGAAATCGAGGAGGTCTGGACATCCCACCTTTACATGTCACATTAATACCAGGTCATCAGCCGGTAAGGAAACGTCAGTATCCTATTTCTTTGGAAGGGAGAAAAGGGCTACAGCCAGTAATTGAGACTCTAATACGAGACAGACTATTAGAAGAATGTATGTCACCTTATAACACCCCTATACTCCCAGTGAAAAAGTCAGATGGATCCTATCGCCTAGTTCAGGATCTAAGAAGTTTGAATGCTATTGTTCAGACCCGCCACCCAGTGGTGCCTAATCCCTATACTATTATGAGTCGGATTCCCCCAGACCATGAGTGGTTTAGTGTTATCGACTTGAAGGATGCCTTCTGGACGTGTCCATTAGAAGAGGAAAGTAGAGATATGTTCACGTTTGAATGGGAAAATCCATGGACAGGTAGATGGAGACAGCTTCGGTGGACTGTATTGCCCCAAGTGTTCACTGAATCTCCGAACCTGTTTGGACAAATGCTAGAACAAATCCTGGCGGACTATCCACAATCTGATGATTCCCAATTAATGCAGTATGTGGACGATTTACTATTATCAGGACCCAAGGAACAAGAAATGAGGGGAGATACAATTAGACTCTTGAATTATCTGGGGAAAAAGGGTCTACGGGTGTCCAGGAACAAGTTACAGTTCGTTGAGAGAACTGTGGTATATCTGGGACACCAGATAAGTAAAGGACAGAAACGGATTACCCCTGAACGGATTGCGGGAATCACTAGAATGCAGTTACCCCGTAATAAGAAGGAAATAAGACAATTCCTGGGACTCTTAGGTTACTGTAGGTTATGGATAGAGGACTACTCAGCGTCGGTGAAGTTTATGTATGAAAAGCTGACAAATGAAAATGAATATCCATTGAAATGGACCCAAGAGGAGGAAGGATGGTTTGAGGACTTGATGCATCGCCTGACGCAAGCCCCGGTACTCACTCTGCCCTCTTTAAAACAGCCCTTCCAGCTATTTGTCACTCATAACCAAGGAACAGCTGTGGGAGTTTTAACACAGGAAAAAGGCGGTCAGCGACACCCAGTGGCTTTCCTTTCCAAAATGATGGACCCAGTATCTCGCGGATGGCCGACGTGTATCCAGGGAGTAGCGGCTGCTGCTCTGTTGGTAGAGGAAGCACGTAAACTTACTTTTGGAGAAAAGATGACTGTGTACACCTCCCATTCTGTGAGTGTTTTATTAAAACAAACTGCCCATCAATGGCTGACTGATTCTCGCATATTAAAGTATGAAACCATTTTAATGGTCGGAGAAGATCTACAGTTTGCAAAGATTAATAGCTGCAACCCAGCTCAGTTTTTATACGGCAGTGAAACAGAGAGAGAGGTGGAGCACGACTGTGTCGAGTTGACGGATCTTCAGACCAAGACCCGAGAAGACCTTTGCGATACTCCGCTGGGAGAAGGATATGAATTCTACATTGACGGCTCCGCCAGATGTGTTGACGGAATGAGAAGAAGTGGGTATGCTATAATAGAAGGAAATACTTGGAAAGTAGTAGAATCCACAAGACTACCCGGAAGCTGGTCAGCACAATCCTGTGAACTATATGCCTTGCAGAGAGCCCTCAGAATACTGGCAAAGAAAATTGGAACGATTTACACTGATTCCACATACGCATACGGGGTAGTGCATACCTTTGGTAAGATCTGGAAAGAGCGTGGTCTAATTACATCAAGAGGAAAGGAATTGGCACACGAACAGATGATTACTCTGACTTTAGAAGCCTTGACATTACCCCAGGAAATAGCAGTGGTCTACATACCAAGCCATCAGAGGGGAGATACCCCGACAGCAATTGGAAACAGACTGGCTGATGAAGAAGCCAAAAGGGCAGCCATGCAACAAGAAGTCCGTTTGCTGACCTTAATCCCAATAAGGCAAGGCATAAAGAAGGCTCCCATTTTCACTGCTAAGGAAGAAAAGGACATGGCTCAGCTGGGCGCAAGCCAGCTGCCTGATGGAACATGGAAGACACCAGATGGAAGAATGGTTCTAAATAAAGAAATAACTCGCAATATTTTAAAACACCTGCATCATCAGAGCCACTGGGGCACCCAAGCCTTATGTGACACAGTGCTTCGAGAATATGTGTGTAAGGGAATCTACACCTTGGCCCAACAGGAGGTGCAGAATTGTCACCTATGCACAAAAATTAATAAGAAGGTAATGAGGACAGGGACCATGGGAGGTCAACCATTAGCCATACGCCCTTTTTAACGTATCCAGATCGACTTCACAGAGTTACCTCAAGTCCAAAGATGGAAATATCTGTTGGTGGTAATAGATCACTTTACCCGATGGGTGGAAGCCTTCCCAACAGTAAATGCTACAGCCTCTACAGTAGCTCGCCTCCTCCTAGAGCAGATAATCCCCAGATATGGTATAATGGATTCTATAGACTCAGACAGGGGTCCACATTTTTCTTCAAAAATCCAGCAATTGATTTGTAATGCATTACAGGTCTCTTGGAAATTGCATACCCCTTGGCATCCACAAAGCTCAGGGAGGGTTGAACGTATGAATGGAACCCTAAAAATGCAATTGACAAAATTAATGGTGGAAACTAAAATGCCTTGGATAAAGTGTCTGCCCCTGGCTTTATTGAGAATTCATACTGCCCCACGAAAAGATGTAGGGTTGTCCCCTTATGAAATGATGTTTGGGCTTCCCTTCTGGAGTACAGTTGAGGGGTGTCCCACCTTGGGGGAAGGGGATATATTTGTTAGGAACTATTTACAGGCACTGTCACGCTCTCTTGCAGATTTATGAAAGAGAGGACTATTGGCACAAACACCGCCTCTAGACTTTTCTTTACACAAAGTGGAACCAGGAGACTGGATTCTCATCAAGACCTGGAAAACTGAAAAACTCCAGCCCCAGTGGGAAGGTCCATACCAAGTTCTCTTAACTACAGAGGCTGCAGCACGAACAAGAGAGAAGGGGTGGACGCACGCATCCAGATTTAAGGGACCTGTAGAGGCGCCTCAGGACCCTGATATGAACTCAGATTGGACTTGTGTTCCTGGAGAAAAACCTCTTACCTTGCGATTTCGCAGAAAGACTTAATTCACAATGTTATTGTTATGTTCTTTGATTTTTCTTAGTTTGCCTATGTCTTTATCAGGTGTGAAATGTAAGAAATGCAGAGACACAGTGATCCTGTTTCAGGACCACATTTGGGGAAGAAAGGAGGGTAATTTTATTTCCCATACCTCAGTTCCTGAGAAATGCTGGGCAGAAAATACCACCCAACATCCATATACCCCTTGTGTGGAAAAAGAAGGAAATAATATGGGTCATTATATACAGATTCCTAATACCACTCCTTTCCCTCTTAACGGTTGGAAGGGTGACTCAGGCCCACCATGCCCTGATGGACTCTGGTTTTGCATACACCAGCGTACTGTTCCAATGAAAAGTTCCACTCCACACTCGAAAGTGCCTGCCCCTTTAAGACAACCGGACTTAGTTCGAGTCCATCCAAATAACCATGAAAGTTTCGGTAATGCAGTTGGGGGAGATAACCTTTTTGTAGATCTTGCAACTAAAATTGCAGGAACTTTTAATGTAACCAATTGTTGGGTCTGCGGGGGTCCACGGATGTCAGAGCAATGGCCTTGGTGGGGGGAGTCCCTCAATTCATTGACCATGATTTCCCGAATTTGGACAACTAACCGAACGAGATCAAGAGAAACTTGGTCTCTCTCTAACGTCCCCTCTGGTTTTTATTGTCTCTCACGAACCGGCAAATACCCAGTAGGAAAAAGTCCCTGCAAGGCTGTATGGATTCGCATTTCGCCTGGTATTTTCACTTGGTTTCCTAAACCCCTGACTTGGTTCTTATCCACTGTTTTTAAAACTAATTGCCTACCCCTGTCTAATAGCAGTATTCAGTTTTGGAATTGTACCAGTTCCACCATCACAGGACCATACCAATCAAACCCCGTTCTTAAAAGAGTTTGGGAAAGGGGGTATGGAGTATCCCCAAATGGATTATTCTGGGTATGTGGTAATAAAGCTTATACTCGTCTCCCCTCACAGTGGAGTGGAACTTGTTTCCTAGGAATAATCCGCCCAGAATTTTTCCTCCTACCCCACGATCACGGTCATAAATTAGGAGTGAAGGTTTTTGATACATTACACCGTCAGCCCCGCTCTAGCACGGTACATTTGGGACAATGGGGAGATGATTGGCCTCCAGAACGCATAATTCAATATTATGGTCCCGCAACATGGGCTCAAGATGGATCCTGGGGTTATCGTACTCCTATTTATATGTTAAATCGCATTATTCGCTTGCAAGCAGTCCTTGAAATTGTTACAAATCAAACAGCTCTAGCCCTGCAATTGCTTGCATCCCAGCAAGGTCAAATGCGCTCTGCTATATATCAGAACCGTCTGGCCCTAGACTATCTCCTAGCCACAGAAGGAGGTGTATGTGGAAAGCTTAATTTGACTAATTGCTGCTTACAGATTGATGATAATGGCCAAGCCATTCGAAAAATCGCTGATAATATTCGTATTTTGTCCCATGTACCGGTTCAAACCTGGCATCCTTTTGCAAAATTAAATTGGATGGACAAATGGTTTGGAGGAACCTGGTGGCGTACCTTATTGTGGGTCATCGGAGGTATTTTATTCTTCCTACTTATTTTGCCCTGTATTATTCCCTGTCTACGCAGCCTGGTGATTTCCATGGTCCAACAGGCTATGCAACCAGGGGGACTGGGAGACCCCGTTAGAATTTTACTTCAGCACGAGATTAATGTATCATGAAACGTTTCTCTTCCCCAGGTTAAAATCCCCATTCATATCTATATATAATACACACATTTTAAAGAGAGAAAGGGGTGGATTGTTATATAGAGAATTTAGGTTAAAATGACTTAAGTTAAAATGTGATGATTAATCATAAAAAGGGAAGCCAGAACGGACAGGGAGCTTACTAGCAGCCAAGGACAAAAGGTTCAGCTGGATATGTTTTTTTTAAACCTATCTTTTCATGGTCATAGTGAGAGACATGCAGGAGACAAAAGATTGATAAGAAGGGTGAGAAACAGAATTTAGTGTATGTAGAGTTCGCAGCGTACGTAACGAACGTGATAATTAAAAATGCAGTTATACTTAGAATGCTTTTGCAATACTAACCAATTAAAACAGTATTAATAAGAAGGGGAAGGGCAAACAATAAGGGTATAAAAATCAATGCACTGTATGTATCGGGGCTTAACTGGTGAGAAGCCAGTTGAGTCCAACTCTGCAGACTTGTAAATAAAGCTTGTCGTGTCATCAGTTTTAAAGAGACTCATGTGTGAGAAGTTTTATTTCTGACATTTCCCTTCCTGTGGCTGCTGTGTGACCTGCTGAGATTTTCTAGCACTATTGTGCATTGCATCTTATATCGTAGCACTCCTGGTGAAAGGCTTGTATGCAAAATCTCAACTGCCTTTTACTGTCTGGATGCTGTGTGACCTCTTGAGTTTCTCCAGCACTTGTGTCCTGCATTAGATCCCAGCATCTGCACATACTCATCATCTGAAAATCCAGAGGTTGTAGCATCGAATTTCAAACTTAATCAATTGCAAACACCAAAAGGAACTTGTACAGCTAAGTCTTGTCCAGCAGTTAATGACATTGACGTCTCCTGGTTGGTTTATGATCTCGTCTCAAAAGCCCAGCCACGCAGGCACCAGGTCAGAGGGAACCACCACGTTCACCTCAGCAGCGTGGCACAAAATGCTAGAGCAACTCAGCAGGTCAGACAGCATCCACGGAAGGCAAAAGACAGCAGGAACCCTAAACTCAGAACAGCAGGGAAAGAGGGCAGAAGCCCAAATAATAGTGGGGAGAGGGAAATGGGGGAGGCATTTAAAGGCTCTCTCCCCAGAGTGATTGTTCTAGTGTTGCAGGAGGCTGGAGGACTGGGTGAACCCCTTCTCACACACGCGGCAGGTGAAACGACTCTCCCCAGGGGGAACACACCCGTGCTCCTCTAGGTCCTTGGAGGTTTGGAAGCTCTTCCCACAGTCAGAGCAGGGGAATGGGCTCTCCTTAGTGGGGACACACTGGTGTTGCAGCAGTGCCTCAGAGCTGGTGTATCCCTCCCCACACTCGGAACAGAGGAATGGTCTCTCCCCAGGGTGAGCCCAGAGATGCGTTTCCAGCAAGTCCACAGAAAGCCCCTCCTCTCCGCACACTTCACTTTGGAGTGTTTTATCTGGTGTATCATTGTTCACCTGACCTCTGTAATTATATGGTTTATTGTATGTACTGTCCAGTACAGGCACGGGCTGGCCCGCCCTCCTGATGACATCCTCTCCTCCCTGGACTCCTCCCCTGTGACCCAGGCCATAAAGGCCAGTCACCTCTTCCTTCCCTGCACTTCCCTAGCTTGGACCCAGGCCAGCAAGTCTTGTATTTAATAAAGCTTATCGACCCCTCAGATTTGTCTCTATGATTATTGGGGCAACCGGTAGTGTCCAACACCCTCCATGTCAGCCAATCAGCTGGTCTTCAGCGGTGCAGGTTTTCTCCGTGCGGTGATCCCTGCGCTCCTAATTCACTTGATGGTCCCGAGGAACTCAGTGTCAGACCACAACGTGGCATAATCTGAAGCTTCCTGTCTAGAAACGCAGTTTTCTTCATCCTGTGAAGAGAAGATGGTGGAGTGAGAGGGAGAAATACATTCTCTGCAGCCAATGTTCCAGGATGACACACCCTGGAGGCATGGCCAGTAACACGACAAATCGTGGAAGTGTCCTGAACTGTGAGGGGGATCACCACAGACAGGTAGACACATGGAGGGTGAAATTAGGTGCAGAGAAACAAGCGTGATATGTTTTGATTGAAAGGAGGTGTGGCAACGCAACACACACTGGAGAGCAAGGAATATATTATTAACCCAGGATTTACTGTTAAATGGGGTTGAGTTGTGTCAACTACATTTTAGTAAACATGTGATGATCTAAGGGAGAGTGAAGGAATTATTTCAGATTTTTATGCCAAAAACTTAGGGCAAGGGATAGCGATAGATGGCGGGAGAGGGGAGGCGAATGCAAACTGGAGATGTCAATATTAAACCCAGGAGTAAAACACAAAAGTCTGGAGACACTGTGATGGAAGTAAAAACGCAATGACCTCATCAGGCAAACAATGTATATAGCAAAGATAAAGATATATAACCAACGTTTCAGGCTTGAGCCTTGATGAAGGGTCTCTACCATCTTTGGGCCCTGAAAGAACTCCTGAGTTTCTCACGCACTGAGACGGGATCCCTTGAGGTCCGCGGACGTTTCACATGAACACCCACCGACTCCAAAGTTGGTTAAATCCGGGAGGTCAAATGAAACAAAGTGATCTCGACTAAAACGTTCACAAAACATTCAGTAAAATGCAAAGCATCGTCCTCCTGGAGTTAAACAAGAAAACCTGCAGATGCTGGGTCGAGGGCAGTTCAGCAAAGTGCTGGAGAAACTCAGCAGGTCACGCAGCATCGACAGGAAGTAAAAGCTGAACCACGTTACAGGCCTGAGCCTTTCGTCACGAATCTGCACAAACAGGTAAAGGCCTGAATAAAAAGGCGGGGGGAGGAACAGAAGATAAAACGTCAGGGGTAATAGGTGGATCCACGTGGAAGGGGAGAAGAGAAACAAGCTGAGGTGATGGGGCGAGGACAGAGGGACCAAGGAAGGTAGAGCTGATAGGAGACGGGAGGGAAGGGGCTGGGGAGATAGAGGGAAGGAGAGAGAACGTTCCGGGACGTCAGTTCCCTTCACTCCCTCGAGATGCTGCGTGAGTTTCTCCGGCGCTTCCGTGTATTCGCTTCCGGTTCTAGTGGCTGCAGCTGCTTGTGTTTCTCTGATTGACAACCGCCTGCACACTGTTGCCCTGCTGCAGCTGTCAATCTGACCATAGGGCGGGGCTAACGGACACGGATGGGACTGATCGGCTAAGGTTGGATGAACGTCATTTCTTGCCTGCCCACCCGTCGCCATTTTGAAGCGGGGTCAATGCTCTTGGTACCTTCTTCTCCCTCAGGTTCCACTTTGCAGCCGCCAACTTCCAGGTTTGTGTGTTCTTCCCCCGTCCTTCCCCACCACCTCACTCCGTCCTCACTCGGCTCCCGGACGTCACAGGATTCCCGCCGCCGCCGTCATTGCACCCAACCCAATCGCAGCCATGCCCAAGGCTCCAGCTCTGGGGATCAGGAGGAGCACTAGCAGGGCTCCCCAGGGTCCTAAATAATCGGAGACAATATGACGTTTGTCATGTTCTGAATCTGGAATAACGTCACACATGCATCACCTGTCAAATTTAATGCAACGTAAAATCCTCCATACTTTGCCAAAATACAGCCTGTTGCTGTCTCACACTTTAAAGGTGGTCAGTCCGTGACTGTTCTTAATACTGTTAGAATCTGGAATCCTTTAATGGTCCGGTTTGCGAATGCTGACATGGTGTTGGTGATCTTGCCTTTGATAAGCGAAGGAAGTTACTCCACACTAAGGGAACAACCCAACTCCCCACTCTTCTCCAAGTGAAGTCTTCCAGTAAAATTATGTAAATGAACCATTTCACTCTTTCTCCATGACAATTCCAACACTAAATTTCCTCTGCCCGTGGGATTGGTGTAACCCTTGCATTCTGGATTCTGGTGAATCCTAAATGCCACTTTGTTCCCTTTACATATGTCCCCCGCTTTTTGAAAGTTCACTTTACACCACTTTGCTTTTACAAAAGACTTACAGTAGTACCTGTTTTCACTAACTGAAAGAATTCCGAATAGGATCATCGCTTTTACAGAAAATAGCGTTCAGGATTTTGTTTTGCAGCGAGCCGTTGTAAAGGCAGTGCGGACCCCGAGCGGCAAGAGTGGCGCCGCCAAGCTCCTTCCCTGGGAACTACACTCAGCATCAACCGCCCTCGCTTTTAACTGTGTCCGAGACCTCTCGGCCTTCCAGTGTGCTCCCTATCTAATTCTGGTAAGTGAAATTACACTGTACGTATTACTTCTACTTTATATTTACTTTGTATTTATCATATCATTCCTGCTTTTACTATATATTAGAGTTATTTTAGTTTCTGTGAGTTTGGTATGATTTGGTAGATTATTTTTTGGGTCCAGGAACGCTCAAATATTTTCCCATATAAATTAATGGTAATTGCTTCTTCACTTTATGCCATTTCAGCTTATGAAAGGTTTCACTGGAATGCTCTACTTTCGGAGAGCGGGTGGAATATCTGTAGTTATTTTATAGCCACTCCATAAATCTCTACCACCTATTTTCCATTTAAAATGGAGACCGTCTTCTGCATTAAACCCCCATAGATGCCATTTAGTCCCAATTTTCCCATTTTGGTACTGGGGCTCCACAACCCCCTTCTTTACACAGTTTCTCATTTCCGTATCCTCTGCTCGTGTCGTTCTCTCCTTCTCTTGCTCCCTGACTGGTGGGACTCTCCGGCAGTGGTTGAGATTAATCTTGACCACGGTGGAGGTGTCCACAAGATCACCTGGAATGGTCCAATTTGTGAGTTGTTTCCACTGCCTCTTAAGTTTCTTCACATACACCCAGTCACCATTGTGGCGATCGGAACAGGGGAAACTGCCTTACTTCTATATGGGGTACAGGGTAATGCCACTGTCAGTGCACTGTATCTCCACTTGGAGGGGACATAATAGGAACCTCCCTGCCAAGTTACAACCCAAGATCCTGTCCTCGTAAACGGGGCCTTTCAGCTTTGGTCATGCTACTGAGTGTCTGAGTCCACTGGTAAACTGACTGTTTCTCGAAAGGATAATTGTCTCTTCAGTTAATGTTAATTCAAGTCTCCCCACTGTTTCCTGATCTCGGGTGGAAGCTGTTGCCCCAGAATCATAAAGGGGTTAACATGTACTTTGGTGTCTTCCACTGGGGCTCCTTGGGCTTCCTGTGCCTGGAAATAAACAGATCTGAGAGCCAAAGTTAGTCCTTTCAAGTACCTTCCTACTTCTTCCAACTTGCCTCATTGCTACTGGGCTTTGTCATCAGTATTGACATCACCTTTCCAGTAACCATCTCATGCAGTGCTAAATGGGTACATCAGTTTTTAACAGTAGAAGTCCAAAAATCTTGATGCCAGAAATCTGGACCACCTGAGAATTCGGACTTTGGAAATCTTTCAAGCATTTTAAATTTAGTGGGCGGATGTGCATGCATGTGTAAGTGCCACAGTGGCATTTTTATCTTTTTTAAAAACTGCAAGTTTTGATAAATGAAGCATACTGAATTTGCTAATGAATAAGCTATCAAAATTTACCTGTTTGTCTCTTCTTTATTCCTCCTGAAATTTGAATTTTAAAAGTACTGACTGAGAATCTGGACTGACCCAATCCCCAAGCAGTCCGGATTTTTGGACTTCCACTGTACTATTTCTCATGGCCGTGAGTATGGACAGTAACCATTGTACCCAATTTAATCCTGTATGTCTGCAAATTCTTTTCGGTTTAGCTTTCAAACTCCCATTTCATCTTTCCATCATGCCGGCTGATTGTGGATGATGCACACAAGAGAATTTTTGTGATTCCCACAACTTTACACAAAGCAAAATGAGACCCCATATTGCTACTCAAAGTCTGACACACTCCAAACCATCTGGAGCTTTTCGTTCTCAGCCCTGTTTATTTACAAAAAGATGTGACGGAACCACACTGTGGGGTCATAGCATAGGGTCACATGAAAGGTAGGCATTTTAATATGAGGGCTGCATCTCAAGGGGAAAGATCATTGCCCACCATTGTGGCAATCGGAAGAGGGGCACTGCCTTACTTCTGTGGGGCACAGGGTAATGCCATTGTCAGTACACTGTATCTCCACTTGGAAGGAGCATCATAGGTCCCTCTCTGCCAAGTTGCACCCCAATAGGCTTGGGAATGTGAAAGTAAGGATCTGCCTAGTGTAGATTGATCAATTTTAACCTTTTGGACTGGCCATTTTTAACCTTTTATAATATATGCTCCAGACCTGGTCCATGGGTAAACTACAGTATGAACACCGGAACAAACCAGCTGGTGGTTGGGTATAAAACTAGTCCCAGAAAATGGGGACACAGAGTATTTGGGCTTGTTGCTAGGCCCTGAAAACAGGGACATGGAGCCCAAAGGGTTAATTAATCCACATGCCTTGCTGCTTTGTGAAAGAATGCAGAGAGGGTTGTAAATACTTTAAGTGAAGGGCCCCATAACTTGTGTTGCCGGACAAACCTCAGCCAGCTAGTAAATTTACATTAACCTGGAATTCCCCCGATCATGTGACTCAAGAACAATCACGGGAAGATGAACTGTGCAAGCTACGTGCTGGACCAATGTGTGTGATGTAAAAACAGGATGATGGAAAAGTGTAAAATTATGTGTGACGAATGTACCAGGCTCCAAATGTTGGTTCCTTATCTTAGGTCAGCAAGAGTTCATAGCAACAGGAACTGTGATATCCCTTGGGTGCCAAGAATTGTAAAACAAAAGGCCTTTTCAGGTGGCCTGAACACCCCAGGGTGCTGTATAATCTTCCCCCTTGCGGCTAAAGACATACTCACTTGAATGCAGCAGAAGCACCTCCAAGGCACCAATGCCAACCATCCCCCGGGAGGGATAATTGGCAGAGTGCCGGGCTCCAACGATGCACCTGAATGTGCAGCCACAGTAAACGGCTGTTTGGGGTTGGGCTGATGACTCTATCAGCCGGTGATCCAACCCCCCGCCACCTGACAGCACTCCCCCCGCCACCTGACAGCCCCCCTCTGCCCCACTACCTGCCCCACTGGGGAGGGGAGGTCAGTGGAGGCCATTAGGGCAGGGGCAGCCAGCAGGGGAAGTCAGGTCAGGGGTGGCTGGTGGGGGACGTCGGCGCAGTGTGGCCTGTCACAGCCCGGCTGGGCACTCCTGCACCAGGGCCACTCTTTGTGGCTCAAAACATTGCATAGCAATGGTGGTCTTCCCTACCCGTAATCCCCCACACAACTGGAACTGTTGTGGAAAATACAGAGCGGTTCCACCTGTGTGGGGGATTGTGGGTAGGGAAAACGGTCATTGTTTTGCCACACATTTATGACGGGTGGTGCTGTGGCCCCAGTCGCCCTGCCTCCATCAGATCCAGAGGCACTATGAGGTGCCTCTGGATGTGAATAGGCCCTTTCAGGTGGACCAGGCAACGCTGCAAGCATCCTTTTAGGGCTGCCACCTGAAAGGTGAGTCCGCAAGTTAAGATCCGCTCCTGCTGCCATCCTCAAGGCAGAAGGTCCACCTGAAAGGGCCTAATGTAAGATCAGAGCTTATGTTTTGAATGCCTGATGACTGGGTTTGTAAATAGGAGATAAGAACATGAATCAGATCGAACACAGGCTGAGATTAAGTAACAAAGAATAGAAAAGTCACAAAAAACTGTCTAGAAGCAGAAGAGACTGACCAGTTAGCAGTCTCACTTACTACAGGATTACCTGTTTGATAGCAGCGCACCCTGTGATTACAGAGTCCTTGAGTTTTACAAAACTAATAAAGTGCTACTTTTAATAAAGGTCGTGGTCCTGAAATTTGTTCAAGGTTTGGAAGGCACAAAATGTTGACATTTGGCGCTGCGAGCAGGGTCTCAAGACCAGTGTTGTGGAGTAGAAGTGGGCTGAATAAGTGGTCAACACCTGACTGAGGAGACAGAGACTGAGGGGCCCACGATGTAAAATTATCTTGGTCTCTCTGTTATCCTCGGCACAGTGTAGCCCCAGGCTGCCTTGATGAGACCCGCAAAGGCCCTGGTAGAAAAAGGTGGGATCGAGTCCCTCAAGGTGTTATTATGGAAAAAAAAATTGATGTAAGTGGAGGAAGGGGAAATTCGAATCCCCTGTTGTGTTATAAGGGAGGTCAGTTCAAGTCTCACTGAGTTGTGATTAAAACGACTTAGACGGGAGTTTAATCGAGTAATTGAAATAAAAATAAAATGGGACAAATTCTGCATAAATCAGGGAAAGGTTCATCAGTGGATACAATGTGTAATGAATTTCCAGAATTTCAGAAAGATTTAAGGCAATTATGTGTCCAGCTGACCAAGCGATTAAAGGGTGGACATGCAGCGCCTGTTTCCCAGGGCAGGAATAGTAAACACCAGAGGACAAAGTGAAAGGAGCGAAGTTTGGAGGAGACATCAGGGATAAGGTTTTACACAGAAATGCCTTACTGGAGGCAGTGGTGGAGGCTGAAACACAGAGATGCTTAAACAGGCACCTGGATGAAAAAAAAAAATAGAAAGTTATGAGGTAGGGAAGATTTAGTACTTTTTTTATAGGAATATATGGTTCGGCACAATATCGAGGGCCGAAAGGCCTGTTCTGTGCTGTTGTGTTCTATGTTCTATTCCGTCCTGACATTCTCCAAACAGGTGGTATCACTATCACTTCTCCAGTTTCTATTATCCCTCTGTTTCCTCTCCTCCAATTCCCCGCACCCTTCACTTCAGAGAGCTACCCTTCTTCGTCCTCTCCTCATTACTTCTTTCTTTTCTGCCCTCTCCTCTCCTTTCCCTTCACATTTTATTCAGGCAATTGAGCCATTTTTCTTCTGTCCTGGCGATGGACGAGCTCAAAATGTCGACGGCCTTTCATTGTTGATGGATGCTGTGGGACCTTCTGGTTTCTCCAGCATTAGATGCAGTGTCCTGCATTAGATCCCAGCATCTGCACACCCTCATCATCTGAAAATCCAGAGGCTGCAACGACGAGCTTCAAACTTCTTCAATTGCAAACACCAAAGGGAACTTGCACAGATAAGTCTTGTCCAGCAGTTAACGATGCTGACGTCTCCTGGCTGGTTTATGATCTCGTCACAAAAGCCCAGCCACGCAGGCACCAGGTCAGAGGGCACCACCACAGTCTTCTCAGCAGCGATGCACAGAACACTGGAGCAACTCAGCAGGTCGGGCAGCATCCACGGAAGGCAACAGATGGCAGGAACCCCACACTCAGTACAGCAGGGAAAGAGGACAGAAGCCCAAATAATAGTGGGGAGAGCGAGATGGGGAGGAGCTCAGGCTGCAGGGAAAATCTCCATCAACACAACAATCCATAAACCTGTGTCCTCAGAAAGACCCTTCGGCCCACTGTGTCTGTACTGAACAGGATGGCTGAGTTAAAACTAAACTGCCCACACATTATGCACCTCCCTCCATATTCATAAGTCTTTCAAATACCAACAGCACCTGGTAGCCTATAGCAGGCACTCACTGCTCTCTGGGTAAAATATTTGCCCCGAGCATCTCCCTTATCCTTCCCACCTCCCCCCACTCCTTAAAACACACTCACTTTATCATGTGTCGATTTTCCCAGAGAGGAAAGATACTGACTGTAAATCTTGAGCACCCTCTCCCCCCTTGTGAACTCGCTGGTGTCCCCACAGACCGGAGGGCTCAGCAATCTCCTTTCCGAACAGGGTGCTAGTGAATGTTCTCTCACACCTTGAAAAAGAGCATCAGTGATATTCCCAATCTTTACCTCCCGTGGATGCTGAGTTCCTGCAGCATTTCTGTGCTTTTATTACAATCTCATCATCTGCAGACTTTCATGTATCACTCCAAGTGTGGACCATTCTGTGAGGCTCTGCATTGTAGTTGGAGATGCCAACATCCAGGTCTCTGTAGTCTCTCTGTACCTTGCTCATCAATGACCCAATTATCTGGTCTCTGACATTACTCAGCTCTTGGAACCACCAGTAAAATCTTCGTGAAGAAACCTGTCTGATCCTTCAACCATTGCAGCTCAAGGATCCCTGTGCACAGTTGCGAGCGAACATGATTGACACTTGGACGGTGTCACGTGGGGTGATGCAGTTGAATGACAGGTCTCTAATGCAACTGTTGGTGGGCCAGGTGATTATGATGGGTTGGAAATTGGACGTCAAATTGGAAAATTGACGTGGGATGCAACTTAACACGCTTTTAAGACTCATTGTACAGGATTGTTTCTGAACTGTTGAGGATTCTGGGTAATAATGTGGTTATCAACTTCAAAACAAAGGCTGCCATGAATATTTTGCATAAAAATCCACCCTAAGATCAACACGTGTTTACTAAAATGTGGCTCACAGAACTAGACCCCAAATAACAGTAAATCCTGGGTGCTCTCCAGTGTGTATTGCTTCTCCTTTCCATCAAAATGCTTATTACGCTTATTTCTCTGTGATAAATTTCATCCACTGTGTGTCTACCTGTCCATGATGATCTTCTTCACAGTTCAGGACACTTCCACGGTTTGCCGTGTTACTAGCCTTGCCTCCAGGGTGTGTCGTCCTGGAACATTGGCTGCAGAGAATGTCTTTCTCCTTCTCACTCCATTATCTTCTCTTCACAGGGTTAAGAATTCGATGTGTTTCCAGACACGAAACTTCAGACAACACCACGTTGTGGTCTAACACTCTGACTGGACACCTTGGGACTGTAGTATCAACCAGGTTTATCGATGGATTAGGAGCATGGAGATCACCGCACAGAGAAACCCAGCACACTTTGAATGTGTGAACTAGACTTCAGCCAATTGGCCAACATGGAGGGTCAGGTGACCAGTGATACAGCAGATAAAACACTCCAAAGTGAAGTGTGTGGTGAGGAGGATCGTTCTGTGGACTTGCTGGAAACACATCCCTGCGCTCACACTAGGGAGAGATCGTTCCCCTGTTCTGAGTATGGGGAGGGATTCGCCAGCTCGGAGGCACTGTTGCAACACCAGCACGTCCCCACTAAGGGGAGCCCATATCCCTGCTCTGACTGTGGGAAAAGCTTTCAAACCTCCAAGGACCTGGAGGAGCACGGGTGTGTTTCCCTTGGGGAGAGTCCGTTCACCTGCCGCGTGTGTGGGAAAGGGTTCACTCAATCCTCCATCCTCCTGCAACACCAGATAATTCATTCTGGGGAGAGAGATTTTAAATGCAGCGTATGTGGGAAGGGGTTCTCTCGATCATCGCACCTGCTGCAACACCAGAGAGTTCACACTGGGGAGAAACCGTTCACTTGCTCCCTGTGTGGAAAGCAATTCTCTCGGCGCTATGGCCTGCGGGCACATCAACGGGCTCATGCTGGGGAGAAACCGTTCACCTGCCCCCAATGCAGGAAGGGGTTCTCTCGGCCCTCAAGCCTGCAGGCACACCAGCGGGTTCACACTGGGGAAAGACCATTCATCTGCTCTCTCTGCTGGAAGGGGTTCTCCCATCCCTCCAGCCTGCGGACCCACCAGCGAGTTCATACCGGAGAGAAACCATTCACCTGCTCCTTATGTGGGATCGGATTCACTCAGTCCTCCACCCTGCTAAGACACCAGAGTGTTCACACTGGGAAGAAACCATTCTCTTGCAATGAGTGCGGAAAACGATTCCCCCATTCCTCCTCTCTGCAGGCCCACTGGAGAACACACACTGCTAAGAAACCGTTCACCTGTTCTCTATGCGGGAAGGGATTCTCTCGGACCTCTGGTCTTCGGGCACACCAGCAAGTTCACACCGGTGAGAAACCGTTTACCTGCTCCTTGTGCAACAAGGGGTTCTCTCGGCAATCCAGCCTGCAGGTACACCAGCGGGTTCACACTGGGGAGAAACCATTCACCTGCTCTCTGTGTGGGAAGGGGTTCTCTCAGCCCTCCAGCCTGCAGACACACCAGCGGGTCCATACTGAGGAGAAACCGTTCATCTGCTCCCTGTGTGGGATCAGATTCACTCAGTCCTCCTACCTGCTGAGGCACTATAGTGTTCACACTGGGGAAAAACCATTCACCTGCTCTCTGTGCGGGAAGGGCTTCTCTCGGCAATCCGGTCTGCGGGTACACCAGCGGGTTCACACCGGGGAGAAACCGTTCACCTGCTCTCTATGTGGGAAGGGGTTCTCTCAGCCCTCCAGTCTGCAGACACACCAGCGTGTTCACACCAGGGAGAAACCATTCACTTGCTCCCTGTGTGGGATCGGATTCACTCAGTCCTTCAACCTGCAGAGGCACCAGAGAGTTCACACTGGGAAGAAACCATTCACTCACAGCAAGTGTGGAAAGAGATTCATCGATTCTTCATCTCTCCAGGATCATCGGTGAATTTGAACCAGGAAGATTGTTCATCTTCTCCCTGTTCTGGAAGGGGTTTGCTCAGCCCGCAGGTCTGCAGGGACACCAATGAGTTCACACGGGGAGAGATAGCATTCAAGATGGATAGTCAGCAACTTTCCTCTATTAAAAGGGTCACATGCTAACGGGAGTGTGTTTAAGTAGTGGGGGGAGGTGGGAAGGTTAAGGGAGATGTTCAGGGGCAAATATTTTACCCAGAAAGCAGTGTGGTCTGAGCTACTAGGTGTCATTGGTTCTTGACAGACCCATAAACATGAAGAGAGGTGGATCATGTGGGGGCAGCGGTTTAGTTCAGTACAGACACGTGGGTCAGAGGGTCGATGTTTCAGAGGCCCCAGGTTTTGAACCTGTTGTGTTGATGGGGATTTTATCTGTAGCCTGTGCTCCTCCCCTTCTCATTCTCTCCACTCTAGGCAGCACAGTTGGTATGGTGGTTAGCACAATACCTTTACAGCGCCAGCAATCGGGACCAGACTGGGGTTCAAGTCCCTCACTCTAAGGAATTTGTATATTCTCCCGGTGTCTGCGTGGTTTTTCTCTGGGGGCTCCGGTTTCCTACCACTGTTCAAAATGTACCAGGGGTGTAGGTTAATGGGGTGTAAATTGGGCAGCATGGACTCATGGGCTGAAATGGCCTGTTACCATGCTTATGTCTAAATTTTTAAAAAAAATATTATTTGGGCTTCTGCCTCTTTCCCTGCTGTTCTGTGTGTGGGGTTCCTGCTATCTGTTGCCTTCCGTGGATGCTGCCTGACCTGCTGAGTTGCTCCAGCATTTTGTGCGTGGCTGCTGAGATGACTGTGGTGGTGACCTCTGAACTGGTGTCTGTGTGGTTGCGTATTTGTGACAAGATCATAAACCGGCCAGGAGACGTCATGCTGGACAAAATTTATCTGTGCAAGTTCCCTTTGGTGTTTGTAATTGATTAAGTTTGAAACTCGACGCTGCAACCTCTGGATTTTCAGATGATGAGGGTGTGCAGATGCTGGGATCTAATGCAGGACACAAGTGCTGGAGAAACTCAGAAGGTCCTGCAGCATCCCTAAACAGTAAAAGGCAGTTGGCATTTCAGGCTTCTGTTTTCCCCAGTAGTGCTGAAAATAAGACCAATGTCCAAATAAAGAGGTGATGGGAATGGGGGGAGCACAGGCTTACAGGTGGATACTGATGGGAGGGTAGAGAGAGAGAGAGAAGCTGAGAAGTGATGGCAAAGAGGGTTAAGGTGTAGTTCCCTGATGGGTGAAGGGAGTGGGGATGTGGAGGAGAGGAAACAGGAATAACAAACTGGAGAAGTTGATATTGATACCATCTGGTTGGAGTGTGCCAGGACACAAGTGCTGGTGAACTTCAGTGGGACGCAACAGCCACAGGAAGTAAAAGGTGGTTATTGCAACGGACTTGATCCTTTCATCAGGAACATGTAAAAACAAGCAGTGAGTTGCCTGAATAAAATGGAGGGAGGGGGACCAGCACAGGTGAACTGGTAAGAGGCCATAGGTGGATACAGATAGGGGTGGAGAAGAGAAGCTGAGAAGTGACGGGGCAGAGGGTTTTTTCAGTGACAGAAGATGGGGAATGGTGTGGGGAATTGGTCAAAAGGGATGAGGGAAAGAGACTTGGAAAAAGAGGCTAACGGAAATTGGAAGTCAATGCTCATGACATATGGTTGGAGACTGCGGAAATAAAATACAAGGTGTTCCTTCAACTTTCAGGGGCATCGACGATTGGGATCCAGATTGTTCCAATAGAGATTTTCCTTGCAGCTCCAGCTCTGTGTGTTTGTATAATCCCCAGTTGACTGCTACACTTGTACATCAGATTTTCCATCTAAACTGCATCACATCTCGACTGTTTCCTGTCCCACGGCAGTGAGACGCTGAATGATCCAAGGAACTGCTCGCACTAACTCTCGTGAGTGCAAAACAATATTTATTTGTACTGATGAAATACTTGTCCTGCACTGTATTGTTTGGAAGTCAATGTTCATGCTGTCTGGTTGGAAACTGCAGATCGGAATACAAGGTGATGTCCCTCCAGTTTGTGGTGGTATCGACAATTGGGCTCCAGATTGTTGTTCCAATGGGGTTCCTTGCAGCTCCGACTCTCCGTGTGTTTGTATAATCCCTAGTCGGCCTGCTGCACCTGTTCATCAGATTTTTCACCTAAACTGCATCAGATCTCCTGGGTCACTGTCCCTTTGTACTTGCTGGGCTGGATCCCGGTGGTCATTGAATGAAAATGGATGTGACCTGAAGATTTTGACCTCATTCTTGACTTTTGAAGTATCTTCTGGGTGATGTTATCTCCTAACCCAGCAACATGTAATTACCTGAAAATTATTGACCAGTGCCTGTACCACTGTAATGGTATATTTGGTGACCTGTGGACTACTCCCACCAGTGATCTTTGTCCCCTTGTTATTCCTAATTTCTACCTGGGTGGATTCAACATTCTACTCCTCAGAAACTGTATCATTCACTATCACCCTCTGATCAGAATCAGAATATATTGACGTAAATCCTTCATGAAATTCATTGTTATGCGGCAAACATTTCTATAATCCACATTCCAAAATAATGCAATAGTGCAAGAAAAAGTTAGGTTCTGTCTGTGGTTCATTATTCATTCAGGAATCTTATGGCAGAGGGGATTGTGCCAATAACTGGGGTCATTGGCAAATCTTGAGTTGAATATCATTTGAATTGTGCATAGACACATAGTCATGGGTGATCTCATCATGAATCAAGAGTGCGACCCCACTTCTCGTATCTTCCTATCGTTCCAAATTACCTGATACCCCTGGGTATTTAATTCCTAATCATCTCCAGCCTGCAAGAATGTTTGAGCAATGGCCACTAAATCACACTCCTTTGGACTGATTTGAGCCAACAGTTCCAAAACTCTGGGCATTCAGATAAAGTGCCCTCACACTCAGTGTCTGTTTTAAATCAAGTTGTAATGTGCCCTTTTTTGCCCTATTGCATTGATATTTTTTTCTGTCTCCACCTTTTGCTTCTGGCTTGATTTTATTTCCTTCGTAGAATTCTGCCATTGTAGTGTCACCCTCCCCAACAGCACTGGCAAACAATCCCACTGGGACATCGATTTCAGTCCTGCCCAGATGCAGACCATCTGGACAGGCTGGTGGAACAGGCGGACACATGGGGGATGAAACATGGAGGTGAATGCAGAGAGATACAATCTGAGGAGCCCTGACGAGGGTATAATGGAATATATCCATGCTCATTTCCTTGATCAGCACATTACAGAAGGCACACTATCTTGTTGCCAAGAAAGTGGAGTGGCAAAATTTCAACTGGAGAGCAGAATTCATAATGTGGTGCAGAGACCTGAGAGGGAGTTAAAGAAAATGAAGATTGTGATCTTTATGAAGAGGCACAGATTACAGCAGCAAGGAAGTACTAATAAATGTCCAGAAGGCCTTGGCTTTACACTGAGGACCACACTTTCAGGAACACAGTCCCAAAACACAAACAGCACATTGGCATAGCTGTTAGCACAACAACCAGTACAGAGGCAGTTCACCTATCGTGGATGCCATCTCACTGGCTCTACGCAAAGCCCTTGACAGCAAAGGTACATACATCAGGATGCTCTTTATCGACAACAGTTCAACATTTAACACCATCATCCACTCCAAACTGGCCAGCAAACTTAAGACCTGGGAGTTAACACCCCACTGTGTAATTGGATGCTGGATTTCCTCAACTCCAGGTATGAATTTGGCACGGTTTAACAGTAGTTTATATATTCTCATCCCTGCTTTATCCTCTTCAGAGGAAGTATGACATCATGCACCAAATTCAAGGACAGTTTATTTCCAACTGTCATCAGACTCCTGTGCAAAACCCAAATCATACTGTCTTTGCCCTGTTTCAACTGATCCTTCTCTAATGCTGCATTTTGCACTCATGCATTGTGTCTTTGAATGAGATTTAGATTTGCTTTTTAATCAACCTGACACTTCCTTTTGGGATTCATGTGAAAATAAACTTGAAGAATTCCACCCTGGATTTATCCCTTGGGTAAACGAACAGGCAATGTCTCCCAAGAATGAGGGATAGTGAAAGAGAAAAAAGAGTGAGCAGGGGAATGGCATTTTTTTTGAACGGGATGTTCTGGAAGTTGGAAACCACATTTCTGCTGACACATTTCCCAGGGTCACAAGTAATCCAACTCATTGGACCATCCCAGAATACCCGAAGTTTTCACTTTCTCTCAAATACTCTCCCTGGATCTTGCCTAGGTTGACTGGAGGTTGGTTTAGATCCATAAGGAGAATAAATGAGTCAGAAAACTCTGCAAAGTGATCGTGACTAATTTATTGACCACAGGAAAACTTAACAAAAAGCAGAGCAATGGGCCTCTGGCCCTTCAGCCCATTGGGGACACAATTTGAACACTGGCTGAACAGTGGGGGTGATAAAAAGGGTTCCTTTCTGGTCTTGGGAGTTCAGTTGCTTCCAGGAGCCAGGGGAGGTCCAGGTGCATGTGGAATTTTTTTTGACTGACTGGCTGCTAAACACAGTTAGCGATCTCCCGGTTAACAGCTGAGTCAGAAACAGAACTGCTGCAAGATAGAGGCCTTAAAGGGCCAGTCCACCACCGAGGTTAAGGTCGGAAACATGGAGTGAGAGTCAGGATCCAAATTTCTGAAGTACAGGGGTCTGAGACCTCCTCTATCATCCATATTACAGGCAAATGTCCAGTCACTGGAGAATAAAATTGACGACCTGCAATTTTACAATTTTATCAGACACGTAAAACAAATCTCAGTTGTTTCCTGCACCGAGACCTGGCTAATATAGAACACACCAGACACTACTATCTGACCAGATGGTTTCATCATTCATAGACTGGACCGGAACTCAAATTTAGGAAAAGGGAGAGGAGGTGGGTGTGTGCTTTTTCATTATTAATGGGTGGTGCATGGACACTAGAGTTACATCAACCTCCTGCTCTACTGCCTTAGAGCAAATCTCGAATAAATGCCCTTTTTCTATCTTGAGTGTTTACATCCCTCCCAATGTTGATTACAACCAGGAACGTGGAACTGCATGATGTGGTCAGTAAACAAGCGACAGCCCAACCGACACACTACAAATCTTAGTCAGCAACTTTAACTAGGCCTGGATCAAGAAAACCCTGCCTAACTACCACCAGCACTTAACCTGCTATACCAGATGTCCCAGCACACTTGATCACTAATATACTAGGATAAGGAAGTCCTACCATTCTTTCCCAAGTCTGATCACCTGGCTGTGCTCCTTCTGCCTTCATACAGACAGAGCTTGAAAAGAGAGGCTCTGGTGATCAGGCACCTAGAAGGTGGTCACAGGAGGCTGAAATACAGTTACAGGTCTTCCTAGAGTCAGCAGATTGGGTGGTGGTCAAGGACTCTGCTGAGAATCTGAACAAATACACCAGGGCTGTCACGGACTTTATCAAAACAACTGTGGACAAGTGTGTCCTCACCAAATTATTCGGGGTTTTCCTCAACCAGCACTGGATGAACAATTAAATCCAGAACCTGATGAAAGCCAGATCATGGGCATTTAAGTCCAGAGATCCAGATCAGTACAGCAGGAGCAGGTATGACATGCAGAAAGCCATCTCCCAGCCGAAGTGGAGATTCTGGATGAAAATGAAAACAATAAGAGACAACCGACAGCTGTGGCAGGGCCTAAATGCCATAACCGGCAACAGAACCAAATCCAGTAAAGTAGCTGATGGTAAAGCTTCTCTCCCAGAGGAACTCAATGCCTTCTATGCCTGATTTGATGACAGTAACAGTGAGAAACCACCCCTCCTTAGCCCATGTCCCCTGCCTGATGATCCCACCCTGTCTGTATCTGAGGATGACGTGTGGGCTGCCTTCAGGAGAGTGAATCTGAGGAATGCATCTGGCCTGGATGGAGAACCTGGCCGAGTATTAAAAATCTGTGCTGACCAACTTACCAAGGTATTCACTGATATCTTCAATATCTCACTCCAGAAGGACAAGGTACTCACCTGTTTCAAACAGGTATCAATCATACTAGTGCCCAAGAAGAGTGTGGTAACCTGCCTTAATGACTATCAACCAGTAGCCCTTACATCAACAGTGATGAAGATTTTTGAAGGGGTGGTGATGAAACATCAGCTCCTATCTGAGTGGTGACATGGATACATTCCAGTCCGTCTATTGTAGAAACAGGTCTACAGTGGATACCATCTCACTGGCTCTATACAAAGCCCTGGATCACCTGGACAACGAAGAAACATACATCAGAATGGTCTTTATTGATGACAGTTCAGCATTTAACACCATCCTCCCCTTAAAACAGACCAGCAAACTCCAAGACCAGTTAACACCCCACTATGTAATTGGATCATGGATTTCCTCACCTCCAAACCACAATCAGTGAAGATTGGTAACAATTTCTTCCCCTCAATCTCCATCAGTACCAGAGCACCACAGAGCTGCATTCTTAACCCCCTGCTCTACTCATTTTATACCTATGACTGTGTGGCTTGGTATGACAGTAACATCATCTACTGGAGGGACAGAGCACTGTGATCAGCAGCCATGAGAAAGCACATCCTGATGCCTTCCCAATCATTGTGGGAGTCTTCAATCAGGCCAACCTGAAGAAGTCTGACAAACTACCACCAATACATCACACATGTGAGACCAGGGGAACCAACACACTCGACCACCGCTACACTACCATGAAAGGTGCATTCTGAGATATACAATGACTGTACTTTGACAAGTCTGATCACCTGTCTGTATTTCTACTCTCAGCGTACAAGCAAAAACTGAAGACCACAGCAACAGTGGTGAAGACAGCAAAGGTGTGGTCAAGGGAGGTGGAGGAGCATCTGAAGGACTGCTTTGAATCGATGGACTGGAACATATTCAAGTACTCATCCATAGATGAATTAATATGCAACAGGTGACACCGACTTCATCAAGACCTGCGCAGATGAGTGTGTGCCCAGTCTCAAATACAGGGTGTTCCCCAACTAGAAGCTCTGGATGAATCAGAGAATTCACAACCTGCTGAGGGCAAGAACAAGGCTAAGTCCAGGTACGACCTGTAGAAGGCCATCTCTGAAGCAAAGTGGAAATTCCAGAGGAAGCTAGAGACAGAGACAGATACACGCCACCTATGGCAGGGGGTGCAGGCCATTACAGCCTACAAAGCAATGGCAAATACTATAGATGGTTGTGATGCTTCACTACCCGGAGATGATCACCTTCTATGCCCAATTTGAGAAGAACAAACAGTGTCTGCTAGAATCTCTGAAAAGGCTGAGGACCCAGTAATATCTGTCTCTGAAGGTGACACCATTCAAGAGGGTGAACCTTGCAAGTCATCTGGCCCTGACGATCTGCGCCAACCACCTAGCCAGAGTGCTCATGGACATTTTCAACCTCTCATTGCAGCAGTCTCACAGGCTGTTAAATCTAGTATGGCCTGTACATCCTTTGGTACCACGATGAATGTTAGCATGTGCTCTTTGTCCTTGAGTTTCACTTTGACCGTGCATTCTCCTTGCACTGGTATATCAGTACCTGAATATCCTGTCACCTTCACTTTTGTTCCATACATCTTTGGTCTGGGTCTAATCTTCTTAAAATCAGTCTCTGATATTACATTAATTTGTGCTCCAGTATCCAATTTAACTGAAATGTATATGTTATTCACTTTTAATCTCAACATCCAGTCTCTGTTTTCTTTCTTGTTTTCAGTCACAACATCTACATAGAATTCCTCTATCTCCTGCATGAACCTTGCTTTGTTGCACTTGGTTCCTACAGCAACGGTCATAATGGTTGCTTTTGTTGCACATAATGCATGTTTTACCATATGCTGGATACTTTTTTGGTAGGTGTTGTGTACCACATCAATGACATGGCTTTCAATTGTACCTTTCATTTTGGTTCACTGGCCACACCTCTCTTTCCACTTTGGCACTCTTTTTGTTAAATGGTTTATGTCTGTTCTTGCTCACTGCATCCACGTTGCAACTAGTTTCACTGAACAGCTCTTTTGCTTGCGTTTTTACAGTTTCTGTTGCCCAACAGAGTGCTATTGCTTTTTTTCCAGGTCTAGATTTTGCTCTCTTAGCAGTCTTTGCCTTAGACTATTATCTGGAATACCACACACAAGTCTGTCTTTTATCAGTGAGTTGGTCAGTCCACCAAATTCACATGTTTTGCTTCTGTTCCTCAATTCAATTACATACCGATCAATACTTTCTTCTGTTTTCTGTACACGTAAAAAATCTGTGCCTGTCAGACATCACGTTATGTTTAGGTATGCAGTATGCCTCAAACTGTTCCATTATTTTTTCCAATTTCATTTTGTCTCCTTCAGCAGCAAATCTGAAGTTATTATACACCTCCAGGGCTTCATCACCCACAACATGTAAGAAAACCAATGCTTTCACTTTATCACTTTTCTCGTCAGCTCTGACTGCCACTAAATACAATCCAAAACGTTGTTTGAATTTGTTCTAATTTTCAGCCACATTTCCTGTCAACTGAAGCTTCACTGGTGGATGTAATCCTTCCATTTTTCACTTTGTTAGCTTCTTGTCACTGATCAGTTGCTGACTTTGGATTTTCCTTTTAAAGTATTTTCTTTTAATTTCCTTCCCACTTATGACACCACGTTTCATCTTGTTTTCATGTGTGAGCTCTTGGACAACACATGGATGAAGGAAAAGGTTCTTTACTTTCAAGCTGATTAAGTAGCCCATGAGGCAGGCCATTACAAGCCTCCATTACAGATCTTACATACTGCAGTCTCCTGCCAAGTACAGTGAAACCATGATCTCTATCATTATACCTTGAACATGCACACACCTCCCCAGGTTCACTTAATCACCTGCCCTATTTTGGGCATACCTGAGCGGGGCCCCTCAGCCGGCTGGGGTAGAAAGCCCAACATGTGGAGCAGCTGGGCCTCTTTTCCCCTGGGATCGAGCCCGAGCTCCACTCCAGGTTGCAAACCGTGAGTGACGCTGGAGAGTCATTTGCAAGGTGTGCGCCAGTAATGGGCTGGGGGCTTATTGTGGTTTATGTGAAGAATCACTATTATGCCTGTGTTGTGACTATCACTGACAATACTTTTCCTGAGTAATCAGGGGGGCGTACCTGCCCCAGATCGACGGGTGGCGAGTACCGTTTGTTGCAGCTTTGAACTGTTTTTAATTGTCCACATTAGTCGTGAGTGCCGGTTGTTAGTGGCGTCCAATGCGAGTGTTTGTGTGTTTATCTGTGTGAGAGATGGTGCAGCCACGTGGCCAGGGATCCTCATCTATAGCGATTTCCCCCAGCTCAATCAGGTCTTGGGGAATACTCCCTAGTTTCACAAGAGCCACGGGAGTGGTTACTCGCGGATCCCCGACCCTCCCCATTGGAATGGGCTGGTAGGGTGAGTGTGTCCCATAGGGAAGCGGGCATCTTGGCCGGCCTATCTGGCCAACAATTCCCTGCGGGTGTCGTCGGAGGCGTTGGTCAGGATGCCTTCCTGTGGGACCGTGTGATAGCGGTGGTCCGGGCCACGTCCTCCTCCTTGTTAGAATAGGATCTGCAAGCCAGGCGGAGGAGAGCGCACTAGAGGAAGGAACCAGGGCTGTCAAGAAAAGGGCTCTGAACACCGAGGCTCTATGAGGGCGTCTCCGACCGTAACTTTTCCCAAAGCTCCTGTGTTACCCCCGTGCTAGTCAACCACTTGGTGACCACTGTCTGCTCCAGCCTAAAGGGGGTGGTCCCGTCCCTGATGTGGTGACATAGCCATCTGCGTGCTGCAGGTATTCGATTATGTGGACTGGGAAGCTCCCGCCCGAATCCGCAAGGCCGAGGGACCGCACACCCTGCATGACCTGCGGTGGTCCGTCCGTGACGCTCCTGCGGGCTGGGGTGCAGAGGGACCGGGTTAATGGGATCTCCACTCCCGTCCCCTACGCACTCTGGAAAGAGCACTGTGGAGGGAAACCGGGAGGAGAGGCTTCGTCTCTCAAAGGCGCGGATTCACCCTCCCCCCGACAACAACCTACTGCTGTCAGAGATCAAAGCCCTGCGAGGGGAAGTGGCCTGGCTACAGGGGCAGCAGGGTTCCACCGCAGGGTGGAGAGCCTCCGCTCTGCTGCCAGAGAGGGGTGTCCAGGGCTCCCGGCGAGTTTACTCAGCTGCCCTTTCCCAACCCGGAGACCGAGGCCTAAAATCCCTGTTACAGTTCAAAAAGTGACTCCGACGACTTGTGACCCCGGGAAATCTGTCAGAAGTTGTGTTTCCCACTTTCTGGACACCCCGTTTGTAGGAAAGTAAAGATTTGGCAGTTTCCCCTTCCCAGCCCTTCCCTTGTTGTTCTCTTTCCTCTCCCCCTATCCCTCAGTCTCGGGAAAGGGCCCCGACCCGAAATATTTCCTGTCCGTTCACCCAAGGGACAAACACAGGGTCAAGTTTATTGTCACATGAATCCTAAAGGGAGAAGACAAATAGACATCTCGTTCATAGTACAAGAAGACACAGTGCATGAGTGCAAAATGCAGAGTTACAGAAGGATCAATTGATTTGGGGCAAAGGCAACATAATGTGGGGATTTGTTGGTGAGTCTGATGACGGTGGCAAATAAACTGTCCTTGAACCTGGTGGTGTGTGATGTCAAACTTCTGAATGGCCGGGATGGGAAATAATTAATTCTAAATATTTTTACAGACCCAGGCACCACAGAACCCCTCCAGGCTGTGCTTCCAGCCACAATCACACACTGTCCCCCAGCCCAAAGAAACAAACTAAAAGGCCACAGCAGCCCCTGACACCTCCAACCACCCCTCCCACACACATACAACACCCAGGACACATCAGCAACCTCCCAATACTGAACCTTCCCAGGTCCAAAACCTGTTCCCACAACCAGGCTCCGCCCCCAACCCCCGCCCATTCCCCACACACACACACTTTGAATGATGACAATGAGAGTTTATTATCATACACAGAAGTGTAGTGTACAAAGGCACCAGAATTCCTACTTGCTGTCTCTACACTGGTACACAAGGCCTAAAAAGAGATAACAGACTAAGTGGTGCCCAATTACAGCTAAATTAACCTACAATTCATATGTTTTGGAGTGGTGGAGGAATGTGGAGCACCAGGGAACCCCCACACAGATATGGGGAGAAAGTACAAACTCCCTGCAAAGGACGCAGGATTCGAACCCCATTCACTGGCACAATACTAGCATCGCCAGCTGTGCCACGCATGTTCTGAGACCATGTCACCAAAGTGGTCCCCAATGTAAAACCAAAGCCTTCTGAAAGTTTATTATTACTCACTTGCTGCTGTAATCTGTACCTCTTAACAAAGCTCACAATCTTCATTTTCTTTAACTCCCTCTCAAGTCTCTCCTTTTCTCTGCATCATGCTATGAATTCTACTGTCCAGATGAAATTTGCCTCTCCACTTTCTTCCCAGCAAAATCATTCCCTCGTGGATTCTGTAATGTGCTGATCAAGGAAGTGAGCATGAATACATTCCATCAACCCCTTGTCAGAGCTCCTCAGACTATATCTCTCTGTATTCACCTTCATACTTCATCCCCCATATGTCCATCCATCCCACCAGCCATCTGGATGATCTACACCTGGGCAGAACTGGAATCAATGTACCAGCGCTGTTGGATTAGGGTTAGATGACTATGGGAGGGGACTGGCATCATCTGGAGGGAGACAGAAGGAAGTAAAATAGATACAGAAGCAAATGGTAGAAAAGGGGAAAGAAAGGGAAGGTCAGAGATAAAAATAATCAATGTAAAAGAGAAAAAAGGCCACATTGCAACTTGATTGAAAACATCACTGAGCCTGAGGGCACTTTATGTGAATGCCCAGAGCACTGGAAACAAGTTGAATAAACCGTTGGCACAAATCATTCTAAATGAATTTGATTTAGTGGCCACAACACAAACGTGGTGGGAGATGATTTGGAATTAAATACTCAGGGGTATCAGAGAATTTGGAAGGACAGACAGGAAGATATGGGAGGTGGGGTAGCACTCTTGATTCAGGTTGAGATCAGGGTGAGAGTGAGAGATGATGTAGTGTTTGTGGAGCAGAATGTTCAATCAATCTGGGGAGAGGGGTGTCCAGGGCTCCCAGCAAGTTTACTCAGCTGCCCTTTCCCAACCCAGAGACCCGAGGCCCAAAATCCCTGTTGCAGTTCAAAGAAAAGTGAGCAAAATAAGTGGGCAAAAATCACTGATGGGGGTGTCATCCACAGGTCATCAAATAACAGCATCACAGGCACTGGTCGAAGCGTTTTAAAGGACATTCAGGCAGTTGTTGGGTGTGATTATGTCACCCAGATGGTGCTTCAGATGTCAAGAACGAACCTATAATCTTCCAGTAGCCACCATATTTATTAAATGTTCAAGGTACAGATCAGATAGGGTCTATCCATACCAACCAGTCTAGCAAGTATAAAGGGGAAGTGACCCAGAAGATCCGATGCAGTTTAGATGAAAAATCTGAAGAACAGGGGCAGCAGGTCAACTAGGGATTGTACAAACACACAGAGAGGTGGAGCTGCAAGGAAATCCCCATCAGAACAACAAACTGGACCCCAATCATCAATACCACCCCCAAACTGGAGGGACAACACTGGAGATTCCGTCTCTGCAGTCTCCAACCAAATGGCACGAGCACTGACTTCAATTTCCATTTGCCCCTTTTCCGAGTCTCTTTCTCATCTGTCTCCTTTTCTCCAGCTCCTCAGCCCCTTCCCTGCCTTCCCGTCAGAGAGAAAATACCTCCCCTCTCAACTTCTCTCTCTTCTACTCTTCCACCAGTACCCCACCTGTAAACCCATGCTCCTCCCCTTCCCTGCCACCTTTTTATTCAGGCTTCTGTCTCATTTTTGGCTCTCCTGGGGAAGGGATCAGGCCTGAAATGTCAGTGACCTTTTACTTCCAATGGAAGCTGTGTGACCTTCTAAGTTTCTCCAGCACTCATGTTCTGCACTAGATCCCAGCATCTGCACCCCCTCATCATCTTTTTATGATGGTGTCACAAAAGCCCAGCCACACAGGCACCAGGTCAGAGGGTCAACACCACAGTCACCTCAGCAGCTGGAGCAACATAAGAAATAGGAGCAGGAGTCGGCCATCCGGCCAGTTGAGCCTGCTCCACCATTCAATAAGATCATGGTTGATCTGATCATTGACTCAACTCCACCGACCTGCCTTTTCCTCATATCTTTCCTTTTTTATGCAAAAATCTATCTCACTGAGCCTTAAATATGTTTCATGAAGTAGCCTCAACCGCTTCCCTGGGCAGAAAATTCCAGATTCACTAACAATTTGTCCTCATCTCCATCTTAAATCTACTTCCCAGAATCAAGGCTGTGTCCCTTAGTTCTGGCCTCACCTACTAGTGAAAACAATTTTCCTGCCTCTATCTTATCGATCCCTTTCATAATTTTATGTTTCTATAAAATCTCCTCTCATTCTTCTGAATTCAAGTGACTCTAATCCCAGGCGATTTAGTCTCTCCTTGTAAGTCAACCCTCTGATCTCCGGGATCAACCTGGTAAACCTCCTCTGGATTGCCTCCAAGGCCTGTACATTCTTCCTCAAGTATGGAGGCCAGAACTGTACACAGTACAGGTGCGGCTTCGCCAGTACCTTGTACAGTTGCAGCATGACCTCCCTGCCTTGAATTCAATTCCTCTCACGATGAAGGCCAACATTCCATTTGCCTTCTTAATAACCTGTTGTACCTGCTCCCCAACTTCATGTGATTCATGGACAAGCAGTCCCAAGTCCTTCTGCACTACAGCATGCTTCAGTTTTTCACCATTTAAATAATAATCTGTATTTCCTGCCAAAGGCATTTCCTTGCATTTACTAACGTACCCCATCTGCCAGACCTTTGCCCACTCACCTAACTTAACGTTATCCTTTTACAGCCTCTATACATCAACTTGTTCCCCTCTATCTACCACACCCATTATATCCTCAAAAAATCTCCAGCAAGTTTGTCAAACTTGCCCTTTCTAAATCCATGCTGCATCTGCCTGATGGATTCCCTTCATTCTAAATGTTTCGCATTTCATCCTTAATGACAGCTTCAAGCATTTTCCCAAATATAGACATTAAGCTAACTGGCTAATGGTTACCTGTCTTCTGCCTACATCCCTTTTAAAAAAGTAGAGTGACATTTGCTGTCTTCCAATCTGTCTGGGCCCGCCCAGAATCCAGAGAATTTTGGTAAATGACTACCAATGCATCGACTATAACTCCTCCCATTTCCTTCAGTACCCTGGGATGCAACCCGTCAGGACCAGGGGATTTGTCCGCCTTCAATCCCATTAGTTTGCTCATCACTATCTCTTTTGTAACAATTATTTTATCAAGGCCCTCACCTCCCTTCGCATCCCTAACATCATTCTTTGGTACACTGGACGTGTCTTCGTCCATGAAAACTGACAAAATATTTGTTCAATGCCTCGGCCAATCTCCCTTTCTCATCTTCCAAGGGACCCATGTTGACTCTAGCCACTCTCTTCCATTTTATATATTTACAAAATTTTTTGCTATCTTAAATTTTGTGCTAATTTACCTTCATAACCCTTCCCTTTCTTTATTTCCCATTTACTTGTCCTTTTTTGCCTTTTAAAGTTTTCCCAATCCTTCTGTTTCCCACTACTCTTGGCTACTTTGAACACGTGAGCTTTTAATTTTATACTTTCCTTTATTTCCTTAGTTAACCAAGACTGACTCTTCCCTCTCTTACTGCCCTTATTTTTAACAGAAATATATTTTTGTTGAGCACTGAAAAAAAATCTTTGAAAGTCGTCCATTGTTCCTCATCTAGCCTGTGCCCCGAGTCTACGCCGACCAATTCTTCCCTCATCCTGTTGTAATCTCCCCTGTTCACGCATTGTACACTAGTTTTAGATCTAACTAACATTCACCAAGCCAAGATCCTGGCAACTGCTGCCTTCTCCTGGTAGGTCAGCAATATCCAAAGTGCCAGATCTGTTTTGGAGGGTGATGACTGCAGGACACTCCTGCGCTACCTTCCTGTTACTGTTAATCACCGAGTCCCTATTTTTCTCAACCCCCTGAAACTGCAGTGTGACCAATTCACTAAAGGTGCTATCCACCACATTCTCCCCATCCCAGATGCTCTAAAGCGAGTCCACGCGCAGCTCCAGTGCTGACAGGTGGTCAATCAGGAGCTGCAGTTGGACACACTTCCTGATTCAACAGGTCAGGCAGCATCCAAGGAAGGTAATAGATGGCAGGAACCCCACACTCAGAATAGCAGGGAAAGAGAGCAGAAGCCCAAATAATAGTGGGGAGAGTGAGATCGGAAGGAGCTCAGGCTACAGGGAAAATCCCCATCAACACAACAATCCTTAAACCAGTGGCCTCTGAAACAGCGACCCTTCGGCCCACGTGTCTGTACTGAACAAAATGGCCAAGTTAAACTAAACTGCTGCCCGCACTTGGTCCACCTCCCTCCATATTCATGGGTTTGTCAAGAACCAACTATTCCTGGTTGCTCATTCCAGGAGCTCACTGTACTCTTAGTAAAATATTTACCCCAAGCATCTCCCTTAACTTTCCTCCCTCTTAAACACATGCCCTTTAGCATGTGATGCTTTTACTGGGGAGTAAAGATGCTGATTGTCCATGCTCTGTGCTCTGACTCCCCATGTGAACTCTCTGGTGCCTCCACAGGCTGGGTGAACCCCTTCCCACACAGAGAGCAGGTGAATAGTCTCTCCCTGGTGTGAACTAACTTGTGTGCTTGCAGGCAGGAGGAGTGAATGAATCCCTTTTTGCACAGGGAGCAGGTGAAAGGTCTCTCCCCGGTGTGAACTGTCTGGTGCTTCAGCAGGGCGGGGAGGACAGAGAGAACCCCTTCCCACACAGGGAGCAGGTGGATGGTCTCTCTCTGGTGTGAACTCTCTGGTGTCATTGCAGGAGTGAGGATCAGGAGAACCCCCTCCCACACAGGGAAAAGATGAAGAGTCTCTACTCAGTGTGAACTGTCTGGTGCTTCAACAGGGCGGAGGACTGAGAGAACCCCTTTCCGCATAGGGAGCAAGTGAATGGTTTCTCCCCGGTATGAACAGTCTGGTGTTGTAGCAGGTGTGAGGATCGAGCGAACCCCTTCCCACACAGGGAGCAGGTAAATGGTTTCTCCCCCGTGTGAACTTTCTGATGCCTCAACAGATGCGAGGATGTCGTGAATCCCTTCCTGCATAGAGAGCAGACGAATGGCCTCTCCCCAGTGTGAATTCTCTGATGGCCCTGCAGCGAGGAGGAATCGGCAAATCCCTTTCCACACTTGCTGCAAGAGAACGGTTTCTCCCCCGTGTGAACTCTCTGATGCCTTAGCAGGGTAGAGGACTGAGAGAATCCCTGACCGCACAGGGAGCAGGTGAATGGTTTCTCCCCCGTGTGAACTCTCTGGTGTCTCAGTAGGGCAGAGGACTGAGAGAATCCCTGACTGCACAGGGAGCAGGTGAATGGTTTCTCCCCAGTGTGAATCCTCTTGTGCTTCAGCAGGTCAGAAGACTCAGTGAATCCGATCCCACACAGGGAGCAGGTGAACGGTCTCTCCCCAGTGTGAACCCACTGGTGCCTCATCAGGGCAGAGGACTGAGAGAACCCCTTCCCGCACAGAGAGCAATTGAATGGTTTCTCCCCAGTGTGAACCCACAGGTGCCTCTTCAGGGCAGAGGACTGAGAGAATCCCTTCCCGCAGAGAGAACAGATGAACGGTTTCTCCTCAGTGTGAATTATCTGGTGTTGTAGTAGGAGGGAGGATCGAGAGAATGCCTTCCCACACACATAGCATTTAAAGGCTCTCTCCCTGGAATGAGTGTTTTGGTGCTGGAGGAGGCTGGAGGACTGGGTGAACCCCTTCCCACACACGCGGCAGGTGAACGGACTCTCCCCAGGGTGAGCACACTCGTGCTCCTCCAGGTCCTTGGAGGTTTGGAAGCTGCAGGGGAATGGGCTCCCCCCAGTGGGGACACACTGGTGTTGCAACAGTGCCTCAGAGCTGGTGAATCCCTCCCCACACTCGGAATAGGGGAACGGTCTCTCCCCAGTGTGGACGCAGGGATGTGTGTCCAGCAAGTCCACAGAAAGCCCCGCCTCACCGCACGCTTCACTTTGATCTGTCATATCACTGGTCACCTGACCCTCCATGTTGGCCAAAGTCCAGTTCATGCACTCAATGGGTGTAGGGTTTCTCTGTGCAGTGATCCCCGTGCTCCTAATTCACCGAGAATCTGGCTGATGCAACAGTCCCAAGGAATCCAATCTGAGTGTCAGACCACAATGTGGCGTTGTCTGAAGTTTCCTGCCTGGAAACACATCGCTTTCTTAACCCTGTGAAGAGAAGATGGTGGAGTGAGAGGGAGAAAGACATTCTCTACAGCCAATGTTCCAGGACAACACACCCTGGAGGCAGGGCCACCAACACTACAAACTGTGAAAGCGTCCTGAACTGTGAGGGGGATCACCATGGACAGATGGTGGATGAAATTTAGCACAGAGAAACAGGCAGGATATATTTTGATGAAAAGGAGGACAAGAAACAAACTAAACATTTTAGCAAACATATGATGATCTAAGGAAGGGCGCAGGAATTATTTCAGGTTTTTAAGCAAAATGCACAAGGGAGCTGATGACCTCATTATTATGCAGAATCCTTAATGGTCCAGAAACCACTCTGTCCAACGAGCCTTAAGATCGCGCATGTAAAATGTATCCCCACATCAACCTTCCAATATGATGTCAAAAGGTGAGCCAGAGACTTGTTTGGACTTGATGGAAATGTATAACCATGCTCACACTGGGGAGAGACCGTTCCCCTGTTCCGAGTGTGGGGAGGGATTCGCCAGCTAGGAGGCACTGCTGCAACACCAGTGTGTCACCACTAGAGGGAGCCCATTCCCCTGCTCTGACTGGGAAGAGCTTTCAAACCTCCAAGGACCTGGAGGACTACAGGTGTGTTCCCCCCGGGGAGAGTCCGTTCACCTACTGTGTGTGTGGGAAGGGGTTCACCCAGTCCTCCAGCCTCCTGCAGCATCAGAACAGCATCTTGATCCTCACACCTGCTACCATACCAGATAATTCACACTGGGGAGAAACCATTCACCTGCTCCCTGTGTGGGAAGGGGTTCACTCAGACTTCTGCCCTGCAGCGGGCACACCAGCAGGTTCACACTGGGGAGAAACCATTCACCTGCTCTCCATGTGAAATCAGATTCACTCAGTCCTCCGCCTGTTGAGGCACCAGAGACTTCCCACCCGGAAGTAACCTCTCACTGCACCCTGTGCGGAAAGGGGTTCTCTCAACCCTCCGACTTGCATGTACACAAGCAGGTTCACACCAGGGAGAGACCGTTCTCTTGCAGCAAGTGAGGGAAGGGATCCGCCCAGTACTCCTCCGTGCAGGTCCACTGGAGAATTCACGGCAGAGAGAGAATGTTCACCTAAACAAGGGAAGGAGTTCACTCAGCTCTCAGGTCTGTGTGGACACCAGTAAGTTCACATGGGGTGGAAGAGCATTCACCGTGGACAGTCAGCATCTTTCTGGTGAATGTCACATGTTAAAAGGTGTCTATTGCCTTCCGTGGATGCTGTCTGACCTGCTGAGTCACTCCAGCTTTTTGTGCATCACTGCTGAGGTGACTGTGGTGGTGACCTCTGACCTGGTTGCTGCATGGCTGGGATTTTTTGATGAGATCATAAACCATCTGGGAGATGTCAATGTCATTAACTGAAGGACAAGACTTAGCTGTGCAAGTTCCCTTTGGTGTTTGCATCTGATTCTGACTGAAACTCGATGCTGCAAGCTCTGGATTTTCAGATGATGAGGGTGTGCAGATGCTGGGATCGAATACAGGACACAAGTGCTGGAGAAACTCAGAAGGTCACGCAGCATCCATAGGGAGTGAAAGGCAGTTGGCATTTCAGGCTGAAGCCCTTCCCATGAGTGCAGTATACCTATTCTCAGCCAGTTTGGCAGGGAGTTGTGGAGCTTTGAAAAGATTTTGACAAAAGTATAGAGGTTAACAGAACAACCGGCACTTAAAATGCACGCACAGATAAGTGAAAAAAAGTTCAGTTTTTTGAGCAGATAAAGGTAAAGAAAAATAATAATGTTCAGGTCATTCAGAATCAGAAACAACAGCACAGACAAAGCATCGCTGACCGGTATCATCAATAAAAGAGCTGCCATCCACATAAAGGGTAAAGGGTTAAGTCACACAGGAGGAAGAAGTTGGAAAAAGGTTCTTTCTTTTTCTCTCTCCCTTCCCCCCCCCCCCCCCATCCTTCCTCCCTTCACTTGTCCTCTCTCCCTCTTTGAAGGAACAGCAGAAACTGAAGGGAAACCAAGAGATATAGAAGCTGTCAATGCAGGGAAGCAGCAGGGAGAGCAGAGATACAGCAGGGAAACCACATGGACATCGTGGAGATCGGGCAATACAATTATCATCAGTCTATTCCAAAATAGCTTTCCTCAAACAACGTCAGTAAGCCAGCCATGGGGTTTGGATCCCACAGCAATCTTTCCTACTAATATGAACCGGTCCTTTCTTTCTTGTGCTTTTTCTCTCCAGTTCTTCCCCCCACTTGGAGCCACGATCTTTGAAAACAAGTTCGCTTAACTTATTTTCCCCCACCCCACATGCCATTCTTCTGAGCCCAGTTAGTCAGTGCTGCATTTATCTCTGTGATCTCTATGTCCTCGTCACACATTTTCTTTCTGTATTTCCCTGAATTCCTCACCAAATTTTTCTGTATCCAGATCTGTACCTTCTCCTCTTTAATCTAATAACTACACTGCACTGAAAATTATGAACTCAGTGGCCAGTTATCCCCACTCTAAATAGACCAAGTACTCAGTCCAATTCCCCAAATAGTCTGAGTTCCAGCTAATTGTCCAATTCCCCACCCACCAACAGACTGAAGCCCCTGACTCATTGTCCAATTCCCCACCCACCAATAGACTGAAGCCCCTGACTCATTGTCCAATTCCCCACCCACCAATAGACTGTCCCCTGACTCACTGTCCAATTCCCCACCCCCCCCAATAGACTGAGACCACTGACTCACTGTCCAATTCTCCACCCCACGATAGATTGAGTCTCCTGACTCATTGGCCAATTCCTCCAATAGACTGAGTTCAAACAGATTCACTGCCCAATCCTTCTCACTGATAATACACCGAGTCATACAGCTCACTGCCCAATTCTAAACAGATGTGGAGTTCAATGCAATTGACTGAGTATCCCAAACTCGCTGCCTAATTAAAATACACTAACCTCATGCAATCCATCTTCCTTCCTGCAGGTCCTTTTGTGGATCCCATCAACGCAATCCGGTCAACCTTGGGCTTGGCTCTGCACCACCAGGGTATCAACGGAGGGAGATCAAGGTAAATTTATCTTTGCGGCCTTATCTCCCTCGGATTCTCTGACACCAGTCTGCCCACTTCTTCAGCCCAAACTTGATATGTGATTCCTGTGTTGGGATTCTGCCAACTATGCCAAATGTTGAAGGTGGACCTGAAGTTGCTCCTAAACAAATAAGAAACTTCTAATAAATTTGCAAAGTGTTAAGAAGTCTGTTACAGCAAGAAAGCACAGCCAGGAGCTGCAAACTTACTACAAAGAAACTACTCATGGCTTACAAATCACAGAATTTATAGTTTCTGGAACATTAGATGGGACAGCTCCTTAAATTTCACATTCCTTAAAATTCTCCTGGGATTTGTCAGTTAGTCTCACACCAATCCACCAAATGAGAAGCTTCTTATCAGCTCCCAAGCTGAATATCAAGGAATGTAGCCCACAAACACAGCTTCCCCTTTTCCCTTCCAGTTACCATTTTAAACTTACATTTTCATTCTAAATTTTCCTTTCTCCATGTAGTGACCTGTGGACAACTCCTACCAGTGATTTTTGTCCCTATTATTATTTATTCCTGGTGGGGAGCTGGCTGATGGAGGACCTCAGTTTTCTTCAGGCTGACTTCCAGGCCAAACATTTTGGCAGTTTCCGCAAAACAGGACGTCAAGCACTGAACAGCTGGCTCTGAATGGGTCACATCTCCTTCGGGCACACAAAACTCAAAACGGTCAACCAGTTTACCTATCTCGGCTGCACCATTTCATCGGATGCAAGGATCGACAACGAGATAGACAACAGACTCGCCAAGGCAAATAGCGCCTTTGGAAGACTACACAAAAGAGTCTGGAAAAACAACCAACTGAAAAACCGCACGAAGATAAGCGCATACAGAGACGTTGTCATACCCACACTCCTGTTCGGCTCCGAATCATGGGTCCTCTACCGGCATCACCTACGGCTCCTAGAACGCTTCCACCAGCGTTGTCTCCGCTCCATCCTCAACATTCATTGGAGCGACTTCATCCCTAACATCGAAGTACTCGAGATGGCAGAGGCCGACAGCATCGAATCCACGCTGTTGAAGATCCAACTGCGCTGGGTAGGTCACGTCTCCAGAATGGAGGACCATCGCCTCCCCAAGATCGTGTTATATGGCGAGCTCTCCACTGGCCATCGTGTCAGAGGTGCACCAAAGAAGAGGTACAAGGACTACCTAAAGAAATCTCTTGCTGCCTGCCACATTGACCACCGCCAGTGGGCTAATATCGCCTCAAACTGTGCATCTTGGCGCCTCACAGTTCGGCGGGCAGCAACCTCCTTTGAAGAAGACCGCAGAGCCCACCTCACTGACAAAAGACAAAGGAGGAAAAACCCAACACCCAACCCCAACCAACCAATTTTCCCCTGCAACCATGTCTGCCTGTCCCGCATCAGACTTGTCAGCAACGAACGAGCCTGCAGCTGACGTGGACATTTGCCCCTCCATAAATCTTCGTCCGCGAAGCCAAGCCAAAGGATTATTTATTCTATCCTCTGTGTGTCTTTCATCCACTCACCTTACACAGACAGCAAATATAATACACGAATACAGTAATTATCCAGAAAAGAGGCAAGAGTAAAGTTGACTCTTTTTTTCCTGTTCTGAACAACTGTCCAGTTCTCGGTCTTTTTAACCGCAAATTGTAACGTAAATAAATGAAAATCTGCTCCAATGTTGAAGCAAGTGGCTCCAACAAAACAATTAACAACATATACTGTCATAATTACACAGATGATCAGCTGTAACAAACATAACTTGCTAACTTCACTTATACATATTAATATATAAACAATTTAGTGAAATTAACAAACTTACAAGCAAAACCTTCCTGAGACGCAGTTCTGAAAGAATGGTGGCAGTCAGGAAACATGCCCTCACGTGACTGTCCTTACACGTGAGCGGCACTGACCAATCAGATTAATCCTCAACCTGAAACTGTACATACAAGTGGCAGCCAGCCGGTGGCGCTGAGAACCAGGAGCCCATGAAGTGACTTCATTCCTAATCTCTTGCCAAATCGGTTAACATTCGCCCTAGAAACTAGATCATCTCTCATTTCTACCCAGATCAGTCAACATTCTCCCCAGAAACTAGATCATCTCTCATCTCTCCCCAGATTGGTCAACATTCTGCTCCCCAGAAACCAGATCATCTCTCACTATCAGCCTGATCTCATCCTCAATCAACAGTGCTACCCCACCTCCTGCATTTTCATGTCTATCTTCTGAATTCCCTTACATCTCCAGATATTTAATTCGCATTCACAAAACAAGGGGTCATAGTGGGGTACCTTATTTAGTATGGGTTAATATAGGATCCCAACATGGACCAGGGGAACAGAACGGCCCTAGGGGAGTAGACTTGGTTTGTATTCCGGCCTCGACAGATATTAAAAAGAGGAGTGTTAAAGAGATAGCACAAAGAAGATGGTGGGTCAATGACAGACAGAATGTTAGTCAGGATTGTACATGTAGCAGAGATAGAGTGAATACATATGCTAATGTTCACAGACAGGCTGCAACTCACAGGTTCAGTGATACTTATGCTAATGTTCACAGACAAGCTGCAACTCACAGGTTAAGTGACAAGAAACACCCCTCCCCAACTTGGTCTCCTATAAATCATCCTTTGGGTCACACAGACATTCGGAATGTTAAGAACCATCACTGTAAGGGGAGTTTCAGTTGTAAACGACGTAAGCTGCTCCAGAACACCACAGCTGCTTGGCATTTAAATCGTTTAATCAGACTCCAGCCTTGGAGATCATCACCGAACAGACAGTGATGGCCCTGAATTTATGAGCTGAAGAAAGACGGCAGATACGAGCCACAGTTCAACAAAACCGCCTGGCTCTCGATTACTCGTTGACTGCTGAAGGTAGCGTTTTTGAAAGACTGGTTAATGACAATGCTCACAACGGTCAGGCGGTAAAAGACACTTCTTCAGGAGTTCGAAAATCTTCCCATACCCAGGTTCAGACTTGGCAACCTTGGTCCGGTGTGGGATGGACTAGACTTTTTATTGGTAACTGGAGTCTGATACCCACAGCCCTTAGAGCAGCTGGACTCGATATTCTGGCCATTATCATGCTCCCCTGCCTAAAGACTTGTGTGCAGTATTTAATTCAACGAACCCCTCGTCAGAACACTATAACCCAAAGGATGTATGTTTCCCAAATTCTGTCTGATGATGCTGAGACTGCAGTCGTTTACTGACTCGCTGGGAAAAAGACCAAGTTTACAAGTAATTAATTCCAGTTGAGCAGTCACGAAGCGTAGCTAAAAGAAAAGTGAGGATTGTGAGAGATGAGTAAAACTAATATGAAAATATGAAAGATGAAGAAAACTAGTATGGATATATGTGTAATGAATAAAGCCACTATGAATAGGATACGGATAGATATTAGAATGTAGGAAGTAAAGTTAGTCTGAATAAGATAAGGGTCTTCTAGCCTTTTAGACAGAATTCTGCATATAAGAAATTAGTAAGGCCTGAGAGTCGGGAAGGTGTGAATAAGGACAATGACATGATGGGACACCAACAGGATACCCCCTGGTCCTCCAAGTTCACAAAAACAGCACGGAGGCAGACAGGATTGCCTAATGCCAAACTCATCCAGGAGGCAGAAGAATGTAAGGGGGAGGGTATACTGAAATAAACAGTATAAAAGTTGGGTGAGCCCCAGTGTATGTGTGTATTCCCAGGGTAAGGGGAAGCACCCAACTTTGCATTGTTGTATAATAAATGTTCTTTGTTCTCAATTTTTGTCTCGAGCAAATTCTGTTAAGGTACTTCTGTTTCTCACACCCCCTAACATTCTTCTGCCTCCTGGATTGGTTTGGCATTTGGTTATTCTGTCTGCCTAAGTGCAGTTTCCTGTAAACCTGAAAGACCATGGGGTATCCTGTCTGGGTCCCATCATGTCATTGTCCTTATTCACATATCTCAACCCCCAGGACTTACTAATATATGCAGAACTTGCTAATTCTGTCTATCACTATAAGACCCTTATTCTATTATACTTGTGTAACCCTTCCTCACACTCTTATCGGAATTCATCCCTACTCAGCACTTACTTAACTTCCTCTAGTCTAGTCTAGTATTCCTTATTTCATTCATACTAGCTTTACTTCCTATATTCTATTATCTCTCACACATGTGAGTTGGGCGACAGGTCACAGATGCTAATGAAAGTAAACAGAGGAGGTGGGGGCGATTAGCGGGCTGACGGGCCGGCGCCAATGCATTTGCAAAGCATTCTGGGATTTGTAGTATTAGCTGTGCGTGCGCTATACTGGCGCAGCGGCCAGCAGGCCAGCTCTAATACATATTTGATATGATTTTGCGGGCCAAATATAATTATATCACGGGCCAAATTTGGCCCGCGGGCCTGAGTTTGACATGTGTGCTCTAGGCATTCAGATAAAGTGTCTTCACACTTGGTGACTTTTTTTGAATATTTCATTTTTGATTTTCCAAGACACACAAAGGTCAAAAATGATATATTACATTCAGACCCCTCTCCCTTCCTTTCCACACCCTAATACCACAAGGAAAATATTATGTAAATTAAACAAACATAAAGAACCAAAAATCTAGAGTCACCAAACCTTAAAGGGACCAATATAAACCCAGAGTAACAAAGAGCAAAATGAAAAAGACATCTGAGCTGCCATCTGAGCCATGAAGCACTTCATTTAACTCAATCATTCCACTATTAGTACGGATTTTTACCTTTCTTCTCTTTAGAAGGGATGTAACTATATCTGCCTGCCTAAAGGTTGTAGATAAGGGTGCCATACTCTAACAAATGTGTCATGTTTTCTTCTTAAACTGTACGTGATTTTTCACCAGGGGAATACAACTCGCAATTTCCCTATTCCATCACGTAATATTTAGTTATCAAACTTGAGGGTCTTTTTAAAATCGTAGTTCAGAAGTAATTATGAAGTACTCTTAAATATTAGATCTTCAGATCTCTTGAAACTCCCAAGTCTCTTGATGATTTGTCTTTCAGAGAGATATTCTTCATGAGTGTTCTCTCCTGCTTGGAGAGTTTGGAATCTGTGTTCCACATGATGAATATGCCCTCTTTATCTTAAAGAGACAGTCAGAAGTGTTTTTACTTATTTTAAAGCCACTTATTTTATGTTCCCTTTTCCAGAAGTAACACACAACAGTATCTTCAATTCCAAAACTGTCCTCCTTATTCAAAGAGACCATGAAATTACTCTTCTTTATGGCCACAGATTTTGTGCATCTCCTATGATAAGGATACATACATAACAGCATCTCCTTCATCCTCTGGAGACTACTGTTTTACCCCTGTGTCTTTCTCAGGAAGGTCAATTTCTTCCAACAGGTTTCAAAATGTCTCTCTTTCTCTCTTCATTTCTGTTTCTCTGAAATCATGTGACATACATCTCTACTGTTTGTTTCATTTCTGTCCAAAACACAACTTTTTCAAATTATCACTTCACATCCACAAAAACATCTGACCTTATCTCTGTCCAAAAGATTTGTAATTAATATCTCCAGAAAAAAACTGATTTTGCTTAAACAGTTGACCTTCAGTTCTTCTTGAGTACTTTTTTTAGTAAATTTTATTTTTCATTTGCTTCAAAACATATGCAGTATTTATCCATAACATAAGAATAATAAAAACTACAACACAAAAAGAATACATTTTTTTATATTTTCTCCCTCCCCAAAAAAGTAAAAAGAAAAGTCTGTCTAATAATCTTGTATCTTTTAATTAATTAATTGAAAATGTACGTAATAATCTTAAAGCATGAACTAATTAGGGCAGGTTGGATGCGGGCATAGTAGACGTTGTAGGTAAAATCATAGCAATAAAATCCATGTAGGATTTCCAAATCTTATTAAATGTTTCCAGTTGGTTTTGTAAATTACATGTTATTCTCTCTTATGGTATACAATTTAATAATTCCATTTGCCATCTATTCAACCCCACAATATCTCCCAATTTCCATGTTACAGATATAAATTTCTTTGCTATTGCTACACTTAAAAACTTCTTCTGATAAATATCTAACTTCAATTGAGAAATATCTCCCAATAAAAATATTCTGAGATCCTTCAAAATTTGCATCTTCAAAAAAATTTATATCCTTCCAAAACTTGATGACATGAAACTGGGTGGCGGTGTGGGGTGTGAGGAGGATGTCAGGAAAATGCAGAGGGACTTGGACAGGTTGGGGGAGTGGGCTGCTGAATGGAAGATGACGTTCAATGTAAGCAAATGTGAGGTTATCCATTTTGGGGGCAATAATAGGAAAGCTGAGTATTATTTAAATGGAGACAAGCTAGGGAGTGGGGAGGAGCAAATGGATCTGGGAGTACTTGTTCACCGGTCACTGAAGACTAACATGCAGGTTCAGAAAGCTGTGAAGAAGGCTAATAGCATGTTGGCTTTCATAAAGAGGGGATTTGAGTATAGGAACAGAGACGCCCTTCTTCAGTTGTACAGGGCCCTGGTGAGACCCCACCTGGAGTATTGCGTCCAGTTCTGGTCTCCAATTTTGAGGAAGGACATACTAGCTATAGAAGGTGTGCAGCGCAGATTTACAAGGTTAGTTCCAGGGATGACATATGCTGAAAGGCTAGAAAAACTGGACTTGTATCCGATGGAGTTTAGAAGGATGAGGGGGGACATGATTGAGGTATACAAAATTATCAGGGGGGTAGACAGGGTGAAGTTGGATTACTTGTTCCCAATGATGGGGGAGACGAGGACTAGAGGGCATAGTTTAAGAATACAGGGTAGGCCCTTTAGGACGGAGATGAGAAAACATTTTTTTTACCCAGAGAAGTGTGAATCTGTGGAATGCTCTGCCACAGAGGGTGATAGAGGCAGATTCGCTGATTATGTTCAAAAGAGAGTTAGATAAGACTCTAGTGGGCAAAGGAGTTAAGGGTTATGGGGATAAGGCTGGAAAGGGGTATTGATGGTAGTGATCAGCCATGATCTGTAAAATGGCGGTGCTGGCTCGATGGGCCGAAGGGCCTACTCCAGCTCCTATTGTCTATTGTCTATTATCTACCTTTTCAGATTGCCAGACTGCATACAGAAAGTATCCTACTTCTTTATTACATCTAAAACATTGATCGGAGCAATTCCATGTAATTTATATGGAGTATAATATAATTGATGTAAAAAATGAAATTGTACCATTTGATATCTAATATTAATTGTATTAGTTACACTTTTGTAGCATAATTTTGACCATACTTCATCTTGAATCTATATACTTAAATCTTTTTCCCATCTGGATTTAGATTTGAATAATTCCTTTTTCTGAATAGTCTCTTGTAATTTGATATACATATTAGTAATAAATATTTCAATAAATATCTCAGTTATTAGATATTCAAATAGACTTTGTTCTGGTAATTTAAAATTCCTCCCTAATTTTCTTTTTAAATATGATTTAAGCTGATAGTAATAAAAAATAGTATTATGTGGTATTGTGGCGGTGTGGGCAGTGGAAGAAACACGGCCAGCACATTGAGGGTCATTAACAACAGTTTTTATTCGAATTCAGGACGCCCCTTTAAGGGCAGCACGAGCTCAGTCACCTGGTGCATTGTGACATCATAACCGCTGCCAAGGGTGTGTGCTGGAAGGGATGCTGGAATCAGAGAGAAACCTTTGACGATGCCATTTCCCCATGGATGTCCCGCCACGTGGCGATACAAGCGGGGCTGGTTTGCCATGAGGATGTGCGCGCCACACAACCCCCCAACCCCAGAACTGGGTACGCGTCCTATTGCTTTGGCGGCTGGCTCCGGCGCTTGGGCACAGCCGTTGCACCAGCTGTGATAAGTACAGATGGGCCGTCTTCAGGCAGTCCACTGTAAAAATGTTCCTCTCTGCCACCCAACATCCAGGGTGAAGGTTCCGCCGGTCCGGTGCAAGACTTTGTATGGCCCCCTGTACAGTCGCTGTAGCGGTGCACCTTGTGGTCCCCTCCACATGAAAATGAACTGGGAAGAGTCAAGCTCTTTGGGGAGATTAAATGGCTGGGTACCATGGTGTGCCAGTGGTGGGGGAGCTAGGGAGGCCAGTTGCCTGTGTAGGTCCACCAGCAGGTTTTTGTCGGTGGCTGAGGTGTCAGGGTCTGGGCCAAAAACTCACCCAGCAGGGAAAGCAATGCACCATAGACCATCTCCACTACTGAAGCCTACAGGTCCTCCTTGGGTGCCGTCCTAATCTCGAGGAAGGCCCAGGGTAGTTCGTCGGCCCAGTCTGGTACAGAGAGCCTAGCCACAAGCAATGCTTTCAGGTGCCTGTGGAACCTCTCCACCAACCCGATGGACTGCGGGTAGTATGTTGTGGTGGAGCTTGACCCCCGGGAGCTTTGCCATCTGAGTCCACAGGGCAGATGTGAACTGCACCCCTCTGTCACTAGTGATGTGCGCCGGGACTCCAAAACGGGCAATCCATTGGCTGACGAGCGTTCTGGTGCATGTCTCTGCAGAGGCCTCCTTAATCAGTACAGCCTCCGGCCACCTTGTGGCCCAATCCACCACTGTGAGGAGGTAACAAGTTTCCTTGGACACCGGCAGGGGCCCGATTACACCAATGTGGATGTGTTGGAATCTGCAAACCACCGCGGTGAAGTTCTGGATGGGGGTCTCTGGCATCTAGTACAGTTCTTGGCCAGTTCCACCACCTCTTTCTTCAGCCCGTGCCACACAAACCACTCCACCACCATTCACACAGTTGTCTTTACCGCTGGGTGAGCGAGGTCGTGGATCAGTCTAAAGACCTTTGTCCTCCAGTGCGGCGGAACCACCGGGCATGGCATACCTGTTGAGACATTGCAGAGCAATGTGTCCGGGCTGCTGGGCACCCGGACATCCTTGAGTTTGAGGCCCAAGATGGCAGTCCGCATCATTCCTCTGTGCCTGAGCCAGTTGCTCGTAATCCAGGACGGGCACGAGAGTGTTGATGGCTGGACAAGAAAGCTCATCTGCCACTACATTGTCCTTGCTGGCCATGTTGGATGTTGGTCGTGAACTCAGACATGTGCGAGAGGTGGCTGGACGAGAGAGTCCATCTGCCACTACATTGTCCTTGCCGGCCTTGTTGGATGTCGGTCGTGAACTCAGACATGTGCGAGAGGTGGCGCTGCTGTCTGGCAGACCACGGATCCTTGGCCATTGCCAGTGCTTGAGTGAGGGGGCTTGTGATCCATGAAGGCTGTGAACGGCCTGCCCTTGAGGAAGTAGCGGAAATGGCGAACAGTCAAATACAGTGCCAGGAGCTACCAGTCAAAGGCACTGTATTTGAGCTCCAGTTGGTGCAGCTGCTTGCTGAAAAAGCCCAGAAGGCGCCATTGTCCATCGAGCCACTGTTCCATAACACCCCCCCACCGCCGTAGCTGAGGTGTCCACGGAGAGCACCACGTGTGCCCCCAGCCGCTGGTGCACCAGCAGCGTGGCACTGGCTAGAGCCCCCTTTGTCGCGATGAAAGCTCTCTGACCACAATAATGGGTGCATAGTACGCACGGCTCCAGGGATGAAACGATGGTAAAAGTTCACCATCCCCATGAACTCTTGGAAGCCTTACAGGGTGGAGGGTTTGGGGAATCATTGAACAGCTGCCAAAATGGTGTGCCCCAGGAACTGCAGGGACTCCTTGCCAAATTGACATTTGGCCACGTTGACCGTGAGGCCAAAGTCCACCAGCTGGGCAAAGAGGTGGGCTTTGTGTTCATCGCAGTTGTGACTGGCAATGAGAATATCATCCAGGTAAATGAACACAAAGGCCAGGTCTTTTCCAACCGCGTCCATGAGTCACTGGAACGTTTGGGGCGCGTTCTTTAGACGGAAGGGCATACGCAGATTCTCGAAGAGGCCGAAAGGGGTGATAATGGCCATCTTACCCAAGTTGTCTGGGTGCACCGGGATCTGATGGTATCTCCGCACAAGGTTCACTTTGGAGAAGACCCGTGCACCATGGAGGTTGGCGGAGAAGTCCTATATGTGGGGCACTGGGTACCTGTCAGGGGTGGTTGCATTGTTCAACTGACAGTAGTCCTGCACGGTTGATTTCAGGACCATAAGGAGCGGCGATACCCAGGAGCTGTCCAAGCGCCTGACCATTCTCAGTTCCTGGAGAACTCCTCCTTTGCCTGCTGGAGCTTCTCGGGTGGCAGCCGTCTGGGTCTAGTGTGAAGCAGAGGGCCTCATGTGGCAATGTGGTGGAAGACCCCATGCTGGGGCAGGGCAGCGTTGAACCGTGGCTCTAAGATGGTGGGGTATTTGTGGAGGATCTCGTCGAACTCATCCCTGGCGTTGGCTATGGTGGCGATTTTGGGCATGTGGGCTCTGCTGTGTCCAGTCGGGTGGATTGGAACATTCGAGCATTGACAAGCCTTTTGCCCTTCATGACAACCAGTAGGCCATGAGCTCTGAGGAAGTTGGCCCCTAGAGGCTAGGACGAACCTCCAGTGGAACTTCTCCTTCCCGATCTGGATCTGAGCCCTGCAGGTGCCTTAGGTCCTGATAGTGGAGCTGTTAGCCGCCCACAGGGTTGGACCTCAAGATCAGATGCAAGTCTCTAATGCGGTGGGGGGAAGGATACTGAGCTAAGCCCCTATGTCCACCAGGAATCAGCAGCTGGTGGATCTGTCCGTCACATTAAGGAGGCTGTTTGTGTGACCAGCCGTCGCAGCCATCAACGGCAGCTGGCCTGGTTATTTTCCTGAAACCCACAGGGCTGGCAGCACTTATGGGCTTGCATTCCTCAGCACTGGTGGAAGAAACAGCAGGTCGACTGGCCCTCCTCTGGTTTGGTCTTGGGAGCGGCTTGCGGTTGGCTGGCTCCTGGTCGTGCCACCTGGTTGAGGGCTGCCTCGTTCTCCTTCTTCGTGCGCCAGAGGGCATCCGTACAGGCTGCTGCTCTCCTCGATTTCAAGAAGCCTTCATCTGTGAGGAGCAGCTGGATGTCCTCCGGCATCTGTTCCAGGAATATCTGGCGGAAGAGAAAACAAGGCTTGTGGTCTTCTGCCAGGGCCAGCATTTCGTTCATCAACGCCGACTGATTACGGTCCCCAAGCCCATCTCGGTGAAGGAGCCTAGAAGACCGTTGCTGGGGAGTTAGCCTGAAAGTTCCAAGCAGCAGGTTTTGAGGGCAGTGTATTTGCCCGTAGCCCGGGGGTGGTGGATGATGTTGTCCACCCTCGCTGCAGTATCTTGGTCCAGAGCGCACACGACATGATAGAACATTGTAGCATCTGAGGAGATGTTGCGGAGTTGAAATTGTACTTCCGCCTGCCCGAACCATGTTCTCGGTCAGTGTGTGAGAGATAATAGAATATAGGAAGTAAAGCTAGTATGAATGAAATAAGGAATACTGGACTGGACTAGAGGAAGTTAAGTAAGTGCTGAGTAGGGATGAATTCCGATAAGAGTGTGAGGAAGGGTTACGCAAGTATAATAGAATAACGGTCTTATAGTGATAGAAAGAATTAGCAAGTTCTGATATAGAATTAGTAAGTCCTGGGGGTTGAGATGTGTGAATAAGGACAAAGGCAGATTCATGAATAAGGACAATGACATGATGGTACCCCGACAGGATACCCCATGGTCTTTCAAGTTTACAGAAACTGCACATAGGCAGACAGAATTACCAAAGGCCAAACCAATCCAGGAGGCAGAAGAATTTTTTTTGGGGGGGGGGTGGGGGGAAGGGTACCTCTACACTGAAATTCACTGTATAAAAGTTGGGTGAGCCCCAGTGTATGTGTGTATTCCCAGGGCAAGGGGAAGCACCCAACTTTGCATTGTTGTATAATAAATGTTCTTTGTTCTCAATTTTTGTCTCGAGCAAAATCTGGGAAGGTACTTCTGTCTCTCACAAGTGGGTCCTAAAGGGGGGGAAGCTTGATGGAGACAGCATTAATCTCTGCTGAATCCGTGGTGCTTTGCGTTCAGAAAATCGTTTGGGCTGGTTAGGGTCACCGCTGTGACCGTGTGAGCAGTGGGAAAAACACAGAGTTGTTAATGACTTTTTATTCAAATTCAGCACGCCCTTTTAAGGGCAGCCTGAGCTCAGTCACTTGGTTCATTGTGACATCATAATTGCTGCCCAGGGTGCGCGCTGGAAGGGAGAATAGAGTCAGAGCGAAACCTCTAACGACGCCATTTCCCCAACTCTGCACTGCCACGTGGCAATACAAGCGAAGCCAGTTCGCCATGAGGACGTGCACCGCCACAGGATTCCTTATTCTTTTCATTGCGCATGCGCGAGTGCTGGCTGACGCATACGCGCAATAACAAACATGGCTGACTACTGTCTTCGGAATCTGGGACGCCGCAGATTGACAGGAAAGAACTCTGTCCCTTCCCTTCTTTTGGATTCTGCTCCTTAATGAACGTCAGGCTCGAGGTGGCGCCAGAAGGATAGAATCCTCAAAAGGAGGACTGTCCGGCCTAAATCCAGACGTCTGGTCATCCTACTCCCCCTCCCTTTCTCGCTTCCCCTCCCTTTCTCGCTTCCCCTCCCTTTCTCGCTTCCCCTCCCCCCTCCTCTCGCTTCCCCCCCCTCCTCCTCTCGCTTCCCCCCCTCCTCTCGCTTCCTCCCCCCCTCCCTTTCTCGCTTCCCCCCTCCTCTCGCTTCCCCCCTCCTCTCGCTTCCCCCCCTCCTCTCGCTTCCCCCCCTCCTCTCGCTTCCCCCCCCCTCTCGCTTTCCCCCCCCTCCTCTCGCTTTCCCCCCCCTCCTCTCGCTTTCCCCCCCCTCTCGCTTCCCCCCCCTCCTCTCGCTTCCCCCCCTCTCGCTTCCCCCCCTCCTCTCGCTTCCCCCCCTCCTCTCGCTTTCCCCCCCTCCTCTCGCTTCCCCCCCTCCTCTCGCTTCCCCCCCTCCTCCTCTCGCTTCCCCCCCCTCCTCCTCTCGCTTCCCCCCCCTCCTCCTCTCGCTTCCCCCCCTCCTCCTCTCGCTTCCCCCCCTCCTCCTCTCGCTTCCCCCCCTCCTCCTCTCGCTTCCCCCCCTCCTCTCGCTTACCCCCCTCCTCTCGCTTACCCCCCCTCCTCTCGCTTACCCCCCCCTCCTCTCGCTTACCCCCCCCCTCCTCTCGCTCCCCCCCCTCCTCTCGCTTCCTCCCCCTCCTCTCGCTTCCCCCTTCAAACTGAACCCTTGATTCTAAATGACGCCACACCACGTTGAGGTCGTAAGACGTGGCATCTTCTAGGCTCCTGCACGCGTTGAAACGGTCCCAAACTGATCCCGGCTGGAAGCTGCAGCCTCTATAGGACAACACACGGATAACTTCGGGTCTGTCAGAATGTCCCGAGTCACACGTCAGTCTTCTATTCCCTCTCCTGCTCTTACTGCATCGGGTTAAAGAACTGGGAGGTTGCTATCTCCACACCTATCCCAGCACAATAGGAACTGGTTCAATCTGTGCCACCCAGTTAACCCACGGAGCATGTGAACCCCCTTCCTCTGTGACAAGCCGTTAGGAGATCCAATCTACAGCATCCTGAACCGATCCCTGACTTTGATTGTCCAGGCAGGCCAGATATCCCTGCGGTTCCGACCAGGTTATTAGTATGTGAAAGGTGCGGGAGCAGGGCGCAGCGACCTGGTGGGACATGTTGTAGTGAAACAAAATACTCGGCAGACGCTGTAATTGTAGGAGCAAAATGCTGGAGGAACCCAGCAGATCATCCATAAATCCAATGTTTTGAGCCCGAGCCATTCGAGGATGAAGGTGGAAAGTGAATGAGAGAGAGGGAAACACATGGACACGTGTTCAGGCCAATCAGGGACACGTGGGAAACATGGACAAAAGTCCTCTTCCTGGCCAGAGGGAGCATTAATATTCAGTGTGGAAGTAATAAATGAGAACTTTCCACGTTCGATGAGGACTCAGAACAATTATATATATTTTTTAAATTATTTGCAATGAGGGAACTCGGGTTATTCTAATCCAGGTAGCTGACGGAGTTCTGCGCCTTTAAGAAAACGCAGGCTTGGAACGTGGCGTGTTTAACGTCAATGCGTTCGACAGCCCGGATGATACGTCACAGGCATGCGCAGTGCGTGTCTCGCAGACAGGCGGCGGCAGGTATTCCAGGGGCCGGCGCTTATCGGGGACGGAAGGCGATTCAGTGCCGGAACTGAGGGCTGCCGTGGTTCCGGGGCTTGCAGTGCCCGGTCCAGAGGACACTTTTCCCCGAGTCCCTGCCCTCGTCCCAGCCTTGGTGTTGATTTAACCCATTGCCCTCCAGGATCCTCCATCGTGCAGAGCATGCGCTGTGTGCCCCGGGGCAGGACTGCATTGATTTATTCCCTGGCCACCCCCTCTCGTCCCCAAAACAATGAGCCCTTTTCAGTGTGCCGACTGTGGGAAGAACTTTAAAAGCCCGAGTCAGTTAACAAAACACCGGCGGGTCCACACTGGGGAGAGACCCTTCACTTGCCCCGAGTGTGGCAAGGGCTTCACCCAGACCTCCAGCCTGCTGACCCACCAGCGGATCCACACTGGGGAGAGGCCGTTCGTCTGCCCCCAGTGTGGAAAGAGGTTTGCCCATTTGTCCAGCCTGCTGACCCACCAACGGGTCCACACTGGGGAGAGGCCCTTCTCCTGCCCCGAGTGTGGCAAGGGCTTCACCCAGACCTCCAACCTGGTAACCCACCAGCGGGTCCACACTGGGGTGAGGCCATTCATCTGCCCCGACTGCGGCAAGGGCTTCACCCATACCACCAACCTGCTAGCCCACCAGCGGGTCCACACTGGCGAGAGGCCATTCATCTGCCCCGAGTGTGGCAAGGGCTTCACCCAGACTTCCCACCTGCTGAGACACCAGAGGGTCCACACCGGGGAGAGGCCATTTGTCTGCCCTGACTGCAGCAAGGGCTTCACCCAGATCTCTGACCTGCTGGCCCACCAGCGGGTCCACACCAGAGAGAGACCTTTCACATGCCCTGACTGTGGCAAAGGCTTCACCCAGTCCTCCAATCTGCAGGCCCACCGGTGGATCCACACCAGAGTAAAGCCGTTCTCCTGCCCCGAGTGTGGCAAAGGCTTCACCAAAACCTCCCACCTGCTGAGGCACCAGCGGGGCCACACTGGGGAAAAACCATTTGTCTGCACCAATTGCAGAAAGGGATTCAACCGGTCCTACCTCCTGCTGAGTCACCAGCGGGTCCACAGATCTCCAACCTGCAGAAGCACCAGAGGGTCCACACCAGTGAGAAGGCCTTCTCCTGACCCAAGTGAAAGAGATTGAGTATTCTGATGGTATGTTGTCTCCTTGGTGCCAGGGTCTGAGATTCTCTGTATTTCTGAGACGTTTCCAGAAAACAGGAAATGGTTTGTTTTCCAAATTGCGGTAACTGAATTCATTGATTGAATTTAGCAAATAGTGGAGTTTTTAATGTTCCTGTACTTTTTTTTTTAAGGTTAGGATCTATGAGCATTTGGAGAAGTACAGTCTACTCAAGAATTGTCAGCATGGCTTTGTGAAGGGAAGGTTGTACCTCATGAGTCTAATTGAATTTTTTGAGGAGATAACAAAAGAAATTGATGAGTTTAGGTCAGTACATGTGGTCTACATGGATTTTAGCAAGGCATTTGACAAGGTCCCCCACGAGAGACCCATCTTCAAAGTCAGGAGACCTGGAATCAGTGGAAAATTAGCTATGATGGATTTTTTTTTAATTGGCTTGTTGGAAGAAAACAGAGATTAGTAGTGGAAGGAAAGTTTTCTTCCTGGGGTCCAGTGACTAGTTGAGGGGCTGCAAGGATTTGTTCTGGAACTCCTGCTCTTTGTGATTTTTATAAATGACCTGGTTGAAGAGATTGGAAGGATGGGTCAGTAAGTTTGCAGATGGGACAAAGGTTGGAGGAGTTGTTGGTGAAACTCAAAGTTGTTGAAGCTTACAGGATGATGCAGAGTTGGGCATAAAAGGCAGATGGATTTCAATCCAGATAAGTGTGAGGTGATGCATTTTGGAAGGATTGACCAAAATCCTGTACAGGGTTAATAGTCGATTACTTAAAAGTGTGGATGAACAGAGGGACCTTGGGGTTCAAATCTGTACATCCCTCAAGGTCTCCACACAGGTTGATAGGATAGGTAAGAATCCCTATGAGATGTTGAGGTTCATTAATAGAGGGATTGAATTCAGGTGTAGAGACGTCATGTTGCAACTCTACAAATCTCTGCTGAGACCACAAGAATATTGTATTCAGTTCTGGTCACCTCATTATAGGAAGGATGTGAAGGATGCAGAGGAGATTTACCAGGAAGCTGTCTGAATTGGGAAACAAGTTGTATGAGGCAATTTAGCAGAGCTGGGAGTTTTACTTTGGAGTATAGAAGGATGAGAGGATACTTGATCGCAGTCTACAAAATTATGAGAGGCATAGATAGAGTGGATAACCAGCACCTGTCTTGCAGGGCAGAATCAGCAAACACCAGAGGACATTGGTACAAGTGAAGGGAGGGAAGTTTAGGGGAGATATCAGGGTAAGTGTTTTTATATATACATAGAGCTGTGGGTGCTTGGAATGCCTTGCTGAAATATTGGGGGCATTTAAGAGACTGAGACACTTGGAGGAAAAAAATAGAGAGTTACAGAGTAGGGAGGATTAAGTACTTTTTTTGAAGAAGGAATGTATGGGCCGGCACAACATGGAGGACCAAAGGGCTGTCCTGTACTGCATTGTTCTATGTTCATTTTGTGTACTGCACTCTATTCCAGTGACTGCAGATGTTCTTATTTAAATAAATAAGGCAACAGTGTGGGAAGTAGTATGACATTAGTGCAAGGGCCAGGGAAAAGTACCGTTGAAAAGGCAGTTCAAGACCATAATGATAGATCTTTACAGCACAATATAGACCCTTCGGCCCACAACGTGGTGCCCACCTCCGTAAACCTACTCCACAACAATCTAATCACTCCCAACTTCACAGCGCGTAACCCCTCCCCCCTCATATTTCTTCTACCCATGACCTATCTAAGGATCTTCTGAATGACCCCATTGTACCAGTCTACTTCACTACCAATGCATTCCAGGCAAAAGCTGAGGAAAAAAGCTTACCTCTGACATTTCCCTTGGACTTTTTTTTTTACACTCACCTTAAACAGACATATGTCTTTTGGTATTTCCAAGCCCCTCATTATGGACACATCTCATCCTTCAAACTTGAAAGAGAAAAGACCTAGTTCTGTCAACCTTGACATGTTCTCCAATCCAGGCAACATCCTGGTAAATCTCCCCTGCACCCTCTGCAAGATTTCCACATCCTTTCTGAAATGGGGTGACCAGGTGAATGTTCTGATAACAAGTTTATTGTGATCTGCGTTGCACTGAAATTCTGTCAAACAGAAACAATTACAATAGCATTGCATAAATTAATTAAAAAGCAGAAATGAGAAAAGATAAATAATAAATATTCACAGTGAATGTTGTGCAGAGACTGTAACATTGCACCATCCTTTTGTGGTGCCGGTGGAGTATCTGGTTCCTGTAACAAAGGGAGGTTCAAGAACCTGATACCTATTGGAAAGAAACTGTTGTTGGACCACTTTCCCTCTTGTGTCCAAAGTATGTATATACACTACTTTTAAAAGAATTACAATTTAGCTAACATTACCCTTGCTTGTTTACCATAATTCTTTTTTCTCTTATTTTCCAATCTACCACAGCCAATTCTAAATCCCTTTTGATTTTTCTATAGAACTCTCCCACAGCATGGCCATTGGCTCCCTCAGAAAACCCAGATCATCCATTAACCAAATTAGTTATTGAAGTACAAAACTGAAACTCTTCCATCTTCCACTTTTTTTTTTAAATTTGGCCAATCTGTATGTATAGTCCTGTGAAATGGAAGTGATTTGTTGTCATAAACATTGTACAATGTACATATGAACCAAAATTCTCACTTGCTGCAGTCAAAGAGGGACGTTGTATTTAAAAAAAAAACCCACAAATAGACATAGATGAGGTGGACACCCAGCATCTTTTTTTCCCAGGGCAGGAAGAGCTGACACTAGAGGACATCTGTACAAAGAGAAGGGAGGAAAATTTTGGGGAGACATCAGGGATGTTTTTTAAAAATATAAATGCAGAATTGTGGGTGCCTGGAATGCATTGTCTGATGGTGGTGGAGGCTGGAAAAATAGGGACATTTAAGAGACTCTTAGATGGGAACATGGATGGAAGAAAAATCAAGGGAAAGTTTAGTGTTTTTTGTTAGGTATATATGGGTTGGCATAAGACCATGGGCTGAAGAGCCTGTACTCCACTGTAATGTTCCATGTTCTAAAGGTAACTAAAATGCAGCTACAATAGTATACTTAATAAGAAAATAAAAAATTAAAATTTGTTAACAATAAATATTCACAATTGTTCTAGTGCCAAAAAGTGACTGTAGTCCCTGATCATTGTAACAAGGAGAGGTTCAAGAGCCTGACAACTGCTGGAAAGAAATTGTTCTTGAACCTAGAGATGCTGGTTTTCAGGCTTCTGTACCTTCTGCTCGAAGGTAGCAGTAGGAAGTGGTTGTGACCAGGGTGTTGAGGGTTCTTTATGAGATTTACCAGGATGTTGCCTGGATTGGAAAATAAGTTTTATAAGCCAAGGTTCAGAGATCTGGGACTTTTTGGATCATAGAAGGTTGAGAGGAGACGATAGAGGTTTACAAGATTATGAGAGGCATAGATAGGGTAGACGGCCAGCACCTGTTTCCCAGGGCAGGATCAGCAAACACCAGAGGACACATGTACAAGTGAAGAGAGGGGAAAAAAAATACTTCTTTACACAGTTGTGAGTGCCTGAAATGCATTGGCAGGTGTGTCAGTGGAGTCTGAAACAATAGAGGTATTTAAGAGCCTCTTGGAGAGGCACATGGGTGGAAGAAATGTAGAGGGTTACAGGGTAGGGAGGGTTTAGTACCTTTTTTAAAGGAATATATGGGCTGCTACAACCTGAAGGGCCTGTACTGTGCTGTAGTGTTCTATGCACAAATGTGCTGGAGAAACTCAGCAGGTCAAGCATCATCCATGGGAAGTAAAGGATAACCAATATTTTGGGCCTGAGTCCTTTGTCAGGTATATACAGGATATAATGCAGGCAGGAAATTGCACGAATCTGGATGTGTGTGTTCTCATGCTCATGTACCTTCTTGATAAAAGGGAGGAGTAGAGAGTGTGAACTGGGTGAGAGAGGTTCTTCAAGATAGTGGGAGGTGTGCACAGAGCTGATGGAGGGGAGGGGCTTGTGTAATGGTGTGAGCTGTGTTCACCACTCCCTGCACTCCAAGGCAGGCCAGACAGCTGAATTCCAGTGGTAAGGGGAGAATTTTCTTATCTAAGCCTTAAAGACATTTGACCCATAATAACAGGGATGTTGTCATGAGAGACAATCTTCCTGATTGTTGATTGGCACCCTTCCACCCTGCACATAGCATCTTTCAGCTGCTCCCATCGGGGAAGAGATACGGGTGTATCAGAGCCAGCACCACCAGGCTAAGGAACAGCCTCTTCCCACGGTCAGTGAGAATGCTGAATGATCAAAGGAACTGTTCACTGAGAGTCTCATATTCATGAAACAATATTTATTTGTTAATTTATAGATTTGTTTTGCATATGTATTGTTTCTCTGTATGTATGTATGGCTGGTTGTGTCTGCATGTTTTGCACCAAGGTCCAGAGATCACGGTTTTGTCAGGTTTTTCTTGTACAATCAGATGACAATAAACTTGATCTCTTTGGTGCAAAAGGTTCAGATGGGGCAAAATTTGTCAGATGTGTCCAAGAAGGATTCCTGACACAGTATGTGAGCAAACTGACAAGAGGAGAGGCCATACTGGATCTAGTACCAGGTGAGATAGAGTGGAGGGCTTGTTCCAGTATGGGTGGAATTGAGAAATGGCAAAGGAGAAGTTACCCTTATAGGAGTGAATTATAGACCACCTAGTGGGGAGTGAGAAATAGAGAAGCAAATTTTTAAGGAAATTGCAGATATTTGTAAAAAGCACAGGGTTGTGTTAGTGGAGGATTGTAATTTTTCTAATATAGATTGGAAAACACATTCTGTGAAAGGGCTGGATGGATTAGAATTTGTGAAATGTGTGCAGGATAGATTTTTGCAGCAATAAATTGAGGTATCCACTAGAGAAGGGGCAGTGTTGGATCTATTGTTGGGGAATGAGAAAGGGCAGGTGACAGGAATGTGTTGGGCCATTTCGAATCCAGTGAACATAGTACCATTAGTTTCAATATAATTATGGAAAGGGATAGGTTTTTGAGTGGAGAAAAGCCAGATTTGAAAAGATGAGAAAAGATTTGCGAGGAGTGGATTGGGTTAGGATGCAGAATCTTTGTGTCTGTTAGGATAAAAGGCAGAGCCAAAAGTTCAAGGGAGCCATGGTTTTTAAAAGATATTAGAAATTTGGTTCAAATAAAAAGGGAGGCCTACATAAAATATAAGAAACAAGGTGTAAACAAGATGCTTGGAAAATACATTGATTGTAAAAAGAATCTAAATAAGGAAAGTGAAAAGAAAGTATGAGGTGGCTATAGCAAACAGGGTGAAAATAAATCCGAACAGTTTTTACAAATATGTAAATAGCAAAAGGAGAGTGAAGGATAAAATTGATCGCTCAGAGAAACTGTGTACGGAGCCAAATGAGACAGGGGAGATATTGAACAAGTTCTTCGGTATTCACTAGGGAGAAGGATATTGAATTGTGCTGGATAGGGGAAGCAAAAGGGGTAATTATAAAAATGTAGGGATTAGGAAAGAAGGGGTATTGGAACTTTTGAAGCATATAAAGATAGATAAGTCTCCAGGTCCCAATGGGAATTTCCCCAGCACCTTGAGGGAAGTCAGGGAAGAAGTGGCAGAGGCTCTGGCGGTGACTTTTCAAAAGTCATTAGAGAGGGGCATAGTGCTGGGGGATTGGTGCATCGCACGTGGTTCCTTTGTTTAAAAAGGATTTGAGGAGTAAGCCTAGCAATTATCGGCCTGTAAGTTTGACGTTGGTGGTCAGTAAGCTAATGGAAAGTATTTGTAGAGATAATATACAAGTATCTAGAGATACCGGGTCTGATCATGAATACTCAATATGGGTTTGTGTGTGGAAGGTCATGTTTGACAAATCTTGTTGAATTTTTTGAGGAGGTGACTTGGAATATTGATGAGGGTCGAGCAGTAGATGTTGTCTAAATGGATTTCAGTAAGGCCTTAGATAAAATTCCGCATGGAAGGTTGGTAAGGATGGTTCAGGAGCTAGGTATTAATTTTGAGATAGTCAAATGGGTTCAGCAGTGGCTAGAAGGTAGATGCCAGAGAGTCATGGTGAATAACTCTGTCGGGATGGAGGCCGGTAACAAGTGGTGTGCTTCAGGGATTGGTGTTGGGTCCCTTGTTGTTCATCATTTACATTAATGATTTGAATGATAGAATGGTAAACTGGATTAGTAAATATGCAGATGATACAAAGATGGGTGGGGTTGTGGGTAGTGAGGATGGTTTTCGGGGACTGTGGAAGGATTTGGACTTGCTTAGTAGAGTGGGCTGATAGATGGCAGATGGAGTTTAATGTAGATAAATGTGAAATGCTTCATTTTGGAAAAAATAATCAAAACAGGACGTATGCAGTGAAAGGGAGGGCATTGAGGAATGCAAAAGAACAGAACTAGGAATAACGGTTCATTGTTCTTTGAAGGTGGAATCTCATGTAGATAGAATGGTGAAGAAAGCTTTTGGTATGCTGGTCTTTATGAATCGAAGCAGAGAATATAGGAGTTGGGAAGTAATGTTGAGACTATTCAAGGCATTGGTCAGGCCAAATTTAGAATGCTGTGTGCAGTTCTGGTCACCAAATTATAGAAAGGATATCAATAAGATGGAGAAGGTGTAGAGGAGATTTACTAAAATGTTGTCTGGATTTCAGAATCTAGATTACAAAGAAAGATTGAGTAGACTGGGTCTTTATTCATTGGAGCATAGAAGGTTGAGGGGGGATTTGATAGAGGTATTTAAAATTATGAGAGGAATAGAAAGACTAGCCTCTTTCCCTTCAGGGTAGGTGAGATTCAAATGAGGTCACGAGTAAAGAGTTGGGGTGGGGAAAGTTTAGAAGTAACATGAGAGGGGGCTTCTTCACTCAGAGAGTGGTAGCTGAGTGGAATGACCTTCTGGAAGAGATGGTTGCAGCAAAGTCAATTTTGTAACTTAAGGAAAAGTTGAGTAGGTATATGGATGAAAGGGGATTGAAGGGTTATGGGCAAAATGCAGGTAGGTGGGACAAGAGGAGATCACTTAGATCGGTACGGACTAGAGGGGCCGAGATGGCCTGTTTCAGAACTGTAATTGTTATATGGTTTTATATGGTTATAGTACCGGGTAATGAACCTGGTCGGGTGACAAACTTCTTGGTTGGAGTGCTTTTCTGAGACACTAGGCCTTTTCACACTGTAGTGTAAAATGAAGATTCTCAGGAAATTTTCCTGGAAACCCTTCCATGAACCTGTGGTGTGAAAAGGTCAGCCCGGGAATTTTAAACAGGACTGCAGCCCTACCTCGTAGCCTGGGAAATTTTCTCAGATCACCCTCTCCCTGCAGTAAGAAGAGCAAATGGCCGAGCAGGGAAAGCCTCCTGACATCAGCCGTTGTGTGCTGCATCTCGTAGGCCAATTAAAATTAAAAGATACCTACCTCCTGACAACAACGGGTCACTTCAGCCCGTCATGACGGCAGCACAATGCTGGGTGCATGTTCGTCCTCATTAACCATAATCCCTCGCACAGCTGGATTTCCGTGGTTCCAGCTGCGTGAAGGATTATGGGAAATTCATTCAATCATTCAACCCATGGGAGAGGCAAGGGCCAGTGGTGGGGAGCGAGCAGGCTAGCAACTGAACGGTCGGTGAACTTGCTGATACTCCTGTGAGTGCGTAACATGTCATCGGTTGGGGACAGGGCCCCCCTCCAGTTGCCGAGGGCAAATTTCCAGAAATTTGGACCACGGTGTGTAAGGCCCAGGAGTTTCTGAATTCCCAGGAATTTCACCAGGATAAAGTAGGGTGAAAATGGCCAGTGTCTGAAACTCCTTAACATCGCTATGAGCAAAGAGTAGACAAAAATAGCAAAGTCTAATTACAATGGGATTAGGTAGGAGATTAGGAGAATCAATTAGGAACAGGTGTATCCAGGGAAATGTGGAGGGTGTTTGGGACCACGTGCAAAGTTCGACATATGTTTATCCCTCTGAGACGGGTAAAGGTCGGGTAAAAGAACCCTGGTAAACAAGAGATGTGGGACAGCTGGACAAGAACGGTCAGGCCCAGTATCCCATCAGGGTGTTTGAAGTACAATATGCAAAAGAGCTGGAGAAACTCAGCAGGTTACACAGTGTCTTTTAGAAGACAAGGAATATAACAAGGTTTTGGGCCTGAGACCTTTGTCAAGATATGAGCAAAAAGCAGACAGACACTGAAATAGAAAGGCGGGTGAGAGAAGTGAAGGGGTAGGGGGAGGAGCACAGGACAACAGGGAAGAGGTGGATATGGTGGGAGGGCAGAAAAGGAAAAAGCAGAGAAGTGTTGGGGTGTTGTGTTGGGGAGAGTATCAGGTTCGATGGGTTCACAGAGAGGAGTCTGAACACGAGTATTACAGTTACAGGTAACTTCAATGAACACACAAGAGACAAACGGGAGAAAGTTGAACAGTACTTGAACACTATTTTTAAGTAATATAGACATTCACTTGGACATTGGTTCAATCCATTACACATTGCAAACATGGACTCTTTCTCATACACACACACACATATATGAGGGAAAGACCACCCCTCTGAAGTCAGGGCTGGCACCAGGGACTAAGTAGTCCACCAAGGCACGAGTCACCTTTGTGTTCCCTGGTAAGTGGTGCTCACAGGCACCCCGTAGGTACCCATGATCAGTGCCCACTCCCGAACATCCTGAGTCCCAACACCAAAGGTGTGCCACTGCGGCTGACCGTGTCAGCCCCATTCGAGGAGGGCAGGGAACTTGGCTTGGACCGCATTCACCACCCATTCCTATAGGGCCATCATTGACCCCTTCTGGTCTCTCATCTCCCAACTGAAGCAGTGGCATGGCTAAGTACCCTTTCCTGGTTATCCCCTTGGCAGAGTAATCCCGGGACTCTGTTATCTCACAGTGACCACCCTCGTGCCCTCCTGAAATTCCCTTTTTAGAAGGTCAGCTGGGTGCTCTCATTAGCAGAACTGAGACCGTCTGATCACTGGTTGGGCTTGTAAATGCTCGGGCACACAAGGAAGAGTGTTGTAGGACTCTTTCCTCAGGGTTATCACCATCCATTCACACATACCCATCCCACAACCACATGTCGACCCCTCCCCTTTGCTGGATAATGGCTCGAACTTTCCATGGGTCAAGTTGAAGCTAGACTAGCGAGCTACTGTGTTTCAATCAGCTTGGAAGTTGCCTCATGACTTCAATTTCTAAGTTGGTCAGCTGCCCTTGGGCAGTCTGCTCTGTAATGATAGAGATCATGGTTGCAATGCAACTAGCAATGCCTTAAGGATTATAACTCCTGTTTGATTATATTTGGCTCCCAGCAGGGGCTGACACAGAGCAGGAGACTGCAGTATGGAAGATCTGTAATAGAGGCTTGCAGCCTCATGGTGCTGTTTACATCAACTTTATAAAGTAAAGAACCTTTTCCTTCATTCATGTGTTGTCTAAGAACTCACATATGAATACAAGATGAAACATGGTGTCAGAAATGGGATGAAGGAAATTAAAAGAAATATTTTAAAAAGAAAATCTAAAGTCAGCAACTGATCAGTGAAGAGAAGTTAACAGTGAAAAATGCAAGGATTACTCCACCAGCGAAACTTCAGCTGACAGGTAATATGGCTGAAAACTGGAACAGATTCAAACAGTGTTTTGGACTGTATTTAGTGGCAGTCGGAGCTGACGAGAAAAGTGATAAAGTGAAAGCATCCATTTTTTTACATGTCATGAGTGATGAAGCCCTGGACATGTATAATAACTTTACATTTGCTGCTGAAGGAGACAAAATTAAATTGGAAAATATCATGGTACAGTTTGAAGTATGCTGCATCCCAAAACGTGACGTGATGTTTGAGAGGCACAGATTTTTCACAAGTGTACAGAAAATGGAAGAAAGTATTGATCAGTATGTTACTGAATAGAGAAACAGAACCAAAACATGTGAATTTGATGGATTGACCGACTCGCTGATAAAAGACGTGTGGTATTCCAGATAATAGTCTGAGAGCAAAATCTAGACCTGGAAGAAGCCATAGCGCTCTGTAGGACAACAGAAACGCAGACAAAAGATGAAACTAGCTGCAATGTGGATGCACTGAGCAAGAACGGACATAAACTATTTAACAAAAAGTGCGCCAAAGTGGAAAGAGAGGTGTGGCCATGAACAAAAATGAAAGGTACAATTGAAAGCCATGTCATTGATGCGGTACACAACACCTACCAAAAAAGTATCCAGCATATGGTAGAACATGCTATATGTGCAACAAAGGCAACCATTATGCCCGATGCTGTAGGAACCAAGTGCAATAAAGCAAGGTTCATGCAGTAGATGAAAGGGAGATGGAGGAATTCTATATAGATATTGTGACTGAAAACCAGAAAGAAAACAGAGATTGGACGTTGAGATTAGAAGAGTGATATATACATTTCAGTTAAATTTGATATGGAGTACAAATTAATGTAATATCAGAGACTGATTTTAAGATTAGACCTAGACCAAAGATGTATGTAACAAAAGTGAAAGTGACAGGATATTCAAGTACCAATATACCAGTGCAAGGAGAATGCATGGTTAAAGTGAAACACAAGGACAAAGAGCACATGCTAACATTCATCGTGGTAACAAAGGATGTACAGGCCATACTAGGTTTAACAGGCTGTGAGAAACTGAACCTGTTAAAAAGAGTCCTCGTTGTGGAAAGCAAAGGAGTTCATGATGAACTCATGAAAGAGTACAATGACCTATTTGAGGGTCTAGGATGCCTTCCAGGAAAACACACGACCAGAGTGGATAAATGTGTGCCACCAATAATACATCCATGCAGAAAAGTTCCATTTGTGTTTCAAAAGCAACCAAGGGCAGAGTTGGACAGGATGGAAAACCTGAACATGATTCAGAAGATAGATGAGCCAACAGAGTGCTGAGTACACTTGTCATTGTGGACAAAAAGAATGGCAAGCTTAGAATTTGCTTGGATCCAAGAGATCTAAACAGAACAATAAAGAGAAAACACTAAGCTTCCAACAAGTGAGGAAATCATGTCACAGTCTGTTTGGTCTATGAGCACCTGGACGGAGTTGATACCTCAGTGGATGACATCATAGTATGGGGAACCATTAGAATGGAGCTTGATGAGACACTAAGGAAAGTACTGGAAGCAACAAGGAAAGCAAACCCGAAGCTGAATAGAGAGAGGAATGCCATCTTAGGGTGACCAAATTAATATTTGTAGGAGATATTATTGGCAGTGAGGGCATCAGACCGGATCCCAGAAAGGTGTCCACCATTGGGAACATGCCAAGGCCTCAATGAAAAAAAGGACGTACAGAGGTTTAATGGAATGGTCAACTCTATGGGTAAATTCATATCCAACATCTCAGAAAAGACAGCCTCATTGAGACTAACAGAAAAGAACATTGAATGGGAGTGGGATCATGAGCACGAAAAGTCATGTAGTGAACTAAAGAAACTGCTCAGAGAGGAACCAATTCTGAGGTTTTACAACCCAGCGAGACCCATCAAAATATCATCAGACGCATCACATAGTGGGCTCGGTGCAGTTCTGCAAAAATGTGATGACTGGCAACCTATTGCGTATGCATCACGCTCAATGACAGACACGGAGACGTGATACGCTAAAATTGAAAAGGAGCTGCTCAGCATCACATACACCTCTGAAAGATTTCATCAGTTTGTGTCAGGACAAGCAATCAGTGTAGAGACTGACCATAAGTCCTTGATTGCATTGTTCCAAAAGCCATTAAATGAATGTCCACTTAGAATACAAAGAATGATGATTAGGTTGCAACGCTATACTCTGAATGTAGCGTACACTCCAGGTAAGCTAATGTACTCAGCAGATATGTTGTCTAGAGCTGTTGACACGAAAGCTTTACAAACACCAAAATGGATGAAAATGTGAATGCCTTCTTGGACATGATCACAAATGCATTGCCCATATCAGATGCAAGAATGGAGCTCATAAAGTTAGAGACAAACAAAGATGAAGCAATGAGACAACTGAGAAAAAACATCTTGGATGGATGGCCCAACGTGAATCAGGACTGCTTATCTGACGTTACAGAAAACTGGAACTGCAGGGCAGAACTATCAGAAGTTGAAGGCATCGTCTACAAAGGAAGTAAAATCTTTATCCAAAAGAGTCTGAGAAAAGAGATGCCTAAAAGGATCCATGGAGGACATCTCAGAATTGAAAAGTGTAAGAAAAGAGAATGAGAGCTGATGTACTGGCCAAGAATCAACAATGATATAACAAATGAAGTGTCCAACTGTACAATATGCCAGAAATATCAAGCAAGCAATCCTGCAGAATCACTAAAGCCACACCCAGCACCATGCACACCTTACCAGAAGGTAGGCACTGTCAAGGGAAGGACTATTACTCCCTGTATCCAGAGGTGTGTAGACTGAACACCACCACTGCAGATGCAGTAATAACAGGTATGAAAGCCATATACTCCAGTCCTCATTTTCCACAGTTCAATGGTCTAATGGAAAAATCATTGCAGAGAGTAAAAAGACATGTACAAGGCAAAAGACAGTGGAATGGACTTCTACCAGAGTATGCTAGTATACCGCACAATGCCACTCGAGTGTGGTATGTCACCAGCACAACTCCTTATGGGACGTAGGCTAAGATCAAACCTACCTATTCAGGAGAAACTCCTAAAAACAAAAGAGGGGGAGAATGTGAGGAAATTCAAAGAACAAAGAAAAGCAGAAGTATTACTTTGACAGAGGAACAAAAAACCTACTGGAACTCTACACTGGTGACCAAGTAAGGCTAAAAGACAAAACAAACTTATGGACTCAGAAGGGAAGTCCTCAGTGAAGTCCAACCAACATCATACATCATTCAGACAGATGAAGATGCTGTTCTGCAAAGAAATCATTGAGACCTTCAAATAGGACCAGACACAGTAGATGGAAAGATGGATACTGTTGAACAACCTGAATACACAGCTGAGAAGACATCATCTGAGGCAACAACTCAGATTCAGGGCAATCAATCACGAGATCATGAAGATACGTGAATCCTCCTCTTTGAGCAAATTTAAAGACTCCTGTATAATGAAGTAGTGCTATCTTTTTTTTAATCAATTAATTTCAAATCTTTCATTAAAGATAACAATGTTTTAGCTGCTTTTGATTTCACTATATGTCTTGAAGACGTATCCAATACAGGTTCTAAACAAAAATTAAAATCGCCACCCACCAAAACATTTTTGTGTACATTCACTAAGTTTAAAAAAACTATCTTGTATAAATTTCTGATTGTCTACATCTGTGCATAAATATTCAATAAAGTCCATTCTTCAGAAAATATTTGACAATTTACTATAAGATACCTTCCCGTCAGATATTTAATTACATCGTGAATTTTAACTGGTAAATTTCTTTAAATAAAATTGCCATTCCCCTAGCTTTAGTTACATGTAGAGAAAGCTACTTGACCTACCTAATCTCTTTTCAATTTTAAGTGATCACTTTCAGTTAAATGAATCTCTTGTTAAAAAAAAATCAATATCTACTCCTAATTTCTTGATATACCTTCTTTTTATGGGACCGTTAATCCCATTAAATATTAAAACTTAATATCTTAACTGTTTTACCCATTATTTTCCAAATTATTAACAGACATTTCTATCCAGGAAGAATTCCCAAAAATTAAATTGGTCTGAGGTGTCCTCATCTGCAATCCAAAAACACTGAATTTATTCAAAATAAAAATATGTAAATGTGTTAAATTAAGAAACAAAAAAAAATAACCCCCCCCCTTCTAAAATGCCAGAAAGACCAGCATTAATACCCCTCATTTTATGGATATTTTTACGTAGTCGTCAGAAGCAAATATAATCCCTGACTCCTGGAGAAAAAAAATTATAGAAAGAGAACATGATTCCCATTTTACTAAATCATGTCAACAAGTCTTCCTGTGGTAGGTGAACCATGGTCAGATCTTTAACAAAATCTTCAGCCTGAATATAATTGAAGAGGAAATTCTGCTGATCTGGAATAAAAACTTTCAAATTTGCTGGATATTGCAACAGAAATCTATAACTTTTATCATATAAACCCTTCTTAACCAGATTAAACTCTTTCCTCCTCTTTAAAAGAGCTTGACTCAGATCTGGATTTTTAAAAAAAGATCTATTACCCTCTAAATTCAAAGGTCCATATTCTTTAGCTCTTCTCATTGCCAAACCAAGTATATTTTCTCTATCTTGATCATTTAAAAATCTGATCAACATAGACCAAGGTATTTGATTCAGTCCTGGTTTTGGTTCTCTCAATCAAAATTTTCTCTTCAAAGTTTACTTGTCCAAATATTTGCGGTATCCAATCTTGAAAAAAGTGAATTACATCTTGACCTTCTCTATCTTCAGAAATTCTAACAATTTTAAGATTATTCCTTCTACTATAATTTTCCAAAGTATCAACCTTCTCCAACAATTTTTTATTCATATAAACCAAAGCAGTAACAGAATCAACTTTGTGAAACATTATTTATTGATTTAGTTAGATCAATTTTAACTTGTTGTATTTTTCCAGTTAAAAATTTTAAATTATTCTCCATTGCATTCACAAGATTATCAATTTTAGTCGCAAATTTATCCATTTTTTTCTTTAAAAATTTTGCATTGCCTTTAAATTCTTCTTCTGTAGTTCTGTCTTCATCTTCACTTGTAGAGTCACTAGAATCATCTTCCATACCAGGAAAGTAATCATCTTCTTGCAGGCCTGGAGTGCTGGACTGGCCCTTTAAGAGGGGAAAAGATTTTTTTCATCTGCAGCACACATCCACAATTCCTTGCGCATTGCGGAAGTAACTTTCGGGACAGTCCATCTTTGTGGAGAGCCGCAGGGGTGGCTCTGCGAGACAGTACCTCTCCAGGGCTGTCTCCAGTGGATCCAGAAAGAACTCCAACGCCGGTTTAGTGGAAGAGGAAGGCCCGGATTCTTTTTCTTTCCTTGGTTCACGTTTTTCTTTCGGAGTAGTTTCCGGGTATTTTTTTTTCAGTGACATTATGTTGTCAGTATTTTAAAGAGTTTAAATTAACTTTAATGGTAAAAACTTTATGTAATTAACACTTTTAATTAAAATCCCCCGGAGTCGTAAGGAAGCGCTGCGTTCCCTCTAGCATCACGTGATTTCCCCTGAAGTAATGCTATCTTATTCGCTCCAAGTGAACACACAAAACAAGTTTTAAAAATGTTAACAATGTTGATAATAATGAAAATGTAAGTTCCTGGTGTTAAAGTTAAAATTGCAGTTATACAAAGAAAACATGTTAGTTAAAAGTAAGCTAATTTTGTTTTAAGAATTTGCCTTGAGGATTATAGCTCCTATTTGATTATACTTGGCTACCAGCAGGGGCTGACACAGCAGGAGACGGAACTATGAAAGATCTGTAATGGAGGCTTGCAGCCTCATGGGATGCCTCATGGTGCTATTTACATCAACTTTAAAGACCTTTTCATTCATTCATGTGTTGTCTCAGAACTCATACCTACAAATACATGATGAAACACACTCGCCTCCTGCAGTTCACAACAGTGATGTTGCAGGGATTCTATCTCCCTATCTTTCTGTGCACTTTGATTACTTAACTCGGATGGGATACCCCACTGGTGCCTGTGTAGGGATATCTGTAACCACAGGGCTCCCCTACAACTTCTCCTGGCCTTGGAAAAATTCCAGTAACTCCAGGTGGGAGACCACGAGGTGCCCAATCTTCTCTCTGTGGGAGTCCAACCTGTCAACCAAATTGACTGCCATAGTGTGGCTTGACAGCCACAGCGCCAAACGTCTGAATCCTGATGGTTATCGGTCCACCCCGGGATTTTATAATCTGACCCCAGGATCCCTTCCCTATCTGTGGGTCACCTCCTGCTTCCCCCATTGGTGAGCATGAACACAATCATCTATGCACCGGACTTCATGCGCGCGCGCGCGCGCACACACACACACACAAAATCTTCCACATTGTTAGTATGATCTTCCACTAAGACTTGGTGTTTGTCCAGCCGAAACTCTGAACCAGTTGTTGCGAGGGGAAGAGTATCCGCTTCGGTGGGTTCACAGAGACTAGTCTGGACATGGAGAAACAAATGGGAGAATGTTAAATGGTACTCGATCACTTAAGTGAAATCACTTAAACGGCGTTACAGACCATCACCTCAGACTTCAGTTGGACTCCAATAGTAAACCATACTCTACTCGCTCACACACTACAAATAGGGACTCTTACACACACCTGGTTCCCTTAACAATGGGGTTGCAGCTCCCTGCATGTATTAAATCTATCACAATACTATGGTTCAGCTTCAGTGTAGTGCACACCTTACCTGTGACACTTCCAGCGAGGTCCACAGTGATGACCTGGCGTTGGAGCAATATCCGGGGCTTAGACCATGATGCAGAGAGAAAGAATGTGCTGTGCTTTGGTATAATATTCAGTGCTAATCTGAGCTTCTAGCCAATAATGACTCTTGGTGATTTAATTCAGCCAACGGCAAGGTGTGCAGTAATGAGTGACCGGAATCCAACCTTGATTGACAGGTGGTGTGACTTCTGAATAAGTTTCAGGCAGGGAAGGACCTTGTCAAATGTTTTACTAAAATCCATATAGATTATATCTACAGTCCTACCCTCATCAATTTCTTTTGTTACCTTCTCGAAAAAGCTCAATTAGGCTCGAGAGGCACACCCTTCCCTTCACAAAGCCATGCTATCCTTGAGTAGACTATACTTCTCCAAATGTTCATAAGAATCCTCTCCATTAGTTTGCACACCACTGACATAAGACTCTCCGGTCTATAATTCCCAGTATTTCCCCATTACCTTTTTTAAACAAGAGGACTACATTTGCCATTCTCTAATCCTCCTGCACCCCCCCCCCCTTGTGGCCAAAGATCATAGTCACTGCTCCAGCTCTCTCTCCCCTCACTTCCCACAGCAGCCTGGGGTATTTTGCATCCAGCTCTTGGAACATCAATCTCAATGTTTTCAAGAAGATCCAACACTTTGTCTTACTTAACCTCCACATTGTCCTTCACACAAGCCTTTTCTAATCTGACCACCATGATTAAGATCCCTTTCTCTTGTGACTACTAAAATAAAATATTCATTTAGGGCCTCCTTTATCCTTTTGCAGCACCACCTTCATTCTGTTCTTCAAACCTTGCATTTTGTTGCATTCTCCAATCACTCAGCCCTTTCAAACTGCCGTGTAAAATTGCCCAGTTAGTGCTCCAGTTACGCGGCAGTTAGAAAGGGTCTGACCCGATCAACCCCAGTGGAATCAAACTGAGTCCCTGACCTACCTCAGAGATAGTCAAGGTACCCAGTTAATATTACCTAGGTCACATCCACAGGCAATTTGAAAATGAAGATGGCCGACTCATTTATTTCAGCACCTTTGCTCCAGTAATTCCACCTGGGTCCCAGGAGGGCTATCCAGGTGCTGCAGTTTAAAAGAGGCTACAGACATAAGCAGCAAAGAACTGAGGGCCACAAAACCAAGCCTGGAGTATTCCATTAGTTACATGTGTCCAGTTTGAAAAGAACCCATTTATCTGACTCTGTGGCATCAGTTTCCAATGCATGCTTACACAATACCTCGGGCTCTTGATTTATGCACCAGCTTCTCATGTGGCAAATGCTTTTTTTAAAAATCTAAACACTCTGTATATTCCCTTTTGTCAACCGTTCCTGTCACATCTCAAAAAATTTAAATAAATGTATCAAACTTGTCACCTCAGAGAATTACATTGCCTAGATTTGATTATATTCAACTTTCCTGAATGGCTATTTTCTCTGATCATCAACTAAAGCAACTTGCCAACTGCAGATGTCACACAAACTGGCCTACCTCCTCTCCCTTTTCAAGCCAGGAAGTAGTATTGGCTGTTTTACAAATTTTCAGGCCCTTTCCAGGGTTTTCAAACACTTCAACCAAAATGTTCACAGAGTTCCGAGTTATGTTGCAGTACACACAATATGTTCACAGAGTTCCGAGTTATGCTGCAGTACACACAAATGCTGGAGAAACTCAGCTGGTCACCTGGCATCCGCAGGAAGTAAAGGGCTTTTCACTTCACAGGATCTTTGACCCACTACCACGGAGAAGGAGGTGCAGGATCAACAAAATCAGGACGGCCAGGCTGGGATATCGCTTCTTTCCACAGTCTGTGTGATTGATGAACCTGTGTCCTGTATCCAAGATGATCATCCCAAAATATACATCCAAGGGTCGTAGGTTCATTGGGATACTTGGCCTCAGGCTTGTGGGCTGGAAGGAGCTGGTACTGTGCTAAATGTCTAAAAAAAAATCTTTTTGTAATTTGATCATATATGACAATAAACTCATTCTCACCACGTGGAACTTTACATATAAACAGGCCAAATTAAATGACTAACAATCTCATGATGGATGGTGCTTAAAATAATTAGTTAGGTGCACTCGTAAGTTGAGGAGTCAGTGAGAAGACCGGTTATTTTATATTCATTAATTTGTAATGAGGATGGTTAATTGATGATCTAGTGGTTAAGGATTTTTTTTTAGGGAATAATGATAATACTGTGAGGAGCGCTCCTGGTCTTTGGGCACCAAGGGAGGGGGAGGTGGGGGGTTGGTCGGGGGTTGTCCTTGTCAGTCTGGGTCCGGCCAGGGTGGCCATGGTCCTGGTGGTGGGGGGTTGGGGTTCAGCACATGCTGACTACCTGCCCCTTTTCTAGGGATGCCTGGGAGTGCTTGGTGTTCGCAGCCTGTTTGGGTGTGGTTTGAACTAAATCAGCAACAATGGGATTTTACCACAGACAATGGTATTTTCAAAAACAATAATTTTTATTAATAACTATTAATAACATAACACTTCCTACTTAACCCCACAATGCGCAAGTGTGTGTCTGTGGCAAAAATGAAAACCTTTCAGTCTCCAAAAGCTTTTGTGTTGAAACTCAAAGTCTACTACTGCTCAAAAGCAATTATGGAGTAAGTGCAAGGCATCAGAGTTCTCAAAACTCACGAATTTCTTGCAGAGCAATTTTCAGATAATTCTTCTATGGATGATTTCCCCCTCTTACATGGAGATTTCTGAACTTGTTTTTCTTTCACAAATCCAGGCAAGGGTCACATGAAGTGCCATGTAGAAATAGACACAGTTGAACTGCCCTCTATCAAACAGACAGTGAAGTGGCTCTTCCTCATTGCCACTGATTTTGTGCATCTCCCATGATAAGGAGAATACAATATAGAACAGCACCTCTAGAGGTGACTGCGCTTCAATCCTGTGTGACAACAGGATGGTCAAGCACCTGCTTCAATCCTGTGTGACTACAGGATGGTCAAGCACCTGCTTCAATCCTGTGTAACCTACAGGATGGTAGTGCGTCTCTGGTTTCAGTTTGAAATTCAGTTTTGTTCAAAGTTATTTTACATCTATTGTATATACTAAAAGCATCTCTTCCAGAAGTTTGAGTGGATCAAACTCCCAATTGTCTGTTAACCAGCTAGCAGAATGGCTGTGCGTGCAAACAGATAAATTCAAATTCAGACATATTTTGGTCAGTTGACTAAACACCTATTGTTTTGAGTTTTCAATGGAGAACAGTCATGAGACTTTTATGACTGTTTACAGGTTTGAATTATAGGTATCTTTAAGCAAACTGGCTTCTAGCAGTCAACGACCAAGCAGACACTTTGACTTCCAAGATGGTTTCTGCCTGAATGTAATATGTGTGACCCTATCCACCCATAAAATAACTTTACTAAAAATATATATTTTATAACTAAAGCTGAATAATAACACAATTCCATCACAGTGGGGGTCTCTGGAAGTGGTTGGCTCCCCAGGGGTTTGATGGTGTCAGCAGAGATGATCACATTTGTGACTTATGTTTTGTTTGAATGGCTTGAATTGTGGAAAAGTGTAGTGCTTGTAACTTTTGGATTAAGAAAAATGAATGGGCAGAATTCATTTTCTGCCAAAAAGGGAAAAAATTTGAGAAAATTTCATTCCATTATCATCAGACCTGGGGAGAAGTTGATTCATTCTTCTCACAACACATTCACCTTGTCATTTATAAAGGAGCAGAGCTGTGGATTCTCTTTTTTTTTCCCCACACTGCAAATATCAAGTAACAATCCTTAACAATTAGAGGCAGAAGGATGGGTCAGTAAGTTTTCAGATGACATGAAGATTGGAGGAGTTGTGGTTGGAGCTGAAGGTTGTCAAAGGTTACAAGAGAATATAGACAGGATCCAGAGTTGGAAAGAAAAGTTGCAGATAGATTACAATCAGGATAAGTGTGAGGTGATGCATTTTGGAAGGACAAGCCAGAAGCTGAGTGCAGGGTTAATGGTTCGTTCTTAAGTTTGAATGAACAAAGGGACCTTCATACATCTCTCAAGGTCACTGCACAAGTTAATAGGATAATTAAGAAGGCCTATGGGATGCTGGGCTTCATTAATAGAGGGATTGAATTCAGGTGTAGAGACCTCATGTTGCAACGCTACGAATCTCTGCTGAGACCACACTTAGAACATTGTGTTCAGTTCTGGTCACCACATTATAGGAAGGATGTGGCAGCTATGGAGAGGGTGCAGAGGAGATTTACCAGGATGTTCTCTGGATTGGAAAATAAGTCTTATGAGGCAAGTTTTACAGAGCTGGAGTGAAGAAGAATGAGAGAAGACTTGATGGAGGTCTACAAGATTATGAGGCATAGATAGGGTGGACAGCCAACATCTGTTTCCCAGGGCAGGATCAGAAAACATCAGAGGACATCTTTAGAAAGTTAAGGGAGGGAAGTTTGGGGAGACATCAGGGGCAAGGTTTTTTTATTACACAGAAAGTTGTGGCTTCCTGGAACGCCTTGCCATGTATGGTGGTGGAGGCTGAAACATTGGGGCCATTTAGGAGACTCTAAGACACATGGATGAAAGGAAAATAGAGGGTTATGGGGTAGGGAGGGTTTAGTACCTTTTTTTAAGAAGGAATATATAGGTTGACACAACATCGAGGTCTGAAGGGCCTGTACTGTGCTGCATCATTCTGTGTTCTATGAAGTTTTCATCAGTCAATGAACTCAGGCAGGTGATGATACAGAGATGAGTATTGATAAGGCAATGATGAATTGGGGATGAAGATTTTTTTTTAATCGCAGGCAATGGAAGTCAAGGTTGTGCTGGAGTGAAACACAATGGCAGCAGTCTTCCCTAGATTCACATGTGGAAAATGTCTGCTCGTCCATGAACAGCATGAGCATTCTGACAGAGTGAATTGGTCCAGAGTTGGTGGAAAGGTAGAGGTGAATGGGATCAATGGCCATGTGAAACCTAGCATTGTCTTCAAATGTGATTAATCAGGGGCAGTGTTTAGATCAGAAATGGAGAGGGGACAAAGACGGGAGGACCTGATGCTGGTGGGATTTTAGAATACCAATAAAAAAGGGTTTTAGAATGTCTGAATCAGAAGTTGCCCTTTGAGATGACCCATTCTAAGTTAGTGACAGAACTTCAAACAGTGTTTCCACTTTGGTAAATCCAGGGCGTCACAATTGTTTTGTGACAATTAACCTAGTTAAGTCATAGGTTTTGAATTTTAGAGCTAGTTGGAGGACTTGGACACAAGAACTTATTTTTTTTTAATTTTTAAGTTTAGAGATCCAGTACGGTTATAGACCTTTCCAGCCCACGAGCCCGGACCGCCCAAATACACCAATTAGCTGACAAACTCCAGGAGGTTTTATTTTTTGGAGGCTGGAAGGAACCCACTCAGGTCACAGGGGAATGGAGAAACTCCTTACAGACAGTGCCGGATTCGAACCCGGGTGTGCTGGCGCCGTAATAGCTCTGCGCTAATCCCGCTGGAGGAACTCTGGGTTGAGCAGCATCGCTGGAAGAGAACAAGGATTGCCAACGTTGTGGCTAGCACCCTTCCGACGTCCCCCTCTCCTCACGTTTATACAAAATATTGCCTGAGGATGTGTTGGAAAATAATCCTGGAATATTAATTCCTCAATAAACATAAAAACAATGTCATCATCATTGATGGGGACTTTCTGTGCATTGATTGGTGGCCATGTTTCATCCATCGTAGCAGTCCCGCATGGGAAATTGATTTAAGACATGGGCCTGAGAAAAGCTTTGTTTAAAGACAATCATTCTATGCCTCTCATGGCAATGGACCATTACTCAGAAATCTCTTTGACCAAGAAAGTGCCCCATCAATGTATGAAAGAACAAAGCACGCAGGTGTGCGGGAAGTGACATCAAGTGTACGTGAGCTGCACCAAAGTTCCCAGCACTTATTGGGGATGGAAGGCAGTTCTGTGCTGAGAGCAGAGCACGGCACCAGGTCCCCAAAAGGAAGGCTCCCATGCTTCCAGGGCTTGAAACATCCAGCTAGACAATGTTTCTCCCTGGGCCCTGGCCCTAGTCCCAGCCTCGGTGTTGATTTAACCTGCTGCCCAGCTCTCCAGGAGTCTCCATCAGGCTGACCACGTTCTATGCGCCTCGGGGCAGGACTGCATTGATTTATTCCTTGGTTATACCCTCTTGTCATCACAGTGATGAACCCGTTTCAGTACATGAAAGAAATTTAAATGATCGAGTGAGTTAATGAACCACCTCAGGTCAACACCAGGGAGAAGCCCTTCACCTGCCCAAAGTACGGCAAGGGGTTCACCTACACCTCCATCCTGTGGAGGTACCAGCAGGTCCACACTAAGGTGAAGTTGTTCACCTGCCCTGAGTGCATGAAGGGCTTCACCAGCAGGTCCAACCTTAAGATATACCAACTGGTCCACATCAGGGAGAGGCCCTACACCTGTACCGAGTACGGCAAGGGATTCGTCCAGTCCTCCACCTGTTGACCCACAAGCTGGTCCGCTCCAGGGAGAGACTGCTTGTCAGCCCCAAGTGTGGGAAGGGGTTCACCCAGTCGACCCACCTATTAAACACCAGCGAGAACACACTGGGGAGAGGCCATTCACCTGCTCCAAGTCCGGGAAGGAGTTCACCCAGTCAAACAGCCTGGTGAAACCAACAAGTTCCAACATAAAGTTTGTATAGTGTGGAATATTTAAAGATCACTACCTCAAACCAGAAGGGACTGGAGTTTGTGGTTATTGAAGCAGCAAATCAAAATAGGCCTTGGTATTGTTGTCAATTTGCAAATTTGTTTTCAAATTCAAGTTTATTGTCACATGTACAAAGGCTGTGTGTGTGTCACAGGGTCTTGACTTCTGAACTGACGCAAAAATGTTTGAATTTGCTTGCAAATCTCTCATGTAATGAATCTTTATTAATATTAATATTTAGGTTAATGTTAAAATGATATTTCATATATGTATATACATCTCAGTAAAAGTTAGTTTTGGGTGGAAAGGGCTGATTTACATACTACAGACTCACGGTTCTTTGCAGCTGGTAGATGGCTTCAGCATCAACAAACACATTTTTATTTTAAACACTATTGTTGACAGAAGCCAGTTTGAAAGCCGAAGAGTCTGATGTTGCATTGCAAGAAGAGAGGAAAGATTTTTATGATGGTTCTCGAGATAAGGGGAACAATGGATTGTTTGCTTGAGTATACAACAATCCATTTTGTTAGTAAATTCCAGACAGCCTAGAAGCAGGAGAGAACCATCAAACAAAGTTAATTACTTTGATTCTGTGAGAAAACGAACGAAGATGTTTTAGCACATTAGTGTCAAGAAACATTATGAACTTCAAAGACAAATAATGTCACATCTCGTGACATGAGGGATTTAGAAAAAATTCAAATTCAGACATATTTTGGTCAGTTCAGAAGTCAAGATCCTGTGATGCACACAGGAGATGGAACCTTGTGAAACTGGAATAGGTGTTACTCCTGATACAAGTGGAATACAGAAAAGTAGATTTCAAAAAGGAGACCACTTACTGAGTGCTCTTTTGAAAATAAAGAGTGCAGCCTCAATATGGAAGAAAACTGAAGATAGAAGATCTGAATACTGACGTCCTGGAAAGGGAGGACTTGTATTATCCTATTCACAGGAGATGTAACATAAGTACCTTTTAAACAAGTAAGACCACGTCTCATTTGTGGCCAGAAGATGGTCACTCCTGTTTGAAGAATATCTCTATGAAAGACAACTCATCAAGACTTGTGAGTTTAAAGAGGTCTGAAAACATAATGTTTAGAAGTGCTTCATAGTTACTTCTGAACTGAATTTTAAAAGGATCCTGAAGTCAACAAGATTATTGAAATAAGACTTTTAAAATAAACTTTTTCAGAATCAAGTTTAAACTGTAATGGTTTTGGACTTTAAAACACAAATGCACATTTATATTTGTGCATAGTGGGGTTAAATTTAGAGTTGAGAGATGAGTAAGAAATGTTATGTTATTAATGGTTTAATAAAAACTATCATTTTGAATTTACCATTGGTAAATTTTCCATTCCTGTTCCTTTGTCACTACTAATGATGGTTTATTAGTTTGTACCACTCTTAAGTGACCGACATTAACTCTGCACTCAGCCTTCTGGTTAGTCATTCCAAACTGCATCACCTCGCATTTATCCAGATTGAAATCCATCTGTCACTTTTCTACCCAACTCCACATCCTGTCTATATCATCTTATAACCTTCAAAAACCTACAGCTCCATCCACAACTCCTCCAACCTTCGTGTCATCTGCAAACTTAATAGTCCATCACAAGGAGCGGGGTCCCAGAACAGATCCCTGTGACACTCCACTAGTCACTGGCCTCCAGGCAGAAAAATGTTCTTCCACTACTACTCTCTGCTTTGTTCCAACAAGCCTATTTTTTATCCACACAGCCCCAATTTTCCACTGATCTCATGACTTTCTGGATGGGCCTTTTCATGGGAGCCTTGTCAAATGCCTTGCTAAAATCCATGTAGACCACATCTACTCATCAATTTATTTTGTTACCTCCTCAAAAAACTCAATTTGACTCATGAGGCATGACCCTCCCTTCACAAAGCGATGCTGACTATCTTTGAGTAGACTGTTCTTCTCCAATTGCTCATAGATTCAGAATCCTCTCCATTAGTTTACACACCACTGATGTAAGACTCACCAGTCTATAATTCCCAGGATTCTCCCTATTACCATTTTTAAACAAGGGAACTACATTCGCCATTCTCCAATCCTCCAGCGCATCCCCTGCAGCCAAAGAGGGTTCAAAGAACATAGCTACTGACCCAGCTATCTCTTCTCTTACTTCCCACAGCAGACTGGGGTACATCGTTTCTGGCTCCAGCGACTTATCAATCTTAATGTTTTTAAGTAGATCCAACACTTCCACTTCCTTAATCTCCACATTGTCCAGCACACAGACCTGTTCAATTTTGACCTCATCATGATCAAGGTCCTTTTTTCTTGTGAATATTGATGCAAACTATTCATTAGGACCTCTCCAACTTCCTCTGCCTCCAGGCAAATATTGCCTCCTTTATCCTTTAGCAGCCCCACCTTCATTTTTCACCCTGGAGGGGTTCTCCTTAATTCTATATGCCAAGGACTTCTTGTGCCCTCTTCAAGCATTCCGAATTCCTTTCTTTAGTTCCTTCCTGGCAACCATATACTTCTCATGAGCCCTTCCTATTTCCTGCTTCCTCTTGACTTGCTGCCTGACCTGTTTCATCAGCCACAGTTCCCTTTTCCATGTCCCAGTGGGACAAACCTATCTTGAAATCTGCTCAAGTGGTCCCTAAACTTCCTCCAATTTACCTGTGTGTTCTCACCCTTAAACATCTATTTCCAATTTATTCTCACTAGTTCCTGCCTCATCCCTTCATCATTAGCCCTTCCCCAGTTAAGCACTTTCCCAGTTTGAGTTTATATCTTTCCCCATAACTATGTGAGAAACAGAAGAACCTTCACAGATTTCGCTCGAGACAAAAATTGAGAACAAAGAACATTTATTGTACAACAGTGCAAAGTTGGGTGCTTCCCCTTACCCTGGGAATACACACACATACTGGGGCTCACCCAACTTTTATACAGTTCATTTCAGTGTAGAGGTACCCCCCCCCCCCCCCCGCCCCCTAACATTCTTCTGCCTCCTGGATTCGTTTGGCATTTGGTAATTCTGTCTGCCTACATGCAGTTTCTGTAAACCTTGAAAGACATTGGGGTATCCTGTCTGGGTCCCATCATGTCATTGTCCTTATTCATGAATCTGCCTTTGTCCTTATTCACACATCTCATCCCCCAGGACTTACTTCTATATGCAGAACTTGCTAATTCTGTCTATCACTATAAGACCTTATTCTATTATACTTGCGTAACCCTTCCTCACACTCTTATCGGAAATTCATCCCCACTCAGCACTTACTTAACTTCCTCTAGTCTAGTCTAGTATTCCTTATTTCATTCATACTAGCTTTACTTCCTATATTCTATTATCTCTCACAATCCCCACTTTTTCTTTAGCTACGCTTAGTAAATTCTCAACTGGAAGCTTGGTCTTTTTCCCAGTGAGTCAGTAAACGAACTGCAATCTCAGCATCATCAGACGGAGTTCGGGAAACATTCATCCTTTGGGTTGTAGTGATCTGACGAAGGGTCCGTTGAAATAAACACTGCACACAAGTCATTAGGCAGTGTGAGAAATAATAGATTATAGGAAGTAAAGTTAGTATGAATAAAATAAAGAATAATAGACTAGACTAGAGGAAGTTAAGTAAGTGTTGAATAGGGATGAATTCCGATAAGAGTGTGAGGAAGGGTTACACAAGTATAATAGAACAAGCGTAGTGATAGACAAAATTACCAAGTTCTCCATATAGAATTAGTAAGTCCTGGGGGATGAGATGGCTGAATAAGGACAAAGGCAGATTCATGAATAAGGACAATGACATGATGGGACCCAGACAGGATACCCCATGGTCTTTCAGGTTTACAGGAAACTGCACTTAGGCAGACAGAATAACCAAATGCCAAACCAATCCAGGAGGCAGAAGAATGTTATGGGGGGAGGGGTATCTCTACACTTAAATGAACTGTATAAAAGTTGGGTGAGCCCCAGTATGTGTGTGTATTCCCAGGGTAAGGGGAAGCACCCAACTTTGCACTGTTGTACAATAAATGTTCTTTGTTCTCAATTTTTGTCTTGAGCGAAATCTGTGAAGGTACTTCTGTTTCTCACAAATGGGGGCTCGTCCGGGATCCCACTCCCTCCACTGACAGAGCGCCCGACGATGGGGGTAGGTGCACCCCGGCTGATTCAGCTGGACTCCCGGACAAAGGGTGACTGGTCAGTGGACGAAGCGAGTGATATCCGAGAGGAGGCATTGAGAACAAAAGACGGGAGGACGTTAAGGAAGCGCGCTAGGAATAGCTACTGGATCCCGGTAAGAGGAATTTATTTACTTGCTAGTATGGGAGGAGAAAGTAGCAAGGGAAACAGTCCTGGAGAAGGACGGAAAGATCAGATACCTCAACATAGCTGTTAGGATTAATGTTATCTGATTGGGGTGCGGGGAAAACCCGTGGGAAGTATAAACAGACCATGGTCAGGTATTGCTATCAGGAATGGGTTAAGAATCCGATAAGAGGGAGTTCGGTATATTGGTGTGAGAAACAGAAGTACCTTAACAGAATTTGCTCGAGACAAAAATTGAGAACAAAGAACATTTATTATACAACAATGCGAAGTTGGGTGCTTCCCCTTACCCTGGGAATACACACACATACTGGGGCTCACCCAACTTTTATACAGTTCATTTCAGTGTAGAGGTACCCTCCCCCACTAACATTCTTCTGCCTCCTGGATAAGTTTGGCATTAGGCAATCCTGTCTGCCCACGTGCTGTTTCTGTGAACTTGGAGGACCAGGGGGTAACCTGTCGGTGTCCCATCATGTCACTGTCCTTATTCACACCTTCCCAACCCTCAGGGCTTACTAACTTCTTATATGCGGAACTTGCTGACTCTGTCTAGGCTAGAAGACCCTTATCTTATTCAGACTAACTTTACTTCCTACATTCTATTATCTACCCTTATCCTATTCATACTGGCTTTATTCATTACACATATATCCATACTAGCTTTCTTCATCTCTCATATTTTCATATTAGTTTTACTCATCTCTCACAATCCTCACTTTTCTTTTAGCTACGCTTCGTGAATTCCCAACTGGAATGTATTACTTGTAAACTTGGTCTTTTTCCCAGCGAGTCAGTAAACGAACTGCAGTCTCAGCATCATCAGACAGAATTTGAGAAACATACATCCTTTGGGTTATAGTGATTTGACGAGGGGTCTGTTGAATTAAATACTGCACACAAGTCTTTAGGCAGGGGAGCACCATAATGGCCAGAATAGTGAGTCCAGCTGCTATAAGGGCTGTGGGTATCAGACTCCAGTTACCAATAAAAAGTCTAGTCCATCCCACACCGGACCAAGGTTGCCAAGTCTGAACCTGGGCAAGGGAAGATTTTCAAACTCCTGAAGAAGTATCTTTAACCGCCTGACCGTTGTGAGCATTGTCCTTAACCAGTCTTTCACAAACGCTGCCTTCAGCAGCCAACGAGTAATCGAGAGCCAGGCGGTTTTGTTGAACTGTGGCTCGTATCTGTCATCTTTCTTCAGCCCATAAATTCAGGGCCATCACTGTCTGTTCGGTGATATCTCCAAGGCTGCCTGGAGTCTGATTAAACGATTTAAATGCCAAGCAGCTGTGGTGTTCTGGAGCAGCTTACGTTGTTTACAACTGGAACTCCCCTTACAGTGGTGGTGCTTAATATTCCGAATGTCTGTGTGACCCAAAGGATGGTTTACAGGAGACCAAGTTGGGGAGGGGTGTTTCTTGTCACTTAACCTGTGAGTTGCAGCTTGTCTGTGAACATTAGCATAAGTATCACTGAACCTGTGAGTTGCAGCCTGTCTGTGAATATTAGCATATGTATTCACTCTATCTCTGCTACATGTACAATCCTAGACTAACATTCTGTCTGTCATTGTCCCACCATCTTCTTTGTGCTATCTCTTTAAAACTCCTCTTTTTAATATCTGTAGAGGCTGGAATACAAACTAAGTCTACTCCCCTAGGGCCATTCTGTTCCCCTGGTCCATGTTGGGATCCTATATTACTAAATAAGGTACCCCACTATGACTCTACTCTATTCCTGCACCCTGTCTGCATTCTAAAGGTAAATAATTGTCATCTCTGCTGCCCCTATTCCAGGAGGACTTAATACATTGTGAGCAATTTGGTGATTTCCCAAAAATTGGGAACCAACAAGTAAACAAAACAGCAAATGGTAAAAACAACATTACAGCACTTTTTCCCGGTGTAGTGTAACTTTCAGATCAAAAGGATGAAGGACTGCACGTCAGGTGGAGGGTAGATTATCAATGTCTTTAGTCTGTGGATCAGCAGCTTGTTTAATTCGTTCTATGCGAGTCCACCCCTTTTCTTTCATTCGCACTGCAGTGTCTGTAATCAGAAGTACACAATAAGGGCCGTCCCATATCGGTTTTAGTTTACGGTCTTGCCATGCTTTTATATATACCCAATCACCAGGTTTAACAGAATGAATAGGATAGTCCAGGGGTGGGTTTTGAGCTAATAAACCCTTCTGTCTTAAGTCATACAGAGAAGTAGAAAGTCCCTGTAAATATTTAGATATGTACTGGTAATTAGCCTCAGGGGTAGGGGTATCAATGTGGAATCCCATGTAAGGAAGACCAATCATAATTTCATATGGTGAGACAGCAAGGTCCTTACGAGGATCTGTGCGAGTCCGAATTAAAGCTAAGGGTAAGCATTTAATCCAGGAGAGGCCAGTTTCCTCATGAAGTCGAGTGAGTTGATTTTTCAGGGTCTGATTCATCCGTTCAACACGGCCTGAACTTTGGGGGTGCCATGGGGTATGTAACTGCCAATCTATTCCCAGAATTTTACACACACCCTGGAGTACCTGAGAGGTAAAATGTGTATCTCGATCTGAGTCAATGGTTTGAATAATGCCATAACGCAGTATAACAGACTCTAGTAATATTCGGATAACGGTGCTAGTACGATCATTAGGGGCCGGGAAAGCCTCAACCCATCGCGTCAAATGATCCACCATCACCAGGATGTATTTATAAACCCCTGTCTTAGGTAATTCCGTGAAGTCAATCTGTAGTCGCTGAAAAGGGCGTACAGCTATATCGCGACCGCCAGGCATTACCTGGCGCATGACTTTCTTATTCACTCGCTGACAGATTGGGCACCCCCGAGTACTTTGCTTGGCTATGGTGTATATTCCCAAGCAATTAAAGGACCGTACAAAAGCATCAACAAGTGCCTGTGTTTCTCAATGTGTCTGTTGGTGGAGCTGATCAATAATCTGACGAGCCAAGGCTCTATTGTTCAGTACTTGGCGTTCCTCTGCCATCCACCACAAGCCATCAGCAGTTTGACGCATTCCCTGGACTTTCATATAAACCTCCTCTTCCCGTGAAAAGATGGGAGACTTTTTAACCTCATGTGGGGTGGGAAGTAACAGCTGCATGTCTATTTATTCTGTTTGGCAGCTTCATCTGCCCGTCTGTTCCCCTGTGCTTCAGGACTGTCAATAATTTGATGGCCCCGTACATGAACTACAGCTATCTCCTCAGGTAACATAAGAGCACCTAAAGATTGAACAATTAAATTTTCATGGATCAACTTTTGTCCTTTCCCAGTTATCATTCCCCGCTCTTTCCAAATCTTTCCAAAGGTGTGCACTACACCAAAAGCATACTTTGAGTCGGTATAGATTGTGCCCACCTTTCCCTCTAAACCCTGGAGAGCTCTACAGAGGGCATATAATTCACAGGATTGTGCCGACCAATGACCAGGAAGACGACCGGCGTCAATCATAACTCCTTCATTCCCATCCACTAAACTAAACCCGCTATACCGAATGCCGTTAATGCAGCGGGAAGATCCATCAATAAACCATCTTTCACCCTCCCATAAAGGTTCATCACTTAAATCATCTCTAATTTTTGTCTGTAAATCTATCACTTCTAAACATACATGCTCTAAATCATTGGGGACAGTATCAGAATCTGGAGAAACCAAGAAGGCGGCTGGATTCTGTTCTTTGTTTATAATCAGTGTCAAATCATCCCTATCCATGAGAATCGCTTCATACTTTAGAATTCTAGAATCAGTAAGCCATCTTCCGGCACGTTAAAATTGGGGTATTGAAAGGTGACATACAAGGTTCGAGTATACCATCTTTCACCAATTGGTTAATTACTGGCTGCAGCCCCTTTCGGCCAGCCATAGGAATTGGATACTGTTTTCGTCTAATTACTTGGTCAGGGTCTTTTAAAGTATCTTGCAGGGGAGGAACATCTAACCCTCCTCTATTGCCACTTTTTGCCCATACTCTAGGATTTATTAGTTCCCGATCCTCCTCTGTTAGTACATAAAATTGAACCCCGATACCTGATCCCTGTGGTCTGGTACCGATAGCCAATTGGTCCTGTAAATCCTGTCCCAACAAGCAAACTGCAGCTTGGGGAACTAGTAAAATATCCTCTGTTATTATCTTTTCTCCCATTTGTATCCTTACATTCTTTAGTATAGCGACCGTAAAATCACATCCTCCCATTCCCAAAACCAGCAATGTCCCTTCTGTTTTAACACCTTCGGGCCGTTGTAAAATACTAGACCGGGCTGCCCCAGAATCTACTAGAAAAGTCATCTCATCACCGTGGGGTCCTATGCTTAAATTTACCAATGGTTCTCTGTGCAGCCCCACGGTGTGTATTAACTGAGAACCATGACCCCCCCCCCGCCTATTCATAATCTGCCTCCATCAATGCATAAGATCACATATCCCTGGCTCGCATTGGCCATTCTCTCTTAAAGTGTCCCTCCTTTTTACAATAATAGCAAACTAATGCTCCTGTTTCCCAATTTCTACCAGGGTCTCCACGGGGTCCCGGGAATGGTCGTCGTCCCCGGAATTCTCCTCTACCCCTGCCTCTGCTCTGGTCTCTACTTCCCCACTCCTGGCACTCCTCCCAACATCTAGGAGCTGACACACAGCTCCTAACATTTCCCTGCTGTCCTTCCACAACTTCCTTGACTGCCACGAGTTCTGCCGTTCCTTCCCGAAGGGTCTCACACTGTTCTGAATGACCCTCATAATAAAAGCCAACAGGCTGCATATTCTCTGCTCTTGGTATTACCTCCTTGATTTTGGTCAAACCAGATGTTCAATGCCTGACACATCCAGTCCTCATCAGATCCGAACTTTGGCCAATATACCGAACTCCCTTTTATCGGATTCTTAACCCATTCCTGACAGCAATACCTGACCATGGTCTGTTTATCTTTCCCACGAGTTTTCCCCGCACCCCAATCATTAATCCTAATGAACTATATTTAGGTATCTGATCATCCCGTCCTTCTTTAGGACTGTTTCCCTTGCTACTTACTCCTCCCATACTAGCAGGTAAGTAAAATTCCTCTTACTGGGATCCAGTAGCTATTCCTAGCGCGCTTCCTTAACGTTCTCCCATCGTTTGTTCTCAATCCCTCTTCTCGGATATCACTCGCTTCATCCACTGACCAGTCACCCTTCGTCCGGGAGTCCAGCTGAATCAGCCGGGGTGCACCTACCCTCGTCGTCGGGCACTCTGTCAGTGGAGGGAGTGCGATCCTGGACGAGCCCCCATTTGTGAGAAACAGAAGTACCTTCACAGATTTCGCTCGAGACAAAAATTGAGAACAAAGAACATTTATTGTACAACAATGCAAAGTTGGGTGCTTCCCCTTACCCTGGGAATACACACACATACTGGGGCTCACCCAACTTTTATACAGTTCATTTCAGTGTAGAGGTACCCTCCCCCCCCATAACATTCTTCTGCCTCCTGGATTGGTTTGGCATTTGGTTATTCTGTCTGCCTAAGTGCAGTTTCCTGTAAACCTGGGTCCCATCATGTTATTGTCCTTATTCATGAATCTGCCTTTGTCCTTATTCACACATCTCAACCCCCAGGACTTACTAACTATATGCAGAACTTGCTAATTCCTTCTATCACTATAAGACCCTTATTCTATTACACTTGCATAACCCTTCCTCACACTCTTATCGGAATTCATCGCTACTCAGCACTTACTTAACTTCCTCTAGTTCAGTCCAGTATTCCTTATTTCTTTCATACTAGCTTTACTTCCTATATTCTATTATCTCTCACAACTCTGTTAAAGCTAAGGTTGTTGTGGTCACTCTCACCAAAATGCTCCCCCACTGAGGACCGCCACCTGACCAGGTTCATTCCCCAGAACTAGATCCCATATGGCCTCTCCTCAAGTGAGCCAGTTCACATACTGTGTCAGGGATCCTTGTACACACCTGACAAATTTAGCCCCATCCATCCCTTAGTAGGTGCCAGTCAATATTAGGGAAGTTGAAATCAACCTGTATTTCCTGCACCATTATAAAATCTGCCTCCTTATCTGCTCTTCAATGTCCCGAGGGCTATTTGGAGGCCTATAGACTACTCCCAGCACAGTGATTTCTCCCTTCCTGTTTATGACTACCACCCACACCGACTCAGTGGACACTCCCTCTGCAGTGTCCTCCTTATTGCCATGATACTACCTTGAGCAGTAATGCTACTTCCCCCCCACCATCGTTCTACCTCCCATCCTATTCTTTTTAAAACACTTAAGCTCAGGTTCCTGCATCAGTCGATCCTGCCCTTCCTGCCACCAAGTTTCTGTAACAGCCACAACATCGAAGTTCCTTGTACTGATCCCTGCTCCAAGTTCATCCCCTTTATTCTTCAGCATTGAAATAGACACATTTGAAACCCTCTAACTGGTTACCTTTATGTTTTATCCCCTGCCTGTCCTTCCTCATCAACTCAGTGTACACAGCAACATGTTTTTGTCCTAACCTAATCTCTGCTCTCACATTCTGATTCCCACTCCCCTGCCAAATTAATCAGACAGGGACTGTCCATGCCAGCCGGCCCAGCAAATACAAAGGGAAAGTGACCGAGGAGATCTGATGCAGTTTGGATGAAAAATCCAATGAACAGCTGCAGCAGGCCAGTATATTATATGCACACCCAGAGCTGCAAGGCAAAACCCCATCAGAACAACAGTCTGAAGTCATTGATAGTGTGCGTCAACCCCTTTTCGAGTCTCTCTTTCCCTCCAGCTCCCCACCCCCTTCCCTGCCTTCTCCTGTCAAGCAGAACCCTCTGCCCTCTCCTCCATCGCTTCTCAGCAGCTTTCTTTTCTCCTCTCCCACCTGTATCCACCTATAACCTCTTCCCAGTTCGCCTGTGCTGCTCCCCCTGCCCCTCCCTGCTTTTTCATCTGGCGACTGCCTATTTTTCCACATTCCTTTCCCCTGGCTGCTGTGTTCTGCTGTTTCACAAGCACTCTTACCTTTTCAATATTTTTATTGATTTCATCTAATAAACGTTCCGTAGGTACATGACAATATAATAAAGTATTAACATATCTTATATAGCAATAAAATGGTATTGAATCCTGCGTTACGTTAAAAAGAAAGACATTTTTAAAACCACTGTACTAATTATCGATCCCCTCCCTTGAGAGGCTACTAACACAAACTGTCCACCTCTCAGTGCCAAATAGGGGGCATCCGCAGGCATTTCCCCCCACCCAAACGAGGTGCTATGCACCTCCCCTATGGTCAAGGCCATCCCTGGCTGTCAGACCCGCCTCCTCTCCCTCCCGCATCACTAGCGTCTAGGTTGACACTCGCCAGCGACTCTCCACCCACTCCTGGCAGCGTCACTTGCGTGCGTCAAGCGCCAGTTGTGTCTCGTGGCGCTTGACGCAATAAAAGAGCCCTGCGTTGGAGGGCTGATTGCATTAACAACAGGTAAGTACCAGCTAGAAACACACCACTATTATATCTGATGGACAGACTGGATTTACTAAAATTCAGTAGTCCAATTTCAATATATGCCATTTATTAAATATTATGTACTCTCCTTCTAAGGAGGTTTTGGAATGTGTGATATCTCTGATTGCGGAGAAGGCATATGATCGGATAGAATTAGAAAAATTTGGGGGCTGACTTTATTCTGTTGCTATATTTATCCCTTTCTGTCTGTGTTCTTACTAATTTTCAGATTTCTAAACCATTTAGACTTCAGCATGGATGCCCTTTAAGTCCATTCCTTTTTGACTGGCTTTAGAACCCTTAGCTATCGCTTTTTGAGAATCTAATGATATTACTGGCATTTTAAGGAAGGGCACAGCCCACAAAGTTTCACTTTATGCTGGTGATTTATTGCTTTTTATTTCTAATCTTCAGACCTCATTGCCTTCTCTGCTTTCTTTAATTTCTCAATTTTCATGTTTTGTTAAATCTTCATAAGAGTGAGGAAAAAAACAAAAAACCCAACACCCAACCCCAACCAACCAATTTTCCCCTGCAACCGCTGCAACTGTGTCTGCCTGTCCCGCATCGGACTTGTCAGCCACAAACGTGCCTGCAGCTGACGTGGACATTTACCCCCTCCATAAATCTTCGTCCACGAAGCCAAGCCAAAGAAGAATTTGGCACTGATAAATGCTAACCTTCCTTTTAAAATGATAAGAAATCAATTTACCTACTTAGGTGTAACAATTACTAAAAACTATAAAAATCTATTGAAAAGAAAATTTTCTCACCTTAATCAAACATGAAAGGGGCGCTATCAAATTAGTTGCCCCTTTCTTTATCGTTGGTTGGTCAAATCAACTCTATTAAAATAATTACCTAAATTTTTATCCCTTTTTCAGGCTTTGTCTGTTTTTATTCTTGTATTTTTTTGATTCCCTTGACTTGATCTTATCTTGTATATGAAAGAATAAACATCCTTGCCTAAATTAAGTCCATTTACAAAAACTTTAAAAGAATGGTAGTGAAGTTCAACCATTTTGGGGGAAAAAAATTAGAGTATTTTTTGAAAAGTTATTTAGGATTAAATTTCCATTAGATCCAAAATTTTTTTTTTTGCTGGGTTATACTGTTTCACTGACTGATTTGGGGTTGGACAAGTTTCAGATAGCTTTTGTTCATCTCGCATTGGCAGTAGCACGGAATTGTATTGCGATTACTTGGAAAGATGATGTAGAAGTAAATTTGAATCGTTGGCACAATGAATTGAGATCTTGTATTTATATGGAAAAAATAACATAATTTGCATGATAATTTTTTTTTCCAAATGTGGTCACCTTATTTGGAATGCATGGGTTTAGAAGTATCTTAAGACATATAGTTTATGTCTGTAGTTGATTGATATGGGGTTTTTTTTTGCTCCCCTTGCGGGGTGTGCTGAGGGTGGGAGGGAGGGAGGGTGGGGTGGGTTTATATTGTTTTAGTTTAGTTTATTTTGTAATTATTTTTGTGTTGTTTTTACGTAATTTGAAAATCTTAAAGTTTTTTTTTAAAGAATGAGACTTAGCTTGATCAAACTTTAGGTTTTATTTTTGGGCAGAAACCTTGTGTTGTAGTTTTATTACAGTAAGTGTGAAGACTCTCCAGGGTGGATATCTCTGGAATCTAATTATGTCCACGGTGACTGGAGGGTTGAGAGAACCCCGACCTGCACAGGGAGCAGTGAAAGGTTACTCCTGAGAGTGAACTCTCTGGTGCCTCAGCAGTTTGGAGGATTTAACAAATCCTATTCCACACGGGGAGCAGGTGAACGGTTTCTCCCCGGTGTGAATTATCTGGTGTTGTAGCAGATGCAAGGATCGAGAGAATCCCTTCCCGCACACACAGTAATTAAAGGCTCTCTCCCCAGAGTGAATATTCTGTTGTTGCTGGAGGACTGGGTGAGCCCCTTCCCACACACGTGGCAGGTGAATGGACTCTCCCCAGGGGGAACACACCTGTGCTCCTCCAGGTCCTTGGAGGTTTGGAAGCTCTTCCCACAGTCAGAGCAGGGGAATCGGCTCCCCCTAGTGGGGACACACTAGTGCTGCAGCAGTACCTCATATCTCACCCCAGTGTGAGAGCGGGGATTGTGCTTCCAGCAAGTCCACAGAAAGACAGGCCTCACCTCAGATCACACGCTTCACTTTGGAGTGTTTTATCAGCTTTATCACAGGTTACCTGACCCTCCAAGTTTTCAATCGGCTGAAGTACAGTTCATGCACTCAATAGATGTAGGGTTTCTCCGTGCTGTGATCCCCACTCTCCTTCTTTGGCTTGGCTTCGCGGACGAAGATTTATGGAGGGGGTAAAAGTCCACGTCAGCTGCAGGCTCGTTTGTGGCTGACAAGTCCGATGCGGGACAGGCAGACACGGTTGCAGCGGCTGCAAAATTGGTTGGTTGGAGTTGGGTGTTGGGTTTTTCCTCCTTTGCCTTTTGTCAGTGAGGTGGGCTCTGCGGTCTTCTTCAAAGGAGGTTGCTGCCCACCAAACTGTGAGGCGCCAGGATGCACGGTTTGATGCAATATCAGCCCACTGGCGGTGGTCAATGTGGCAGGCACCAAGATATTTCTTTAGGCAGTCCTTGTACCTTTTCTTTGGTGCACCTCTGTCACGGTGGCCAGTGGAGAGCTCGCCATATAACACGATCTTGGGAAGGCGATGGTCCTCCATTCTGGAGACGTGACCCATCCAGCGCAGCTGGATCTTCAGCAGCGTGGACTCGATGCTGTCGACCTCTGCCATCTCGAGTACTTCGACGTTAGGGATGAAAGCGCTCCATTGGATGTTGAGGATGGAGCGGAGACAACGCTGGTGGAAGCGTTCTAGGAGCCGTAGGTGATGCCGGTAGAGGACCCATGATTCGGAGCCGAACAGGAGTGTGGGTATGACAACGGCTCTGTATACGCTTATCTTTGTGAGGTTTTTCAGTTGGTTGTTTTTCCAGACTCTTTTGTGTAGTCTTCCAAAGGCACTATTTGCCTTGGCGAGTCTGTTGTCTATCTCATTGTCGATCCTTGCATCTGATGAAATGGTGCAGGAGGTCCTCCCCAATCTCCTAATCACTGATAAACCTGGCTGATACTACAGACCCGATGAATCCAGTTGGAGTGTCAGTCGTGGTGTTGCCTGAAGCTTCATGCCTGGAAACCCAGTGAAGATGGATTGAGTGAGAGGGAGAAAGACATTCCCTGCAGCCAATGTTGCAGGACGACACACCCTGGGGGCAGGGCCAGTAACACGACAAACCGTGGAAGTGTCCTGAACTATGAGGAGGATCAGTACGGACAGGTAGATACGTGGTGGGTGAAATTTAGCACAGAGAAACAAGCGTGATATGTTTTGATTGGGGGGAAAAAAAGACAAGAAACGTTACAGAGTAAGGAAATTATTATGAACCTAGGATATTACATGGGGTCCATTTCTGTGAACAACATTTTATTAAACACGTGACAATGAGAGATAGCAGGAATTATTTCACATTTTTAAGCAGAAATCTCAAGGTAATTTTTGTTTGGGAGGTCACTGACCGCATTATTACCCAGAATCCTTAACGGTCCAGAAACTGTTCTATCTTTTTTTAATTTTTTTTATTTTTCACACCATAAACCACATTAACCATGATACATACTTTTTCCTTTTCAAATATATACAGTGCCATTTTCTCCCCCCCTCCCTCCTCCCATCCCACTCTCCCTACCTCCCCCCCCATCCATTTAAAGTACAAAATCTAAGATACATTAAACCAGTCAAACAATGTTGTCATTCAATAAAAATAAACAAGAAATTCCACTGAGTCAATTCTTTTCATTTCCTTCTCCTTTTGTTAATTTAGGTAGTGAATGTCCCCGGTAGGTTTTCTCTATTGTGTTTCATGTAAGGCTCCCATATTTGTTCAAATATTTCAGTATTATTTCTTAAACTATGTTATTTTTTCTAATGGAATACATTTATTCATTTCTATATACCATTGTTGTATTTTCAAATTATCTTCCAATTTCCAGGTTGACATAATACATTTTTTTGCTACGGCTAGAGCTATCTTAACAAATCTTTTTTGTGCACCATCCAAATCAATTCCAAATTCTTTGTTTTTTATGTTACTTAGGATGAAGATCTCTGGATACTTTCAGATATTGCTTTCTGTAATTTTATTTAATATTTGATTTAGATCTTCCCAAAATTTTTCTACTTTCTCACATGTCCAGATTGCATGAATTGTTGTTCCTATTTCTTTTTTACATCGAAAACATCTATCAGATACTGTTGGGTCCAATTTATTTAACTTTTGAGGTGTAATGTATAGCCTGTGTATCCAGTTATATTGTATCATACGTAACCTCGTATTTATTGTATTTCTCATCGTTCCAGAACATAACTTCTCCCATGTTTCCTTTTTTATCTTTATATTTAAATCTTGTTCCCATTTTTGTTTAGTTTTACCATTTGTTTCCTCATTCTCCTTTTCTTGCAGTTTAATATACATATTTGTTATAAATCTTTTGATTATCATTGTATCTGTAATCACATATTCAAAGTTACTTCCCTCTGGTAAACTCAGACTGCTTCCTAATTTGTCCTTCAAGTAGGATCTCAATTGGTAATATGCCAGCACTGTATCTTGAGTTATATTGTATTTATCTTTCATTTGTTCAAAGGATAATAATCTATTTCCTGAAAAACAATTTTCTATTCTTTTGATCCCTTATTTCTCCCATTCTCTAAAGGAAAGGTTATCTATTGTAAAAGGGAGTAACTTATTTTGCGTCAATATTAGTTTTGGTAATTGATAATTTGTTTTATTTTTTTCTACATGAATCTTCTTCCAAATATTGAGGAGATGATGTAATACTGGAGAACTTCTATGTTGTACCAATTTTTCATCTCATTTATATAATATGTGTTCAGGTATCTTTTCCCCTATTTTATCTAATTCTAATCTAGTCCAATCTGGCTTTTCCCTTGTTTGATAAAAATCTGATAGGTATCTTAATTGAGCGGCTCTATAATAATTTTTAAAGTTTGGCAGTTGTAAGCCTCCTTGTTTATACCATTCTGTTAATTTATCTAGTGCTATCCTCGGTTTCCCTCCTTTCCATAAAAATTTCCTTATTATTTTCTTTAACTCCTTGAAGAATTTCTCTGTCAAGTGTATTGGCAATGCCTGAAATAGGTATTGTATCCTTGGGAAAATGTTCATTTTAATACAGTTTATCCTTCCTATTAGTGTTAGTGGTAAATCTTACCAATGCTCTAAATCGTCCTGTAATTTTTTTCATTAGTGGATAATAATTGAGTTTATATAGTTGGCCGAGATTTTTATTTATTTGTAAACCTAGGTATCTTATTGCTTGCATTTGCCATCTGAATGGTGATTCCTTCTTAAATTTTGAGAAATCCGCATTATTCATAGGCATTGCTTCACTTTTATTTACGTTAATCTTGTAACCCGACACTTTTCCATATTCCTTCAATTTCTTATATAATTCTTTTATTGATAGTTCTGGTTCTGTTAAGTATACTATAACGTCATCCGCAAATAAACTGATTTTATATTCCTTGTCTTTTATTTTTATCCATTTTATATTATTTTCTGTTCTGATCAATTCTGCTAGTGGTTCTATAACTAACGCGAACAATAAGGGTGATAGTGGGCATCCCTGCCGTGTTGACCTGCTTAAGTTAAATTGCTTTGATATATATCCATTTACTGTCACTTTCGCCAATGGTCCCTTATATAATGCTTTAATCCAATTAATATACTTCTCTGGTAAACTGAATTTTTGCAACACTTTGAATAAATAGTTCCATTCTTCTCTGCGTCTAAAGCAACTGCTACTGTTGGCGCTTTACTCCCTTCTACTGCATGAATTAAGTTAATAAATTTACAAATATTGTCTGTTGTGTGTCTTTTTTTAATAAATCCAGTTTGGTCTAGATTTACCATTTTCGGTACATACTCTGCTAATCTGTTTGCTAATAGTTTAGCTATTTTCTTATAATCTGTGTTAAGTAATGATATTGGTCTATATGACGCTGGTGCGAGTGGATCTTTCCCTTGCTTTAGTATTACTGTAATTATTGCTGTTTTACATGAATCTGGTAAGCTTTATGTTTTATCAATCTGGTTGATTACTTCCAGGAGGGGAGGAATTAATAAATCTTTAAATGTTTTATAGAATTCTATTGGGAATCCATCCTCTCCTGGTGTTTTATTATTTTGTAATTTTTTTTATTATCTCTTGTATTTCTACTATTTCAAATGATTCTGTTAATTTATTTTGTTCCTCTATTTGTAATTTTGGTAGTTCAATTTTAGTTAGAAATTCATCTATTTTCCCTTCTTTCCCTTCGTTTTCAGTTTGGCATAATTGTTCATAGAATTCTCTAAAGTTTTCCTTGATCTCCTTTGGATTATATGTGATTTGTTTGTCTTTTTTCCTTAATGCCAATACCATTTTCTTAGCTTGTTCTGTCTTAAGCTGCCATGCTAGAATTTTGTGCGTTTTTTCCCCGAGTTCATAATATTTCTGTTTTGTCTTCATTATATTCTTCTCCACCTTATATGTTTGTAGTGTTTCATATTTTATTTTTTTATCTGCCAATTCTCTTCTTTTAGTTGTATCTTCCTTCATTGCTAATTCTTTTTCTATATTTACTATTTCCCTTTCCAACTGCTCTGTTTCCTGATTATAGTCATTCTTCATCTTGGTTACATAACTTATTATTTGCCCTCTAATGAATGCTTTCATTGCATCCCATAGTATAAACTTATCTTTCACTGATTCCGTATTTATTTCAAAATACATTTTAATTTGTCTTTCAATGAATTCTCTAAAATCCTGCCTTTTGAGTAACATGGAGTTTAATCTCCATCTATACATTCTTGGAGGGATGTCCTCTAACTTTATTGTCAATATTAAGGATGAATGGTCCGATAATATTCTAGCTTTATATTCTGTTTTTCTTACTCTATCTTGCATACGAGCTGATAACAAAAATAGGTCTATTCTTGAGTATGTTTTATGTCTGGCCGAGTAATATGAATATTCCTTTTTATTTGGGTGTTGTTTCCTCCATATATCCAAAAATTGCATTTCTTCCATCGATTTAATTATAAATTTGGTTACTTTGTTCTTTCTGTTAATTTTTTTCCCAGTTTTGTCCATATTTGAATCCAAATTCAGGTTGAAATCCCCTCCTATTAATATGTTCCCTTGCGTATCTGCTATCTTCAAAAAAATATCTTGCATAAACTTTTGATCTTCTTCGTTAGGTGAATATACATTGAGTAGATTCCAAAACTCCGAATATATCTGACATTTTATCATTACGTATCTCCCTGCTGGATCTATTATTTCCTCTTCTATTTTAATTGGCACATTTTTACTAATTAATATAGCTTTTGAATTATACGACGCTGCTGTTACGTGTCCTACCCAATCTCTCTTTAATTTCTTGTGCTCCAATTCAGTTAAATGTGTTTCTTGCACAAATGCTATATCAATTTTTTCTTTTTTCAGTAAATTTAGCAGTTTCTTCCTTTTAATTTGGTTATGTATTCCGTTAATATTTAAAGTCATATAGTTCAGCGTAGCCATTTTATACTTTGTTTATCTTCCCTTTCCGTTTCTCCATCATTACCTTTCCTTCTTATCCATTTCTGCTTTCTTGTTTTGAACACTTTATAAGACAACATTTCTAAAACATCAAACATTTTCCTTATTCTCCTATTTAAAACTTCTTTAACCCCATTCTCCCCTCCCCCTCCTGAGTTGTCCTTTATCCCTTGTCGGACAACCACATCTCCCCTCTCCATTTGGATTTGCGAATTCACTCGCAAACGTCAGCTGATTTTGCAGTGACCGTAACTCCTCCCCACCCAGCCCCCCCAGAAAAGATTTCTATTTTCACATGTAACAAAGGTCACTCTTTTAATTCCCTCCTTATTCCCTCTATTCCATTTCCCTCCCTTATTAATTCTTGTCTATACTCTATATATTTTCCTCTAAATACGGATACATTCATGTATGCACACTATATATATATACACACATATACCCCTTTACACACATACATATAGATCGTGGTCATTTTTACTCTTATTACATGTCTTCATCTCTCTGCTTGTTTTGTAGTTGTTCTGCAAATTTCCTTGCTTCCTCTGGATCCGAGAATAGTCTGTTTTGTTGCCCTGGAATAATTATTTTAAGTACCACTGGGTACCTTAACATAAACTTATATCCTTTTTTCCATAAGATCGTTTTCGCTGTATTGAACTCCTTCCTCTTCTTCAGGAGTTCAAAACTTATGTCTGGATAGAAAAAAAATTTTTGACCTTTATATTCCAGTGGCTTTTTGTCCTCTCTTACTTTCTTCATTGCTTTCTCCAATATATTTTCTCTTGTTGTATATCTTAAGAATTTTACTAAAATAGATCTTGGTTTTTGCTGCGGTTGTGGTTTCGGGGCTAAAGTTCTATGTGCCCTCTCTATTTCCATTTCTTCCTGTAATTCTGGTCTTCCTAGGACCCTGGGGATCCAATCTTTTATAAATTCTCTCATATTCTTGCCTTCTTCATCTTCCTTAAGGCCCACTATCTTTATATTATTTCTTCTATTATAGTTTTCTATTATATCTATCTTCTGAGCTAACAGCTCCTGTGCCTCTTTAGCTTTTTTATTAGATTCTTCTAATTTCTCTTTTAAGTCTTCTACTTCCATATCTACAAATGTTTCTCGTTTTTCCATATTTTCCACTCTTTTTGTCAACTCTGATATGACCATTTCCATTTTATTCATTTTTTTCTTCTGCATTCTTAATTCTTCTTTTTATCTCATCAAATTCTTGTAATTGCCATTCTTTCACTGATTCCATATATTCTTTAAAAAAAGTTACATCCATTGTCTTGCTTTTCTCTTCTTCTTCCACTTCTTTCTGTTCTTCTTCTTCTTCTTCCTCTGGGTTGACTATCTGTTGTTTCCTTGTTTTCTTTTTACCCTCTTCTTTCTTGTTGTCATTATTGTCTGTGTTCTGCACCTGTTGCTGTGCTGCAGGTGTCTCTCTCAGCTGTGGAGATCGACTCCGCAGCTGTTCCCCCCTCCCGTCAGTGTGTTTTTTTTCATGCGCGGTTGCGCACTTTTACTCGGCTCTGCGAGCCATTTTTGTAGTCCCGAGCCCGGGACCTCCACTGACCTGTGGGAGCGGGCTTCTCTCTCCGCGACGTGCCTCTTCGTACAGGTAAGGCCTTCACCTTTTTCTTCCAACGTCTTTCCTTCTTCTTTTCTTCCCGTTGTTTTTGGTTTTTCTTTCTTCGCTGCCATTTTCTCCACACTTTTACTTTCACTTTGTTTTGGTTTTTAAGTTTGTGCCTTTGCTTTTTCTCTATCTTTTTTTAACTTTTCTGGAGCGGGCTGGAGTTCCCCTACCGGCCACTACTCCATCACGTGACTCCTCCCCAGAAACTGTTCTATCCAAAGTGCCTCAACAGCATGCAGGTAAACTGCATCCCCCCGTCAACTTTCCAACGTGACATCAAAAGGATATGCATCTTCCAACCAACCATGACCCACCAATAGTCGCGTTAGAGACCTGTCTCTCAATCACTGTGATCCCTCATGATGACTTCCAAGTGTCAATCACATTCGCTCACAACTGCACACGAGGCTCCCTGAGCAGCAGTGGTGGGGGCGAATGGGAAAGGGGGTTCCTTTGTCAAGACACTGCTGGTAGCCGGAATTCAGCCACATACAAGAGCTGAGTAAGGTCAGAGGCTGGATTATGGGGTGGGGGATTGGCAAGGTACGGGGAGACTTGGATGTTGGTACCTCAGCTACCGAATGGAATCATTGCCATTTACTTAGTTATCTACCTGGGAATCGTGCAGTGTGAAAAGGTCGGACCGGGTAGAGCCAGAGTGGTCTCCGAGACCTGCTTGGAGGGTAGTCTCAGACCCCGGCTGAGTTCACCCGCTCATCTCCTTCTGGCAGTATGAAAGCTCACCAGGTAAGCGTCGTGACGTCAGTGCGTGCGTGCGTCACATAGGCAGTCCGCCTCTTCCTTTTCCAGCAAGGAGCCATGATATGTAATTAACCGTGGTTCAGCATCCTGTGCTTAAAACGAGCCTGTAAATCCTTCACTTGCTATCAGTGCATTCTTTTCTGCACCAGCTTGTTTGTTTCTGCTGTTTAATTTGGTCTCAAGTGAGGAACGAAACCTAAAAAGGTGCATTAACTTCCCCTCATAAGTGTAACAGCTTCCCAGCGCTTCAACTCTTCCCACAAATTCCAAAATGTTTCCTAATTGTAGCGAATAAATGTTTGAAAGGAAATCTACTGGTTAATTCCCACTGATTTCAGAATCTTCCAGCGTGGGAGCAAATACTCGATTTAACTTGGTTGATGAAGTACAACTAACGGTCGTAACGGACTCCTCCACCACTGTGCTGTTACATTCTTTACAACAAGCTATCGAGGAGATGACCCACGGGACGGTGACCACGGCGAAGGACCAGTGAAGGGGTCCGCACCTGAAGGAACTACGCTGGTGACTCGAGGCAAGAAACCCACGGAGGCTGGAGACTGCGGTTAAGGGACTTCCACCAGGCTACGGACTGCGGGACACTGGCTAAATGGATACCAGTTATCGGAATGGGGGTGCGAGAGAGGGCTGAGGTTCCTAATTGTCTAAGAGGTTTGGTTTTGGAGCTCGCGTTGTCAATGATCTGGACTGGACTGGACTCTTGTGTGGCTGCAGGAGTGCTGGGGCGAACCCATGGCACTCGGTGACCAGAGTGAACTCTCTTGTGTGGCTGCAGGAGTGCTGGGGCGAACCCATGGCACTCGGTGACCAGAGTGAACTCTCTTGTGTGGCTGCAGGAGTGCTGGGGCGAACCTATGGCACTCGGTGACCAGAGTGAACTCTCTTGCTTCTCTTTCTCTGACTGTAAGAGGCACTTCAGGCAATTTCTGTCCATGGGGAATCTGTCTGCCTTACAGCAGACAAAATAAATTGTATGTAATATGACAGTGTTAAATTGAATCCAGGCCACAACTGTGGTTTTAATACCACGCAGCATTCCCACACTGACATGTCTGTCATGCTCGGCCAAACCAAGGGCACTCGCAAATTGGAGGTACAACACCTCATATTCTGTCTCAGCCCTCCCCAACCAGCCGGCATTAGCAATGGTGCTCCAATTTCCACGAACCTTCTTTCCCCCCGCTTTCCACCCTCTGCCCTTCCTCCTCTAGGCAGCTCCCCTTCTTAACCCCCTGCTCTGTCCCCATCACTCCTTCCTCCTCCAGGCAGCTCCCCTTCTTAACCCCCTGCTCTGTCCCCATCACTCCTTCCTCCTCCAGGCAGCTCCCCTTCTTAACCCCCTGCTCTGTCCCCATCACTTCTCCGCTTTTTACTCTTCTTCCCCCCCCCCACCCACCTGCATCCACGTCATCCTGTGCTCCTCCTCCTCCTTCCCCTCCCCCACCACTTATTTTTAATTTGGGCGCAGCACGACTGACGAAGGACTCCGTCCCGGATCGTCGACTGCCTTTGACTTCCTGTGCATGCTGCGTGACTTGCTGAGTTTCTCCAGCGCTCTTGCGGTTCTGCATCGACCACAGCCTCTGGAGATTGTGCTGTTTTACCCAAGTGACTTGATCTTTGTGCGTCCCGCTCAGCGAGTTATTAATGTGTCATTCCTGGTCCTCCTGAAGCCCGGGACATTATCCATATTTGTCCACATTCAGACTCGGGTTGTTAATCTTTCACCATATCATGAGATTTTCCACCTCATCTCTGTACTGCAACTTATTGTTATTCCTGATGAGACAACTACCAACTTGATGACTCTGTTTGGAACTGGATCTGGTGATGCAGTCGTGGGCAGCGTGAACAGGAGTGGGCTGAGAACACAGCCCTGAGGTGCTCCAGTGCTCAGCGTGATGGTGCTCAACGAGCTGTTGCCGACCAGAACAGACTGTGGTCTTTCCATGAGGAAGTCCAGAATCCAGTTACAGAAAGGGGTGTTGTGGGCAGCTTCTCCACCAGTCTCCACAGTGTAAATGCCAAACTAAGTCAATGATCAACAACCTGTCGTATGAAGTATTGTTCTCCAAGTGGTTCAGGTCAGAGTAGAGCAGGGGTAGCCAACCTTTTAATTTTAATTTTTTTAATTTAGACATACAACATGGTAACAAGGTCATTTCGGCCCACGTGTCCGTGCCAGGAGTGAAGATTAATTGGGTGGCACGGACTCATGGGCCGAAATGGCCTGTTATCGTGCTTTATGTCTAAATTAAAAAAAAGGTTGCCGACCCCTGAAGTAGAGGGTCTAAGCCGGGGGTGGCCAAACCGCAGCTTGTAAGTCACATGGGGCTCTTTGACGTGTAATGTGCGGATCATGGAAATATGTTGACTGGATGCTGCCCTGCGCCACTCCGAATCCCTGGAGCCAGACCAGGGGATCCAGGGACGGTCACAGCCCGGGTTGCGTGACAAGGAGAAGGAAGAGGGAGTGGGCACAGGAGGAGCAGGCCGGAGTTGGGTTTCTCACTCGGGCCGGGCCGCACCATAGCAGACATGGGGCGCGCGGTAAGAGGATCGGGCAAAGCTGAGGGTCCTCTGCAGGCAGCGCTGCAGAGGTCGGGAAGCAGGGCTTGGTCAGGAGAGCTCCGATGAGGCAGAGTATCTGTCCAAGGCAGGCGCTCTGGGACTGGGGAAGCAAGATGATGGCGACGGGGCAGAGAGGCTGCTGGGGGGGTGGGGAGGGGGGTTCCCTAATGAGGCTCTCATCCAGATGCCAAGGACAGAGCTGCAGCTGGCAGCAACAGTGAAGGTCCTGTCAGTGGTTGGCCTCACCGGATGCTGAGTTTCGATTGCTCCATACCCCAGCCTCCGCTCCTCCCATCCCACCAGCGACTGGGAAGAGGGGAGCAGAACTGTGGGGCCATGGCTCACCCTGCCGCAAGAGGCAGTTTTGCATTGGGCCGCTTCCAGCATTCACGCGCTCGGCTGTGGATGCTACAATGGTGCAGATATCTGCGGAGACCAGTGGCAGAACACTTTCAGAAAAAGGACGTTCATCCAGCCCGTAGAGCCTGCTTCCATATTCAGTGAGATCACAGCTGATCTGGCCGTGGACCCAGCTCTGCCCTTCCCCCATAACTCTTAATTCCCTGACAAAAATCTCTCTTACTGTATCTTTAATATATCTAGAGGCAGCCTCTACTGCTTTCCTGGGCAGAGGATTTCCACTGAAATTCAGTCAGGAATTTGACAATATTTGGTAGAATATGTTTACTTGTTGATTATTTACACTAATACACATTACCAGTTTAAAAACTACAGACATAAATAAATATTATTAAGTTCATGTATTAATTAACATTTATTTAAATGATTTGGTACAAGATATACATGTAAAATTTTATGTATGTAATATTTTTTCATGTTTTGTGGCTCTCAAACATCTGATGTTTATCGTATGTGGCTCTTGCGTTAAGCAAGTTTAGAACACGCCTGAGTCCTCGTCGATCACTCGGCAAGTAACTGGACCCAGTGGTATCGAGCTTGGTGTGGGAGGAATTCCTTTCTCGGTTTATTTTAAAATTTGGTATCTCAATATTCTATTTATTCCTTCTTCTCTCTCTTTCCCCCTCCACCCCCCCCCCCCCCCCCCCCCACACCTCCACTCTAACCAAGGGTATAGAAGCGAAGCATTTCCAGACAGAAAGCTGCAGACAAGCACAGCGTTGATATCTGATGGAGTGACTGGATTCCCCGGGACCAGAGGATCATCGAGCTTTGTCCATGGATTGGGAGTGCTGGGATCACAGTGAGGAGAAGCCACGCACCCACTGAGGACTGGGCTTCAGCCGATTAACTGACTTGGAAGATCAGGAGACCAGTGAGGCCACACACAAACCACTCCAATGTGATGGGTAAGTGACTCTGGGGAGAATCTGTTCACCTGCCACGTGTGTGGGAAGGGGTTCACCCAGTCCTCCAGCCTCCTGCAACACCAGAACGTTCACTCTGGGGAGAGGGCTTTTAAATGCTGTGCAAGCGGGAAGGAGTTCACTCGATCTTCCCAACTGCTTGAACACCAGACAAATTCACTTTGGGGAGAAACCATCCACCTACTCCCTGGGCAGGAATGGGCTCTCAGCCCTCAGGCCTGCGGAGCTACCGGAGAATTCACATGTTGAGACACTTTACCTGCTCCTACTGCAGTAAGGGCTCCACTCGGTCCTCCAGATTTACAGGGGAGGGGGGATACCATTCACCTGCTCTTGGTGCAGAGAGGGCTTCACTCAGGCCCTCAGTCTGCAGAAACACCTGACGGTCCACACCGGGGAGAGACCCTTCACCTGCTCCCAGTGCGGGAAGGGTTTCATTCCATTTTCCAGCTTGCGGCAATGCCTGAGGGACAACACTGGGGAGCAGTTCGCCCCGTCCTCTGTATAAGGAAGCACTCTGATGCTCAGGGTGTAGGGAGGGGTGGAGAAGCTTGATGAAAGGGGAGCGAAGTCAGGGATTCTCACACTGAGGGAGGGGGATTCAGGGTGGAGAGAGGAGACTGGACTGAAGACAGGAGAGTTCCAGGACTGTGCAGGGATGGTCTGTGCCAGAATCCCATGGGGAAATCAATGAGGTTTGAAGTTGAAATGTGATTTTGCTGTTACATTGAGGTCCTCTACTGGCATCACCTACGGCTCCTAGAACGCTTCCATCAGCGCTGTCTCCGCTCCATCCTCAATATTCATTGGAATGACTTCATCACCAACATCGAAGTACTCGAGCTGGCAGAGTCCGCAAGCATCGAATCCATGCTGCTGAAGACCCAACTCCGCTGGGTGGGTCACGTCTCCAGAATGGAGGACCATCGCCTTCCCAAGATCGTGTTCTATGGCGAGCTCTCCACTGGCCACCGAGACAGAGGTGCACTAAAGAAGAGGTACAAGGACTGCTTAAAGATCCATGATCGTGCCTGCCACATTGACCACCGCCAGTGGGCTGATATCGCCTACAACCGTACATCTTGGCGCCTCACTGTTTGGCGGGCAGCAACCTTCTTTGAAGAAGATCGCAGAGCCCACCTCACTGACAAAAGACAAAGGAGGAAAAACCCAACACCCAACCCCGACCAACCAATTTTCCCTTGCAACTGCTGCAACCATGCCTGCCTGTCCTACATCGGATTTGTCAGTCACCAACGAACCTGCAGCAGACGTGGACATATCCCTCCATAAATCTTCGTCCGCAAAGACAAGCCAAAGGAAATGGCACCACCGTCAAGTTAAACCTCACCCCTGTTCTCTGCAAACTGTTATGTTGTGGGTCTGTTGGTTTTGTGCTGACATTTTGTGAGCTGCATGTGTGGCAGGAAACACAGAGCGTTTTTACTGTATCTCTGTCCACGGGGAATAAACAATGCAATTCACCTCCTGGTGTGTGATGGGGATTTGTTTCCACACTTCACTGTTCACGGCCATGAATACCCAGCGTCCAGGACTCTACAACAAGGAACATTACAGCACAGTGCAAGCCCCTCAACCCATGATGTTATGCCGACTGATGTTAACCTACTCCACAACAATCTAACCCTTCCCTCCTTCACCACATAACTCCTTTTGAATGCCCTATTGTACCAACCTCCTCCACCAACCCCAGCAATGCATTCCAGGCACTCGCCAGTCTGTAGAAAATAACATGCTTCTGATGTCTCCCCTAAATTTCCATCTAGCTGCCTGAACTGGACATTCTCTGGTATTGGCCATTGCTGAGCTGGGGGGAAAAGGTGCTGCTGTCCACCCTATCTCTGCCCCTCATAATCTGGTATACCTCTTAAATCTCCTTTCATCCTTTGTTGCTTCAAAGAGAACCACTCCCCCCCCAGCTCTGTCAACCTTGCTTCAGATTTTACAGTCCAGACAACATCCTTGTAAATCTCATCTGCAACCCTCTCTAAAGCCACAACATCTTTCTAATAATGAGTTAACCACAACTGAACACAATACTCCAAGTGTGGTGCAACTGGAGTTTTATAGAACTGCAACATTACCTCATGGCTCTTGAACTCAATTCCTCGACTAATGAACGCCAGCGCCCAACTCTTCTCTGGAGTAAAAACACTTATCCTGACTCCAGTTCCTCAATACACAACCACATTGATCCAAAAGGGACTCCATTCTCTCCCCAGTTCAAGTTCAACTTCATTATCATCTGATTGTACTTGTACAGCCAGATGATACTTTAGACCACACATGTCAACTCTGGCCCGCGGGCCAGATATAATTATATTTGGCCCGCAAGACCATATTAAATATATATTTGAGTTGGCCCGCTGGCCGCCGCGCCAGTATAGCGCATGCACGCTGAAGGTGAAAATGAAGACGCCGGAGGTGTGGAGGGATCTCAGAGTCCCGAATCCTGGGGATTGGAGCGCCGCACTCAGCCCGCCCGGCTCCCGGACACACAGACGCGGCTGGAGTTGGGGACCATCCTCGCTGGGTCTGCGCTTCAGCGGCGACGACGGACGGAACGTCTCGTTGGCGATGCCTTCCCCCTCGCTCCGTGCGCGGCGGACCCTGCCTCCCGCTCCTTTTGTTGGAGACGAGCCCGGCACCGTGAGATCGCAGTTTAATCCCTCTCCAACCATGGGAGGGGGGTGGGAGCAACGTGCTCTTCTCAGCCAATTCCTCCACCGCCCCGGACGCTGGCGTTTCAACGGGGGGTTCGGGTGCCTTCGTCAGGCGACCGACCTGTTGGTCCAAGACAAGGGGAGAGCGTACAAACTCCACACAGACAGCACCTGAACTCGGGTGAACGTGGAGCTGCGACCCCACATTCCACATCAGGACTGTGTAAGATTGGGAGCAGTGAGACGGAAGCTTATTTTGTTCCTGTGATTTAAGCCTTTCTTGGGGTGGGGGGGGGTCCTTCTCTGACCACTTGCCTAACAATTAACCTAATCAGATGTGGAGTTACCACAATACAACAGTTCTCAACCTTTTTCTTTCCACTCGCATCCCTGTGCCATTGGTGCTCTGTGATTAGTAAGGGATTGCTTAAGGTGGTCTGTGGGTGGAAAGAAAAAGTTTGAAGACCACTGCTTTAATCATCCCTCATTGACTCGTCATGTGCATGGTTTCAGAACGCTAAAGGAAATGGGCCAATGACAATGAAAGAGTTTATCCAAAACTATTATTAAACATTTATTTTAATAAGAAAAAGTTTAACATTACATATGTTGAAAGAAGAGAAAACATGCAGATGTTGTTGAAAATTTTCAATAAATATTTAGTTCGGCCCTCGACTTAGTCCAAGTTTTTAATTTTGGCCCTCTGTGAATTTGAGTTTGACACCCCTGCTTTAGACTATGGAGCATGTGTATACACGCACATACAATGCACAGCATATAATAATCACATATATGAAGATTTAATTAAAATAATTATCAGTAGTTTGGAATAATTGTTAAATAAGATCTGGCACATGGTTAAATCTCATTTGGCCAACTAAATTGACTTGTTTTGACATTTTAACAGAGGAAGTTAATGAAGAGAATGTAGATGTGAGGATTTTCAGAAGGCACTTGACACTCAGTTGGGTCATTAGCAGAACTGAGCTCCACTAATCTGAGATACCAAGGATCTTCTCAGCCGCTTTGATGAGCCTCTGTATTGACTTCTGGTCCAAGGCTTGCAGCTACTGTTACCACATAACGATGCAGCCAAACGGGACACTCAACCTGCTCCTGTAAAATGTCCAGGGTGGTTGGGGGGGGGGGGCATGGTAGCCTGGTATTGTAAATATACTGATAAATTCTCCTTTAACTGATCTGCCAATGCATCAATGTTGTAGCTCTATAAAACTCTGGATGGACCCATACTTGGAATATCGTGTTCAGTTCTGGTCACTTAATTAAAGGAAGAATGTGTAAGATTTGGAGAGGTTGCCAAGGAGATTTAAAGTTCAAAGTTCAGATTTATTGTCAAAGTTCATTCATAACATCACATACAGCCCTGATATTCTTTTTCCTGTGGGCAGACAGAATTTCTACTGAATGTTAGTGCCAAAAACTATACTCAAGTAAATATAGATATACCTGTACAAAAGATAGAAATCTAAACAAACTATCCAAATACAGAGAAAAAATAAATATTCAATCACAAATAAAATGCAAAGTAAGAGTCCTTAAATGAGTCTCTGATTGAGTTTGATGTTGAGGAGTCTTGATGGTGGAGGGGGAGCATCTGTCCTTGAACCTTGTGGTGCGAGTCTCGTGCCACCGATACTTCTGTCCTGATACAGTAGTGAGAACAGAGCATGTGGATCCATGATTGCTCCCTGGAGATTTTCTCAAATGGTGGGAAGAGTTTTGCCTGTGATGTACTGGGCTGTGTCCTATTCCTATTCCAGGGCTTTCTACTGAGAGATCTTGATGCCCCCATACCAGGCTGTGATGCACCTGGTCAGTACACATCTGAAGTTGCTCTGGTTTTCAATCTCCTACCAAACTTCTGCAAACTCCTGAGAAAGCGTCACTTTCATCATGTGTTGGGTCCAGGAAAGATCCTGAGACTGAGGTATGGGAGGTGGGGGTAGCTCCCTTGATTCAGGTGATAGTGAAAGATGATTCAGTTTCTGAGATATGGGAGGTGGGGTAGCTCTCCTGATTCAGGTGATAGTGAAAGATGATACAGTTTCTGAGATATGGGAGGTGAGGGTAGCTCCCCTGATTCAGGTGATAGTGAAAGATGATACAGTTTCTGAGATATGGGAGGTGGGGGTAGCTCCCCTGATTCAGGTGATAGTGAAAAATGATAGTTTCTGAGGAGCAGAATGTTGAATCATCTGGGTAGAGATCAGGAATCATAAGGGGACAAAAATCACTGGTGGGAGTAGTCCAGAGGTCACCAAATAACAACAATACAGTGGCACAGGTCAAGGCGTTTTGAAGGACATTCAGGCAGTTACATGCTATTGGGTCTGGAGATAAGGTCACCCAGAAGATGCTCCAGAAGTTAAGAATGAGGCCAAAATCTTCCAGTCGCAGCTAATTTTTAATTCAATATCCATCAAGATCCAGTTCAGACAGGGTCCATCCGTACCAGCCAGCCCAGCAAGTACAAAGGGGAAATGACCCAGCAGATCTGATGCAATTTAGATGAAACAGCTAATGAACAGGGGTACCAGGTCAACTGGGGATTAGACAAACACACAGAGAGCTGGAGCTGCAAGGAAAAACCCCATTAGAACAACAATCTGGACCCCAATCACCGACACCACCTGCAAACTGGAGGGACATCACCTTATATTCTGCTTCTGCAGTGTCCAAACAAATGGCATGAACATTAATTCCAATTTCCATCAGTCCCCTTTTCTGAGTCTCTGTTTCATCTGTCACCTATCCTCCAACTCCCCCTTCAATGCCTTCTCCTGTCAGAGAACCCTCTGCCCTCTTCCCTATCCTTTCTCTTCTATCTTCCCAACTGTATCCACCTATGACCTCTTACCAATTTGCCTGTGCTGCTCCCCTGTCCCTCCCTCCTTTATTATTTGGGCCACTGCCTCACTTTCAGGACTCCTGGGGAAGGGCTCAGGCCAAAAAAGTCAACGGCCTTTCACTTCCTATGGATGCTGTGTGATCTTCTGAGTTTCTCCAGCGCTTGTGTCCTGCATTAGATCCCAGCATATACACACTCTCATCATCTGAAAATCCAGAGGATGCAACATCGAGTCCAAACTTAATCAATTGCAAACACCAAAGGGAACTTGCACAGGTGTCATGTTCAGCAGTTAACAACGTTGATGTCTCCTAGCTGGTTTATGATCTCGTCACAAAAGTCCAGCTATGTAAGCACCAGGTCAGAGGTCACCACCAGTCACCTCAGCAGTGACGCACAAAATGCTGGAGCAATTTAGCAGGTCGGGCAGCATCCATGGAAGGCAACAGATGGCAGGAACCCCACACTCAGAATAACGGAAAGAGGGCAGAAGCCTAAACAATAGTGAGACAGGGGAGGATCAGGAGCTCAGGCTACAAGGAAAATCCCCATCAACACAACAATCTTTAAACCTATCGCCTCTGAAACATCAACCCTTCGCCCCACAGATTACCCAAATTAAACTAAAACTGCTGCCCCCACATGATCCACCTCCCTCCATATTCATGGGTCTGTCAAGAACCTGGTTGCCCGTTCTGGGAGCTCACCACCCTCTGGGTAAAATATTTGTCCCAAACACCTCCCTTAACCTTCCTCTCTCACCCCTCATAATCAAACACAGACCCTTTAGTGCGTGATGCTTTTACTGGGAGAAAAGGTGCTGACTGTCCATTATCAACGCTCTGTCTCCCCTGTGTGAACCCTCTGGTGCCTCCGCAGGCTGGAGGACTGGGTGAACTCCTTCCCACACAGGGAGCAGGTGAATGGTCTCTCCCCGGTATGAACCCGTTGGTGTGCCTGCAGGCAGGAGGACCAAGTGAACTTCTTCCCACACAGGGAGCAGGTGAATGGTTTCTCCCCGGTGTGAATTGTTTGGTGCTTCAGCAGGGTGGAGGAGTGAATGAATCCCTTCTTGCACAAGGAGCAGGTGAAAGGTCTCTCCCCGGTGTGAATTCTCTGGTGATCCCGCAGAGAAGAGGAATGGGCAAATCTCTTTCCACATGTGCTGCAAGTGAATGGTCTCTCCCCAGTGTGAACTCTCTGGTGTTTCAACAGGGCAGAGGACTGAGAGAACCCCTTCCCACACAAGGAGCAAGTGAACGGTCTCTCCCTGGTGTGAACTCTCTGGTGTTGCAGCAGACGCGAGGATCGGGAGAATTCCTTCCCACAAAGGGAGCAGGTGAACGGTTTCTCCCCTGTTTGAGCTTGTTTTTTTACCCGCAGGTGGGAGGACTGAGAGACAACTTTCCTGCGCAGAGAGCAGGTGAATGGTTTCTCCCCTGTGTGAACTTTCTGATGCCTCAGCAGATGCGAGGATGTCGTGAATCCCTTCCTGCATAGAGAGCAGACGAATGGCTTCTCCCCAGTGTGAATTCTCTGATGGCCCTGCAGTGAGGAGGAATCGGCAAATCCCTTTCCACACTTGCTGCATGAGAACGGTTTCTCCCCCGTGTGAACTCTCTGATGCCTTAGCAGGGTAGAGGACTGAGAGAATCTCTGACCGCAGAGGGAGCAGGTAAACGGTTTCTCCCCCGTGTGAACTCTCTGATGTCTCAGTAGGGCAGAGGACTGAGAGAATCCCTGACCGCACAGGGAGCAGGTGAATGGTTTCTCCCCAGTATGAACCCTTTGGTGCTTCAGCAAGTCAGAAGACTCAGTGAATCCGATCCCACACAGGGAGCAGGTGAATGGTCTCTGCCCAGTGTGAACCCACTGGTGCCTCATCAGGGCAGAGGACTGAGAGAATCCCTGACCACACACAGAGCAGGTGAATGGTTTCTCCCCAGTGTGAACTCTCTGATGCCGCAGTAGTTTTGAGGACTCAGTGAATCCAATACCACACAGGGAGCAGGTGAACGGTCTCTCCTCAGTGTGAGCCCGTTGGTGCACCTGCAGGTTGAAGAGCTGAGAGAATCCCTTCCCGCACACATTGCATTTAAAGGTTCTCTCCCCGGAGTGAATGTTCTGATGCTGCAGGAGGCTGGAGGACCGGGCGAACCCCTTCCCACACACGCGGCAGGTGAATGGACTCTCCCCGGGGGGAACACACCCGTGCTCCTCCAGGTCCTTTGAGGTTTGAAAGCTCTTCCCACAGTCAGAGCAGAGGAATCGGCTCCCCCTAGTGGGGACACACTGGTGCTGCAGCAGGGCCTCAAAGCTGGCGAATCCCTCCCCACACTCGGAACAGGGGAACGGTCTCTCCCCAGTGTGAGAGCAGGGATGTGTTTCCAGCAAGTCCACAGAAAGACAGGCCTCATCATACACTTCACTTTGGAGTGTTTTATCTACTGTATCCCTGGTCACCTGACCTTCCATGTCAGCCAATTGGCTGAAGTCCAGTTCATGCACTCAATGGATATAGGATTTCTCAGTGTGGTGATTCCCGTGCTCCTAATCAATCAATAAAGCTGGCTGATACTACGGTCCCAAGGAATCCAGTTGGAGTATCAGACCTTAACATGGCGTTGTCTGAAGGTTCCTGAGTGAAAGCTCCCTGGTTTCTTAATCCTGTGAAGAGAAGATGGTGGAGTGAGAGGGAGCAAGACATTCTCTGCAGCCAATGTTCCAGAACGACACACCCCAGAGATATGGCCAGCAACACAACAAACTGTGGTGGTGTCCTGAACTGTGAGGAGAATCACCACGGACATGGAGGGTGAACTTTAGCACAGAGAAACTAGTGTGATGTTTTGGTGGAAAGGAGGAGAGGCAAGAAACATTAGAGCAATGAACTCATTATGAACCCAGGATTTACCATTTTATAGAGTCAATTTTGTGAACATTTTACCAAACACATGACAATCCGAGGAAAGGTGCAGGAATGATTTCAGATTTTTAAGCAAAATGCACATGGCAGCTTTTGTTTAGGTGGTTGATAACCTCATTATTATGCAGAATCCTTAACGGTCCAGAAACCACTCTGTCCAATGAGCTTCAATAACGTGCATGTAAACTGTATCCCCACATCAACCTTCCAATGTGACATCAAAAGGATCAGCAACTTCAACCAATGGCAGCCACCAGACACTCAACAGTCGCATTAGAGACCTGTCACTCAACTGCGATCACCCCACATGACACCGTCCAAGTGTCAATCACATTTACTCCCAACTGCACACGGGGGGGGGGGGGGGGGGGGATGGGAAAGACAGTACTGGTGGCAGGAATTCAGCCGAATCAGAGAGCTGCATAAGGTCAGATGCTGGATAATTGGGGCAGGGATAGGCAAGGTACGGGAGAGTACTCAGACCTGGATGTTGACACCTCTGGATACTGTTGGAATCTAGGGGTTAAAACATTATGAAAGAAATGATTAATTAATAAGTTTATATTTACTGCATGGTTCAGGGAAAAAGAGGAATGTGATTAAGTGGCAATCACAGCATGGAGCAAAGTTGGCTGAGCAAAATGGTCTGCTCCCAAATACAGGGAGAGGAAATGCATAAAACGATTTAGGAGGAATGCTCAACTGAAGGAGGTGGTGAGTAGCACAGAGGCACAGGCCAGACCAGAACAAAGAATGGCCTGCAAGAAACAAAGGGAATGGAAAACCAGTCTAGGAGGAAGATTAAGACAGGAGGAGGTGTTAAAGAGAACAGCAGAAATTGGCCAGACAGGAACAGAATGGTGATTAGAAATATCTGGGGATGAATTAATTTCTGATCAAAACAACAGGATAGTCTGGCTGGAGGATTAAGATGGGAGCGCTACACCCCAGATATCTGCAAAACAGGAGATGACTTGTGATAACACTTATGCAAAAAGATCTAGCAAAGGAAGACAACTTTTGTTCTGTATGATAATGAAATCTAGCAAAGGAGGCCAACTTTTGTTCTGTATGATAAGGTTGATCTATATAAACTGAGCCAACTGGACAATAGGGGTCAGTCTTGGGGAATAGCTCACTGTGCAGGTGACCTATGAACTAACAACTGATCCAGAGCTGTTAAGTTTTATTCTTGTGCTGTGTAATAAATTGACTGTTGAACCGAATACCTTCTCCTATCACTTCATTCAAAGAACATGCTGGACTCAGACCACACAGACTAAATTAAGAGTAAGGTAAAGCCAGAGTCCGACAATTGTCAGATGGGAGCGGGAGAGAGAAAACGAGGAAAATGAAATGGCTAGTGTGAGTGTTGAGAGTGAAGAGGAGGAACAACCAGTCACGATCAGGGGAAGCATGATCACACACAGAAGACAGGGTCAGGAGAACCCTCGCTCCCCTTTGGGATATGCGTTGCGGGACAGGGAGGAAGTACGGCTTCCAGAAAGGTATAGACAGATGCCGCTAATTTATGAGGGTCCGCAAATTGGGAAAAGGTATCAACCCTTCTCATTCACCGACATGAATTGTATTTTGGACAAAATGCCACCTCCAACTGAGGGAGGTGGAGCGTGGATGGGAAAGTTCTGCCAATATACGATGGGACATAAGATAGCCATAGGGGAATGGAGAGCATTATTGGGGAAACAGCTTGGGCTGTGGGAGGTACAGCAGGTAGAAATGATCGCAGGAATCACTAGGTGCCTCGATGCCGAGCCATTTGCCAACCACGCTACGGCAGTAGGAGGGGCAATGCGGGATAAGTTTCCCGTTCCCCCCGGTGTCATGAAGTCCCTGACCTTTTCCATAAAGGAGGATGAGGAGATCTCGACTTTTTTGAGTCAGTGTAAGGAGAGTTGGACGGATAAAGCAGGAGTACACCCAGCCACAGATCCCTTGCAGACTACACTCTTTAGGGCTGCAGTAACGAGCGGACTGCCAGCTGTAGTTAGGGAGGCGTTAGAGGATAACCCTGATATTCCTGGCTGCTCGAATGAGCAATGGGAAAAACATTTGACCCATCACATGAAACGTTACAGAGCTAAGCAAAAGGAGGACAAACAAACTACGGAGTCGGCACAAGTGCAACTCCTTAAACTTCAATTGGACGAGGCTAGGAAAAAGGCAAACGAGGCAAAAAAGATTTCCTCAAAGGGTGCGAACCAGATGATTCAGCAGCCACCGCAGCCACCACAAGGGAATAATACCAGTTGGCACCCGGCCCCAAATTGGGCACCGGGTCCCACCTATGTGGGCAGAACGGGAGGTCCAATGGGGGGATTCCGAGTAAGAGGGAGAGGTCAGGGTGTTCCACGAATGCAGCCAGCCGTATGTTTTCTATGCGGTCAGCCAGGACACTGGAAGAGAGACTGCCCCCTAGTTTGGGGTCCTCAGGACACTGGGGAAAGGGGATATGGACCACCACAAAATGAGCATTGGGTCCAGCCCCAGAGATCGTCAGTGCCACCCCCGGTACATCAGGCACCCCATGCGGCTCTAGCTCCGAAGAGACAATTCCCTTTGCTGACAGAGGAAGAGCAATATTGCCCACAGTGACGGAGCCCGAGCACCCACGAGCAGGCGAGGTTGGCAGACCCTTTCCTGCAGATTAAAGTAATGGACATGGAAGTATCCTTTTTAGTGGATACGGGAGCCAGATTTTCAACACTCACTGGCGCTGAGTTTCAAGCTAAAACATCATCCTCTAGCATCCAGCTGATAGGGTTCTCGGGTACACCAGAAAATCTGCCGTTTTCTACACCACTAGTCACTTCTGTGGCAGGACAGATTTTTACACATCAATGCATTTTGTCAGCCTGGTGCCCAACTAATATTTTGGGCAGAGACCTACTGGTCAGGTGCGGAGCATCAATCCTTTGTGGACCCAGCGGAATACAGGTCACCTTTCCAAATGGATATTCTATGAACTGTTCATTAACTACACTTCATTCCGGTTCTCAGATGTTGTTGGCGGCAGCTGGAGGATCCGCGTCTGAGGGACAATGGGCTGACATTTACTGGGGGCTGTTGGAACCAGAGGACCCACAGAAGGGAGGGCTGCTAAAGCTTTATAATCAATGGAAGCCGTGGATCCAGACGTTACACCCATATACCCCTCCCTCGGACCCCCCCCATATGACCCTTTTTTACAATAGGGATGGGGATGAAATGTATCAGCATGCCTTTTATGAAGAGGTAGAGGGCATGCAATGGGAGATTAATTCGGACTACATAGTGGTAGGAAAGGAGGGAGTGGCCGCTACGGTGGCACTGACATCTGAACAGCTGGAATGGTATGTGATGGCAGGTGAGGCCATTCCTCATGTCACCCTTGCAATTGGCACTACTCAACAGGAAAAAGATTTGGAACCGATGTGTCGGAACTTGATGTCCCTAAGTGACTGGTCCGATACCCAAATACCGACAGTGCAGTTCTCCTCATCGTGTCAGGCAAACAGGATTTTGTCCCCGACATATGATCGAGTCCTCCTTGAGCATAGACAGATTGAACGCTTTAATGGTAGAGAGAAGATGGATCACCCCGACTCGGCCCCTATGCTAGATTCTCTCCCTGAGAACCTGTGGTCAGTGGGATCAGCAGATGTGGGTTGTTGTCAGCAGGTTGATCCCATAACCTTCGAACTGTCAGATTACACCCCAATTTGGCAGATGCAGTATCCCCACAAACCTGAAGCTGAGGAAGGTTTGGCAGATACCATTGATGGCCTTATGTATTCAGGGGTGTTGGAACATTCGTGTTCTAGTTGGAATACACCCATCTTACCTGTTCCGAAACAGGACACGGGCAAATATCGGATGGCCCATGACTTAAGGCGCATCAATGGTATTGTGAGAACACCCACAGTTTCAGTACCAAACCCATATACTGCCATGACTGCTTTAACCCCTAACCACAAGTGGTTCTCTTGCATAGATTTAGCGAATGCTTTCTTTTGCTTGCCGCTGGCAGAACCATTAAGAGATGTGTTTTCTTTCACGTATAAGGGTAGAAAGTTACGTTATACTAGACTTCCGCAGGGGTTTATCTTATCCCCAGGGATTTTCAATCAGGTGTTGAAAGAACAGCTGGGGGGGGCTAGCACTGCCAGGTGGGGTAGTTCTGATCCAGTATGTAGATGACATCCTATTAGCAGCACCTGATCATACTTCCTGTTTGGAGGCCACCTGTCTCCTGCTAGTGCAGCTGTTCAAGGCAGGCTTTAAAGTCTCTCGCTCAAAGCTGCAATGCTGCAGGCAGGTGGTCACCTTTTTAGGTAGAATGGTCTCAGCGAAAGGCACAGGGATTTCCCCTGCACATCGAACAGTGATACTACATCATCCAAAACCAAAGACAGTTAAGGAAATGCTTTCATTTTTGGGTTTGTCAGGTTATAGTAGGCAGTTTATCCCATCGTATGGTGAGTTGACACATCCACTGCGAACTTTGGTGAATGAGCAGGGGATGAGGAATCTGGGAGCTACACTTGATTGGACTGCACAGGCTGAGATGAGTTTTATTCTATTGAAGCAAGCTCTTACAACAGCTATAGATTTGGCGATTCCAAATTATAAACTACCTTTCTTTTTGGATGTTTCTGAAAAAGCACACACAATTGATGGTGTTCTTTTTCAGAAAAAAGGGGGTGGAAGATGTGTGCTCATGTATGTGAGTATCACACTAGACCGACAGAAGACAGACACCCACCATGTACGAGACATGCAGCGGGAGTAGCAAAGATTTTACAAAAGGTGGCACACATAGTAATGGGACATGGCCTGACGGTATTAACAACACATAGTATTGTAGCATTTGTGAGCTCGACAGCATTTATAATGACTTCGCTAAGGCAGACAAGACTAGAAAAGATCCTGAATGCTCCAAATGTTACGTTTACCCATGAAGGCATTAACATGGCAGACAATATGGGAGAGGAAGAACCACACTGTTGTGAGAAGAGGGTAGTGAAGGATATTAAAATAAGACCTGACTTACAGGCTACACCCCCTTAAGAGAACCAGATGAAACCTTGTTTACAGATGGGTGTTGTTACAGACACCCCACAGATGGATTGAAAGCTGCCTATGCGGTGGTACGAAAAACTACAGGAGGATTTGAAGAAATCATTACAGGGACAGTGAGAGGAAAGGAGTCAGCACAACTCGCAGAACTACAGGGAATGATAGCAGCATTAGAATGGGCAGAAGGGAGGGAGGTCAATATATATACAGACTCGGCATATATGGTAGGGACAATACAGGTTGAGCTTAGTCAATGGATTAGAAGTGGGTTTTTAACAGCAGCAATGACCCCAATTAAACACGAGAAGGACGTTAGGAAACTGGCGGAGGCACTCCTGAAACCAAGGGCATTAGCAGTTCTTAAATGTAAAGGACATGATAGAACAGATACGATGGTGGCTCGGGGAAATCAGGAAGCGGACATGGCCGCTAAAAGGGCAGCAGGATACGGCCCTCAGTTTATTATGATACAGGCAGACAGAACAGCACATGACTTATTACCACCGTGTAGGGTAGAAGTAATAATACAGGAACAAGCAAAGGCATCACCTCAGGAAAGGATGGTATGGGAGGAAAGGGGGACAACCGAGGATCAAGGACTATGGAGATCGATAGACGGGAGGCCAGTTTTACCATCTGGACTCATGAAACCCCTCCTCGAGGAGGCGCATGGGCTAACACACTGTGGAAAGAAGCAGATGATAAGGTATTTGATACATTGGTGGCACCCCTTCCTGTCTGCGATGGTGGAGAACCATATTAGAGAATGTGAGGTATGTATAACTTTCAATGTCAAGGCGACTGTAAAGCCACATGAAGGACAGTTCCTGTTACCTAAGTTACCAGGGCAGGAAATCGTACTTGATTATACGGACATGATTGAGAGGGTAAGTGGCTATCAATACCTCTTAGTAGCAGTAGATGTGTTCACAGGGTGGCCGGAGGCAATCCCTGCCAAAAGAGAAGAAGCAAGGACGGTATGTAAATTCCTGATCAACCAGTATATTCCGAGACACGGATTTCCTAGAAAAATTAGGTCCGATAATGGAAGTCATTTTAAGAATAATGATCTACAGGAGGTAGAAGCAATGTTGGGATTGAAACATGCCTTTGGAATGGTGAACCATCCACAATCCCAAGGGAAAGTGGAGAGGATGAACCAAACAATAAAAGGTAAGATCGGGAAAGTACAGGCACGGACCAAACTAAATTGGGTGGATGCGTTGCCCAAGGCATTAATGTCAATAAGGAGTTCGGTAAGTTCTGTGACAGGATTTACTCCATATGAACTACAAACAGGGCACCAGTTTCCAGGACCAGGAGCCGGAATTCAGACTACGAAGAATGAGGTAAGTTCAATGGGATGCAAGCTTTATTATGATAAACTAACGGCTCTGGTGTCAGATTTTTCACAACAGGTCACAAGTCCCAACAGAAAAGGGGAAACACCGATACCTTCAGTCGCGGAGTGGGTTCTGCTAAAGGTCAAGAGAAAGTGGTCGGAGCCCAGGTGGACAGGACCCTACAGAGTGGTGGAGAGGACGTCCCACGCGGTTCGACTACAGGGAAAAGGCGAGACGTGGTATCCTTGGAGTCAGTGAACAGCAACGGACCCACCAACACGGACACTGGAACAGATTCGAACGGAGATGTCTGGGACTCTGTGAAGAAACCACGGACTAAGAACACTTAACACGTCCCTTTTTAAAGAGACTATTGGACTACGGTGACTGCATATCAGTGGTTGATGGTATAATCGATTTATTGGCATAAAAACAATGAAGGGAGCTGGGATGAATACTACGTGGGGACTATGGGTACTGGTGTTCCGAGCCCTTGAAGGGGCTGGGGAAGAAAACCACTGTACGAAGTGTGTGCACTCCGCCTGGGGGTCGCATAACGAAAAAGAACAGTACTTTGCTGACTGGACTAACTTTCCTGAACACTGTGTGGGGACTCACACGGGACGTAAGTGTGTGCATAATGGACGAGTGTATGATGTTAAATTCAATAGGGGATCGTTACAGTCCACGCCAAATCGAGACCACTGTCCCCAAGGAGTAACATGGTTTTGTGCCCCGGAGGGAGACCAAGATAAGGAGAAAGGGGGCTCAATACCCATTCAGAGAATACAGTGGGAACCCATGTGGCAAAATGGAAAACAACCATACGTATGGGACAGAGATAAGGGGGATATCTATGCCAACGCTAAACGCCAGGCAGCCACTCACAGAGTAGGTGACAATAGATGGGTAGACCTTTGCCAGACTACGGCAGAACTCTTGGCGGTAAAAAACTGTTGGGTATGTGGGGGACCCACAAGAGATGGGTCATGGCCATGGAGCGGGGAGCCCCTGGAAGTGTGGGAGTTGATGAGTTTTCACGGATCGGCAGATGAGACGCGCCCCCGCCAGACATGGCATTTAGCGAATCACCCATTAGGGGAGGAATGTATCAGGAAGGAGCAAGGCAATCATTATAAAGGAGATTCGAGGTGCACAAGGGTTAAAATCTTGGGGAAGTTCCCTCGATGGCATCCTCAGCGACCCCGGTGGTTCCTGGCCCCACAGAATGAAGCAAATTGCAGACCTATAACAGATAACTCCCGTGGGAAAGTAGTATGGAATTGCACGGGCGTTAATCCATATGAAGGGGTTCCCTCACTCAGACAATTGTAGGCTCATCCCTATCCACACGGATTTGCCCCAGAGGGTTTATATTGGATTTGTGGGAATATGGCATACACTTTTTTGGAGCCAGACTGGAGGGGAACGTGCTGTATAGGTATCATTCAACCACAATTTGTGCTTTTACCACAGAACGATTCCCATCAGTTAGCCGTGAGTGTATATCAGGGGCTCCGCCAGAAGAGGGATTTAAAGATCGGTGAGTGGGGAGAGGACTGGCCTCCAGAGCGCATTATTTCTTATTATGGACCTGCCACTTGGGCCCAGGATGGGTCCTGGGGATATCGAACCCCAATTTACATGTTAAACCGTCTGATTCGTTTACAAGCTATTTTGGAAATTATCATCAATAATACCACCACAGCCCTTGATCTGTTGGCAGAAGACCAGCAACAGATTAGGGCCACGGTGTTTCAAAACCGCTTAGCATTCGACTACTTGTTAGCCACTGAAGGGGGAGTGTGTGGGATATTGAATCTCACTAATTGTTGTTTAAAAATCGATGACAATGGGCAAGCAGTAAAGGAGATTTCCTCAGGCATTCGCAAATTAGCTCATGTCCCGGTTCAGACCTGGCGACCCTGGGGCAGCTCATGGCTAGGAAATTTGTTCTCTGGAGACTGGGGATGGATAAATACTGCAGTGCTAGTTGCTAGAGTGGTGGTGTTGGCGTTGATCCTGATCCCGTGCATCCTTCCCTGCCTCCAGTGCCTGACTCAACGAGCGTTTTCAGAGAGCCATTCCCAGATCCCAAGGCATATATTTGTCCCTACTGCCCTCCCAAGAGTATAATGACTACAAGGGGTCAGAAATGCCGATCCTGGCAATAACTCCGGAGGTCTCGGCCGAATAAGGTAACAGGTGGTTGGTCTCAGTTTCCTGAGACCAAAAGGGGGACTGTTGGAATCTAGGGGTTAAAACATTATGAAAGAAATGATTAATTAATAAGTTTATATTTACTGCATGGTTCAGGGGAAAAGAGGAATGTGATTAAGTGGCAATCACAGCATGGAGCAAAGTTGGCTGAGCAAAATGGTCTGCTCCCAAATACAGGAAGAGGAAATGCATAAAATGATTTAGGAGGAATGCTCAACTGAAGGAGGTGGTGAGTAGCACAGGAGACACAGGCCAGACCAGAACAAAGAATGGCCTGCAAGAAACAAAGAGAATGGAAAACCAGTCTAGGAGGAAGATTAAGGCAGGAGGAGGTGTTAAAGAGAACAGCAGAAATTGGCCAGACAAGAACAGAATGGTGATTAGAAATATCTGGGGATGAATTAATTTCTGATCAACACAACAGGATAGTCTGGCCTGGAGGATTAAGATGGGAGTGCTGCACCCCAGATATCTGCAAAACAGGAGATGACTTGTGATAACCCTTATGCAAAAAGTTCTAGCAAAGGAAGACAACTTTTGTTCTGTATGATAATGAAATCTAGCAAAGGAAGCCAACTTTTGTTCTGTATGATAAGGTTGATCTATATAAACTGAGCCAACTGGACAATAGGGGTCAGTCTTGGGGAATAGCTCACTGTGCAGGTGACCTATGAACTAACGACTGACCCAGAGCTCTGTTAAGTTTTATTCTTGTGCTGTGTAATAAATTGACTGTTGAACCGAATACCTTCTCCTATCACTTCATTCAAAGAACACGCTGGACTCAGACCACACATAGACTAAATTAAGAGTAAGGTAAAGCCAGAGTCCGACAATACAAAGTGCTGGCTGGACTTCGATGGAGTGAAAGACAAAAGTCTTCAGATGCTGTGATTGTAATAAAAACACAGAAATCCTGGAGGAGCTCAGCAGGCCTCACAGCATCCACAGGAGGTAAAGATATATCACTCGCGTTTCAGTCCTGAGTCCTTCTTCAAAGTGTGAATAAAAAGCAGGCAGGTGCCTGAAAGGAGACAGAGATAAAAGGGGAGACAGAGACAGATCTGATTCACACACATATACATGAAACAAACCCATAACATCTCAGTTTCAGATCGTACTTTAATTTCTTCAAAATCTGTCTCTGACCCCTCACTTCCCCAACCGCACTCCCCACCCCACTTCCTGCCTCAGCCTATTGGCACCTCGGCTCAGCATGATCCCAGCCATTTGTGAGGAATTTTAATTTCTTTATCCCAGGATCTCTCTCTCTCTCTCTCTCCTTTTCTTGCCTTAGCTTCTCAGGCTTCTTGGTGCTGAAATTAAAGAGAGTTTGCCAATTCCATAAACAAAATTATTTTTGCCGACTATGTCAAATCTGTAATTGAAATTAATGGATTGGAGATCTCGAGTATGGTCTCGACTTAATTTAAGAGTCTCCAGGTGGCGCTCATGGAGTGAACACGTTTTGGTTTTTGCTCCATAAAATATACTATTTTTAACCTGTATCCACCTTTGAACTAACTTCACAGAAGTCAGAAAGATCTTTATTATTTCTCTAATTATACTTGAGTCTGAAAATTTTGAAGAAATGACTGAAGGAAAAGCTACACGAGCTAAAACCCGGGCAGAAGAAGGTGACAGCTGAGAGAAGAAACAACCAGACATTAAACTAAGTGAGATGACCTTCACTGACTTTTTAAAATTCTTTCGTGATGAATTCAAAGATGTTTGTCGCAAAAAAGACCTAGCTGAACTTCGTACAGCTTTAATTGCCTCAGAAGACTTAATTTCACATCACATAGAGTAGGCGACAGTTCTTACTGCTTACTGACTCCAAAATCCACTACAAACACGTATATTTATACAGATAGACAAACAAGCTGTTACAGAAAATAGGATTACAAAATGGAATAAACTGAGAGAACTGCAGTTAGATCTTTACTACAACTCTATGTCAAAGCTGCAGAACTAACTTTCTCTCAGTGCAAATCTTCAGATAATTTCTTCCATAATCCCCTCTCTCCAATCAGTCCCCACCTTTCCTCTCTCAGTCCTTCTGTCCCTATGCAATCAACACCTTTTGTCTGTTGCTCGGTACTCCTCCCCCCAGCTTTTTCTTTGCTTCTCCCCAGCGTTTTAATTCCGGCACCCACCTGCTGTTTACTCATACCTTGAAGAAGGGCTCAGGCCGAAACGTTTGTTGACCAGCAAAGCCACAGACAAACCCATTACGATGGGTGCAGTAACACTGGGAAGAAGTCGTTCCTCTGTTCCAAGTGTGGGGAGGGATTCGCCAGCTCCGACCCACTGCTGCAACACCAGTGTATCTCCACTAGGGGGAGCCCATTCCCTGGTCTGACTGCGGGCAGAGCTTTCAAACCTCCAAGGACCTGGAGGAGCACAGGTGTGTTTCCCCTGGGGAGAGTCCATTCACCTGTCGCGTGTGTGGGAACGGGTTCACCCAGTCCTCCAGCAACAACAGAATATTCACTCTGGGGAGAGAGCCTTTAATTTCTGTGTGTGTGGGAAGGGATTCCCTCGATCCTTGCACCTGCTACAACACCAGATAATTCACACCGGGGAGAAACCGTTCATCTGCTCCCCATTTGAGATCGGATCCTCTGTCCTCCATCCTGTTGAGGCACCAGAGAGTTCACACCCGGGAGTAACCTCTCACTGCACCCTGTGTGGGAAGGAATTCTCTCAACCCTCTGGTCTGCATGTACGCCAACAGATTCACACCAAGGAGAGACCGTTCTCTTGCAGCAAATGAAGGAGGGAATTCACCAGTACTCCTCTGTGCAGGACCACCGGAGAATTCACAGCAGAGAGAGACCATTCACCGAAACTAGGGAAGGAGTTCACTCAGCCCTCAGATCTGTGTGGACACCAGCGAGTTCACATGGAGAACGAGCACTCATCATGGACTGTCAGCATCTTTCCTCTCTGATTAAAGTGTTACATGTTAAAGAGTGTGTGTTTAAGGTTGGGGGAGGAAGGTTAAGGGAGATGTTCAAGACAACTATTTTACCCAGAGAGTGGTGAGTGCCTGGTGAGTGCCAGGTGTAGTTGGTTCTTGACAGACCCATGAACATGGAGGGAGTTGCATCGTGTGCGGGCAGCAGTTTAGTTTAACTGGGACATCTTGTTCAGGACAGACACGTGGGCTGAAGGGTTGAAGTTTCAGAGGCCACAGGTTTAAGGATTGTTAAAAACACACACAATGCTGGAGAAGCTCAGCAGGTCAAGCAATGTCCTTTATGTAGCAATGGTAATGATACATAACTGACATTTCAAAGTATGAGAAAATGCCAGCAAGCGTCTGAACAAGAGTGGGGGGTGGGTGGCAAAGGCAGGAGATGATAGGTGGAGAAAGGGGGGAGGGGACAGCAGCAATGAGGGGGAGGAGGGATGACTGGGTGGTTGGAAGGACAGGAAAAATGTATGGAGAAAGAAATGGTGAGCACGTTTAGTGGAAGGCAGTAAAATCAAAATACCATGTGCTTGGAGAGTTGCCCAGACAGAAAACAAGATGTTGGTCCTCCAATCTGCAGGTGGTCTGGGTGGGAGAGTACACAAGGCCATGGTCAGACATGTGAGCATGCAAGTGTGACTCAGAGTTGAAATGGTTGGCCACTGGGAGGTCTCTGATGTGGCGGACAGAGTAGAAGTGCTGCGAGAAGCGATCTCCCAGAGTGTGGGCAGTCCCTGCGATGTAGAGAAGGTCACAAAGGGAGCTCTGGATGCAGTAATAAGTCCTCTGGATGTACAAATGATGTGTTGCTTCACTTGAAAGGCCTGTTTGGGGCCCAGGACCGTAGTGAGGGAGGATTGTTGTCTTGATGGGGACTTTCCCTGTAGCCTGAGCTCCTCCCCACTATTATTTGGGTTTCTGCCCTCTTTCCCTGCTATTCTGAGTGTGGGGTTCCTGCCGTCTGTTGCCTTCCGTGGATGCTGCCCGACCTGCTTAGTTGCTCCAGCATTTTGTGCGTCACTGCTGAGGTGAATGGTGGTGACCTGGTGCCTGCATAGCCGGGCTTTTGTGACAAGATCATAAACCAGACAGATGAGAGCGTCATTAATACTGGACAAGACTTAGCTGTGCAAGTAACAGGGGAAACTAAAGGGAACCAAGAGATACACAAGTTATCAATGGAGGGAAAGCAGTAGGAGGAGCAGAGATACAACAGGAAAACCACAAGGACATCATGGAGATCGGGCCATACAATTATCATCAGTCTGTTCAAAAATCACTTCCCTCAAACAACGTCAGTAAGCCAGCCATGGGCTTTGGATCCCACTGGAATCTTTCCTCCGAGCATGAACCAGTCTTTTCTTGTGCTTTTCCTTTCCAGTTTTTTTCCTCCAATTGGAACCACAATCTTTGTCAACAAGTTCGCTTGATTTGTTTCCCACCACAACACCCCCCCCCATACTTCTGAGCCCAGTTAGTCAGTGCTGCACTTATCTCTGTGTTCTCGTCACACATTTTTACTCTGTATTTCCCCGAATGCCTTACCAAATTTCTCTGTATCCAGATCTGTACCTTCTCCTCTTTAATCTAATAACTACACTGAATGATTATGAACTCGCAACTCGCTGATCAGTTATCCCCAATCTGAATAGACCAAGAGTGCTTAGCCCAATTCCACAAATAGTCTGACTCCTGGCTAAATGTCCAATTCAACATTCCCCCAATAGACTGAGTGCCCTAACTCGCTGTCCAATTCGCCACCCCTAATAGACTAAGTACCCTGACTGACTGTCCAATTCCCCACTGTAGTGATGTAATGTATTATACTGACTGCTTGCTATTGGTTATGACTGCAGATTGGCTCCATCCCCCTGGTATAACAGATGGTGCAACTTATCACACTGGTCAGTAGAGGTGGCTTCTTCTGTTAATAAAAGCCTATAGAATGATATGAGTCTGGTCCTTGTTTATGGCATATCAATAGACTAAGTGCCCCAACTCGCTGTCCAATTCTCCACCCCTAACAGACTGAGTCCCCCGACTCACTGACCAGTTCCCCACTCCCAATAGACTGTCCCCTGACTTGCTGTCCAGTACCCCACCAATAGACTGTCCCCTGACTCGCTGTCCAGTTCCCCAACTCCCAATAGACTGTTCCCTAACTCCCTGTCCAATTCCCCCAACCCCCCAATAGACTGTCCCCCGACTCCCTGTCCAGTTCCCCACCCCACAATAGACTGAGTCCCCTGACTTCCTGTCCAATTCGCTACACCACCCCCTCCCCCCCACCAAATACAGTAAAGAAGCCTCTTTTTACTGCAAGTCCCTGTTCTGAGCAACTGTCCGCGTCTCGGTCTTTTTAACTGCAAATTGTAACGTGAATAAATGAAAATCTGCTCCAATGTTGAAGCAAGTGGCTCCTACAAAACAATTAACAACAAATACTGTCATAATTACACAGGTGCAACAAACAGAAACTGCTAACATCGTTATGTAAATTTATGTACCCACATATACACAGAACTTAGCAAAATAAACGAACTTACAAGCAAAAAAACTCACCCTCACAGCACTGAAGTGTTCCAACATGGCTGCTCTAACACGTGAGAACAACTAACCAATCAAATTAATTCTCAACCTGAACGGCACATAAACCTGCCGGCCAACTGGTGGCGCTGCGGAGCCCATGAAGTGGCTGTTCCTGACCCGTCCACAGACACTAGATCATCTCTCATCTCCCCCCAGATCAGTCAACATTCTGCCTCCCAGACACTAGATAATTTCTCATCTCTCCCCAGATCAGTCAATATTCTGCTCCCCAGACACTAGATCATCTCTCATCTCCACCCCAGATCAGTCAACATTCTGCTCCCCAGTGTTGTTCATATTCATGTGGGTCCCACAGGTTAAGAACCAGACCAAGGTGGATGGTACAAAACCAACTTTTATTTTGGGGATAAAAGAGGAAACAGTGGGGTTGATTTGTCAAGTAAATCTTTACACACACACAGCACGCAGGGGAAAAAATATATACATTCAACACACACGTTCTAAGCGATTAAACGTGCCCCCACCCCTTGGTCAGTATGGGCATGGCTCTTGCTACTTAGCCTCGGGACTCACCTCAACCCAGTATGAAAGGTGATACTCACGATCCATGAGGAGTCCAAAGAGACAGAACAAAGGAGCACTTGGTCCTTTTTTGGTTCTGAGGGAAAAGCTGGGGGGCCAATCATACGGCTAGTATGGGCACTGTTGGTGGCTGTGTCTGATGGCTCAAGGCCAAGTGCAGGGGTTCAGCAGGGTGAACCGAGGTGATTCACCCGGGCCAATCGTGAGTGTCACCTTGATGGCTTGGGGTGAGTTTCCTCCGAATAGAAGCACACCAGCGCCGCCCAGTGGTGGACACTGCCTCTCCATCACACCCAGTCACTAGATCATCTCTCATCTCTCCCCAGATTGGTCAACATTCTGCTCCCCAGAAACTAAATCATCTCTCATCTCTCCCCAGATCAGTCAACATTCTGCTCCCCAGAAACTAAATCATCTCTCATCTCCCCAGATCGGTCAACATTCTGCTCCCCAGAGACTAGATCATCTCTCATCTCCCCAGATCAGTCAACATTCTGCTCCCCAGACACTAGATCATCTCTCATCTCCCCAGATCAGTCAACATTCTGCTCCCCAGACACTAGATCATCTCTCATCTCCACCCCAGATCAGTCAACATTCTGCTCCCCAAAAGATAGCTGGAATTAATTTGTGGCTTGAAAGGTGGTGTAGGAGGGAAGGTTTCAGATTCTTGGAACATTGGAACCGGTTCTGGGGCAGATGGGACTGATACCAACAGGGCAGTGTGCATCTGAGCAGGGCCAGGACCAATGTTCTTGGGGATTTGTTTGCTAGCACAGTTGGGGAAGGTTTAAACTAATGTGGTAATGGAATGGGACCAAGTCCAGAGAGTCAGAGGGGTGTAAAATGAGAATAGAAGCAAAAGGTAGCAAGGTGAAAAGCATTAGTGGCAGGCAAGTAAAAGCAGGGGGAAAATAAAAAAGAGCGATTAATTTACATAATGGTAAAAGGGATAAGAGTGAGGCAAAAGAAAGGCTGAAGGCTTTGTGTCTCAATGCAAGGAGCATTTGTAATAAAGTGGATGAATTGAATGTGGAAATAGCTATTAATAACAATGATATAGTTGGGATCACAGGGGAAGTCGGGGGCTTCAGGGGGAATGTGACTGGGAGCTCAACATTCAGAGTTACTCAACATTCAGGAGGGATAGACAGAATGGAAAAGGAGGTGGAGTAGCCTTGTTGGCTAGGGAAGAGGTGAATGCCATAGAAAAGAAGGACATCAGTGTAGAGGATGTGGAATCCATATGGGTAGAGCTGTGAAACACCTAACAGTAGCAGTGAAGTTAGTGAAGGAGTCATGAAGGAAATTAGTAATGCGTGCAACAAAGGGATGGCAGTTGTAATGGGTGACTTTAATCTACATGTAGATTGGGTGAACCAAATTGGTAAGGGTAAGGTTGAAGAGGATTTCTTAGAATGTATGCGGGATTGTTTTCTAAATCAGCATGTTGAGGAACCGACAAGGGAACAAGCCATTCTAGACTGGGTATTGAGTAATGGAGAAGGGTTAATTAGCAATCTTGTTGTGAGGAACCCCTTGGGCAAAAGTGACCACAATATGGTGGAATTCTTCATTAGGATGGAATGTGACAGAGTTGATATGGATACAAAGGTTTTGAACTTGAAGAGGGGTAATTTTGATGGTATGTGATGTGAATTGGCTAAAATAGATTGGCAAATGGTACTTAAAGGACTAAGGGTAGAAATACAATGGCAGTTGTTTAAGGATAGCTTGGAACAAATGCAGAAAATGTATATCCCAGTTTGTACGAAGAATAAATTGAGGAGGGTAGCGCATGCATGGCTAACAAGGGAGATCCGAGAGAGTGTCAAATCCAAAGAAGGAGCTTACAAATTAGCCAAAAAGAATAATATCCCTGCCAATTGTGAGAAATTCAGAGTTCTGCAGAGGAGGACAAAAGGATTATTTAGGAAAGGTAAAAGGGATTATGAGAGGAAGCTGGCAGGGAACATAAAAAAATGACTGTAAAAGCTTTTATAGATACGTTAAGAGAAAGAGGTTAGTTAAGACAAATGTGGGTCCTTTGCGGGCAGAAACAGGTGAGTTGATCATGGGGAACAAGGGTATGGCAGACTGTTTGAATGACTATTTTAGTTCTGTCTTCACCAAGGAAGACATAACTAATCTACAGGAAATTATTGAGGATTGGGGATCTATTGTGATGGAGGGACTGAAGGAATTAATTGTAAGTCAAGAAGTTGTATTCGTTAAATTGCAGGGATTAAAGGTGGATAAATCTCCAGAGTCTGCATCCGAGAGTGCTGAAGGAAGTAGCCCAGGAAATAGTGGATGCATTGATGATAATGTTTCAAACCTCTTTGGATACTGGATTAGTTCCTGAGGATTGGAGGGTGGACAACGTAACCCCACTCTTTAAGAAGAGAGAGAGAGAGAAATGGGGAAACTACAGACCAGTTAGCCTGACATCAGTAGTAGGGAAGGTGCTAGAATCGGTTATTAAAGATGCAATTGCAGTACATTTGGGAAGTAGTGGTATCATTCGCACAGAGTCAGTATGGTTTTGTGAAGGGGAAATCACGTCTGATGAATCTAATAGAGTTTTTTGAGGACATAACCAGTAGAGTGGATGTGGTATATCTGAACTTTAGTAAGGCGTTTGATAAGGTTCCGCACAGAATAGTAAAGAGTAACTTATAAACTTAAAGAGCATGATATAGGAGGTATGGTATTAAGGTGGATAGAGAATTGTTTGAGGGACAGGAAGCAAAAAGTAGGAATAAATGGGTTATTTTCAGAATGGCAACCAGTGACTAGTGGGGTACCGCAGGGCTCAGTGCTGGGGCCTCAGTTGTTTATGATATATATCAATGACTTAGATGTGGGAATAGATAGCAGTATCTCGAAATTTGCAGACGATACGAAGTTGGGTGGCAGGGTTAGCTGTGTGGAGGATGCTAGGAGAGTGCAGGGTGATTTGGACAAGTTAGGCTAGTGGGCCAGGACGTGGTAGATGCAGTATAATGTGGATAAATGCGAGGTTATCCACTTTGGAGGTAAGAACAGGAAAGAGGACTATTATCTAAATGGTATCTGTTTAGGAAAAGGGAGATGCAGTGAGACCTCGGTGTTGCTATGCATCAATCGTTGAAAATGCGCCTGCAGGTGCAGCAGGTGGTAAGGAAGGCGAATGGTATGGTGGCATTCATAGCAAGAGGATTTGAGTCCAGGAGTAGGGAGATCCTGCTACAGCTATACAGGGCCTTGGTGAGACCACACCTGGAGTACTGCATGCAGTTTTGGTCACCTTATCTGAGGAAGGATATCTTTGCCTTGGAGGGGGTGCAGAGAAGATTCACTAGACTGATATCAGGGATGGAGGGACTCACATATGAAGCAAGGTTGGATAGATTAGGCTTGTATTCTCTGGAATTTAGAAGATTGAGGGGGGGGGGATCTGATAGAAACATAAAATTCTTAAGGGTTTAGACAGACTAGACGCAGGAAGGCTGTTTCCAACGCTGGGATAAACCAGAACCAGGGGCCATAGTTTAAGGATAAGGAGGAAGTTTTTTTAGGACTGAGATGAGGAAAAAATGCTTCTCTCAGAGAGTGGTAAATGTGTGAAATCCTTTGCCACAGGAAGTAGTTGAAGCTGGTTCCCTGTCAATATTTAAGTGTAGGTTAGATTTGGCCCTTGTGGCCAAGGGGATTAGGGGGTATGGGGAGAAAGCAGAAACCGGGTACTGATCAGCCATGATCATAATGAATGATAGTGTAGGCTTGAAGGGCCAAATGGCCTACTTCTACACTTTTTTAATATATTTCTAGACACTTGATCATCTCCCATCTCTCCCCAGATTAGTCAACATTCTGCTCCCCGTACACTAGATTATCTTTCATCTCTCCCCAGATCGGTCAGCACTCTGCTCCCCAGATACTAGATCATCTCTCATCTCCCGCCAGATCGGTCAACATTCTGCTCCCCAGTCACTAGATCATCTCTCACTATCATCCTGATCTTATCCTGAATCAATGGTGCTACTCCACCTCCTATATCTTCAAGATTCAATTTTCCATTTATTGTAATATAATAAAAACACGGTCATATTACACGAAATTGGTTTTGTCTGTTGTAAGGCAGACAGATTTGCCATCTGCAGAGAATGCCTGAAGTGCCTCTTACAGTCAGAGAAAGAAAAGTAAAAGAGAGTTTCCCCTGGAGTCACTGTGTGTCTGTGAATTCACCTCCAGCGTTCCTGCAGCCTCCATTCCAAACCTTTGGCAACCCGAGCTCCAGATCCAAACTCCGATACCATTAGCAACGCTTCAGTGCCCTCAGCACCCTCTTACAGCTCAGTTTCGATACCTAGTACCCATTTCGCCAGTTTCGAGCCAGGCACCAGCAGTTTGCAGCCTGGTGCAAGTTCCTCAGCCGCAGTCTCCAGCAGCCCACAGCCTCCATGGTTTATTGCCTCGAGTCGCTAGCAGTCAACCACCTGTGAGGGGGAATATGAGGGGGAAAAGTCCTCTTCTATCCAGACGTCATCACGATGCTTCTGAAAAAAATGTCAGGAATTTGATCCGGTCAGGAAAATTTTAAGAAACAAGGGAATTGAGTCAACTTTAATTATATCCAGTAACCCCAAAAATATTCCTGGAAACGGGAGGGAAAAATATTTTTTACTGAGGCAAGAGAGGCATTGAAATATGTTAATATATTGTCTCCTGTCCAAAAAAATCCCAAGGGAGACGGGGAGAGAAGGGATTCTAGGCTAAAGGCTGTGTATACAGTTGGTTATATATAACGTAAAAACAATTGAAGCAAATATTATATTTAGTTTAATAAAACTAAATATCATAAAAAAGACATTTGTTGTGAGCTCCAGGTGGTGAGCATCGAAGATGGGTGCAATGGGTATACCCCAGGATGAGAACGGCAGTCGCGCCAAGAGGTTTAGGGTTGGTGTCATGGGGAAAGGGAGGGTTGGGTTTGAGGGGAAAGGTGGAAGGGCTACTTATTTGTTGTTTTTTACTTTTTGTCTTAATTTCCTAGGAAATGGCTGGTGAGTCCAAAAGGAAGAGCACTATCGACTGGGCAAAAGGAAAGTATTTTGTGAGAGAGGTAAAGGGAAGCAATCAAAGGAAAAAGAGCAGGGGCAATGGATGAAACAATCACATTTTTGAACTTTAATGATAATTAGTTAAATGGGGTTGGTTAAGAGGAAGAGAGTCTGAGCACATGTTAAAAAAATGAAAGCAGGTGTGGCCTTTTTACAGGAGACCCACCTTATGAATAGTGAACATCAAAAACTTAAAAGAACCTGGGCATCCTCCCTCAGCTCCAAGGCCAGGGGAGTAGTATTTTAAGAGGGAAAACTTCCCAGTAAAGGTCGAAAGCACAATCATAGACCCAGTGGGTAGATTTGTAATGGTACACTGTGAAATATATTCTGAACCCTGGACACTCATGAATAAATATGCCCGAAATTTTGACAATGAAAAATTCATGCAAAATGTCTTTTTGTAATTGGCAGAGGGCCGTGAAAATATCTTAATTGGAGGGGACTTCAATTTTTGCCTGGGTCCAGTAATGGACAAATAATCCAAGAAAATGTAAAAATCCAGGATGGCTAAAGGCATCCTGGCCTTCATGAAAGGGTTAAATCTGGTGGATGCTTGGAGATGATGGCATCTGAGGAAGAGGGATTACTCCTTCTACTTGAAACAGCACAACTCTTACACCAGAAGTGTCTTGCCTCTGCTCAGCTTGAGGGCAAAATTGTAGAAACTGAATATATGGCAAGGCTATTATCAGATCATTCACCTTTGACCTGAACTACTGTCATGCCAGATAAACGAGCCTCGGCATACAGGTGGCACCTCAATCCACTGCTATTGGAAAAAAATAGAGATTTGCAGTTATGTGAGAGCTCAAATAGAAATGTTTTGCGCAACAAACTGTGCTTCTACTGCCAAAAAAATTCTGCTATGGGATACACTTAAAGCTAAGCTGAGAGGACAAATAATTGGATATACTAAAAGTATTAAAAGAGAGCATATCAGGGAGGTCATTGAATTGGAACAAGACATTACTCAATTGGAAAAATTCCCTCAGGCTCTGAGGGAATGTACAGAACATTAATAAATAAAAAACTGAAGTACAACATCTTGCAAACATACAAAATGGAAAAAGCGATATTAAGATCCAAAGCTCCACATGAGCTGGAGGGTGGGGGGTGGGGGGTGGGGGGTGGGGGGGGGGGGAGGGGAAAAGTCCCAAGGTACTGTCCTGGTACCTGAGAGCAGAGGAAACCGCAAGGACAATCAACGCATTTCAAACAGGGCCAGACAGGATTTCTTATCAACCGAAAGAAATAACTGAAGTGTTAAGACAGCTCTACACGCAATTATATAAATCTGAGTCGAAGGGGGATTTGGACAAAGTGGAGGAATTCTTGACAACAGCGGTGCCCTTGACTGACTGCTGTTCTTCCCCTTCCTGACTGTCGCTCAGACTGTCACCCCTTCCTCGCTGCATTTTTCCATCTTGTTCCCAGTTGCAATGTCTCTATGAAGCCCAAGCTCAGCCGCCGGCAGAGAGTGCGCGCTGACGTCATAGAGACGCGCAGCGTCATGAGCGCCGTTCCCTCAGTGACGGGCCGGCCCACTGAGGCTGGTCGTGGAGGTGAGATTTCCCATCGTCTTTGCGGGCCCGGAGTCCGAGTTCTCGGGGCCCGGGAGCAGGTAAGTTCCGTGTTCTGGGGGCGCAGGCCCGGCCCTGGTTTGAGCCGCGCTGCCAGGGATTCAGTGCGGTCTTTGGCGATCAGCGGCTTCGGGGAGGGGGGCGAGCGGCACAAAGGTCGGCTGGGGCGAGTCCGGCAGGGAGTGAGGGCAGCATCCAGGTGCAATGGAAGCTGTTCAGTGGGCAGCACAGACAGCGACAAGTGAAGCAGCGAGGAGGATGTGAGGGGCCAAACTGGCTGCAAACATGTCCTGGTCATGGCACCGGGAGGGGTTGTATCATGAGGAGGGACTGCGTTCCCTGAACTGTTGGAGGGTGACGGTGACCTTTAGGGGGAGGGGGGATCCCAATAAACAGTGAATAGTGATGACAGTTGCCCCAGTGTTGGGGAGATCATGGACAAACAAGGGGCAACTTTGCCCAGAGAGGGTGGTGTGGATCTGACAGGAGCTGCCAGGGGAAGATGCAAAGGTGGGGACAGTTACAGGCAATAAGATATTTAAAAAGGCACATGGATGGGAAAGGTTCAGAGGTTCATGGTCCAAACACACACAACTGGAACTGACATATAGGCGGCTTGGTTGGAGTGAATCGAGCTGCAGGGCCTATTTCTGCACTGTCTGTCTCTGCGACTCCTCCACTATGAAGGGAGACACTGGTGGGATAGAAGGCAGTGGGATCTTCCCCTTTGTTAATGGGGCAGAGTAGAGAAAGCCAGTGAGGTTCTGGGGGATTGATCAAAAGGTGGTTGGACCATAGCTGTCCTGAAATTGAAGTGTTGGTTCTGGTCCTATCTTGGCCTGAGGATGCAGGGCTATGGGATTTATACCCCTCACTGAGATTCACAAAGTAGGCTGGGAAGGGGAGGCATTGACTCAACTCCAGCTGAACTGCAAGGGTCGATCTGGAGAAACAATTCCCTCCACTTGGTGGTTCCAAGACCAACCAACAGGGTTGGTCAAATCTAGAAATAGCAGAACATTCTGGAAACACTTATGATGGGTCAGGCAGCATCTCCAGGGAGAGAAGCTGAGATTCAGGTACATGTCCCAACTCTGTTTCCCTCTCCACAGAGACTGCTTGAGCTGCTGAAGATTTCCAGCAGCTTCTGACTTCATCACAGACTTCCAGCAACTGCAGGTTTGTTATTTTTCATCTAAATATCAGAGCCTGAGGTTAAGATCTGAACTGAAGTGGAGTCAGTCTGCACTTGCAGGAATTTAGAATGATGAGATGTGATCTAATTGGTTCTCTTGTGGTTTGCAGATTTATGTGCAGAGGTGGCAGTTATATCAATTGAGCTTGTCCTTCTTCTCTGTCATTCCCATGTGGATCTGTGACCTGACTGCTCCTCTACTGTGGACCTCAGTGTCTGCTCTTCCTGCCTGCTGGGCAGTGAACAGTGAGTATCTGTCACTCCTCCAATTCCCTTCCTCTGTATTAGCATTCCTATGCTGGTGTTCAAATCCTACCTTGGCCCTCACCCTCTCTATAACCTTCCCCCAGTCTTGTGACCCTCTGAAATCTCTCCTCCCTGATCTGTGACCCCAGTTTGGATCCCAATCATTTCTCCTTTTGGATTGGAGCATGTGACCAGTTGTGTTCTGCAGGGATCAGTGTTGGGTCCTCTACTGATACATAATTAACTTCCAGGAGAATGTAGGTGGCAGGATCAATAAGTTTGAAGATGGTATTTCAATGGGTGGGTACAGTGGTCAGTGAATGAGGTTGCCTCAAGTGACAACAGGATAGAAATCTGAGAAAGTGGGCAAAGGAATGTCAGATGGACTTTAACTCAGACCTTGGGATGCAAGTACACTAATCCCTGAAAGTGGTGGCACAGTATGTCACACTTGCCCTCTCAGCCAAATCATTGCAAGCAGAATTTGGAATATGGTTTGTACAAAATACTGGTTGATCCACACTTGGAGTGTGATGTGCAATTCTGGTGTGTCGCACTGCAGCAAAGTTATTAAACTGGGCAGTGTGCAGAAAAAGATTCACAAAGTAGTGCCTGGATTGGAGGCCCTGAGTTATGGGGGATTGATCAGCTTTTCCAGGTTTCCCTAGGGGAAAGGACTGAGTAGGTGGTGGAGGGAGGAGAAATGCCAAGGGGATATAAAATAATGAGAGACACCAATCAGGTTGACAGACAGGTTCTGTTTCTTATGGGAGGAGTGTAAAACTGGAGGGAATGGGTTAAAGATGAGAGGAAGGAGGTTTAAAAGGGATCTGAGGGCTAAATGTTTGTCACACAAAGGAGGTGGTGGAGACAGGAACAGTAAAAAAAACATTTAAGAAGCATCTGGATAAGCAGGACATGGAGGGACATGGAATCAATGTAGGCAGATGGGATTAGTGTGGATCGGGGTGATGGTCAGTACAGATGTGGTGGGCCAAAGGGGTCGTTTCTCTGAACATCTCTCGTATGATGAGACTCCACCCCTGCCTGCAGTGACTTTGGTAGCTGGGGCGCTCAGAGCTTCCCTCACTGAATCCCTTGGTCTTTGTGATGAACCTTGCGCCCTTTGACCAAGCTGTCGGTCACCTCTCTGAATATTCTCTGTGGTGGTTCCCTAATTCCGCACACAATCAGACGGTCACTGACAAAATCCTGTGACCGCGCATCACCACAGAAGCAGGAGTTGCCCACCTGTCCTATCAGACCTGCTCCACCATTCAGTGGAATCATTGCTGATCTGCCCCAGGACTGACCTCCTCTTCCCTGTCAGTTCCACATGGCTCACAATTTCCCGATCATTCACAACATGATCGTCCCTTTCTCCAAATCCCTCCTGTGATCTGCCCTTCCCAACCCACTGGGATATAACATTCCAAAGATGCACCTGCCCTTGCCCTGTGCTGAAGTTGAACCATTCTGTGTTCTTGCAGGGCAGTGGTTTTGTCTCTCCTTGTCCATCTCCCTGCTGTGCGTTACTGGAGCTGGACTGGGCAATGCAGATATATCCCGAGCAGGATTGTACAGGTCTGTGTCCCTCCAGTGTGGGGTTAGCTGGTGCAGAGTTGTCAGTCCACAGTGGGATTAGTGTGGTCTGTGACTTCACCTGCAGTGCTGGGCTTGTTCGTGTTTTTCTCTGTCCTGCAAGGAGTTGCTGCTATAAATCAGTGTCCCTGCAGTGCAGTCCTGAGGCTGCTGCGGTCTGGATCCATGCATTGTAATGTCTTGTTGTCCAGGGTTGTGTGTTCTATTGGTTTGTGCCCTCGCAGATGTCTTGGGTAAACTTATACCTCTCATTTTGTTCGTTTTAGATTGGTCACAGTGTTTGAGCTACCAAAAGAAAATAGACGCACACACCGAGAGCAGTTCAGTTTATACAAGTCTTTATTACTAAATCTAAAGCTGAATTCACACTACAATATGCAAGCCCTTCCCAATTATACATCAACGCCTGGACTGGTCCCAACTGCCGAAGCGAGGCGACGGCTGCACACTTATAGTAGGTTGTCTGGGCGCTGGTAGCAGCTTCTCCACCTCCCCGGACCGGGACATTGGTTGGAATCTTGAAGTTCTTCTTGCTGAGAGATGTTGCCACCTCTTGGAGAGTCTCAAACTTCAGCAGTGGGACCATGGCTTATATTACCCAAAAGTTGTTTACTTCAGATCTTATCTCTTTGAACAAATGATTTAATTATCTTCAAGGTCTCCTGACAGTCTGCGACCAACAAAAGAAAACTGCATCTCTTGGCCTCATGGTGGAAGTTGGATAATGTCTACTGATTCATATGCATCCCTGGGCCCCATAGTGGAATTTAGATTATGTCTTCTGATGCAACTGCATCCCTTCTTGCATAAGCTGGTCTAAATCCTTCATTACATTCCACCCCTTGGTCGCAGCCTGTCACTTACGAGAGCTAACAAGCATTTGAGTACAGAAGGAGCGAAAAAAAGAAATTAAAACTACAATAATCACAAAAATAAGCAATAATGCGAGCAACCAACGGAGAATCTTGTGGCCCAACCCCCCATGAAAAAGGATTCAAGCTATCCTTGTGGGCCACAATACCCAGACACTGAAGCTCACGAACAGATTTTGAAACATGCTTAACAATATCAGATATATTAGTGAATACATCGGGCCATGTCCCTGTGGGCAACTCTCTCGGAATGTCCTCGAGATTACAAATTCAATTGCTGGCACCAAAGCAGCGGTTAAGCCAGATCAACAGGAGCACAAGATGGAGGACCTGGAACAAAGAAGCCTGACATATGTCACTCACGATGCCGTAAGCGTTCAGTATTTAAACAAACTAAACCATCTTGTCCCTCAATAGCTACCCACCGAGTGTTACCCTGGCAGATGTCACTATTTCCCCTTTTCCAGGAGGGCCACTACCTGATGGTGCCACCCATACCTTTTGTCCGGCATTCTCAGGCTTGGGAATGGGGGGCAATTACTGTTTTTCCTTTGGAATAGGCTGTAGTACAGAAGCGTGAAGAAGTTGGTGGAAAGGTGTACCTCCCTTCAAAGGGCGATGATTCAAATTGTCAACTGCCTGCTGCAGCACATGGCCCCACCCCTTCAGGGTCCCCAGTGGTGTTAACAAACGAATTTGTTCCTTCAGTAAACCATTCATTCGTTCAACTAACCTGGCAGCCTGTGGGTAATAAGGAATATGGTGGACCCATAAAATACTGTTGTCAGCTGCCCAATCACAGATTGCCTTCCCGGAGAAGTGCGAGCCATTATCAGACTGAATTTCCTCTGGTACATCATAACGAGAAATTAAATGGTTTAATCCTTGGATAGTGCTAGCTTGGTCAGCCATCTTGGTGGGAAAAGCAAAAACCAGGCCCGAAAAGGTGTCAACCATTACTAGGATGTAACGTTTACCCATACATTCTGGCATAGGGCCTATGTAATCAATTTGCCAGACTGCAGCTGAGCGAGCACCCCATCTTATTCAGCCATGCGGACCAGAAGGAACGGTGCGGGACTTCACAAGCTGGCATGCTGGCGTGTCCGCACGACCATGCAGGCATTGTTCTGATGGATGGGTAAGGCATGTGCACGGGCCCACATAGCTGATCCCTTCTCCCCCAAATGGCTACTCTGTTCGTGTGCCCATCGAGCCAGGGGGACAGTATTGGCATAGCTGATAATGGCAAGCTGATCTGCTACTGCATTATGTGGTGCCATGTTCGTCGTCACATTGGTATGGGTGTCAACGTGATATTCAGTTATCTCACGATGATAGGAAGCATCCCACAACAGCTGGCACAACTGTTTGCCCCATACGGTTATGTACCAGCCAGTCATTCTTTTGCCAATCAGGCATCCATACCACTAGTCCATTAGCCACAACCCAGGAATCGGTAAACAAGTGAAGAGGGTGATCATGGGGGTCTAGTGGTAAAGTGACCGCCTTCAACTTAGCATACTGACTGGAGCCACCATCCCCCTCCTCCAATAAGTGAGTTCCTGACCTGGGATGGTAAGCCACCGCCTTCCACTTCTGCTTTCCTTGCACCCACTGGCTGCTACCATCAGTAAACCAGACGTCCTCTTGTTCTGCTTCCTGTACCATCTCTTCCGTGGCCCCTTGGATCATCACATCATCAATATAATGGTGAATTGAGAGGGAAGGCGATACTGGCACCGTCTCCAAATCACGGGCAATTAGGCTGTGGCAAATAGTGGGAGAGTGTACATAGCCCTGAGGGAGGCGGGTGAAGATATACTGGCGCCCCTTCCAGGTAAAGGCAAACTGATCCTGTGAGACCTCATCTATAAGAATACTGAAGAAGGCATTAGTGAGATCAATGGCAGCATACCATGTTCCCGAGTTCCCGGTAGCAATGTTTTCAATAAGGGTAACAATGTCCGGAACGAAGCCAGTGGTGGGGCATGTTTGTTCAAAACACGATGTCATTCTCCAGGAGCCATCCGCCTTCTGGACCGGCCAAACAGGGCTATTAAAGGGCAACGTTGCGGGCCTCACTACCCCTTCTTCTTGCAAAGCATCGATGGTGGCAGTAATCTCTTCCTGCCCCCCAGGGAGGCGAGATTGTGGAATGCATACTGGTTTGGGGGCGGGGGGGGGGGAGGCACCATCACAGGATCCCACTTAGCCCGACCCACCACTAGTCTTTTTGTAATAGTCCAAATTCCCCCTTGGCTAGTGTTAAGGGCAATACTGGCCAATATATTAATACCCAGGATACACTCGTCAGTGGCAGCCACCAGGGCACATAACCATATAGGGGAAGGGCCATCACCCACCATGGTGCAGACTTTTATTTCCTTTGCCAGGGTGATCGCTCCTCCCATCCCCACTATTTGAAATGTCGGTCCAGTCCAGAGGTCAGGGTTACCCGGAATCACCTAGTGCTCCGCACCGGTATCGACCAAGGCCAAATATTGGCGGTCATTACCCCCACCCCAATGGACTGTTAAGGGTATGTAGGGCCGTGGGTCCCTGTGTATCCGCCGTATCTCAATGGAGTAGACACGGGGGCCCTGCCCACACCCTCATGCTTTTGTAGGGTTCGGGGGCTTCCATGCCCACATGCCACTATTATCCATAAGAGCCTTTTTAACCATTTGTTGTATCTCATCACGGATAACTGGAGCAAGAGAAGCTGGCTCGATAGGAGCAGCAGTGGGAGCAGAAGGCACAGCTGGGCCAGGAGGACTCAACAGCTGGGGAAGATGTTCCCCTGCCTTCCTCTTATAAAGGGCATAAAGGACTGCAGTAGGTTTCCCATCAATATCACTTTTAGGTACGCCTAACTTTAACAAGGTTAGAAAAAGGTCCTTTCTTTCGGTCCGTTATTACCAGCAGTCCCTCTCTTTATCCTGCTTGTTTGATTTAACCTGGGTTGTACGTGAGTGGATTTTACTTCCCAACTCTAATTCTGTAAACCCAGATAAGGCGTAGACCACCTCAGACACAGGGTGCCCAATTAGCGGACTCGTTACGGACAGAACCAGTCCCTGTACAGTGGGTTGGGCGGAACGAACCAATCTGGTATGCATTCCAGCTGTGAATATCTCTTCATCAGGGCTTCCCCCCATGTACCCACAGCCTCAAACGCCCTGCACACAAGGCAGAGGCCAGGGCCTGCTGACGAATTACTGCTATACCCTCCTCTGGGGTGCCCCAATTGTTCTGCAAATGTAAATCCCAATCTACTGGTGATGGGTATACTCGTAGCAGGGCATCCCCTAGAGTGTCAAGTAAGTAATCCACCTCTCTTCCTCTACCCCGCAGCTCAGCAGTGACCCAGATATCAGTAGTCAATGTTCCTAATCCCAACAATTCCTCAGGGGTTAAATATACATTACCCCCTCCTTGCTCCCAAACACGCAGGAACCAGGCCGCCAGAGTTTCTCCTGCCTTTTGCCTATATCGATCTCCAATGGCAGCCAGCTCTTTTATAGAGAAGTCACGGATCATTGACGGCTCTTCACCTCTGCTCCCACTTTGGCCCACAGGGTCCTTTGCCCAGTGGACAGGAAGAGGCCTAGGCCTTCCCGTAAAGGGGGTGGGCCATAGAGCATAAGCAGGGATTCGGGTACCTTCCCCTTGGTCCGCTTGGGAGTTCAGGGTATCTATCCCTTCAATCTCTACCCTTGCATCATCCCCCCTTTCATCTGTTTGGGAAGTCTGCTGCCTTATGGGGCGGGTGTGAACAGCAGGTGGAGAGGGCAGTATGTTAGGCACATGCTGAGGAGTATCTGCATTATTACCATGGTCATCATTCCAGATATTCTCATCCCATTCATCAATTATGTCAGGATCATCACCATTCCTTATCATGGCACGAATATGATGTGGATAGGGTTCTACTACATGCCTTTCTTTATCTGCACAGAGCTGCTGCCGGATTTTAATATTATGGCAGATCGTTTGGACATGCTTATCTTCCCATTCTTTGGCTCGGTCCTGACTGGTGCGAACAATCTAGCTCATCATGGAACTGTGTTGTCACAGGGCTTCTAGCTCCTCCTCTAGTTGCTCTCTCTTACGCTGAGATTCTACTTCTCTTTGAACTAATTCTGCTTCACGCTGAACGGAGTGGCATAAGGCTGTGGCCAGCAGCCAAAAACCATCCGTCAGCGTCCCCTTTTTACCAGGAAATTTACTTTCTGGAAGGAGAGTGGCAACCCGCACTCCCAGAGGTACACTTGATGGGTCTAACTTCTCATCCCAACTAATGGGTGGTCCCAACAAAGACAGGGTATTGGCCAACATGCCAAACCCATCGTCTTTGGAAGTCCATCCCGGAATCAAGAACTACTCAGGGCTCACCTCTTTCTTTCGGCGAAACATCTTGAGACCAACCCTGCTCGCTGCGCCAATTGTCTTGGGTGAACTTATACCTCTCATTTTGTTAGTTTTAGATTGGTCACAGTGTTTGAGCTACCGAAAGAAAATAGACACACACACCGAGAGCAGTTCAGTTTATACAAGTCTTTATTACTAAATCTAAAGCTGAATTCACACTAAAATATGCAAGCCCTTCCCAATTATACTTATCAACGCCTGGACTGGTCCCAACTGCTGAAGCGAGGCGATGACTGCACACTTATAGTAGGTTGTCTGGGCGTCGGTAGCAGCTTCTTCACTCCCCGGACCGGGACGTTGGTTGGAATCTTGAAGTTCTTCTTCTTGCTGAGAGATGTTGCCACCCCTTGGAGAGTCTCAAACTTCAGCAGTGGGACCATGGCTTATATTACCCAAAAGTTGTTTACTTCAGATCTTATCTCTTTGAACAAATGATTTAATTATCTTCAAGGTCTCCTGACAGTCTGCGACCAACAAAAGACAACTGAATCTCTGGGCCTCATGGTGGAAGTTGGATAATGTCTACTGATTCATATGCATCCCTGGTCCCCATAGTGGAACTTAGATTATGTCTTCTGATGCAACTGTATCCCTTCTTGCATAAGCTGGTCTAAATCCTCCATTACACAGCAGGACAGTGCAGGGGTCAGAATCGGAAATGTCAAAAAAGTCTTTGCTGTGCAGCAGCATCACAGGTACAAATACTGCTATAAATTACACTTAAAAATAAATACATTTAATACTAAAAGAAGAGAAAGTGAGGTAGTGTCTGTGGTTCATTGTCCATTCAGAAATCTGATGACCAAGGGGAAGGAGCTGGATGCGTGTCTTCAGGGACCTGTACCTCCTTCCTGATGGAAACAGTGAAAAGGGCATGGCCTGCGTGGTGAGGGTCCTTGAGGATAGAGGCTGCTGTCTTAAGACACTGTCTCTTGTGGATGTCCTCGATAGAGTGAAGACTGATGCCCATGATGGTGCTGGCTGAGTTCACAACTCTTTGTACGCTTCCTCGTTGCCTTCTGTGATTCTGCCGACGACTGTAGTTTCATCGGTTAATTTGTAGATGGCATTTGAATTGTCTCTAGTCCCACGTACATGTGTGTTGAGTGAGTAGAGCAGTGGGCAAGCACCCTTGAGGTGCACCTGTGTTGATTGTCAGTGAGGAGGATATGTTGTTTCTGATTCATACAGACGTCTGATGAGGAAGTCAAGGATCCAGTTTCCAGTTTAACCACGTTGCAGTGCATGTTGTTTTTCCAAAATTATGCAGATGGAGCAGTTTCTAGAGCACCAGGCATTGTGGGTAATGTTGAAGCCATCACCCTCTTGCGGAACAGCAGAGACCAAGAGCTTGTTAAATGTCCTCCACAACAATAGAGAAAAAAAAGCAGAACCTGTTCAAAATTATTGTCGTGGGAATCCAGTAGCAGAGGTAGGGGTTGTTTTGTGAGCAGACCAGCGGACACCTCAGGATGGCAGCGCTACTGCAATTGCAGTTGATGGTGCAGACCCAGAAGGAGCAGGACAGCAGAATCAGAATTTACTATCGCGCACAAGTCATGAAATTCAGTGTTTTGCAGTGAAATTCAGTGCAAACATTCATATTATAACCATCTTACAACATTACTATAAATAAAAAAATATATAGTAGCACACAAAAAGTTAGGCAGGGTCTTTGGTTCATTGATTATTCAGGAATCTGATGGCAGCGGGGAAGAAGCTGTCCTTGTGCCATTGAGTGCTCATCTTTAGGCTCCTGTACTTTTTTCCTAATGGTAGCAGAGTGAAAAGGTCATGGCTTGGGTGGTGGGGGTCGAGGATAGAGGCTATTTTTTAAGACATCGTCTCATGTAGATGTCCTCAATGGAGTGAAATCTGGTGCCTATAATGTCACAGGCTGTGTTAACGACCATCTGGAATCCATTCTTGTCCTGAGAGTTTACACGTCCATACCAGTCAGCAATCTAGAACCAGGTTTTAGAAGTGGGCACAGAGACAGAGTCAACAGGAGTTTGGCTTCATGGCGTGTGCAGAACTCTGAGATGTGAGCGAACAGGGATGAAGATGAGAGGGGGGAGGGGCCAGTGTTTCCATCAATGGCCCTGTGCAAGTTTCAACTCCCTGTAGAATGGGTTTGGCAGCAGTTTTATTGAACATCAAAGATCCACTGAGTGGGTTCCCTGGATGGCCATACCCTTGGATCGACAGCTCAGACCTTGAGGGTTACGTACTCAAGAGTGAAAGAAGGTTCTGCAGGGAACCACAGCATCAGTGCAGTGCAGGGCTTAGCGATGCAAGGCCTCACTCGAGGATGCTAGGTGTTGGAGACCAGCTTTTGGGACATAGATGGGGGAGATAATAATGTTTATTGTAATATACAATGTACAAATGCTCTGAAATTTAAACTTTTCGCAGACAAACAGTTACTTCATGATAAACTTCTAGTATACAGTGAATTACATTAAAAAAAAGCCTCTGCACAATATAGGCCCTTCAACCCATAGTGTTGTGCTGGTAAATCTGATTAGAATATCCCCATTGCATAACCTTCCATTTTAAGTTTCATGTACATAAAAAAGAGATAGATAATAAATATTTGTAGTTACTATTGAACAATTAAAATGGTGCAGAACAGCAGCAAGACATTGAGCACTGTCATGCTGACCACTGGAGCACCTCAGGGCTGTGTGCTCAGCCCGCTCCTGTTCATGCTACTGATCCATGACTGGAACACCAGATCCAGTTGCAACAGAGTTGTAAGTTTGCAGATGGCACAATAGTAGTTGGGCCTCATCGGCAACAACGATGAGATGCACTATAGAGTAGAGGTGGAAAATATCCTGAACCTGAGTCTCATCGAGAGCATCCTGGCTGTCTGCATCATAATGTTCAATGAAAGATTCACTGGGGTCTTCCTTCTTTCCCCACCCAATCAACATGATCTAATGGGATCATTGTTTGAAGAGAATGCGTAAAATTGTTGAGAACCCCACCCATCCACACACAGCATCTGTCAGCTACTCCTTTCTGGAAGGAAATACAGGAGTATCAGAACGAGAAACACCAGGCTTAGAAACAGCTTCCCACGGACAGTGATAATTCTGAATGAACTGCTCATACTAGCCCTCAAAGACTACTATTTATTAAACAATATTTATTATGTATGTGCTTGTCTGTATGTGTGCTATGTCTGGTTGTGTACATGTATGTTTTTGCACCGAGGACCGAAGAATGCTGTTTTATCAGGTTGTATTTGTACAATAGATGATAATAAACTTGAAATTGAAAAAGTCTTGTTTGTTGCTGTTCCACGGGTTGATGCCGGTGGTATTACCCACAGTGCATTGCGAGTCATAACCCTTACTCTGCCCTACCTAAAATGAACAAATTGCAATTCATTCTGTCGCCTGCCTTCAGGATGTCACAATTAACTCCTCCTCCCCACCAATGGCAGCGCACCCCGTCCCCTCAACAATGCTTCAATTGGTTGTCCCGACTGCTGGATGTTTAATACCACCTCCCCATCACATCCCCACCATGATACCCAATCAACTAGTCAAAGCAATTGCCTTTCTTTTTCAATCTTTTTATTAATTATATTATAGGTAAACAATACACGAGAATAAGAGTACATAATCAAAAAGAGAAAAAATATCACTATATGAGATTATATGATGTAACATAATGCATTACACCACAATTAACAAATATGTTTGCATCTCCTCAAACTGAAATCTTCAAATCTTAATCTAAGAAAAAAAAAGAAACAGATTGGGCAGCCTATCTTGAGAATTTATTAATAAAAATTAATCGTCTGATTTTTCACCAACAAAAAGAAAGGAAGTAAAATTAAATATAGTCCGGAAGGGAAAATACTAAATATACGGATTAAGTCATGTGGAAATAATTTATAAAAGGTCACTGTCTCTTCAAATTTAACAGAAGTATCAAATCTATGACAACTTTCCCTAAACTTATACATGACATAATTTGAGAGAACCATTGAGTCAAAGTTGGTGGATTAGAATCTTTCCATTTAAATAAGACAGCTCTTCTCACCAACAATGTAGAAAAGGCTACAACCCGATGTGTAGAAGTAGGAATTCAATCTACTTCTGGAACTATAATTACAAAAAGAGCAGTCAATGGGTTAGGTTGCAAATTGATATCCAATAGAGCTGACAAAATCAACATAGGGCGTGACCAAAACATATGAGTTAGAGAATCCACTTCTGATTTACATCTATCACAAATAGGACTAATGTTAGAAAAAATATTGGCCAACTTGTCTTTCAACATAGGAGCCTGATGTATCACTTTAAACTGAATCAAACAATGACGAGCACATATTGAAGAAATATTAACCAACTGTGGAAAAAAAGGGAAGTATGCAGATGTTGTGATAGTAGTAAATACACAAAAGTGCTGGAGAAACTCAGCAGGTACCAGAGGAGGCAAAGATATATGACCAACATTTGGGCCCTGAGCCCTTTGTCAAGGTATGAGTAAAAAGCAGGCAGATACCTGAATAAAAAGATGGGGAGGAGGAGCAAAGGCCAACAGCCAAGAGATGGACATGGATAGCAGGACAGGGGAGGGGACTAGCTCTATTAATGCAGAACTAGAAGGAGACACAGGGGGGTGTTAATAGAAACTGGAGAAGATTATGTTAATACCATCTGGTTGGAGGATACCCATATGGATTATGAGGTGCTGTTCTTCCAATCTAGGTGGCTTTGGCAGTGCATTAGGCCAAGGATAGACATGTCTACGTGGGAATGGTGTGTGGTTTCAAACTACAGTTGAGGTCTGAGGTCAAGGTGGGAACTAAATTCTACAGGTTTCCCAGGCAGCTGATGCAGATATGAACCACCTTCTGTGTGAAAATGTTGCCCCTCCCCCTCTCACCTTCATCCCTTTTCGCTCACATCTCAGAGTTCTGCACACGCCATGAAGCCAAACTTCCGTTGACTCTCTCTGTGCCCACTTCTAAAACCTGGTTCTTCACCCACCCACCCACCCCCCCAACCCACAACAGACCCCTTCTCCTGATTTAAGCCTTCCTCCTCCTGCACGCCTTGTTTCAGCCTTCTGCCTGATCTGGACCTTTATATTTCCAACTGCCACTGAGACATCAACTGTCTCGACTCGCCACCACTCTTCCACATTCCAATCTTACCCCACTTGAATGTTCGGCCTTCCACACTAATCCCAATCTCATCATCAAACCTGCAGACAAGGGTGGCACGTTGAACTGGCACACAGACCTGTATCTGTTCGAAGCCAGACGATGACTCTAAGACAATTATTTGCCCCTCCAACAGGCCCCACCAAAACTCATCAAACCACTGTATCGCACACCCTCTCTGAACTCACCACTTCTGGTCATCTCCCTAACATGGCCTCCAGTCTCATAGTTTCCCAACCCAGCACTGCCTGCTTCTACTTCCTCGATCCACAAACCCAATTGTCCCAGGACCCATCGTTTCCATGTGCTCCTGCCCCACCTTCCCTGATCCTCCCCTCTCTGTCTTCCATCAGGATCTCTCCTTCTGTGATGCCCTTTTTGACTCCTCCCTTCCTACCCACCACTTCCTTGGCCCCTTCCCCTGCGACCATAGGAGATGCTCCACTTGTGGCCACACCTCCTCCCTCACTACTATTCGGGGCCCAAAACAATCCTTCCAAGTGAAGCAACATTTATGAATCTGCAGGGGTCATCTATGGCTTCTGGAGCTCCTGTTGTGGTCTTATCTATATTGGAGATACTAGGTGCGGACTGGGAGATCGCTTTGTTGAGCACCTTGGCTCTGTCGTCACAATAGCGTGGATCTCCCAGTGGCCACTCATTTCAATTCCCCCCTCATTTCCTGATGGCTTGTCTCTCCTTGGTCTCATGATCTGTCAGACTGAAACCACCTGCAAATTGGAGGAGCAGCAATTCATATTCTATCTGGACATCCTCCAACCGGATGGTATTAACATTGACCTCCAGTTCCCGTTAACAACCCCCCTCCCCTTTCCTGCAGGTCTGTCTCTCTCTCTTTCCTGTTCCCTCTGTCTTCTTAACCTCAGCTCTGCATTCACAGAGCCAAACCTCCCTCCCCTATCAATTCTCACCTTTCCTCTGCCTTGGCCTTCTCCATATCTTTTCTCTGTACTCTTCCCCCTACCATTTCTTTTATTCAGACACTGCCTGCCTCTGACATACTTTGAAAAGGATTCAGGCCCAAAATGTTAATAATATATCTTTACTTTCTGTGGACGCTGTGAGACCTGCTGAGCTCCTCCAGCATTTTTGTGTTTTCACTTTGCAAAAGAAATGCGGTCCCCCTCCCACACAGGGTGCCCAGTGCACAGGGGCAAGAGACTATGAATGCCTGTTTTCATTGCCAAATTTGAAGGGGAGAATGGGCCACGTGGTGATCATTGGCCTGGAAGCGGGTCTGAAGGGTAAAAATAGAAATGCTGGTGCATCTCAGGAGGTCTTGCAGTATCCATAGGAGGTAAGGATATATAATAGACGTTTCAGGCCTGAGGCCTTCAAGATATGAGTGAAGAGCAGACATGTGCCAAAATTAAAAGGGAAGAAACAGCAGGAGGAGGAGCACAAACCAACAGACATAAGGTGTGAATTGGAAACAGATGGGAGGACAGGAGAGAGGGAAGATGGGAGGGGGTATTGGCTGTGTGAAAGCAGAGCTGGGGAAAGGAGTTAAAGGGAAGAGAGGAGATTCTGCTTTGTAGCTGGAGATGCCAACATCCAGGTCTGTGTACTCTTCCCTCTTACTTGCACATCCTCGCCCCAATTACTGGCCTTAGCTCCTAGATGTGGCTGAATTCCTGCCACCAGCACAGTCTTTGCAAAGGAACCCCATTTCCTATCTCTCTCCCCCCCACCCGCTGTTGATGCTCGGGGAGCCCTGTGTGCAGTTGCAAGTGAACGTGATTGAGACGATGTCACATGGGGTGATAGCAGTTGAGTGACAAGTCTCTTATGCATCTGTTGGTGGGTTGGGTGATTGCGATTGATTGGAAGTTGACAAAGGAAAGCTGAAGTGGGGATACAGTTTACGTGCACGCAATTGAGGCTCGTTAGATAAAGCAGTTTCTGGGCCATTGAAGATTCTGAGTAATAATGCAGTCATCGACCTCCGAGACAAAAGCTGCCATGACCCTTTTACATAAAAATCTGGAAGAATTCCGATGAAGGGCTCAAACTCAAAATGTCGGTTAGGTATTTTTACCTTTGCTACATAAAGGGCATTGATTGACCTGCTGAGGTTCTCCAGCATTTTGTGTTTTTACTGCTCTCTCCCTCAGATCGTCACGTTTACTTAAAACATAGTTCACAGAACTAGACCCCATATAACCCTAAAGCATGGGTTCATAATTAGTTCCTTGCTCCCTCATGTTTGTTGCCTCTCCTCCTTTCCATCAAAATGTATCGCGCTTATTTCTCTGTGTTAAATTTAACCCACCATGTGACTACCTGTCCATGGTGATCCTCTTCACAGTTCAGGACACTTCCACGGTTTGTCATGTTGCTGGCCGTCCCTCCAGGATGTGTCGTCCTGGAACATTGGCTGCAGAGAATGTCTTTCTCCCTCTCACTCCACCATCTTCTCTTCACAGGGTTAAGAAATCGATGTGGTCTGACACTCCAAATGGATACTTCAGGACCGTAGTAACAGCCAGATTTATTGGTGGATTAGGAACCCGGAAATCACCACACGGAGAAACCGTACGTCCGTTGAGTGCATGAACTGGATGAGTTGATGGACTGACATGGAGGGTGAAGTGACCAGTGATACAGCAGATAAGACACTCCAAAGTAAGGCATGCAGTGGGGAGAGGCTTTCTATGGACTTGCTGGAAACACATCACTGGGCTCACACTGGGGAGAGGCCGTTCCCCTGTTCTGAGTGTGGGGAGGGATTCACCAGCTCTGACCCATTGCTGCAACACCAGTATGGCAACACTCAGGGGACCCCGTTCCCCTGCTCTGACTGTGGGAAGAGCTTCCAAACCTCCAAGGACCTGGAGGAGCACGGGTGCGTTCTCCCTGGGGAGAGTCTGTTCACCTGCTGCGAGTGTGGGAAGGGGTTCGTCCAGTCCTCCAGCCTCCTGCAACACCAGAACATTCACTCTGGGGAGAGAGCCTTTAAATGCTCTATATGTGGGAAGGGATTCACTCGATCCTCGCACCTGTTGAGGCACCAGAGAATTCACACCGGGGAGAAACCGTTCACCTGTTCCCTGTGTGGGAAGGGGTTCTCTCAGCCCTCTGGACTGCAGGCCCACCAGTGGGTTCACACCAGGGAGAAACCATTCACCTGCTCTCTGTGTGGGAAGGGGTTCTCACAGCCTTCTCGCCTGCAGGCACACCAGCGGGTTCACACTGGGGAGAAACCGTTCGTCTGCTCCCTCTGTGGGATTGGATTCACTCAATCCTTCAACTTGCTGAGACACCAGAGAGTTCACACTGGTGAGAAACCATTCTCTTGCAGCGAGTGTGGAAAGAGATTTGCCCATTCCTCCTATCTGCTGGGCCACTGGAGAATTCATACTGGGGAGAAGCCGTTCACCTGCTCCCAATGTGGGATCGCATTCACCCAGTCCTCTCTCTTGCTGAGGCACCAGAGAATTCACACTGGGGAGAAACCGTTCACCTGCACACTGTGCGGGAAGGGGTTCCCTCGACCCTCCAGCCTACAGGCACATCAGCGCGTTCACACTGGGGAGAAACCATTCACCTGCTCTCTGTGTGGAAAGGGATTCACTCAGCGTTATGGATTGCGGAAACACCAACGGATTCACACTGGGGAGAGACCGTTCACCTGCTCCCTCTGTGGGATTGGATTTACACAGTCCTCCTACCTGTTGAGGCACCAGAGAGTTCACACCGGGGAGAAACCATTCACCTGCTCCCTATGTGGGAAGAGGTTCTCTCAGCCCTCTGGCCTGCTGGCACACAAGCGGGTTCATGCCAGGGAGAACCATTCACCTGCTTGTGGTGTGGGAAGTGGTTCACTCAGCCCTTCAGCCTGCAAACTCACCAATGGATTCACACCAGGGTGACACCATTCTCTTGCAGCAAGTGTGGGAAGGATTCAGCCAGTTAACTTCTCTCTGCAGGCCCACTGGAGAATTCATACTGAGGAATCTCTGTCTCCAGTCTATGGGGACAGCAACAAGTTCACACAGGGAGAGATCATGCATCATGGACTGTCAGAATCTTTTCTCTCCAGGAAGAGCATCATATGCTAAAGAGTGTGTTTAAGATGTAGGGGGAAGGAGGAAGGTTAAGGGAACTGTTAGAGGCAAATATTTTACTCAGAGGGTTGTGAGCACCTGGAGTAGGCTACCAGGTGCATTTGGTTCTTGACAGACCCATGAATATGGAAGGAGGTGAATCATGTGCAGGCAGCAGTTTAGTTTAACTTGGGCATCCTATTCAGTACAGACACGTGGCTGAAGGATCGATGTTCCAGAGGCCACAGGTTTACAGATTGTTGTGTTGATGGAGGTTTTCCCTGTAGCCTTGAGCTCCTCCTGTCTCGTTCTCCCCACTATTATTTGGGCTTCTTCCCTTTTTCCCTGCTACTCTGAGTGTGGGGTTCCTGCGATCTATTGCCTTCTATGCCTGACCTACTGAGTTGCTCCAGCATTTTGTGTGTCGCTGCTGAGGTGACTGTGGTGGTGACCTCTGACCTGGTGCCTGCCTCTGACCTGGTGCCTGCGTGGCTGGGCTTTTGTGATGAGATCATAAACCAGCCAAGAGACATCAACGTCAAGATTTAGCTGTGGGAGGAGTCACGTGATGGAGTAGTGGCCGGTCAGGGAACTCCAGCCCTCTCCGGAAAAGTTTAAAAAAAATACACAAAACACAAAGGCACAACATAAAAATTAAAACAAAGTGAAAGTAAAGGTGGGAAGAAAATGGCAGCGAAGAAAGAAAAGTCGAAAGCAACGGGAAGAAGAGAAGAAGAAAGAATGTCAGAAGAAGAAGGTGAAGGCCTTACCTGTCCGAGGAAGCCCGCTGCGGAGAGAGAAGCCCGCTCCCTAAGGTCAGTTGAAGTCCCGAGCTCGGGACTACAAAAATGGCTCGCGGAGCCAAGTAAAAGTGCGCAACCGCGCATGAAAAAAAACACTGACGGGAGGGTGGACTAGCTGAGGAGTCGATCTCCACAGCTGAGAATGACAGCTGCAACACAACAACAGGAAGAGAACATAGAAAATAAAGAGAACAAGAAAGAAGAGAATAAAAAGAAAACAAGGAAACAACAGATGACCAACCCTGAGGAAGAAGAAGAAGAAGAACATAGAGAAATGGAAGAAGTGAAAGGCAAGACAATGGATATATTTTTTTTTAAAGAATATATGGAATCAGTAAAAGAATGGCAATTACAAGAACTTAGTGAAATAAAAAGAATTAAAAGTGCAGAAGAAAAAATGAATAGATTAGAGATGGTCATGTCAAATATAGGAAAAAGAGTGGACAAGGTGGAAGAACGAGAAACAGCCATAGAAATGGAAGTAGAGGACTTAAAAAAATTAGAAGAATCTAATAAAAAAGTTAAAGAGACACATGATCTGTTAGCTCAGAAGATAGATATAATGGAAAATTATAATAGAAGAAATAATATAAAGATAGTGGGAAGATGAAGAAGGCAAGAATATGAGAGAATTTATAAAAGATTGGATCCCCAGGGTCCTAGGAAGACCAGAATTACAGGAAGAAATGGAAATAGAAAGGGCACATAGAACATTAGCCCCGAAACCACAGCCACAGCAAAAACCAAGATCCATTTTAGTAAAATTCTTAAGATATACAACAAGAGAAAATATATTGGAGAAAGCAATGAAGAAAATAAGAGAAGACAAAAAGCCACTGGAATACAAAGGTCAAAAAAATTTTTTCTATCCAGACATAAGCTTTGAACTCCTGAAGAAGAGAAAGGAGTTTAATACAGCAAAAACGATCCTATGGAAAAAAGGATATAAATTTATGCTAAAGTACCCAGCGGGACTTAAAATAGTTATTCCAGGGCAGCAAAACAGACTATTCTCGGATCCGGAGGAAGCACGAAAATTTGCAGAACAACTACAAAACAGGCAGAGAGATGAAGACATGTAACGAGATTAAAAATGACCACGAACTATATGTATGTGTGTAAATGGGTGTATATATATATATATATGTGTGTATGTATATATGTGTGTACATGAGTGTATCCGTATTTAAAGGAAAATATATAGAGTATAGATAAGAATTAATAAGGGAATGAAAGGGAAGAGAGGAAGTAAGGAGGGAATTAAGAGAATGACCTTTGTTATATATGAAAATTGCAATCTTTTCTGGGGGGATGGGTGGGGAGGAGTTACGGTCACTGCGAAATCAGTTGACGCTTGCGAGTGAATTCGCAAATCCAAATGGAGAGGGGAGATGTGGTTGCCGGACAAGGGATAAAGGGCAACTCAGGAAGGGGAGGAGATAGTGGGGTTAAAGAAATTTTAGATAGGAGAATAAGGGAAATGTTTGATGTTTTAGAAATGTTGTCTTATAAAGTGTTCAAAACAAGAAAGCAGAAATGGATAAGAAGGAAAGGTGATGATGAGGAAACGGAAAGGAAAGATAAACAAAGTATGAAATGGCTACGTTGAACTATATGACTTTAAATATTAACGGAATACATAACCAAATCAAAAGGAAGAAACTGCTAAATTTACTGAAAAAAGAAAAAATTGATATAGCATTCGTGCAAGAAACACATTTAACTGAAATGGAGCACAAGAAATTAAAGAGAGATTGGGTAGGGCACGTAACAGCAGCGTCATATAATTCAAAAGCTAGAGGAGTAGCTATATTAATCAGTAGAAATGTACCAATTAAAATAGAAGAGGAAATAATAGATCCAGCAGGGAGATATGTAATGATAAAATGTCAGATATATTCGGAGTTTTTGAATTTACTCAATGTATATTCACCTAACGAAGAAGATCAAAAATTTATGCAAGATATTTTTATGAAGATAGCAGACACGCAAGGGAACATACTAATAGGAGGGGATTTCAACCTTAATTTGGATTCAAACATGGATAAAACTGGGAAAAAAGTTAACAGAAAGAACAAGGTAACCAAATTTATAATTAAATCGATGCAAGAAATGCAACTTTTAGATATATGGAGGAAACAACACCCAAAGGAAAAGGAATATTCATATTATACGGGTAGACATAAAACATACTCAAGAATAGACCTATTCCTGTTATCAGCTCGTATGCAAGACAGAGTAAGAAAAACAGAATATAAAGCTAGAATATTATCGGACCACTCACCCCTGATATTGACAATAGAGTTAGAGGACATCCCTCCAAGAATGTATAGTTGGAGATTAAACTCCATGCTACTTAAAAGGCAGGATTTTAGAGAATTCATTGAAAGACAAATTAAAATATACTTTGAAATAAATATGGAATCAGTGAAAGATAAGTTTATACTATGGGACGCAATGAAAGCGTTCATCAGAGGGCAAATAATAAGTTATGTAACCAAGATGAAGAAGGACTACAATCAGGAAACAAAGCAGTTGGAAAGGGAAATAGTAAATATAGAAAAAGAATTAGCAATGAAGGAAGACACAACTAAAAGAAGAGAATTGGCAGATAAAAAAATAAAATATAAAACACTACAAACATATAAGGTGGAGAAGAACATAATGAAGACAAAACAGAAATATTATGAACTAGGAGAAAAAATGCACAAAATTCTAGCATGGCAGCTTAAGACAGAACAAACTAAGAGAATGGTATTGGCATCAAGGAAAAAAGACAAACAAATGACATATAATCCAACGGAGATTAATGAAAACTTCAGAGAATTCTACGAACAATTATACCAAACTGAAAACGAAGGGAAAGAAGACAAAATAGATGAATTTTTAACTAAAATTGAACTACCAAAATTACAAATAGAGGAACAAAATAAATTAACAGAACCATTTGAAATGGTAGAAATACAAGAGATAATAAAAAAAACTACCGAATAATAAAACACCAGGAGAGGATGGATTCCCAATAGAATTTAAAGATTTATTAATTCCTCCTCTCCTGGAAGTAATCAACCAGATTGATAAAACACAAAGCTTACCAGATTCATGCAAAACAGCAATAATTACAGTAATACCAAAGACAGGGAAAGATCCACTCGCACCAGCATCATATAGACCAATATCTTTACTTAACACAGATTATAAGATAATAGCTAAACTATTAGCAAACAGATTAGCCGACTATGTACCAAAAAAGGTAAATCTAGACCAAACTGGATTTATTAAAAAAAGACGAACAACAGACAATATTTGTAAATTTATTAACTTAATAACAATTCATGCAGTAGAAGGGAATAAAGCTCCAACAGTAGCAGTTGCTTTAGACACAGAGAAGGCCTTTGACAGAGTAGAATGGAATTATTTATTCAAAGAACTACAAAAATTCAGTTTACCAGAGAAGTATATTAATTGGATTAAAGCATTATATAAGGGGCCATTGACGAAAGTGACAGTAAATGGATATATATCAAAGCAATTTAACTTAAGCAGATCAACAAGGCAGGGATGCCCACTATCACCCTTATTGTTCGCGTTAGCTATAGAAACACTAGCAGAATTGATAGGAACAGAAAATAATATAAAAGGGATAAAAATAAAAGACAAGGAATATAAAATCAGTTTATTTGCAGATTACGTTATAGTATACTTAACAGAACCAGAAATATCAATAAAAGAATTACATAAGAAATTAAAGGAATATGGAGAAGAGTCGGGTTACAAGATTAACGCAAATAAAAGTGAGGCAATGCCAATGAATAATGCGGATTTCTCAAAATTTAAGAAAGAATCACCATTCAGATGGCAAATGCAAGCAATACGATACCTAGGTATACAAATAAATAAAAACCTCGGCCATCTATATAAACTCAATTATTATCCACTAATGAAAAAATTACAGGACGACTTAGAGCATTGGAAAGACTTACCACTAACACTAATAGGAAGGATAAACTGTATTAAAATGAACCATTTCCCAAGGATACAATACCTATTTCAGGCATTGCCAATACACTTGACAGAGAAATTCTTCAAGGAGTTAAAGAAAATAATAAGGAAATTTTTATGGAAAGGGGGATAAATTAACAGAATGGTATAAACAAGGAGGCTTACAACTGCCAACCTTTAAAAATTATTATAGAGCCGCACAATTAAGATACCTATCAGATTTTTATCAAACAAGGGAAAAGCCAGATTGGACTAGATTAGAACTAGATAAAATAGGGGAGAAGATACCTGAACATATATTATATAAATGGGATGAAAAATTGGTACAACGTAAGAATTCTCCACTATTACATCATCTGCTCAATATTTGGAAGAAGATTCATGTAGAAAGGAATAAAACAAATTACCAATTACCAAAACTAATACTGACGCAAAATCAACTAATCCCTTTTACAATAGATAACCTTTTCTTTAGAGAATGGGAGAAAAAAGGGATCAAAAGAATAGAAAATTGCTTTTCAGGAAATAAATTACTATCCTTTGAACAAATGAAGGATAAATATAATATAACTCAAGATACAGTGCTGGCATATTACCAATTGAGATCCTACTTGAAGGACAAATTAGGAAGCAGTCTGAGTTTACCAGAGGGAAGTAATTTTGAATATGTGATTACAGACACAAGGATAATCAAAAAATTTATAACAAATATGTATATTAAACTGCAAGAAAAGGAGAATGAGGAAACAAATGGTAAAACTAAACAAAAATGGGAACAAGATTTAAACATAAAGATAAAGAAGGAAACATGGGAGAAGTTATGCTCTGGAACTATGAGAAATACAATAAACACGAGGTTACAAATGATAAAGTATAACTGGATACACAGGCTATACATTACACCTCAAAAGTTAAATAAATGGGACCCAACAGTATCTGACAGATGTTTTTGTTGTAAAAAGGAAATGGGAACAACAATTCATGCAATCTGGACGTGTGAGAAAGTGAAAATATTTTGGGAAGATCTAAACCAGATATTAAATAAAATCACAGAAAGCAATATACCAATAAACCCAGAGATCTTCCTCCTAAGTAACATAAAAAACAAAGAATTTGGACTTGATTTGGATGGTGCACAAAAAAGATTTGTTAGGATAGCCTTAGCTGTAGCAAAAAAATGTATTATGTCAGCCTGGAAATTAGAAGATAACTTGAGAATACAACAATGGTATATAGAAATGAATAAATGTATTCTATTAGAAAAAATAACATAATTTAAGAAATAATATTACAATATTTGAACAAATATGGGAGCCATACATGAAACACAATAGAGAAAACCTACCGGGGACATCTGCCACCTAAAATGACAGAAGGAGAAGGAAATGAAAAGAATTGACTCAGTGGAATTTCTTATTGTTTATTTTTATTGAGTGACAACATTGATGGGTTTAATGTATCTTAGATTCTGTACTTTAAATGAATGGGAGGGGAGGTAGGGAGGGTGGGATGGGAAGAGGGAGGGGGGGAGAAAACGACACTGTATATATTTGAAAAGAAAAATGTATGTATCTTGATCAATGTGGTTTATAGTGTGAAAAATAAAAAATTTTAAAAAAAGATTTAGCTGTGCAAGTTCCTTTTGGTGTTTGCAATTGATTAAGTTTGAAATTCGATGCTGCAACCTCTGGATTTTTTTTGAATATTTTATTTTTATTTTTTTCGTAAATAGACATATCAAAATTTTCCATTTTCAAGATGCAAAACAAAACAGAACAACCCCTTCCCTCCCACCCCCTTCACAGTATAAATCCATACACCAAGGATAACAGTTGGGTTTAAAAACAGAAAGTTTTCATTGGGGAGATCACATTTTTATAATAGCAGCACCTTTTTTTTATTATATTAATTTTATTTATGCCCCTATATAGTCCAAATACTATATATTTATAAAAACATCATATTTGTTCTTTAGATTATATGTTATTTTTTTGCCCATATGTATACAACTGTTCATTTCTCTCTTCCATCGTGCTTTATGTAGAGGGGAGTCATTTCCAAGTAATTGCAATACATTTCTTAGCCACAGCTAAGGATATTTTAACAGATGAAATTTGGAATTGTTCATTTATTATTTATTTCAATAAAATTGTTCAAAAGATAAAACTCCAGGTCATCTGTGAAGGCCTAACCTCTGGATTTTCATGTGATGAGGATGTGCAGATGCTGGGATCTAATGCAGGACACAAGTCCTGGAGAAACTCAAAAGGTCATGCAGGATCCATAGGAAGTAAAAGGCAGTTGCCATTTTGGGCCTGAGCCCTTCCCCAGGAGTGAATAAAATGGGACAGATGCCTGAATAAAAAGGTTAGGGGAAAGGGTTGGGGGAAAGGACCATCTTACAGGTGGATACTGGTGGGAGGTTAGAAGAGAGAGAAGCTGAGAAGTGTCGGGACAGAGCAGAAGATTTCTCTCTGATAGAGACAGGGAAGTGGGTGGGGGCTGGAGGAAAGGAGACAGAGATGAGCGAAAGAAAGACTGAAAAAGGGTTAATGGAAATTGGAAGTCAATGTTCATGCTGTCTGGTTGAAGATTGCGGAGACGGAATACAAGGTGGTGTCCCTCCAGTCTGCGGGTGGCGTCTGTGGGATCCAGACAATGGTTACGATGGTGTTTTTCCTTACAGCTCCAACTCTCCATGTGTTTATGTAATCCCCAGCCAGCCTGTGCACCTATTCATTGGATTTTTCATCTAAACTGCATCAACTCTCTCTTTGTACTTTCTGGGCTGGCTGGTATATTCAGACCCTGTCTAACCTGTACCTTGATGGACGTTGAATAAAAATGGCTGCAACTGAAAGGTTTTGGACTCTTTCTTGACTTCCGAACCACCTTCCATGCAACATTATCTCCAGACCCAACAGTATGTAGCTCCCTGAATGTCTTTTAAATCACAGGTCACCAAATTAACAGCATTACAGTGGCACATACACTGTAAAATGAGTAGAAATTAGAATAAGGGGTCCAGTTATTTTGGTCCCCTTACTCTAATCTCTACCCAGTTCAATTCAATATCTGCACATCAGAAACTATATCCCAGTCATCTCCAACCTGAAACCACGTTTGAACAGTGGCCACTCCTTTAGACTGGTTTGTGCCAACAGTTTATTACTCCATGTTTCCAGTACTCTAGGCATTCAGATAAAGTGCCCTCACACTTGGTGACTTTTACAATCAAGTTGCAATGTGGCCTTTTAATCTCTTGCATTGATTCTTTTTTCTGTCCTCCACTTTGACTTTCGCCTTCTTTTGCTTGTTTCTGTTTTACTTCCTTCAGTCATCCTGCAGATAATGCCATTTCCAGCTATTGTAATCTAACTCTCCTCAACAGTACTGGCAGTACTGGAACATTGATCCCAGTCCTGCCCGGGTGCAGACCATCCAGCCAGGCTGGTGGAAGGAGCGGACACACATGGGGGATAAAACATGGAGGTAACATGAGGAGCCTTGAAAAGGGGTTGATGGAATGTATCCGTGCTCATCTCCTTGTCAGCACGTAACAGAATCAACAAGGGAAGTATTTTGCTGGGAAGAAAGTAGAGAGGAAATTTTAACAGGAGAGCAGAATTCATAACATGGTGCAGAGAAAAGGAGAGACCCAAGAGGGAGTTAAAGAAAATGAAGATAGTGAGCTTTATGAAGAGGCACAGATTACAGCAGCGAGGGAGTAATGATAAACGTCCAGGTTTTATACTGGGGGCTACATTTTCGGACATGTCAATGTCCGAATGTAAAATCAGAAATTCTCTGCCCTTTCGTTGCAAACCTTACTTTCGTAAATGGTTTGTGGTGGGTCCAAGGTACCGACTCTGATCCTTTTTTAGGCTTGCGTCAGAGGTGGAGCGAAGTGCTCCACCTTGCTTCAAAAATATCCAACCACTGCAAGCAGCTGGCTTGGGGCAGGCTGATGATGCTGTCAGCCTGCGACCCAAGACTGTTTAGTGAACATATTATGCCAGGGTATCACAGAATAGTCATTATTGGCATGGCCGCTGCTGCTGCATGCCGCCGCACCTTTGGGGCCCCGGACTTTCTGCTCCACTCCCTCGTCCTCAGTCTCCTGGTCTCAATGGATCAGGATCAAGAAGCCGGAGCCCTGGAGTACTGGCAGGTGGCGCTGACATCCGCACCGATGACCTGTTTTTAATGATGATTTACAATATCCAGAGCCAAGAACTCAGTTGAGTGAGAGTGAAATATAAACACTGAAAATTGATCAATGGCTGACTTCTTTACTCATAATCCCACACACAGCAGGCATCCGTGGAGGATTATAGGTAACAAAGATGGCCATTGCTCACTGCGTATGTCACAGTCACTCCAGCTCCGGACGAAGCACCGAGGTGCTGCTCCAATTGAAAGTAACACTGGAGCAGCCTTTTAGGGCTGCTCAACCAAAAGGTAAATTACATTTTTTTCTCCGCAGATGGAGCCAGCCTCGAAGCCACCTCATGTGAGCCGTTTTTAATGACATGTTTAACACGACCTTCAAACCAATCACACCCAACCCCACCTCCATCTTCCTTGAATTCGAAGGCCCTCCTGGACCTGCCTACTCCCATCAATTCCCATCCTAACTGTCAATCACTATCTCTTGCATCTACACACTGAACTCAATGTTCATATTTATTATCAGAATACATACATGAGATCAGATACAATCCTGAGATTCTTTTTTCCTGTGGGCCAAGCAGAATTTCTGCTTGGTCGTGCAAAAAACTGTACTTAGGAGAGATGTATACAAAAGAGAGAAATGTATACAGAAAGTGCAAACAATCTGTACAATACAGGAAATAAATATTGAGTAACAAATTGCAAAGTAAATGACTCTGATTGAGTTTGTTGTTTCGGAGTCTGATGGTGGAGGGGCAGCAACTGGTGTTACGAGTGAACCTTTGCTGCCTCTTAGTGCTCCAGATGTGATTTTGTACTAGTTTATGTGATTTTAAGCCCAGCCACAGCAGTCGGGTTTCCTTTGTTTCCATTCTCCTTGTCCATTCTTATCCACTATCTCCACTTTGCCTGGGAGATGAATTTCCGTAAGTCGTACCTGTGGTGATGGAGTGCTAGTGATACTCCTGACCACTAGAGGGAGTTGGAGATTAATGCTGCACCTCAGGTTAGATCCAGAAAATGGCTGCACCATGAAGTCATGAGTTGTTAACAAAATACTTGTTAATATAAAAAATCCAAGTTTCTTTATTACTTAAAAGAAACATCACACAGTACCAGGAGGGTGTATCAGTCGATATCAATGGGAAATATGGAGAGTGTGAAGTACCGCGATGCTGTGAATTGGACTGTGAATGTTGACCATGAGTGGTGGTTGCTCAAACAGTGATTCATACTGTATCTGCAAGCCATTGGACTCTATAGCAAATCAAATGCATGGAAGGCTGTACTGCTACTTACCGTGGCAGGACCTCAGGCACTAGAGGCTTTCAGCACATTTGTGCGGTGAGAGTGCAAAAACCAGTGAAAATGAAGACATAGCCATAGCCACAGTGTTTGGACATATACATAAATAGACAACAAGACATAGGTAACAACAAAAAGACAGAGAGACATTGAATTGTAAACAATGTGGCACTCAACGTGCACCAAAACAATGCCAAGCCTATGGAAAACTAATAATTGCAAAGGGCAGAATCACTATGCAAAGCAATGTTTTTCCAAAGGGAAACAAAGCAGAAGTGAAAGTGAGCACACTATAGAAAAAACTGCCCTCAGTGATCCGTTCTTCATGAGCATGGTCATGCAGGAAGATTTCAAACCAACAGACACTGAACAGCCAAGCATAAACAGAGTTGAGTAGGACAAGTGGATGGTGTCATAGCTTGCAAATGGAGCAGATATTCCTTTCAAGCTGGACACGGGCAAAGGCCAATTTGATCTGTGAGCGCAACATCAGGGCAATGAAGATAAACCCATACATTCATCCAAATTCTGAACAGCTCAAGGCCTACAATGAACAGCACATTGACACAAAAGGTACATGGTGACTAAAGGTAAAAGTTAAAGGAATCACCTCATGTTTGCAGCAGTCCCAGATGGACATGACTCACTGCTTGGTAAAAAAAAACAAGTGAAAACTTAAGGCCAAGTCGTAACAGCACCAATGCACGGAACAGTGTAGAGGAAATATGGGATCAATTTCCAGACATCTTCAAGGGGTTTGGAGTTCTACCATTCACCTATAAGATACAGTTAAAGTAGGACACATAGCCAGTAGTACATAGCCAGTAGTGTATACCCCAAGGTGGGTTCTAGCGCCACCAAAAGACGAGCTCAAGCAGGAATAGGCCGAATGACATCATTAGGGGTCATAAAGGAAGGGAGGAGCCCACAGAATGGGTGAATTCAATGGTATGTGTCAAAAAGAACGATGGCCTAAAAGACTTGAATGCTAATATAAAGAGGGAACATTATCAGATTTCAACCAGGGATAAATCAAGTGAGATGGCCAGTGCAAAGTTTTTCACTAAATTGGATGCATCCAGGACTCCTGGCAATTAAAACTGCACAAAGATAGCACAAAATACTGTACATTCAATACACTGGCCAATACTCCTGTCTGAGGATGCCTTTTGGAATTTCCTCAGCTCTGGAAGTGTTCCACGGGACAATGGAGCACATCATAGAAGGCATAAATGGGGTAAGTGTGTACAAGGAGGACATGATCCTATGGGAATCCCCACAGTAGTTACAGGAGAGGTTCATCAGTACCAAAATGCATCCAGAAGTATGGATTAAAGCTAAACAGAGCAAAATGTCAGTTTGGTGTGAAGGAAATCACCTTTCTAGGAGATAAACTGTCAGAGTGTGGAGCCAGGCAAGATATTGAGAGTGCTGCGAATGATCAATTTCATTGGTAAATTCATTCCAAACCTGTCTTCCAAAACAATGAAGTTGTTGCAGGACGAATGTGAATTCAAGTGGACAGCCAACCACATAGAAGAATGGGGATAACTGAAGTCCATTCTAACTACAAAACCAGTACTTGTGAGATTCTTTGACACATGCAGAAGGACAAAAATATCTACAGATGCTTCAAAAGATGGAATAGATGCCGTGCTACTTCAGGTTGTGGGAGAGGTTTGGAGACTAGTAGCATACGCATCAAGGACAATGACCACATCTGAATGTCAATATGCACAGATCGAGAAAGAGTGTCTAGGTCTGGTCTACAGACTTGAGAAATTCCACAGTTATGTGTATGGTCTACCAAAATTCATGGCAGAAACAGACCACGAGCCATTAATAGCCATAATCAAGAAAAGTCTCAGTGAGATGTCGCTGCGAATCCAAAGATTGATGATGAAGCTACAACGTTATTAATTTGAACTGGTAACATTGAAAACATTGTGTTAACTGAAGCGCTGTCCAGGGCAACAACACAGAGTGAAGCACACAATGAGAGTTCCACAGAGACAGATGTGAATCTCCACGTGAACCTGATCGATGAATCTCTTCTTATATCTGACATGAAATCCAAGCAGATCACAGCTCAAACAGGTAAAGGACACAGTTCTACAGAAGGTCATGAAGAAGCGGAATGAAGGATGGTCTAGAGGTGAATGTCAGCCATACTACAACATCAGAGCAGAGCTGAGTGTTATCAATGGGCTTCTACTCAGACAGAGCAGAATTATCATTCCTCAATCACTGCGACAAGAGATGCCGAAGGTTGCATGAGGGGAAGCTTGGAATTAAAAAATGCAAGATGATGATCAGAATGCTGTTTATTGACAAGGTTTCAAGCTGTGAAACTTGTCTGAAGTACCACACAAAGCAGCCAAAGGAACCCATGATTATAACTGGCTTACCAGCGGAACCATGGCAGAAAGTTGGGTCCTGGATGGAAAGAACTACTTGCTGGTTATTGACTATCTATCGAATTATCCTGAGATTGTGCTGCTTCCTACCATGCCTGCTGCTTATGTGATCAAATATATGAAATTGATCATTTCAAGTCTTGGAATTCCTCAAATCGTCTACAGTGACAGTGCTACAGTTGTAGAGAATTTCAGAACTTTTCAGAAGAGTATGATCTTCGACATGTGAATTCAAGACCTCTGCATCCCCAGTCAAATGGTAAAACAGAGAAAGGAGTTTACATAGTTAAGCAGAGACTCAAGAAATCACAAGACAGTGGCTCAGGTCCTTTTTTTTTTAGCTCTGTTGAGTTACCAAATTTCACCACTTGAACATGTCATGTCACCCACTGAGATCCTGGTGAAACGTAGACTACACACAACACTTCACTACTCTTCAGATCCAGACAAGAATAGAGATGTCAAACGGAAACAAAAGCATCTGCAAATGAGACAAAAAGCAAACAATGACAAATCAGCAAGAAGCTGAGGGCCTCTGGCACCACATGACACAGTGAGACTCAGAGATCCCAACACCTGAGACTAGAAGGCCACTGTTCTGGAGGAGGTAAATCCAAGACCCTACACTGTCAGGATAGTCGATTACTGTGGAGGAATCAAAAGAGCCTGCTGAAATGCAAGTGACACTGCAAGCACAGACAAATGCAGAAGATTAAAACTGCCCAGGAACAGAGGAAACACCAACAGTGCTCAACAGTAGTGGACAAGCAGAGCCGACAGAGCACCTGTGTTAAGAAGATCCACACGTATTATCAAAGCACCTGACAGGCTGAATTTATAAAAGGAAAAGAACTGCACACTTAATAAGTTTGTGTGGCTGATCATTTGCATTTATGTTGGTGTTTAACTTTAAATTGAAATGAATACTCTATTAGTGTGTAATATTGCTAGATTGAACATCTTAAGGAAAGGGGATATGGTGATAGAGTGCTAATGATATTCCTGGCCAATAGAGAGAGTTAGAGTTGAATGCTACACCTCAGGTTAGATACAAAATATGGCTGCCCCACGAGGTTGTGAGCTGTTAATTTTTATATTGTTAATATAAAAGAACCCAAATTTCTTTAATAGTTAAAAGAAACATTACACCTCTATTGCAGGGGACCTTTCTTGGACCCATCATACCAATGTCATCGAGAAGAAAGCACATCAGCACCTCTACTTCCTCAGAAGTTTGCTGAGGGTCACTATGTCATTGGAACCTTTGGCAAGTCTACAGATGTGCAGTGGAAAGTGTACAGGGGCTGCATCACAGGGGCACCAACACCTCTGAGCAGAATGCCATGCAGAAGGTAGTGGGCGTGACTCAGTGCATCACAGGCAAAAATCCCTCCCCCATCGAGAAAATCTACAAGGAACGCTGGTGTCAGAGACAGTTGCAGCAATCATCAGCGATCCACACCACCCATGACATGCTCGTGAGGTTCTCCCTGCTGTCATCAGAAAGCAGGAATAGATGCTACAAGACTTGCTCCACCATGTTTAGGAACAGTTGCTACATCTCCACCAAAAGACCTCTTCACAACAAACTCAATCAAAGAATGCTTTGAAGACTCTTACTTTGCACTTAATTTGTTATTGAATATTTATTTTGTTTTGCAGTTTGTTTGCACTTCAGAGTTGTAGACATTACTCACTTTTGTTTACACATTTCTCCTGGGTAGTTTTTTGCACAAGCAATAAATAGAAATTCTACCTGCCCCACAGGAAAAAGAATCTAATGGTTATGTATGATGTCACATCTATACTCTGACCATAAATCCGAACTTTGAGTTCAGTGTGCAGATGCAAGAAATAGTGACTGAGGCTCCGATACTCAGCACTGGTCTTGTAAACCGGGGTCACGATTTTGTTCCACACTGGGCCCTCATTTCTGTGAGGGACTCTAAACAAAGTGGTGACTCTCGGTCTTCCTTACAGTAGACAAAGTTCAAAAATCTCATGTATGTTATATTCTAAATGTAGTGTCATGTGACAATAATGGAACCTTTTCCTTTACCATAGGAATCCACAAAAGAGATACTAGTAGTCAGGTCCAGGAGAGCCTTTGAATTTGAGGTAGATAGAGGTGGGGTTGGGTGTGATTGGCATAAAGGCGCAGTTAAATATGTCATAAAAAAGCTCACATGGTGAGTTCTGTCAGTCAGATAGCGCATTTTCTGGACTGTGATGCATTGTAGGTTGATGCATTGCCATCAAACTCATTGGAATATTTTTCCTGATAAAAAACAAAAATCTAGTATTATTGAGAAATGATTTCTTCACACTCCCCAAGACCCTCACAATTTCTTGAGTGTGGCTGCCCCAGTGTAAAACCTTCTGAACGTTTATCATTACTCCCTCGATGCTGTAATCTGTGCCTCTTCATAAACCTCACAATGTTTTCTTTAACTCTCTCTCGGGTCTCTTTTTCTCTGCACCATGTTATGAACTCTGCTCTCCAGTTGAAATTTGCCTCTCCACTTTCTTCCCAGCCAAATAGTTCCTGTGTGGCTTCTGTAACATGCTGATCAAGAAAGTGAGTACAGATACATTCCATTAACCCCTCGTCAGGGCTCCTCACACTGTATCTCTTTGCATTCACCTCCATATTTCATCCCCCATGTGTCTGTTCCTTCCACCAGTTGGTCTGCACCTGGCCTGGACTCAGTATCCTAGGGGATTGTTTGCCAGAGCTGTTGGAATGGGTCAGACTACTATGGCATTATCTGCAGGATGACAGAAGGAAGTAAAGAAGCAAAAGATAGAAAAGGAGAAAGTGGAGGACAGGAATAAAATCAAAATAGACAAAAAAAGGCTATTTTGCAACTTGATTTAAAAAGTCATAGAGCCTGAGGATATTTTATCTGAATGCCCAAAGCACTGGAAACAAGGTGAATAAACTGTTGCCACACATCAGTCTAAAGGGGTGTGATTTAGTGTCCATGACACAAACGTAGTTGGAGATAATTGGGAACGAAATATCCAGGGATATAAGGGCATTCAGATAGACAGGAAGATGGGGTAGCACTTTTGATTCAGGATGATATCAGGTGGCAGTGAGAAATGATAGTTTCTTAGGAGCAGAATGTTAAATCTGGATAAGAGTCATAATAATAAGGTGACAAAGAAAAAAAAATCACTGGTGGAAGTTGTCCTCTGGTCACCAAATAACAGCATTACAGTGGCCATGCTGTGAGACTGGAGATGAAGGGCTCAAGCACTAAACGTCAGTTATATATTTTTACCTGTTGCTACATAAAGGACACTTTTTGACCAGCTGGGTTTCTCCAGCATTTTGAGTTTTTGCTTCAACCACAGTGTCTACAGATTTTCATGATTTACTTTTGGAGATAATGTTGCCCAGAAGGTGCTTTGGAAGTCAAGAACGAGGCCAAAATCTTCTGGTGCCAGCCATTTTTATTCAAAGTCCATTAAGGTACAGGCCAGACAGGGGCCATCTGTACCAGTCGGCCCAGCAAGTACAAAGGGGAAGTGACCCAGGAGATCTGAGGCAGTTTAGATGAAAAATCCGATGAACAGGAGCAGCAGGCTGACTGGGGATTGTACAAACACACAGAGAGCTGGAGCTACAAGGAAAAGCCCCATCGGAACAACAATCTGGACCCCAATTCTCAATGCCACCCTCAAACTGGAGGGACCGCAGTTTCATTAAATCTAAGCTGTGCAATCTCCAACCAGATGGCATGAACATTGAATTCCAATTTCTATTAACCCATTTTCCAAGTCTCTTTCTCTCATCTGTCTCCTTTCCCCCATTCCCATTCTCTGTCAACCTTTCCAGTTTGTTATCCCTGATTCCTCTCCTCCAGCTCCCCACCCCCTTCACTTCCTTCTCCCATCAGAGCGCAACCCTTCTCAGCCCTCTCACCCATCATTTCTCACCTTCTCTCTTCTACCCTCCCACCAGTATAAACCTATTAGCCTGTGCTCTTCCTCTTTTGCCTCACCTTTTTATTCTGGCATTCTGCACTCCTAGCAAAGGGCTCAGGGTCAAAATGTCGACTGCCTTTTACTTCCTATGGATGCAGTGGAACCATCTTGGATCTTGCATTAGATCCCAGCATCTGCACACCTTTATCATCTGAAAATCTAGAGGTTGTAGCATCGAGTTTCAACATTGCTCAACTGCAAACATCAAAGGGAACTTGCACAGCTAAGGCTTCTTCAGCAGTTAACGACGTTGACATCTCCTGGCCAGTTTATGATCTCATCACAAAAGCCCAGCCACACAGGCACCTGGTCAGAGTCACCACCACAGTCACCTCAGCAGCGACACACAAAATTCTTGAGCAACTCAGCAGGTCAGGCAGCATCCACAGAAGGCAACAGACGGCAGAAACCCCACACACAGAATAGCAGGGAAAGAGGGCTAATAGAGAGAGTGGGGAGAATGAGACAGGAAGGAGCTCAAGCTACAGGGAAAATCCCAATCAACACAACAATCCTTAAGCCTGTGGGCTCTGAAATATCAATCCTTCAACCCACGTCTCTGTACTGAACAGGATGCCCAAGATAAAGTAAACTGCTTCCCCCACATGATCCACCTCCCTCCATATTCATGGATCTGTCAAGAATCAACTGCATCTGGTAGACCTTAATTCCTCCCTCCCCCCCTTAAGCACTGGTTCTCAATCTTTCTCCCCACTCACATAGTATAGGTGCTCTGTGGTCAGTGAAGGATTAGTTAAGGTGTGACTTGAGTGGAAAAATGTTGAGAACCAGTGCCTTAAACACACACCCTTTAGCATGTGACATTTTTACCAGAGGGGAAAGTTGCTAACTGTGCATCGTGAATGCTCTCTCCCCTTGTAAACTTGCTTGTGTCCCCACAGACCAGAGGGCTCTCTGAACTCCTTCCTACAAATGGTCTCTCCTGGTGAGAATTCTACAGTGGGCCTGCAGAGAAGAGAAATCGACAAATCCCTTCCTGTACTTGCTGCAAGAAAATGGCCTCTCCACAGTGTAAACTATTTACACTGCTATGCATCCTGACCTGAGGGCTGAGAGAACCCCAATCTGAAGCAGTGAAATGTTACTCCTGGGTGTGAACTCTCTGGTGCCTCAGCAGGTTGGAGGATTTAACAAATCCCATCCCACACAGTGAGCAGGTGAACGGTTTCTCCCTGGTGTGAACCCACTGGTGTGCCTGCAGGTTGGAGGACTGAGAGAACCCCTTCCCACACAGGGAGCAGGTGAACGGTTTCTCTCCAGTGTGAACTCTCTGGTGTCTAACTAGGTTGCAGGATATTGAGAATCCAATCCCACACACTGAGCAGGTGAATGGTTTCTCCCCGGTGTGAACTCTCTGGTGAACCCGCAGAGCAGAGGGCTGAGTGAATCCAATACCGCACAGAGAACAGGTGAATGGTCTCTCCCCAGTGTGAACCCACTGGTGTTCCCGCAAGTAAGAGGGTCGCGAGAACCGTGTCTTGCACAGGGAGCAGGTGAATGGTTTCTCCCCAGTGTGAATTCTCTGGTGCCTTAACAGGGCAGAGGAATAAGAGAACCCTTTCCTGCATACGGAACAGGTGAATGGTCTCTCCCCAGTGTGAACCCTCTGGTGGTCCTGCAGGCCTGAGGGCTGAGAGAATCCCTTCCCGCACAGGGAGCAGGTGAACGGTTTCTCCCCAGTGTGAACACGATGGTGTGCCCGCAGGCCGGAGGGCTGAGAGAACCCCTTCCCACACAGGGAGCAGGTGAACGGTTTCTCCCCAGTGTGAACTCTCTGGTGCTGTAGCAGGTGTGAAGATCGAGAGAACTCCTTCCCGCACTCACAGCATTTAAAAGCTCTCTCCCCAGAGTGAATAGTCTGGTGCTGCAGAAGGCTGGAGGACTGGGTGAACCCCTTCCCACATACGCGGCAAGTGAACGGACTCTCCCCAGGGGGAACACACCCGTGCTCCTCCAGGTCCTTGGAGGTTTGGAAGCTCTTCCCACAGTCAGAACAGATATATGGGCTCCCCCTAATGGGGACACAATGGTGTTGCAGCAGTGCCTCAGAGATGGCGAATCCCTCCCCACACTCGGAACAGGGGAACGATCTCTCCCCAGTGTGAGAGCTGGGATGTGTTTCCAGCAAGTCCAAGGAAGACGCCACCTCACCACATGCTTCACTTCGGAATGTTTTATCTGCTGTATCACTGGTCACCTGACCCTCCATGTCGGTCATTTGGCTGAAGTCTCGTTCACGCACTCAATGGGTGTAAAATTTCTCTGTACAATGATCCCCGAACTGGTTGAAAATACAATCCGAATGAATTCAGTCGGAGTGTCAGACCTCAAGTGGCGTTGTCTGAAGCTATCCTGTCTGGAAACGCATCATTTTCTTAACCCTGTGAAGAGAAGATGGTGGAGTGAGAGGGAGAAAAACATTGTCTGCAGCCAATGTTCCACGCTGGAGGCAGGGCCAGTGTTCCACGCTGGAGGCAGGGCCAGTGTTCCACGCTGGAGGCAGGGCCAGTGTTCCACGCTGGAGGCAGGGCCAGTGTTCCACGCTGGAGGCAGGGCCAGTAACAAGACAAACTGTGGAGGTGTCCTGAACTGTGAGGAGAATCACCACGGAGAGGTCGGCACATGAGGGTAAAATTTAGTACAGAGAAACAGTCGTGATGCGTTTTGATGGGAAGAAGAGGCAACAAACACGAGGGAGCAAGGAAAATTATGAGCCCACGCTTTTGTTTATATGGGATCTAGTTTTGCAAATTACATTTTACAAATTACGATCTGAGGGATATTTTTATGCAAAAGGGTCACGGAAGCTTTTGTTTCGGAGGTCGATGACTGCATTATTACCCAGACTCCTCTTCGGTCCAGAAACTGCTCTGTACAATGAACTTCAATGGCGTGCACGTAAACTGCATCCCCCAACTTTCCAATGTTCGTGACCTAATCGGCAGCTTCCAACCAATCGAAACCACCAAGAGTCGCATTGAAGGCCTCAATCGCTATCACGTAACACCGTCCAAGCGTGCCATCACATTCGCTCGCAACTGCGCACGAACCTCCCTGAGCAGCAAAGGTGGGGGATGGGAAAAGGGGTTCTTTACAAAGACGCTGCTGGTGGCAGAATTCAGCGCATCCAAGAGCTGAGTCAGGTCAAAAGCCGGATAATTGGGGCGGGGATGGGCAAGATCCGGGGAGAGTACACAGAGCTGGATATTGGCACCTCGGCTATAATGCAGAATTTCTATCTCTCTCTCTCTCGTCTTCTTTTGCCCAGCTTTGCTTTCACACATCCGACCCCCTCCCCCTATCAATACTCACCTTTTTCATGCGTATCCTTCATTCCATATCCAATTCACACCTTTGTCTGTTCGACTACACAAAACGATCGCGACTAAAGAGGAAAACGGTCAGCAAAACCTTCAACAAAAGACAAAGGAATGAGCCTCTGGAGTTATACAAGAAAACCTGTGCTGGAGAAACTCAGCAGGTCACGCAGCGTCTACGGGATGTAAAAGCTGAACCACGTTACGGGCCTGAGCCCTTCGTCACGAATCTGCAAAAACAGGTAAAGGCCTGAATAAAAAGGCGGGGGGTGGAACAGAGGATAAAACGTCAGGGGTAATAGGTGGATCCACGTGGAAGAGGCTGAGGAGAAGTGATGGGGCGAGGACAGAGGGACCAAGGAGGGTAGAGATCTGGCAGGAGACGAGAGGGAAGGGGCTGGGGAGTTGGAGAGAAGGGGACGGAGGAGGAAGGAAAGAGAGAGAACGTTCCGGAACGACGGTTCCCTTCAATCCCTCTGGATGCTGCGTGAGTTTCTCCGGCGCTTCCGTGTATTTGCTTCAGGTTCCAGCGGCTGCAGCTGCTTGTGTTTCTCTGATTGACACCCGCCCGCACGCTGTTGCCCTGCTGCATCTGCCAATCAGATCACATGGCGGGGCTAACGGCCACGGGTGGCACTGATTGGCCGGTGGGCGGTGTTTCCTGAACATTTTTAAAGGGGTGGAAATGTTATCTGTCATTAAAAACATAAAGCTCGGGATACTCAGAAGGTCGAACAATGTACTTCTGTGACAAAGATTCCTGCCTGGAACCAATCCGTTTCTAATACCTACAGAATGAGAGGGAGACAACAAAATAGAGAGAGCAGAATTCTTAACATGGGCCACGGCAAAAGAGATGTCAGCGTTTTGCCCACAATGCATTGCGCACCAGAATCCGTCCTATCGTTCCCATCTGAGAATGGACAAAGAGCAACAAACCCACGTAACCTCCCTCTATGACGCCATCACACAGCGACCGCCACTCATTCCCGTTCTCCAACCTCCATCAATGCCCGACTTCGGAAATCTGTCACTCCCTTGGACCCGCCTCCAGACCAATCATCATCACGTGTCCTGTTCACCCACGTCGGATTCGGTAAAGGAAACTGTCAATCATACTCCCTCGCACCTGCGCGCACTGAGGGGAAAAGGGGCTGCGCTTCTTTCGCTCAGTACAGGCCGAAGGATCTCAGCAGGTCCCGCAGCAGGTAAAGATCTCTCCCCGACGGGGCGGGCCTGAGCCCTTCTTCAGGGGTTGTCAAAAGCCGGCTGCGTCTGAAAAGTCTGGGGAGAAGGGGAGAAACGGCAGGGGGGAGGAGAACAGAGCGACAGACAAAAGGTGTTAATGGGATGTGGAGGGGAGGACAGGAGAGAGGGAAGGGGAGGACTGGTGGGGGAGGGGGTTGGCTGTGTGGAAGCAGAACTGGAGGTACAGGGCACAAAGGGGACGGGGTGGGGAGAGAGAGATGGAGAGGAAAGGGGACATGGAGATAGATGAGGAGGGAGGGTGACAGACACTGGGGAAATCACTAGACCATTTCTTGCCATGCAGGTGACTACCAGCACAGAGGGAAAGCATAAAACTTACCTTTCATGGAACAGCCCTAAAAGGCTGCTCCAGTGTCCCATTCATATCCAGGGGTGCCTTGTAGCACCCTCCGGATTCAATGGAGGTGGGGTGACTAATGCCGTAGCGCCACCCGTCATCAATGCACTGTAGAGCAATGGCCATAATCCCCCATGTAGTTGGAACTGCTCTGTGTTTCCCAGAACAGTTCCAGATGCGTGAGGGAAGACGGCCATTGCTCTGCCATGTTTTGAATCGCAGAGAGAGGCCCCGAAGGCCGGTTGTCTGTTGAGGCTGTCACAGCCCGCACCGGCCCCTGCAGCCCTGACGGCTCCCAGCGACCCCTACTGCCTGACAGCTCCCTTCCGTCACCCCTGCCTTGAGGGGGCCATGGAGGGAGAAGGGTGAGTAGTGAGATGAGTCGCAGGCTTGCAGAGGCTGTACATTGAAGCCAGGTGGCGGAGAGCAGCATTCCGCCGATTATCCTTCCCCGAGAAGAGTTGGATATGGCACTTCGGAGCTGGCTACAGTACATTCAGAAAGGTATGTCTCTAGGTGTAAGGGAAGAGAACCTCCACCTTTACAGGTGGGCATTTTTCTTACTTGAAAGAGCCTGCTGTTACTGAAGTCTGCAGACCCTGTGATTGTAAAAATGCAGAAATGCTGCAGGAACTCAGCCTATTGGTCAGTGTTTGGATTTAAAAAGGCATGTGCTTCTGCAGGTTGGGTGGGGATGCTGAGGGTCAGTTCCAGGTGGACTTTGATGGGAATAACTACCAAGGGGATTGAGGTACCAGTAATGTAAGGGGTACGGGCATATTTGGAATCAGTAAAAACACAAAGCAGGAGAAATTCGGCAGGTCAAAGGTAAAAATATATAGCTGATATTTCAGTTTGAGCCCTTCGTTAAGGTATGGGAAAATGTTGGCAGGCGTCCGAGCAAAAGGGTTGGGTGAAGGGGTGGTCACAAGGCAGGAGGTGATATGTGGAGAAGGGAGGGAGGGAACAGCAGAGATCAAGGGGAAGAGGGATGGCTAGGTGAAGGGGGGAGGGGGAGAAGAGAAGAGCAGGTTAGCAAAAACCAGAAAAGTTGATGTTAATGCCATCTGGCTGGAGAGGCCCAGTTGGAAAATCAGGTGTTTACAAGTGATCTTAGCAGGACAGTAGATAAAGCCATGGACAGACATGTTAGTGTGGGTGTGTGGTCCAGATCTGAAATGGTTGGCTACTGGTGGTCTTTGTTACTGGTGCAGATGGAGCGAAAGTGCTAAGCGAAGCGATGTCCCAATATGTGCCTAGTCTCTCCAATATAGAGGATGCAGTAAATCAATCCTTGGATACACAAGGGAAGTATTGTTTCACTTGAAAGGCCTGTTTTGGGCCCTGGACTGAGGTGAGGGAGGAGGATTAGGCACAAGTGTGGCACCTCCTGCAGTCACAAAGAAAGGTGCCGGTGGGGGGGTTGTTGGGGTGAGTGGTGGGGAGGGATGAGGACACAAGGGGTCATGGAGGGAGCAGTCCCTACAGAAAGCAGAGAGGGAAGGAGAGGCGAAGATGTGTCTGGTGGTGGGATCCTGTTGCAAGTTCCTGGAAATTCCGGATGAGGAGAATGGTGGGGTGGTAGATGGGGTGGGGGTGGTTCTATGTTTGTTACGTCTGGGGACAGAGGGAGCCTTGGCAGGTGGATGGGAAATGATGCAGGTGAGGGCTGAGTTGATGGTGGTGGAGGGGAAGCCAAGTTTATGGAAGAAGGCAGACATTTCGGAAGATCTGGACTATAAGACCTCATCTTGGCAATATGGAGGAATTGAGAGAAGGAGATAGAATCCTTGCAGGGGACAGGGTGTGAGGAAGTGTAGTCAAGGTAGGTGTGGGAGTTAGAGGGTTTTTAATATGGAAAGCTTGTCTCCCTTGATGGAGATCGAGAGATCAGAAAGGGGAGAGTGTTGTTGGAGATGGACCAGGGAAGTTTGAGATCAGGGTGGAAGTTGGATGCGATGTGGATGAAGTTGATACCACACCAGTAACAGAGACCTCCCAGTAGCCAACTATTTCAGGTCTGTGTCACACTCACACTGCTTTATGTACTGTCCCACCAAGTTCACCTGTAAATCAGGAACAAGACCAATTTTCTGTCTGGGCCCTCTCCAGCCAGGTGGCATTAACATCAACTTTTCAGGTTTCTGCTAACTTGCTCATCTTTCCCCTCCCCCTTTCCAGTTCTTCTCCCGACCTTTCCCCCTCTCACCTTGCCAACCCTCTTCCCCTTGATCTCTGCTGTCCCCTCCCTCCCTTCTCCACCTATCACCACCTGCCAACTTTTCCCATACCTTGATGACGGGCTCAAGCCTGAAAGGTCGGTGATGTATTTTTACCTTTGCTATGTAAAGGACACTGCTTGACCTGCTGAGTTTCTCCTGCATTGTGTGTTTACTTCAACCACAGTGTCTGCAGATTTTCATGTTTTACTTCATAATCAGACTTTATTGGCATCAACAAGTCACGAAATGTGTTGTTTTGTGGCAGCATCACAGAGCAAACATTTGTATAAACCACTTACAACAATGTGTAATAGTGCACAAAATTAAATTTAAAAATCAAAATGAGGCAGTGTCTTTGGTTCATTGATCACTCAGGAACCTGATGGCAGTGGGGAAGAAGCTGTCCTTGTGCCACTTCAGGCCCCTGAACCTTTTCCTTGATGGTAGCAGAGTGAAGAGGGCATGTCCTGGGTGGTGGGGCTCCTTGAGGATAGAGGCTGCTTTCTTAAGACACCGCCTCTGTTCATGACCTCTGCAGTGAAATCTGGTGCCTGCGATGTCCCAGGCTGAGTTAACAACCCTCTGGAGTTTATTCTTGTCCTGAGTGTTGGCACCTCTGTACCAGACAGTAATGCAACCGACCAGAATGCTCTCCACGGTTCACCTGTGGACATTTTCTGAGTCTTTCGTGAAACCGAATCTCCTTAAAACTCCTCACAAAGTCTAGCCACTGGTGAACCTTCATCGTGATTGCATCGAAATGGAGGATCCAGGACAGATCCTCGGAGATGTTCACACCCAGGAGTTTGAGGTTCTTGACTCTCTCCACTTCTGAGCCCTCGATGAGGACTGAATCGTGTTCCCCTGACTTCCTCCTGAGGTCCACAATCATATCCTTGGTTTTGTTAATGTTGAGCACATGGTTGTTGTTGTTACACCACTCAACGAGCTGATCTACCTCCCTCCTTTACGCTTCCTCATTGCCATTTGTGATTCTGCCAACAGCTGTGGTGTCATTGACAAATTTGTAGATTGCTTTGGAATTGTGCCTGGCCACACAGTCACGGGTGTATAATGAGCAGAGCAGTGGGCTCAGCACGCATCCTTGAGATGTCCCTGTATTGATTATCAGTGAGGAGGAGATCTTGTTTCCAATTCATACTGACTGTGGTCTTCGATGAGGATCCAATTGCTGAAGGGGCTGGGGGGTGCAGAGGCCCAGATTGGATCTTCTTGACCAACACTGAGGGAACAATGTTGTTGAAGGCTGAGCTGTAGTCGATGAAGAGCAGTCGTATGTATGTGTTCATGTTTTCAAGGTGATCTAGTGGAGGACCAGTGTTGTTGCCCTGCTGTGGAACACTTATGATAATAGGTAAATTGCAGTGGGTTTAGATTTTTGCTTCGGTACATGATAATGCTGGCATGACCAGCCTCTCAAAGGATTTCCTCACAGTAGACGTTAGTCGTTGAAGCAGCTCACCCAACTCTTCCTGGGCACTGGGATGATTGATGCCCTTTTGAAGCAGGTGGGAAGCACTGACTGCAGCAATGAGAGATTGATAATGTCCATGAACACTCCGACTAGTTGGTTGGCGCAGATTTTCATTATCCTGACAGGTACGGAGGGATTGCCCTGCCGGCGAGCTGCTGACTTCACCTCGACGGAGCAGGGTGGGTGGGGGAGGGAGTGGGACAGCTGGCCCTTCTTCTGCTGTCCCTCCTCCAAATGTTCTGCTCCCAGGAAAGATGTCCCACCTGCTGGGGAAGGGAAGAGGTTGGGACGTATAGTGGAGAGGGGTGAGTCCTGTTGAGGGCAGCAAGGCTCAGAGGAAGAAACACCTCCCCTGGAGGAGCAGGAGCTGGCAGTTTCCTCCAGACCCAGCCCAGAAGACCCAATAGTATCTGGGGGGTCAGTCTGGGGGCTCAACAAGAGCCTGATGGAGTTGGGGGGGGGGTGGGGTGCCAGAGGCCGAGGATTCCTCTGACATGGAGGTCACTGTTCTTTAGCACCCCAGTGGAATGAAACGCAGGAGGCATGTGTGCATGGAGTCTGATGAGTGGTCACCATATTGGGGGGAGGGGGGTATCCCCGGTAAAGGCTATGTGCTCAGAATGTGCCATCCTTGAGCTGGAGGGTGGTCCTGCTGCACAATGGCCACCTGAGGGGGGGTGGGTGGGGTGGTGAGGCCCTCTGTGTGGGGGCTGCATCCCCCTGAGCACACATCCTTGGAGTCAGTGGACGATCACACTGTGACAGAGGGTAGGACTGACCCACAGTCGTGGCTGCACACCCAGAATGCGTGTTGTCCAGGGAGCGAGGGAAATGGCCCCGAACACCAGGGAACTCCCAGATCGTTGCTTCTCTTGAGGCTAAATGTCCGGACCCTGGATCACCAGGGTGATCGATCCACACGTCACCGGCCTGGTCCATGAAGAAGGATGAGGTGCCCAATGGCTGGGGAGGGCCTGGAATCTGCCAGTGATTCCAGGATGCAGAGATGGGCACAGCTCAGACTGTCCGAGTCCTCAGCCCATCCAGATGGTCTACACCTGAGTAGGTCTGGGATCAATGTCCAGGGGGATTGTTTGCCAGTGCTGTTGGGGAGGGGGTGAAGACTATGGCAGGGGAATGACATTATCTGCAGGATGACAAAAGGAAGTAAAATAGAGACAAAAGCAAAAGGTAGAAAGGCTGTCATCACAGACAACTCTGCCCACCAGCCAATCGGAGCCACCAATTGCTATTAGCCCCGCCATGTGATCTGATTGGCAGATGCAGCAGGGCAACAGCGTGCGGGCGGGTGTCAATCAGAGAAACACAAGCAGCTGCAGCCGCTGGAACCTGAAGTGAATACACGGAAGCGCCGGAGAAACTCGTGCAGCACCCAGAGGGTGTGAAGGGATCTGACGTTCTGGAACGTTCTCTCTCTTTCCCTCCTCCTCCATCTCCTTCCCTCCAACTCCCCAGCTCCTTCCTGTACATCTCCTGTCAGAGCTCTACCCTCCTTGGTCCTTCTGTCCTCGCCCAATTACTTCTCAGCTTCTTTCTCTTCTCCCCTTCCACATGGATCCATCTATTATTACCCCTGACGTTTTATCCTCTGTTCCTCCCCCCGCCTTTTTATTCAGGCCTTTACCTGTTTGTGCAGATTCGTGACAAAGGGCTCAGGCCTGTAACGTGGTTCAGCTTTTACTTCCTGTCGATGCTGAGTGACCTGCTGAGTTTCTCCAGCACTTTGGTGAACTGCGCTCGACGCCAGCATCGGCAGGTTTTCTTGTTTAACTCCAGGGGGACTTTGCTTTGCATTTACTGAATGTTTTGTGAACATTGTCCTCTGGTGATTAAATTAGTTGCAATCTCTTTTGTAGTCTGACTGACAAAAGGTGTTAATTGGATATGGAATGAAGGATAGGTGAGTAAACTGAGAATGGATTGGGAGAGTGGGGTTGGCTGTGTGAAAGTAGAGCTGGGGGCAAGGAGGCAGAAGGCCAGGAGAGAGAGATTCTTCTTTGTTGCAGGAAGTGCCAACAGATCTGTTTACTCCCCCCCCCCCCCCCCACCCCAGTTCCTTGCCCGTCCCCGCCCCAATTACTGGCCTCTGACCTTAGCTCTTGGATGTGGCTGAATTTCTGCCACCATCACTATCTTTGTAAAGGACCCCCCCCCCCATGCCCATCCCCCCCAACATTGCTGGTCAGGGAGCCTTCTGCGCAGTTGGGAGTGAACGTGATTGACACTTGGGCGGTGTCACGTGGGGCAATGGCGATCAAGTGACAGGACACCAATGCCACTTTTGGTAGGTCAGGTGGTTTTGATTGGTTTGAAGGTGTGGATCCTTTAGACGTCATAGTGGGAAGTTGATGGGGGATGCAGTTTAAGTGCACGCTATTGAGGCTCATTGGACACAGCAGTTTCTGGACCATCGAGGATTCTGAGTTTTAATACAATGATCGGCTTCAGGTATAAAAGATGCCACGAGTATTTTGCATAAAAATCTTAAATAATTCCTGCACCCTCCCTCAGACTGTCGTGTTTACTAAAATGTAATTTGCAAAACCAGTCTTCATATAACAGTAAATGCTGGGACCATGATAATTTCTTGCTTTCCAGTGTATGTTGCCTCTCCTCCTTTGCATCAAAACGTATCACACTTGTGTCTCTGTGATAAATTTCACTCTGCATGAGTCTACCTGTTTGTACTGATCCCCCTCGCATTTCAGGACACTTCCACGGTTTGTCGTGTTGCTGCCCATGCCTGCAGGGTGTGTCGTCCTGGAACATTGGCTGCAGAGAATGTTTTACTCCCTCTCACTCCACCATCTTCTCTTCACAGGATTAAGAAAGCGGTGCGTTACTAGGCAGGAAGCTTCAGGCAATGCCACGTTGTGGTCTGACACTCCGACTGGATTCCTCAGGACCGTAGTATAAGCCAGATTTATCAGTGGATTAGGAGCATTCAAATCACCGTACGTTGAGTGCATGAACTGGACTTCAGCTGACTGACCAACATGGAGGGTCAGGTGACCAGGGATGCAGCAGTTAAAACATTTCAAAGTGAAGCGTGCGGTGAGGTGGGGCTTTCTGTGGACTTCCTGGAAAAACATCCCTGGGCTCATGCTGGGAAGAGAACATTCCCCTGTTCCAAGTGTGGGGAGGGATTCGCCAGTTCCGAGGCACTGCTGCAACACCAGTGTATCCCCAGTAGGGGGAGCCCATTCCCCTGCTCTGACTGTGGGAATAGCTTCCAAACCTCCGAGGACCTGGAGGAGCACGGGTGTGTTCCCCCTGGGGAGAGTTCATTCACCTGCCGTGTGTGTGGGAAGGGGTTTGCCCAGTCCTCCAGCCTCCTGCAGCACCAGAACAATCACTCCGGGGAGAGAACCTTTAAATGCTGTGCGTGTGGGAAAGGGTTCTCTCGATCCTCCCTCCTACTGAGACACCAGAGAGTTCACACAAGGGAGAGACCATTCACCTGCTCAGTCTGTGGGAAGGGGTTCACTCAGTCCTCCACCCTGCTGAGGCACCAGAGAATTCACACTGGGGAGAAACCATTCACCTGCTCCATCTGTGGGAAGGGGTTCACTCAGCCCTCCAGCCTGCAGGCACACAAGTGGGTTCACACTGGAGAGAAACCATTCACCTGCTCTGTGTGTGGAAAGAGGTTCTATCAATCCTCGCACCTGCTGAGGCACCAGAATGTTCACACTGGGGAGAAACCGTTCACCTGCTCCCTGTGTGGGAAGGGGTTCTCTCAGGCCTCCAGCCTGCAGGCACACCAGCGGGTTCACACTGGGGAGAAACCATTCACCTGCTCTGTGTGTGGTCAGGGATTCTCTCAGTCCTCTGCCCTGATGAGGCACCAGTGGGTTCACACTGGGGAGAAACCCTTCACCTGCTCCCTGTGTGGGATCGGATTCACTGTGTCCTCTGAGCTGCTGAGGCACCAGACAGTTCACACCGGGGAGAAACCGTTCACATGCTCCTTGTGTGGGATCGGATTCACTGTGTCCTCTTCTCTGCGGAGGCACCAGAGAGTTCACACCGGGGAGAAACCGTTCACCTGCTCCCTGTGCGGGGTCAGATTTACCCAGTCCTGGTACCTTCGGAACCACGAGAGTGTTCACACCGGGGAGAAACCATTCACCTGCTCCCTGTGTGGGAAGGGGTACACTCATTCTTCCAGCCTGCGAAACCATGAACGAGTTCACACCGGTGAGAAACCATTCACCTGCTCCCTGTGTGGGAAGGGGTTCTCTACATCCTCGCACCTATTGAGGCACCAGAGAGTTCACACCCAGGAGAGACCATTCATCTGCTCCCTGAGCAGGAGTGGTGTCTCTCAGCCCTCCCAACTGCAGATTGACACCGAAGAGAAACTGTGAGGGAAGGGGTTCTCTCAGTCCTCTGGCCTGCAGGTACACCAGCGGGTTCACACCGGGAGAAACGGTCCACCTGCTCCATGTCCAAGAAAGGGATCTCTCGCCCTTCTAACCTATGTTCACACCAGCGGATTCATGCTGGGGAGAGACCAGTCTCTGGCAGCAAGGGTTTCACCCAGTTCTCTCTAAAGCCCCATGGGAAACTTTACACAAGGGAGACTCGTTCACCTGCTTCCCATGGGGAAATGGGTTCTCTCAGCTCTCTGTTCTGTGGGGACACCAGTGAGTTCACACGAGGAGAGAGAGCGTTCACCATGGACAGTCAGCATTTTTTATCTCCAGTAAAAGCATCACTCGCTCAAGGGCATGTGTTTAAAGTGCAGGGAGGTGGGATGTTTAAGGGAGATGTTTGGGACCAGGTGTACAGGCAAACTTCACTTTACGTGATTAATTCAATTTTTACTCGCAAAAGACTAATCTGTGCTAAGTGATTAATAGAATCAATGGGAATAATTTCAATGAATCCTTGTCTATCAAGACTTATAAAAATGTTGTTTTACAAAACAACTTTTAGCTGCATATAATGCTAAAACTGTTAAGGTTTATAAAAATACAGGGATACCTTGTAGAACATGGTTAATATGTTCCAAACAAGTTCAGTGTTTGGAAAACCGCAGTGTTCAAATCATTATTTCAAAGTACTTCATTAAATTAATTTCATTGCAAACACCATTGATTTTTCCAATAAGTGTTGATAGTTCCTCAAAGATTAATTATTTGTAGCCTCTTGGTCAATCAGTCAGAAAGCTAGCAGAGGTAATGGGATCAGTGTGGGGACTGATACTGGGCTGTGGGGAGAGAGCGGGACAGTGGGATCAGTGTGGGGACTGATACAGGGCCATGGGGAGAGAACATGGCAGTGGCATCAGTGTGGGATATGATACAGGGCTGTGGGAGAGTGGAACCATGGGATCTGTGTTGGATCTTGCAGTGCAGTAGTTGAATAATTACACGCATAAAACAAGAATAATCACAGTTTTTCAAATCACGGTAACTAAATTTCCCATTGATTGAAGTAGGAAATCGTGGGGCTTGCCTGTAGTTGGTTCTTGACAGATCCATTAATATGGAGGGAGGTGGATCATATGGGGGTTCACACAGGGGAGACAGAGCGTTGATAATGGGCAGTCAGCTTCATTTCTCCCCAGTAAAAGTGTCACGTGCTAAAGGGTGTGTGTTTAAGATGAGGGGGGAGGGAAGAAGTGTAAGGGAAATGTTCGGGGAAAATATTTTACCCAGAGCGGCGATGGCCTGGAACAGGCAACCAGGTGTAGTTGGTTCTTGACAGACCCATGAATATGGAGGGAAGTGGATCATGTGGGGGCAGCAGTTTTAGTTTAATTTGGGCATTGTGTTCAGTACAGACACGTGGGCCGAAGGGTCAATGTTCAGAGGCCACAGGTTTACGGATTGTTGTGTTGATGGGAATTTTCCCTGTAGCCTGAGCTCCTCCCTGTTTTGCTCTCCCATCTATTATTTGGGCTTCTGCCCCCTTTCCCTGCTATTCTGAGTGTGGGGTTCCTGCCGTCTGTTGCCTTCCAGGGATGCTGTCCGACCTGCTGAGTTGCTCCAACATTTTGTGCGTCGCTGCTGAGGTGAGTGTGGTGGTGACCTCTGACCTGGTGTCTGCATGGCTGGGTTTTTGTGATGAGATCATAAACCAGCCAGGAGACGTCAGCATTGTTAACTGCTGGACAAAACTTAGCTGTGCAAGTTCCCTTTGGTGTTTGCAATTGAGCAATGTTGAACCTGCAACCTCGGAATTTTCAGATGATGAGGGTGCGCAGAAGCTGGGATCTAATGCAGGACACAAGTGCTGGAGAAACTCAGAAGGTCACGCAGCTTCCATAGACAGTAAAAGGCAGTCAACATTTCAGGCCTGAGCCCTTCCCCAGGACTGCCGAAAATGAGACAGACGTCTGAATAAAAAGGTGAGGGGAAAGGGTGGGAGCACAGGCTTTCAGGTGGACACTGGTGGGAGAAGTGACAGGAGAGGCAGGGGATTTCCCTCTAATAGGGAAGGAAGGGAGAGGGGAGCTGGAGGAAAGGACAGAGAGAGGAGGGAACGAGGGACTGAAAAGGGGGTTGACGGAGATTGGAAGTCAATGTTCATGTCATCTGGTTGGAGATGGTGGAGATGGAATATAAGGTGTCCCTTCAGTTTGAGGATGGCATTGACGATTGCAGCTCCTGTTCTCCATGTGTTTAATCCCCAGTCGGTCTGCTGCACTATTCATCAGATTTCTCATCTAAACTGCATCAGATTTCCTGGGTCACTATCCCTTTGTACTTGCTGGGCTGGCTGGCACGGACAGGCCCTGTCTGACCTGTTCTTTGATGGATATTGAATAAAAATGGCTGCAACTGGAAGATTTTGGCCTTGTTCTTGACTTCTGAAGCACCTTTAGGCTGACGTTATCTCCATTCCCAACAGCATTTTGTTGCCTGAATGTCCTTTAAACATCTTGACCTGTGCTTGTGCCACTGTAATGCTGTTATTTGGTGACCTGTGGACTAATTACAACTGATCATTTTTGTCCACTTATTATTTCTAACCTGTGCCCAGATTGATTCAACATTCTGCTCCTCAGAATCGGTGTTATCTCTCACTATCACCCTGATCGCTTCCTTAATCAAGAGTGTTACCCCACCTCCCATATCTTCCTGCCTGCCTGTAACATGAATAAAAGCTCTCATGACTGGAAGGAGAACAAACTTTTATTAGCTTATAACTATGGGTACGGTCTCTCAGTAGTCTTCAGAAGGGTTCTGGGTTTAGGTGGGAAGCCAGGATTATGTGAGGAGATGGGGGTGGGCCCAACCATCAGCACAACACACACTACCAGTGAATCCCAGTTCGCTGCATTCACCCCTTCCTGTAGAATTTAGGGTCTGTGAATGAAGACAGAGAACATGGGTTCAGAAAAGAAAAAAAAAGTCAAAAACTACAGTTATTCTTAAATTTACAGATTTAAGTGGTCCAGGGGTCTGGAGATCCTGGTGGAGTGCCTTTTGACCAGGGAGCCTTGGATCTCATGGTCCTATTGTGAGGGAGGAGAGATGGGCTGGGTCTCCAGCTCAATGGTAGTGAGGGATGCACTTTCCTCCTGAACTGGATCCCCTGAGGCCCTGACTTGGGGTGGCGAGAATTAGCCTGAGGCACCTGAGGCAATGGACCCTCTGTTCTGGCTGGTGCCAGGTTGCTGATGGAGACAGTGTCCTTCCTGCCGTAAATGTACGTGGGATTGGTGTGGAGCAGTTTCACCCTTTCCACTTGGGGTGGGGGGGGGGGGTGGGTGAGAGTCAGTCTTGCTTCTCCTCACGTGCTTCCTGAGAAAGACCAGACCAGGAGTGGTGAGCCAGGTTGGGAGTGTAGTTCCCAATGCCGATCTTTCGACGTTGAATAGGAGCTCGTGAGGAGTAGCTTTGATCATGTTACATAGAAGCGGATGGAATGGAGCACCACAGGGAGGACTTCTTGCCAGCGTGAGTCTGGAAGGCCTTTTGACTTCAGGGCCAGTTTGAGAGCCTTCCAGACAATGGAGTTCTCCTTTTCAAACTGCCCATTCCCCTGGGAGTTGTAGCTAGTAGTCCTGCTGGATGCAAAGCCCCTCCCTCACCAGCAGGTACTGATGTTGCTCATTACTCCTAAAGGATGAGCCCCAGTCGCTATGAATATAGCTGGGATACCCGAACAGGGTGAAAATGGAGTCTAGGGCCTTTATGTCTGACAAAGTGGACATGTCTGGACATGGAATGGTGAATGGGAAGCGGGAGTACTCATCAATGTTAGAGAGGAAGAAGGTGGTCCCATTCATGGAGGGGAGAGGTCCCTTAAAATCGACATTGAGCCATTCAAAGGGCACGAATGACTCAATCAGGCGCGCCTTTGCAGGGCAGTAGAAGTGCAGCTTGCACTCTGAGCAAACCTGATTATTTCCCTGCCGTCTTCCATGGAGTAGGGCATTTTGAGCACCTTGACAAAATGAGCCATGTGGGTAACCCGTGGATGGCAGAGCTTATTATGCACAGACTGCAGATGGCTGGTGTGTGCAGAGGCAAAACTTCCACTGGATAAGGCATCTGGAGGGTCATTAAGTGCCCCTGGTTGATAGGCAATGTCACAATTGTAGGTGGAAAGCTTGATCCTCTACCTAGCCATCTTGTCATTTTTGATTTTGCCTCTCTTGACATTATTAATTATTAGGGTTGGTCAGTGAGGAGTGTAAATTTCCTACCACCCAGGTAGTACCTCCAATGCCTCATAGCTTCTACAATGGCTTGAACCTCCTTTTCCACAGATGGGTTCCAGACCTCATGGCCTTGCAATGTCCGCAAAACAAATTCAACCAGCCTGCCCGCCTGACTGAGGGTAGCGGCCAGGTCTACATCTGAAGCATCGCTTTCCAGTTGGAAAGGTACATTCTCATCCACCGCGAGCATGGCAGCTTTTGCAATGCAATTTTGGAGGTAGTTAAAAGCTGTTTAGGCTTCAGCCAAGAGGGGGAAAGTAGTGGCTTTTAAGAGAAGACAAACCTCATCAGTGTATTGAGGGATCCACTGGGCATAATATGAGAAAAAACTCAGTCTTTGGGTCCTGGAACGGGGGTGCATCCTATAGGGGTTGGGCCTTTTAGCCCAGGATAGCCGACATTTAGTCCTGAACACGCACTTGCTAGAGTTGTGAGAGGTTCAGGGCTTTCGCCGTGTGGAGAAAACTCTAGAGGTTGGCGTCATGGAGTTCCAAAGTGTGGCCAAAGATGGTAACATTATTGAGGTAGGGCAAGGTAGCCTTCAACCCATATTCATCCACTATTCTGTCCATCTGCCTCTGGAAGAAACTCCATTAGTAATACCGAAAGGGACCCTCAGGAATTGATAGACATGACACGCCTCAAATGCCATATATGGATTGTCCTCAGAATGGATTGGCAGCTGGTGATAAGCATCTTTCAGGTTGATGATTGAATAGACTTGATTCTGCGTAATATCATTCACCATGTCTGAAATTCGAGGGGGGTGTATGCGTCCAGGAATGTGTACCAATTAATAGTTTGGCTGTAGTCAACTAGCCTGGACTTGTTTTCCCCTTGTACCACTACCACTTGCGGACTCTGTAGTACTTTGAATAAATAATTCCATTCTACTCTGTCAAAGGCTTTCTCTGCGTCTAAGGCAACCGCCACTGTTGGCATCTTGTTTCCTTGTACTGCATGGATTAAGTTAATGAACTTACAAATATTGTCCATTGTTCGTCTTTTCTTAATAAATCCTGTTTGATCTAGTTTTACTAGTTTTGGTACATGGTCGGCCAATCTGTTTGCTAATAGTTTAGCTATTATCATATAATCTGTGTTGAGTAGAGATATTGGTCTAAACGATGCTGGAGTTAGTGGATCTTTCCCCGTCTTTGATATTACTGTAATTATTGCTGTTTTGCATGAATCTGGCATGTTTTGTGTTTCTTCAATCTGGTTCATTACTTCCAGGAGAGGAGGAATTAACAAGTCTTTAAATGTTTTATAGAATTCTATTGGGAGTCCGTCCTCTCCTGGCATTTTATTGTTCGGTAGATTTTTTAATATATCCTGTATTTCATCTATTTCAAATTATTTTATTAATTTGTTTTGCTCCTCTTCTTGCAATTTTGGTAGTTCAATTTTAGCAAGAAACTCATCTATTTTGTCTTCTTTCCCTTCGTTCTCAGTTCGATATAATTGCTCATAGAATTCCTTGAAGTTTTCATTGATCTCCATTGGGTTATATGTAATTTGTTTGTCCTTTTTCCTTGATGCCAATACCGTTCTTTTAGTTTGTTCTGTCTTAAGGTGCCAAGCTAGTATTTTGTGCGTTTTTTCTCCTAGCTCATAATACTTCTGTTTTGTCTTCATTATGTTCTTCTCCACCTTGTATGTTTGTAGTGTTTCATATTTTATTTTTTTGTCCGTCAATTCTCTTCTTTTTGTTGTATCTTCCCTTGTTGCTAATTCTTTTTCTGTATTTGCTATTTCCCTTTCCAGCTGTTCTATTTCCCGATTGTAGTCCTTCATCTTAGTTACATAACTTATTATCTGCCCTCTGATAAACGCTTTCATTGCATCCCATAATATCAATTTATCTTTCACTGATTCCGTATTTATTTCAAAGTACATTTTAATTTGTCACTCAATTAATTCTCTAAAATCCTGTCTTTTAAGTAGCATGGAGTTTAATCTCCATCTATACGTTCTCGGTGGGTTGTCCTCCAGCTCTATTGCTAATACAGGGGTGAGTGATCCGATAACAATCTAGCTTTATATTCCATTTTTCTAACTCTCTCTTGGATGTGGGCTGACAACAGGAACAGGTCTATCCTTGAGTATGTTTTATGTCTACTCAAATAATATGAGTATTCCTTCTCCTTTGGTTGTTGTCGCCTCCATATATCCAAAAGTTGCATTTCCTGCATCGATTTAACCATAAATTTGGTAACTTTATTCTTTCTGCTATTCTTTTGTGCATCTTTGAGTCCAAATTAAGGTTAAAGTCCCCTCCTATCAGTATATTCCCCTGCGTATCTGCAATCTTCAAAAAGATATCTTGCATAAATTTTTGATCTTCTTCATTAGGTGCGTATACATTGAGCAAATTCCAAAATTCTGAATATATCTGACACTTTATCATTACATACCTCCCTGCTGGATCTATTATTTCCTCCTCTATTTTGATTGGTACATTTTTATTGATTAATATAGCTACTCCTCTGGCTTTTGAGTTATATGATGCTGCTGTTACGTGCCCTACCCAGTCTCTCCATAATTTCTTGTGTTCCACTTCAGTTAGATGTGTTTCCTGCACGAATGCTATATCAATTTTTTTCTTTCTTCGGTAAATTTAACAGCCTCTTCCTTTTGATTTGGTTATGTATTCTGTTAATATTTATAGTCATATAGTTCAATATGGCCATTTCATACTTTGTTTACCTCTCATTTCCGCTTCCTCATCACCACCTTTTCCCCTTATCCATTTCTGTTTTCTTCTTTTGAACGCACTGTAAGACAACACTTCTAAAACATAAAATATTTCCACATCTAAAATTCCCTTAACCCCAAATGTCCCCCCCCCCTCTCTGAGTTGCCCCTTGTCCCTTGCCAGGCAACCACAACTCCCCTCTCCATTTGGATTGCGAACCCACTCGCAAGCGTCAACTGATTTCGCAGCAACTGTTATTCTCTGCCACCCAACCCCCTCCAGAAAAGACTTTTATAATTACATATAACAAAGCTCACCCGCTTAATTCCCCCCTTACTTCCTTTCTTCCCCTTTCTTCCCCTTCTCAGTCCTTACTTATACATTATTTTTCTTCTTTATATGAAGTTTGTCGTCATTCTTGTTCTTGTCACATATCTTCATCTCTCTTTCTGTTTTGCAGGCATTCTGCAAATTTTCGTGCTTTCTCCGGATCTGAGAACAGTCTGCTTTGCTGCCCCGGGATAACTATTTTAAGCACCGCTGGATATCTTAATATAAATTTATAGCCTTTCTTCCATAGGATCGATTTTGCTACGTTAAACTCCTTCCTCTTCTTCAGGAGCTCAAAACCTATGTCTGGGTAGAAAAAAAATCTTTGACCTTTGTATTCCAGTGGTTTTTTGTCTTCTCTCATTTTTTTTCATTGCCTTCTCCAATATATTTTCTCTTGTTGTATATCTCTTTACTAAAATGGATTTTGGTTTTTGTTGTGGCTGTGGTTTTGGGGCTAATGTTCTGTGTGCCCTTTCTATTTCCATTCCTTCCAGTATTTCTGGCATTCCCAGGACCCTGGGGATCCATTCTTTTATAAATTCTTTCATATCTTTGCCTTCTTCATCTTCCTTAAGGCCCACTATCTTTATATTGTTTCTCCTATTATAGTTTTCCATGATATCCATCTTCTGAGCTAACAACTCCTGTGTTTCTTTAACTTTTTTATCAGTTTCCAATTTTATTTTTAAGTCATCCACTTCCATTTCTACAGCTGTTTCTCATTCTTCCACCTTGTCTACTCTTTTCCCTATTTCTGTCATGACCAGCGCTAATCTACTCACTTTTTCTTCTGTACCTTTTATTCTTCTTTTTATTTCACTAAATTCTCATGTCAGCCATTCTTTTAATGCTTCCATATATTGTTGAAAATTTTTTTTATCCAGGTACTGTCCATTCCCTTCATCTTCCATTTCTCTGTGCAGAGCTTGATGCTCTCCCTCCTCTTCCCCTGTGTCCGCTCCAGGGCCTGTGTCCTCTACCTCTCTTCCTTGTATCTGTGTCTCTTCTGACTTTCTTGTTGGACTGTTTGTCTCAGTTTGCTGGGTATTTTTTTTATGATGTCTTGATGTTGGTCCTCTTCTTCAGGGCTGGTCATCTGCTGTGTCTCTGATTTCCTTTTTCCATTCTCCTCCCTCCCGTTCCCGTTATTTTCTATATCTTCCCACTGGGAGCCCTGCTCTTGGGTCTTTCTCAGCTGGTCCCCCCTCCCATCGGTGTTGTCTTTGTCGTACGCATCGCGCATGTGTGATTCCTCGTGCATGCATGGTTGCGCACCTCTGTTTGGCTCCGTGAGCCATCTTTGTAGTCCTGCATTCAGTGGGTCACGACCCCGTGGGGTTTCCACTGACCTCAGGCAGTGGGCTCCTCTTTCCATGGCGGGTCCCTTCTTCTTCGTACAGGTAAGGCCTCCACCTTTCTCTTCCAGCATCTTTCCTTCTTCTTTTCTTCCCGTTGTTTTTGGCTTTTCTTTCTTTGGTGCCATTTCCTCCACACCGTTATTTTTTATTTGTTGTGGTTTGTGTGTCTGGGGCTTTGCTTTTTCTTTACTTTTTTCCTTCTTTTCTGGAGAGGGCTGGTGTTCTACTACCGGCCACTACTCCATCACTTGACTCCTCAACCACTTGCACACTCCACGGATTGGTGCTAGGTTCGATTATACTTTCTTCGAGCATTCTGTTACAGAGTTCTGTGTTGTTTATTGGCCTATGTGTTGTGTGGTTTTATGTTTAAAAGTAACAGTTTGCCTTAGAGGGTGAAGGTGGACTGATGAGAGCATGGTAGATGGACTGAGCATGTGCAGAAAATGATCTAAAAATTTCTAGACTTGGATGATAATCCACCACTGGGGGGTGCTGTGGCGTGGAAGGAGGCCCAGAACATGAGTCATAGTCTGGAGGATAGTTTAGAATATTGGGATTTCAAAAAGGATGAGCATTCCGAAGGCAGCCAGAAGGATCCGGTCCAAGCCAATGGTTCCTCTCTCTGCAAGCAACACAAGACCACTTTGAATTTTGTGCTCTCTCTCTCTCTCTCTCAAAGATCTTTTGGCTTCAGTTTACCAAACATACTGGATTTTGATTATGATGCTTCGGTTGAGATCAAAATTTTGTGAGTCTTGTCTGTTTTGTGTCTAAAGTTTTTTTCTGTGGGCTGGTTGGAAATATGACTTAGACTTTAAGTACACATGTTATATTTAGGCTGCGGAATTTATTAGTTTTACACTGTTATAGAGATTAGCAATAGTAACCAGTAGGCATTGTTATAAAAGGGGGGATTTTGAATTAAAGTTTGAAAGTGAATTTTTGTTAATAAAGTAATTGTTCATCTTTACCCCTGTGTGATATGCCTTCTTTGTGGTTGCTGGTTTGATCTTGCAACATAATTTAGGGGCATTGTCCGGGATCAAATCAATTTGGGAGCTTTAGGGGCAATTGTCCTGCTTAGTTATCAGTCGTCTGAGTTTGACTCAACCTCCAGCTTGAAATTAGAAATAAACAGTGAGTGTATAAATCACCAGCAGAAAAACCAGTAACTAGGAATATTGACCAGTTCATAGCGAACCCTTCAGTGGTTAATTTAAAAATGGCTAAAAAGTCAGAACTGATGGTTATAGTTGGCAAGTTAAAACTTCATACAGTAAGAACTGGGATGAAAAAAAAGGAAATTGCCTGTAAGATTGTTAAACACTATGTAGGAAAGGGGGTATTTGAAAAAGCTGCATTAGAACATTTTCCAAAGGAGAAAACTTCAGAGGAAGTAAAGTTGGCTTTGAGAAAACAAGAGTTAGAGGAAAAAAGAGAGGCAGAAAAGAAAGCAGTAAGGCAGGCAGAAATGGAGGAAAGGGCAGCTGCAAGGGAGGAGAGAGCAGCTGCAAGGGAGGAGAGAGCAGCTGCAAGAGAGGAGAGAGAGAAAGAACAGAACCATGAGCTGGAGCTAGCTAAATTGAGGCAGACCCTAACACAAGGAGAGGGAGAAGCCCAAAACCCATGTGCTGGTCAGGAGGAGAGGTTTCTGGTCATTCGAGAAGTGAGGTTAGTTACTCCATTTGAGGAAGCTGAAATAGAACAGTATTTTCAGCATTTTGAGAAAGTAGCTTTAAATTTAAAATGACCACCAGACCAGTGGTCACTCCTGCTACAAAGTGTTCTTAAAGGGAAAGCCCAACAGGTGTATTCGTGTCTCACAGTACAACAAGCAGCTGATTATGAATTTATAAAGCAGGCTATACTCTTATCTTATGAACTAGTCCCAGAGGCTTATAGACAAAAGTTCAGGAGTTTAAAAAAGGCAGCAACTCAATCTTACCTGGATTTTGCTTATAGGAAGGTTGTGTGTTTTGATCGGTGGTGTGCCGCAATGTAAGTAGAAAATAACTTTGATTTATTGAGGGAAATCATTCTGATAGAGGAGATTAAAAATTGTGTTCCTGACGATATTCAAGTGTACTTGGCAGAGAAAAATATAAAAACGGCAAGAATTGGCTAAATTCACAGAGGAATATGCTTTAACCCACAAGACTAAGTGGACACTAGGGAAAACCTTTCAAAGGAATATTGCTGATAATCCAAGTAGAGTAGAAAGAAAATCTAGAAGTGAGGTTAAAGGAAGAGAGGAAGAGAAATGAGTGAAGGAAAAATTTTCGAGTGTTATTTGCCACTATTGTATGAGCCCACCTCACTGACAAAAGGCAAAGGAGGAAAAACCCAACCCCAACCAACCAATTTTCCCTTGCAACCGCTGCAATCGTGTCTGCCTGTCCCGCATCGGACTTGTCAGCCACAAACGAGCCTGCAGCTGACGTGGACTTTTTACCCCCTCCATAAATCTTCGTCCGCGAAGCCAAGCCAAAGAAAATGAAGCCAGGACACATAATAGCAAACTGTCCTGTACTGAAAAGGAAGAAAGAGAAAGGGGTGGTACTAACTGCCTCTGTTCAGAGTGAGAAAGTTAGGGATGTTTTTAAACCATTCATGACTGAAGGTTTCATTTTGGTTAAAGAAGGATCCAATCAAGTGCCAGTTAAAATCCTGTGGGATACTGGAGCAGGCCAATCACTTGTATTAAGCAACGTTTTGAATTTTGGTGAGGAGACCGATACTGGAGATGTGAATTTAATTAAAGGCATTGGTGGTGAAGCAGAGCCTATACCTTTGCATAGAATAGTGATGAAATCAGACAGTTAATGGCCTGGTTACGATAGGGATAAGATCAAGTCTGCCGGTGGGTGGAGTTTCTCTTTTGTTAGGAAATTATTTAGCAGAGGGTAAAGTCATACCTGTGGTGAAACTCACAAGTAAGTCCTTGGTTTATGAGTCTGAAAAGGATTTGAAAATCTATTCTGCGTGTGCCATTACTAGAGCCATGTCTAGAAAAAAGGTAGAGGTAGAGAAAGTCTGTGATGATCCTGTAGTGGAGGCAAGCATTGAGGACAAACCTAAGGATCCAGCTTTGCTGTTGTCAAGAGAAGAATTAATAGCCAGACAAAAGCATGATCCTGATCTTGCTGGGATAAGAAAGAAGATTCTGTCTAACCAGGAAATTGAAACTGTGCCAGTAGGTTACTTTGTTCAAGATGAAATATTGATGAGAAAGTGGAGACCACAAGTGATACCTGCCAGTGAAAACTGGGCGGTAGTAAGGCAAGTTGTAATTCCCAAAACTTACAGGAATGAAATATTAAAGTTGGCTCATAGTACACCTTTAGGAGGTCATCTTGGAGTGAAAAAGATGGTAGAAAAGATAAGGAAACAGTTTTATTGGCCAAAATTAAGGGATGTTGTGAACTTTTGTAGAACCTGTCACATTTGTCAACTGGTGGGCAAGCCTAATCAAGGACCACCTGTGGCACCTTTACAACCAATCCCTGCTTTCAGGGAGGCCTTCTCAAAAGTGATAGTGGATTGTGTTGGCCCATTGCCAAAAACCAAAGCAGGAAATGAATATTTGTTAACACTCATGAGCACAGCTTCAAGGTTTCCAGAGGCTATTCCCTTGAGAAACATTAAAGCAAAGACGATTGTGAAGGCTATGCTAAAATTTTTCACACTGTTTGGCCTACCATGGGAAATTCAATTGGACCAAGGGAATAATTTTATGTCTGGAATATTTCAACAGGTGGTGTATGAATTGGGAGCCCATCAAATTGTGTTGTCTGCCTATCATCCTGAAAGTCAAGGGGCCTTGGAAAGGTGCCATTTAACTGTGAAAAATATGATGAGGGCTTATTGCATGGAAAATAATAAGAATTGGGATGAAGGAATCCATTTGTTATTGTTTACTGTTAGAAAGGCAACTCAAGATTCTCTTGGCTTTAGTCCATTGAAGTTGGTGTGTTTGGTCATGAAGTCAGGGGTCCATTACTATTGTTGAAGGAACAGTGGATACATAATGATATACAATCAAACCTGTTGGATTTTGTTTTCAAATCTAAAAACAGATTATATCAGGCTTGCGAGATGGCAAGGAAAAATTAAAAAACTGTTCAGGGAAAAATGAAAATTCAGTATGATCAAAAAGCAAAACTTAGGGACATTAAACCTGGCGACAAAATACTGGTTTCGTTTCCAATGTAGTCAAACCCTTTGAGAGCTCCGTTTTCAGGACCATATAAGGTGAAATCAAAAATTAACCAGGTCACTTATGTCATTGAGACACCTGATCGTTGAAGAGAGACATAGGTCTGTCACGTGAACATGCTTAAACCTTACTTTGAGTAAATGACTGAGGAGGTGACTAGGATTCCAACCAAGGTGCTAGTTATAGAGGAAAGTGAGGAGGAGATAAGTTTCGTGGAAGGTCATGGAGCACAGAAAGTGATAAGCCCCAGGTTGGAAAATTCTATAGTTTTGCAAAACTTAGACACCGTTAATGCATTTGACTAAATCAGAAAGGAAAGAAATGAAGGATATATTCCAGATGTTCCAAGAAGAACTACTGTGGCTTGTCATGATGTGGAGGTCAGTGATGCTAAGCCTATTAAGCAGCATCCTTGCCGAGTTAATCAGGAAAAGAGCAGATTGTTGGATCAAGAGGAGGATTATATGCTCAAAAATGATCTAATCTGAAATTCAAGTTCAAATTGGAGTTCACCCTGTGTTCTGGTGCCTAAGCCAGATGGCTCAATTAGGTTTTGTACAGATTATCGAAAGGTAAACATGGTGACAAAGACTGATGCGTTCCCTATTCCCTAAATAGGTGATTGTATAGATAAGGTGGGGAAGGCTAAGTTTCTTACAAAGATTGATCTCTTAAGAGGATACTGGTGTGATCCTTTGACAAAGAAAGGCAGGGAGATTTCAGCATTTGTTACACCTTCGGGACTGTATGAGTATAATGTTATGCCTTTTGGGATGAAAAATGCACCTGGCACATTTCAGAGAATGATTAATGCGATAATTCAGGGTTTAGAGCATATAGGAACCTATATAGATGATTTAGTAATTAGTACAGATACATGGGAAGAACACATACTTGAATTAGAGCAGTTATTTCAGAGACTGGTGGAAGCACATGTCTTGGGTAAACTTATACCTCTCATTTTATTCATTTTAGATTGGTCACAGTGTTTGAGCTACCGAAAGAAAATAGACACACACACACCGAGAGCAGTTCAGTTTATACAAGTCTTTATTACTAAATCTAAAGCTGAATTCACACAACAATATGCAAGCCCTTCCCAATTATACTTATCAATGCCTGGACTGGTCCCAACTGCTGAAGCGAGGCAACGACTGCACACTTGTAGTAGGTTGTCAGGCCGCCAGAAGCAGCTTCTCTACCTCTCTCGACCACGACATTAGCTGGACTCTTGAAGTTCTTCTTCTTGCTGAGAGATGTTGCCACCTCTTGGAGAGTCTCAAACTTCAGGAGTGGGACCATGGCTTATATTACCCAAAAGTTGTTTACTTCAGATCCTATCTCTTTGAACAAATTATTTAATTATCTTCAAGGTCTCCTGACAGTCTGCGACCAACAAAAGACAACTGCAACTCTGGGCCTCATGGTGGAACTTGGATAATGTCTACTGATTCATATGCATCCCTGGGCCCCATAGCATAAATTAGATTATGTCTTCTGATTCTAAAAAAACAAGCAGGTTCTCAGCCTTGCATAAGCAAAGGCTGCAAAAGTAAAAAACACAGTTTAAATCTTCCATTACATTCCACCCCTTGGTCGCAGCCTGTCACTTACGAGACCCCACAAGCATTTGAGTACAGAAGGAGCGAAAACAAGAAACTAAAACTATAATAAGCACAAAAATAAGCAATAATGCGAGCAACCAACGGAGAATCTTGTGGCCCAATCCCCCAAATGTACCATGAAAAAGGATTCCAATCAAGGTTCAAACTACCCAGACACTGAAGCTCACGAACAGATTTTGAAACATGTTGAACAATATCAGATACATTAGTGAATACATCGGGCCATGTCCCCCACGGGCAACTCCCTCGGAACGTCCTCGACATTACAAATCCAATTGCTGGCATCAAAGCAGCGGTTAAGCCAGATCAGCAGGAGTGAAAGACAGAGGACCTAGAACAGAGAAGCCTGACATATGTCACTCACGATGCCGTAAGCGTTCAGTATTTAAACAAACTAAATCATCCTGTCCCTCAATAGCTACCCATCGAGTGTTACCATGGGCAGGTGTCACTATTTCCCCTTTTACAGGAGGGCCACTACCTGATGGTGCCACCCATACCTTTTGTCCCACATTTTCTGGCTCGGGAATGGGAGGCAATGACTGTTTTTCCTCTGGAATAGGCTGTAGTTCAGAAGCGTGAAGAAGTCGGTGGAAAGGTGTACCTCCCTTTAAAGGGCGATGATTCAAATTGTCGACTGCCTGCTGCAGCACATGGCCCCACCCCTTCAGGGACCCCAGTGGTGTTAACAAACGAATTTGTTCCTTCAGTAAGCCGTTCATTCGTTCAACTAACCCGGCAGCCTGCGGGTAATAAGGAATATGGTGGACCCATAAGATACTGTTGTCAGTTGCCCAATCACAGATTGCCTTCCCGGAGAAGTGCAAGCCATTATCAGACTGAATTTCCTCTGGCACATCATAACGAGATATTAAATGGTTTAGTCCTTGGATAGTGCTAGTTTGGTCAGCCGTCTTGGTGGGAAAAGCAAAAACCAGGCCCGAAAAGGTGTCAACCATTACTAGGACCTAACGTTTACCCATACAGTCTGGCATAGGGCCTATGTAATCAATTTGCCAGGCCGCAGCTGAGCGAGCACCCCGTCTTATTCAGCCATGTGGACCAGGAGGAACGGATGGGGACTTCACAAGCTGGCATGCTGGGCATGTCTGCACGTCCATGCGGAGATTGTTCCGATGGATGGGTAAGGCATGTGTACGGGCCCACATAGCTGATCCCTTCTCCCCCAACTGGCCACTGTTCATGTGCCCATCGAGCCAGGGGGACAGTATCGGCGTAGCTGATAGTGGCAAGCTGATCTGCTACTGCATTATGTTGTGCCATGTTTCTCGTCGCATTGGTATGGGCGTCAATGTGATATACGGTTATCTCACGATGATGGGAAGCATCCCACAACAGCTGCCACAACTGTTTGCCCTATACTGGGCGGTCATGTACCAGCCAGTCATTCTTTTGCCAATCAGGCATCCATACCATTAGTCCATTAGCCACAGCCCAGGAATCAGTAAGCAAGCGAAGAGGGTGATCATGGGGGTCTAGTGGTAAAGTGACCACCTTCAACTCACCATATTGACTGGAGCCACCATCCCCCTCCTCCAATAAGTGAGTTCCTTACCTGGGATGGTAAGCCACCACTTTCCACTTCTGCTTTCCTTGCACCCACTGGCTGCTACCATCAGTAAACCAGGCGTCCTCTTGTTCTGCTTTCTGTACCATCTCTTCCATGGCCCCTTGGATCATCACATCATCAATATAATGATGAATTGAGAGGGAAGGCGATACTGGCACCGTCTCCAAATCACGGGCAATTAGGCTGTGGCAAATAGTGGGAGTGTACATAGCCCTGAGGGAGGCAGGTGAAGGTATACTGACACGCCTTCCAGGTAAAGGTGAACTGATCCTGTGAGACCTCAGCTATAAGAATACTGAAGAAGGCGTTAGCAAGATCAATGACAGCATACCATGTTCCTGAGTTCCCAGTAGCAATGTTTTCAATAAGGGTGACAATATCCGGAACTGCCAAATCAAGTGGTGGGGCATGTTTGTTCAAGAAACAATAATCAACTGTCATTTTCCAGGAGCCATCCGGCTTCTGGACTGGCCAAACAGGACTATTAAAGGGCGACGTTGCAGGCCTCACTACCCCTTCTTCTTGCAAAGCATTCATGGTGGCAGTAATCTCTTCCTGCCCCCTAGGGAGGTGATATTGTGGAATGCATACTGGTTTCGGGGGTGGGGAGGCATCATCACAGGATCCCACTTAGCCCGACCCACCACTAGTCTTTTAGTAATAGTCCGAATTCCAAATGCAAATCCCCCTTGGCTATATGAAGGGTTGTACTGCCCAACATATTAATACCCAGGATACACTCGTCAGTGGCAGCCACCAGGGCATGTAACCATATAGGGGAAGGGCCATCACCACCGTGGCGCGGACTTTTATTTCCTTTGCCAGTGATCGCTCCTCCCATCCCCTCTATTCGAAATGTCGGTGCAGTCCAGAGGTCGGGGTTACCAGGAATCACCAAGTGCTCCTCACCGGTGTCGACCAAGGCTAAATATTGGCAGTCATTACCTCCACCCCAATAGACTGTTAACGGTAAGTAGGGCCGTGGGTCCCAGTGTATCCGCCGTATCTCAATGGAGTAGACACAGGGGCCCTGCCCACACCCTCTTGCTTTATTAGGGTTCGGGGGCTTCCAGACCCACATGCCACTATTATCCATAAGAGCCTTTTTAACCATTTGTTGTATCTCATCACGGATAACTGGAGCAAGAGAAGCTGGCTCGATAGGAGCAGCAGAGGGAGCAGAAGGCATAGCTAGGCCAGGAGGACTCAACAGCTGGGGATGATGTTCCCCTGCCTTCCTCTTATAAAGGGCAAAAAGGACCGCAGTAGGTTTCCCATCAATATCACGTTTAGGTACGCCTAACTTTAACAAGGTTAGAAAAAGGTCCTTTCTTGTCGGTCCGTTATTACCAGCAGCCCCTCTCTTTTCATCCTGCTTGTCTGATTTAACCTGAGTTGTACGTGAGTGGATTTTACCTCCCATCTCTAATTCTCTAAGCCCAGATAAGGCGTGCTCCGCCTCAGACACAGGGTGCCCAATTAGCGGACTCGTTACGGACAGAACTAGTCCCCGTACAGTGGGTTGGGCGGAACGAACCAATCTGGTATGCGTTCCGGCTGTGAATATCTCTTCATCAGGGCTCCGCCCATGTACCCACAGCCTCAAATGCCCTGCATACAAGGCAGAGGCCAGGGCCTGTTGACGAATTACTGCGATACCCTCCTCTGGGGTGCTCCAATTGTTCTGTAAATGTAAATCCCAATCTACTGGTGATGGGTATACTTGTAGCTGGGCATCCCCTAGATTGGCAAGTAAGTAATCCACCTCTCTTCCTCTATCCCGCAGCTCAGCAGTGACCCGGATATCAGTAGTCAATGTTCCTAATCCCAACAATTCCTCAGGGGTTAAATATACATTGCCCCCTCCTTGCTCCCAAACACGCAGGAGCCAGGCTGCCAGAGTTTCTCCTGCCTTTTGCCTATATCGATCTCCAATGGCAGCCAGCTCTTTTATAGAGAAGTCATGGATCATTGACTGCTCCCGACCCCTGTTCCCACTTTGGCCCACAGGGTCCTTTGCCCAGTGGACAGGGACAGGTGGCACCGGTTGTAGCTCAAGTATTGGCTATCACTGCGTTCCCTATACCCAGTAACAAGAAAGCTCTTCCGAGACTTTTAGGTATAATTGGCTACTATCGTAGATTTTGTAAAAACTTTGCAGAAATTGCACTCCCATCAACAAAACTACTTGAAAAGAAAGAAAAAATTAGCTGGTCAGATGCATGCTAGGAAGTGTTTCTGAAGTTAATGGCCATTTTATGCCATCAGCCTGTACTTGTGTCTCCTAACTTTGAAAAGCCATTCTCTTTAGCCGTGGATGCCAGTGAAGAAGCGGTTGGTGCTGTACTGTTACAGAAGAAGGATGGTGATGGAGTAGAACATCCTATTTTGTACTTCTCGAAAAAGTTTAACGACCAACAACAAAATTACTTGACCATTGAGAAGCAGTTATTAGCACTTGTTTCAGCGTTGCAACATTTTGACGTGTATATTTGTACTGCTCAAAAACAGTTAATAATATATATACTGATCATAATCCATTCGTTTTTCTGTCTAAAATGAAAAATAAGAACTGATGGTTATTGAATTGGATCTTAAATCATACAAGAGTATGATTTAATTATTACACACATAAAGGGGACAGATAATGTAATAGCAGATTGTTAATCTGGGTCTTCTTTGGCTTGGCTTCGCGGACGAAGATTTATGGAGGGGGTAAAAAGTCCACGTCAGCTGCAGGCTCGTTTGTGGCTGACAAGTCCGATGCGGGACAGGCAGACACGATTGCAGCGGTTGCAAGGGAAAATTGGTTGGTTGGGGTTGGGTGTTGGGTTTTTCCTCCTTTGCCTTTTGTCAGTGAGGTGGGCTCTGCGGTCTTCTTCAAAGGAGGTTGCTGCCCGCCAAACTGTGAGGCGCCAAGATGCACGGTTTGAGGCGTTATCAGCCCACTGGCGGTGGTCAATGTGGCAGGCACCAAGAGATTTCTTTAGGCAGTCCTTGTACCTTTTCTTTGGTGCACCTCTGTCACGGTGGCCAGTGGAGAGCTCGCCATATAACACGATCTTGGGAAGGCGATGGTCCTCCATTCTGGAGACGTGACCCATCCAGCGCAGCTGGATCTTCAGCAGCGTGGACTCGATGCTGTCGACCTCTGCCATCTCGAGTACTTCGACGTTAGGGGTGTAAGCGCTCCAATGGATGTTGAGGATGGAGCGGAGACAACGCTGCTGGAAGCGTTCTAGGAGCCGTAGGTGGTGCCGGTAGAGGACCCATGATTCGGAGCCGAACAGGAGTGTGGGTATGACAACGGCTCTGTATATGCTTATCTTTGTGAGGTTTTTCAGTTGGTTGTTTTCCAGACTCTTTTGTGTAGTCTTCCAAAGGCGCTATTTGCCTTGGCGAGTCTGTTGTCTATCTCATTGTTGATCCTTGCATCTGATGAAATGGTGCAGCCGAGATAGGTAAACTGGTTGACCGTTTTGAGTTTTGTGTGCCCGATGGAGATGTGGGGGGGCTGGTAGTCATGGTGGGGAGCTGGCTGATGGAGGACCTCAGTTTTCTTCAGGCTGACTTCCAGGCCAAACATTTTGGCAGTTTCCGCAAAGCAGGACGTCAAGCGCTGAAGAGCTGGCTCTGAATGGGTAGATATTAATCTAATCACATACTTATTGTAAAAAAAACTGGAGTGTTTATTTTATTTTATTTATATAATACTTCCATTAATTGTTAAAAATTTGTTCTTGTGGACCAAATTTTTTTTAGCAGAGCAGGTGTTACAGAGTTTTGTGTTGTGTATTGGCCTATGTGTTGTGTGGTTTTATGTTAAAAGGTGACAATTTGCCTTAGAAAGCCAAGGTGAAGGTGGACTGCTGAGAGAGTGGGAGATGGACTGAGCATGTGCAGAAAATGATCTAAAACTTTCTGGACTTGGACAATGAACCACCACTGGGGGTGCTGTGGAGTGGAAGGAGGCCAAGAGCATGAGTCATAGTCTGGAGAACAGTTTAGAATATTGGGATTTCAAAAAGGATTAGCATTCCAATGGCAGCCAGAAGGATCCGGTGCAAGCCAGTGGTTCCTCTATCTGCAAGCAACACAATACCACTTCGAATTTTGTTTATGATCTTTGCTTCAGTTGAGATCGAAGTTTTGTGAGTTGTGTGTTTTGTATTTGTTTTGTGTCTAAAGTTTTTTTCTGTGGGCTGGTTGGAAATATGACAGGCTTTAATTACATATGTTATATTTAGGCTGCGGAATTTATTAGTTTTACACTGTTATAGGAATTTGCATAGTAACCAGTGGGCATTGTTATAAAAGGGGGGATTTTTGAATTAAAGTTTGAAGGTAGTAATTGTTCATCTTTACCCCTGTGTGATATGCCTTCTTTTGTGGTTGCTGGTTTGATCTTGTAACAATACGTCGTCTCAGACTTTATAAAATCTTGGTCTACTGTCCTGTACCTCCTGCTCTTCGTAGCACTGAGTTTGCAGTCTGAGGACAGATTCAGGAAGGGGGGGTCACTATTCAGTGTGGAGGCTGCATATGGGTTATGATTTAGGGGCCCTCCGTTCTGAATCAGGGGGATGGGACCAGAATATTCCAATGTCATGCCTTTGATGTGGCTAGCCAAGTCCTTCTTATCCGACTTGAACAGTCGCTGCCTCATATACCTCGGGTCAACCCCCGCGACAAGAGTGTTCTGGATCTGTTCTTCTACATGAACGTGGCCTGTAGCCACTTCACGCCTGCACTTCTTGGTAAGAGTCCACAGATCCAGCAGGTAGTCATCGGTGGTCGCTCCTGGCCATTGGCAACATAGAGGGAATCGGTGCCTCACTCAGACCTCCTTTTGCGACTTCATGTACCGAGCCTTCAAAGCCTTGATGGCTGCATCATATGTAGTGCAGTCCCTGATGACTACATATCCTTTCGATCCTACCCTCGAAACAAGTGTGGACCTCATGAGTTCATCTGTGTGGAAGAGTCTCTGGTCACGTTCAGGTAGGTCTGGAAATAGTCTACCCAGTGCATGAACTCCTCAGTCGCGTCAGGGGACAAAGGATCTATCAACAGCATCCCTGGCTTGAGTCGCGCTTCCATCATTTAGGGAATAAGCTAATAAAATTGTAGTGTGCATAAAAGCTCATTAGGGAGAACAAATGCTTTTATTAGCAAACAGGTTTGTCTTTTAAAATGATGAACATTTAGTCTGCCTCCCACCTGTCTTGAAAGGTCCTGTTTTCTGTCTTTCGTTTGGCCATTTTTCGAAAGGGGTTTATTACATGTGAGTTAGGCGACAGGTCGCAGATTCTAATGAAAGTAAAGAGAGGAGGTGGGGGCGATTAGCGGGCTGACGGGCTGGTGCCAACGCATTTGCAAAGCATTCTGGGATTTGTAGTATTAGCTGTGCATGCGCTATACTGGCGCGGTGGCCAGCAGGCCAGCTCTAATACACATTTGATACGATCTTGCGGGCCAAATATAATTATATCACGGGCCAAATTTGGCCCGTGGGCCTGAGTTTGACATGTGTGCTCTGGAGCCTTCCCATTATCAGGTAGTGAGGGCGGAGACTGAAGAGAAGCCCCTCAAACAACAGAGGGGAGGAGAAGTGACAAGGTGCCACACTAGTGGCATATTTAAAATGTTACATTTGATGGAAATATATGGACATGACCCAAAGGAAGTCAAAGCACTTTAAATAGGTTTCCTTTGCAAATACTTTATTGTGATTACAGTTTTTTTGGAAAAAATGGTCTGTCCCCAGTGTGGATCGTCTCGTGCACCAGCAGACTGGAAGACTTCCTGCACTCGGAGCAGGTGAATGGACTCTTCCCCGGGGGAACACACCTGTGCTCCTCCAGGTCCTTGGAGGAGTCAGAGGAGGGGAATGGGCTCCCCCTAGCAGTGTTGCAGCAGTGCCTCAAAGCTGGCAAATCCCTCCCCACACTCAGAATGGCCTCTCCCCAGTGTCACTGAACCCACCACATTGGAGTGATTTGTGAGCAGCCTCACTGGTTACCTGATCCTCCATATTAGTCAATCGGCTGAAGCCCAGTCCTCAACAGGTGTGGGGGTTCTCCTCATTGTGCCCCCAATCCACAGACAAGGCTCGATGATGCACTGGTCCCCGGGAATCCAGTCGCTCCGTCAGATATCAACGTGCTTCTTGTCCACAGCTTCCCGCCTGGAGATGATCCACCTCAAAATCCTGTGAACGGAAAATGGTCAGAGTGTGAGGGAAGCAAGAAGGAGAGACAACATAGAGAGTATTCTTAACATGGAACACTGCCAGAGAGAAGATGGCAGCATATTTACCCACAATGCAATGGGTGCCTGAAATCGCCTTAAAGAGGAGACACAAACTGCAACTAAAGCACATGAGCTCCCTTTATTATGTCATCGCACACAGCACCCACCAACTCATCCTTGCTCCCCATCTTCCACCAATGATCGACTTCAGAAACCTGTCACTCTCTCGGACCCTCCCCCAGATTAATTACCACCACGTGTCCTATTCGCCGTTGGATTCGGCATTGATAACTGGCAATCATGCTCCCACGCTTGTGGCTCTTACATTAACCATGTTTGGCCATTCCTGGTCCATATGATCCAGAGCTGAGTGGAGAGCCAGTGATACTGCATCTTCTGTGGAAAGACTGAGGTGGAAGGCGAATTGCAATGCGTGTAGACCTTAGGTACATGTTAATTCTGGCCATGACCAATCTTTCAAAGCTTTTCATCTGTTACAGAGTTCTGTGTTGTGTATTGATCTATGTGTTTTATGTTAAAAAGTGACAGTTTGTCTTAGAGAGTCAAGGTGAAAGTGGACTGCTGAGAGAATGGGAGACAGACTGAGTATGTGCAGAAAATTATCTAAAAATTTCTGGACTTGGACGATAAACCACCACTGGGGCTGTTGTGGAGTGGAAGGAGGCCCAGAGCATGAGTCATGGTCTGGGGACAGTTTAGAATGTTGGGCCATTGCATTAGCCCATGTTGAAGATTGATCTAAATCAAAAATTCCATTAATAAATTGCAACCAAGCCACTTTATAATAATTTTCAAAATGTGGAAGCTGCAGGCCTCCTAATTCAAATTTCCAAGTTAATTTCTCTAAAGATACTCTGACTATTTTACCTTTCCACAAAAACTTCCAAATTAAATTTAAATCCTTAAAAAAAATGAGGCATACTACAAGCAATGGATTGAAAAAGATATTGAATCCTTGGAAAAATATTCATATTAATACAATTCACTCTGCCTATTACAGGTAAATCATTCCATCTATTCAAATCCTCTTTAATTTTATTAAATAATTCAACTTACATAATTTTTAAATTTTTTTTTATCAATTTTAATTCCATTTGTACTTAATTCCATTATCTAACCATTTAAATTGAACATTGAATATAATCTCCCTCAACTAAAGGCATAATTTCAATTTTATCCAAATTAATGTTATAACCTGATATTTCACCATATTCCTTTAATCTCATATACAATGAACTCAAATAATTTTCAGGATCTGTCAAATAAATCAAAACACTATCAGCAAATAAATTAATCTTAAATTCATCAGAATTAACCTTATTCCTGAAGAATTAAATCTCCATCTATAAATTGAAGTAATCTCTTCAGATCCTAAACATGAAATTAATAAAGGTGAATGATCTGATAAAATCCTATCTTTATAACCTGGTTGAATTACTCGTCCTTGTAACTGAGCCAAAACTAAAAAATCTATTCTAGAAGAACCAAACCTAAAATGAATAATCATTTTCCTTCAGATTCAACCTTCTCCAAATATCAACTAAATTCAAATCTTTCATCAAAGTTAAAATTCTTTTTGCAGTTTTCATATTTGAGATTTATCTAATAATGGATCTCTCTTCTTCTTTCTCTTTGGCTTGGCTTCGCGGACGAAGATTTATGGAGGGGGTAAAAAGTCCACGTCAGCTGCAGGCTCGTTTGTGGCTGACCAGTCCGATGCGGGACAGGCAGACACGATTGCAGCGGTTGCAAGGGAAAATTGGTTGGTTGGGGTTGGGTGTTGGGTTTTTCCTCCTTTGCCTTTTGTCAGTGAGGTGGGCTCTCCGGTCTTCTTCAAAGGAGGCTGCTGCCCGCCAAACTGTGAGGCGCCAAGATGCACGGTTTGAGGCGTTATCAGCCCACTGGCGGTGGTCAATGTGGCAGGCACCAAGAGATTTCTTTAGGCAGTCCTTGTACCTTTTCTTTGGTGCACCTCTGTCACGGTGGCCAGTGGAGAGCTCGCCATATAATACGATCTTGGGAAGGCGATGGTCCTCCATTCTGGAGACGTGACCCATCCAGCGCAGCTGGATCTTCAGCAGCGTGGACTCGATGCTGTCGACCTCTGCCATCTCGAGTACCTCGACGTTAGGGGTGTGAGCGCTCCAATGGATGTTGAGGATGGAGCGGAGACAACGCTGGTGGAAGCGTTCTAGGAGCCGTAGGTGGTGCCGGTAGAGGACCCATGATTCGGAGCCGAACAGGAGTGTGGGTATGACAACGGCTCTGTATACGCTTATCTTTGTGAGGTTTTTCAGTTGGTTGTTTTTCCAGACTCTTTTGTGTAGTCTTCCAAAGGCGCTATTTGCCTTGGCGAGTCTGTTGTCTATCTCATTGTCGATCCTTGCATCTGATGAAATGGTGCAGCCGAGATAGGTAAACTGGTTGACCGTTTTGAGTTTTGTGTGCCCGATGGAGATGTGGGGGGGCTTGTAGTCATGGTGGGGAGCTGGCTGATGGAGGACCTCAGTTTTCTTCAGGCTGACTTCCAGGCCAAACATTTTGGCAGTTTCCGCAAAGCAGGACGTCAAGCGCTGAAGAGCTGGCTCTGAATGGGCAACTAAAGCGGCATCATCTGCAAAGAGTAGTTCACGGACAAGTTTCTCTTGTGTCTTGGTGTGAGCTTGCAGGCGCCTCAGATTGAAGAGACTGCCATCCGTGCGGTACCGGATGTAAACAGCGTCTTCATTGTTGGGGTCTTTCATGGCTTGGTTCAGCATCATGCTGAAGAAGATTGAAAAGAGGGTTGGTGCGAGAACACAGCCTTGCTTCACGCCATTGTTAATGGAGAAGGGTTCAGAGAGCTCATTGCTGTATCTGACCCGACCTTGTTGGTTTTCGTGCAGTTGGATAATCATGTTGAGGAACTTTGGGGGACATCCGATGCGCTCTAGTATTTGCCAAAGCCCTTTCCTGCTCACGGTGTCGAAGGCTTTGGTGAGGTCAACAAAGGTGATGTAGAGTCCTTTGTTTTGTTCTCTGCACTTTTCTTGGAGCTGTCTGAGGGCAAAGACCATGTCAGTGGTTCCTCTGTTTGCGCGAAAGCCGCACTGTGATTCTGGGAGAATATTCTCAGCGACACTAGGTATTATTCTATTTAGTAGAATCCTAGCGAAGATTTTGCCTGCAATGGAGAGCAACGTGATTCCCCTGTAGTTTGAGCAGTCTGATTTCTCGCCTTTGTTTTTGTACAGGGTGATGATGGTGGCATCACGAAGATCCTGAGGCAGTTTACCTTGGTCCCAACAAAGCTTGAAAAACTCATGCAGTTTGGCATGCAGAGTTTTGCCGCCAGCCTTCCAGACTTCTGGGGGGATTCCATCCATACCTGCTGCTTTGCCACTTTTCAGTTGTTCGATTGCCTTATATGTCTCATCCAGGGTGGGAACCTCATCCAGCTCTAGCCTTAGGGGCTGTTGAGGGAGCTGGAGCAGGGCGGAATCTTGGACTGAGCGGTTGGTACTGAAAAGAGATTGGAAGTGTTCTGACCATCGGTTGAGGATGGAGATCTTGTCGCTGAGGAGGACTTTGCCGTCTGAGCTGCGCAGCGGGCTTTGGACTTGGGGTGCAAGATTTAAGAAAGGAATCCTGAATACATTTTTCATCATCTACATTTGGAGTATAAACATTCATAAGAGTCCAAAATTCTGAATAAATTTGACAATTAACTAAAACAAACCTCCCTGCAGAATCAGTAAAAGTTGATTTTGATGTAAAAGGTAATTTCTTATTAATTAAAATAGCAAATCCTCTTGCTTTAGAATTTAAAAATGAAGCTATAATTGACCAACCCATTCCCTTTTTAATGTTTGATGTTCTTTTTCAGTTAAATGAGACTCCTGTAAAAAAAGTATTATCAACTCTCATTTTTTTTAAGATAAGCCAAAACTTCTTAATTTGATTTTTGAGCCCATTCACATTATAAGTTACAAATTTAAATTATCTACCCCATATATCTAAAATACACAACCTCCGCCATCCTGTCCCTGTAGGTCACAGCTCCACAGCAGTCTCCAAAGGTAAATAACATCTCCTAACAGAAAGAAAGAAACCCCTAAAAGAAAAAAAACACCCCCCAAAAAAGTACTGGGGGAAAAAAACAGTACTACCTTCAAGATCTCGATTCTCTTGATCATCATCATTTTCAGTCCATCAATTCTCGACGTTCCATCATCTGAGATCTATCTCGTGATTTATTTTGACTCATTTTAGGTTGCTGAGAATAACAACTTTGGTTGCCATTTTGTTCATTGTTAGGCAACACATTACCAAACATCAATCCTTCGTCTTTTTCCGTAAAAAAACCTGACTGGATGTCTCCATAAAATATCTAAGTACAACTGGATACCAAAAAGCAAATTTGTATCTTTTCTTCCACAAAATTGATTTTGCTGGATTAAATTCTTTCCTTCTCATAACAATAGTTTGACTCAAGTCTGCATTAAAAAATTCTGTTATTCCCAATCATCAACAGAGCTTGTTATTTTCTAATATTTTGGACTGCCAATCTTAATATAATTTCTTTATCCTGTTAATGCAAACATCTAAGACAGAGCATGGCGTCTATCCTGGAAATGGTTACTTTCTAATAGCTCTATGAACTCTATCCAATTCCAAACCATTAAGAAAATTTTCAGAACCTAAAACTTCAAGTATCCACTTTTGGAAAAAACTGTACTGGATTAGAACCTTTGAAATCTTCAGCCAGTCCAACAATTTTAATGTTGTTCCTATGACTTTGAGATACTCCAATACATCAATTTTCTGTAAAAGATCTTTCCTTTGAACTTCCCAACCTGAAAAAGAATCTTCCATTTTATTAACTGTATCTTTACATTGTTTCACATCAAGGTGACAGTCTTGAAAATCTTGTTTTTTTAACTTTAATTTTATCCACAGCCTTAGCACATTTTGCCGTATCAGTTTTAATAGTAGCCATTTCATCTTTAATGGATTCAAATTGTGAATTAAATTGGGCCTTAACAGATATAAACTCATGTTTCATTTGATTAGTCATGGATTGAATTTGTTGAAAAATCAAATTAAATTGACATGAAGGATCAACAGAATATGGAACTATTTGAGTGGTTTTAATTTTACCTTCTTGAATAGTTTGTTGAAATTGGGGGCCTGTGTCCATATTGTACCAGTTCCTCTCCCTCTAATTGTGAAGGCTCCTCTTCTGTTCTTTCTTCCCCTGTAGATGTAGCGACAGGCTTTACTTGCTTACAGGCCTTTTGTTTTGCCCTAGTCTGACCAGCAACGCTCGTCGACAAGGGTTCCGTAGTCTGATACAGCACAGCCGTTTTTAGTAGTGCGGAGCCCCGCGTACACAGTTGTTCTTGCGACATCACTTTGGGAATTCTCTTTCTCACTCCAGAACCATCTTCGTCGATGGAGTATGTGGCCAAGTACTGAAAACCTGTGCTGACCAACAGGCCAATTTATTCACTGATATCTTCCAACATCTCACTCTGACAGGGCATGATACTGTTGTGTTTAGAAGAGTATCAGATTTGGTGGGTTCACAGAAAGATGATTCTGGACACAAGTGTTACAATCACATGCAACTTTTATTAACACACGAGAAATAGGGGAGAACGTTAAATGGTATTCGATCACTATTTCACTTGAACGACAATGCAGACATTCACCTCAGACTTCAGTTGGACTCCGACAACAGTAAACCTATACTCGACTCGCTCACGCACTACAAACCTGGACTCTCAAACACACCTGGTTCCCTGACCAATAGGGGTATGACTCTGCAAGTATGATGTATTGCAATACTAAGGCTCAGCTTCAATGTAGTGCACACCTTATCCACAACACTTTCAGTGATTTCCACAGTAGCAACCTAGCATAGAGCTATGTCTAAGGGCTTGGACATAAGGCAGAGAGAAAGAATGTGCTGTGCGTTGGTGTTATATACAATGCTAATCTGTGCTTCGAGCCAATAATGACCCTAGGTGATTTAAATTAGCCAACAGCAAGGTGAGCACTAATAGTGGCCGGAGTCCAACCTTGATTGATAGGTGATTTGATTTCCGAATAAGTTTCAAACGGGAAGAACATATGACCACCCACATTACACACATTCCAGACAGGCAGGGAATTCACGTTTCCTCTACACACAATAGATCACCAAATAGCAGCATTACAGTGGCACAAGCACAGGTCAAGGCATTTTAAAGGACATTCAGGAGGTATATGCTGTTGGGTGTGAAGATGTCACCCAGAAAGTGCTTTGGAAGTCAAGAATGAGGCCCAAAACTTCCCCTCTACCATTTTTATTCAGTCCATCTGTCTCCTTTCCTTCAGATACCCACCCCCTTCCATACCCTCTTCTGTCAGGGAAATCTCCCCCTATCACTTCTCAGCTTCTTTCTCTTCTCTCCTCCCACCTGTAATCACATTTCGCCTGTGCTGCTTCCCCTGCCCCTCCCTCCTTTTTTCATATTCCTGACAAAGGCTCAAAGTCTGAGATGCCGGCTGCTGTGTGTCCTGTTGAGTTTCTCCAGCAATATTATATTCCATCCTGGGACTCTCCAACCAGATGGCATTAATATCAACCTCCAGTTTCTGGTATCCCTGTTTCCTTTCCTCCAGCTGCCCACCCCCTTCAATTCTTTCTCCCATCAGAGAGCTACCCTTCTTAGCCCTCTCCCCACCACTTCTCACCTTCTCTCTCTTCTATCCTATGTCCAGTATCTAGCTGTAAACCCGTGCTCCTCCCCCTTAGCTTTTAATTCAGGCGACTGCCTCATTTTCGGCACCCCTGGGGAAGGGCTCAGTCTCGAAATTCTGACTGCTTTTTACTTCCTATGGATGTTGCATGACCTTCTGAATTTCTCCAGCATTTGTGTCCTGCATTAGATCTCAGCATCTGCACACCCTCATCATCTGAAAATCCTGAGGTTGCAGCGTCGAGTTTCAAACTTAAACAATGGGAAACTCCAAAAGGAACTTGCACAGCTAACTCCTGTCCAGCAGTTAACGACACTGTCGTCTTCTGGCTGGTTTATGATCTCGTCACAAAAGCCCAGCCATGCAGGCACCAGGTCAGAGGTCACCACCACAATCACCTCAGCAGCAACACACAAAATGCTGGAGAAACCGAGTAGGTCAGGCAGCATCCACGGAAGGCAACAGACAGCAGGAACCCTACACTCAGAACAGCAAGGAAAGAGGAAAGAAGCCCAAATAATAGTGGGGACAGTAAGATGAGGAGGAGCTTGGGGTTCAGGGAAAATCCCCATCAACACACAATCCTTAAACCTGTCACCTACTGAAATATCGACCCTTTGGCCCACGTCCACGTGACTATACTGAACAGGATGCCTAAGTTAAATTCAACTGCTGCCCTCACATGATCCACCTGCCTCCATATTCATGGGTCTATCAAGAATCAACTAAACCTGGTGGCCTATTCCAAGAGCTCACCGCTCCATGGGTAAAATATTTACCCTGAAATTCTTAAATTCTTCCCTCTCCCGTCACCTGAAATACATGCCCTTTATCATGTGACGCTTTTACCAGGGAGGAAAAATGACTGTCCATCTTGAACACTCTCTCTCCCTATGTGAACTCGCTGGTGTCCCCAAAGACCAGAGAGCTGAGTGAACTCCTTCCCACACAGGGAGCAGGGGAATGATCTCTCCCCAGTGTGAATGTTCCGATGGGCCCGTAGTGAGGAGGACTGGGTGAATCCCTTTCCACACTTGCTACAAGAGAATAGTTTCTCCCCAGTGTGAACCCGCTGATGTGCCCTCAAGCTAGAGGGCCGAGAGAACCTCTTCCCGCACAGGGAGCAGGTGAATGGTTTCTCCCCAGTATGAACTCTCTGGTGCCTCAGAAGGTACGAGGACCGGGTGAATCCGATCCCACACAGTGAGCATGTGAATGGTCTCTCTCCATTGTGAATTCTAACGTGGCCCTGCAGAGAGGAGGAATCGGCAAATCTCTTTCCGCACTTGCTGCAAGAGAACGGTTTCTCCCCAGTGTGAACTCTTTGGTGCCTCAGAAGATAAGAGGACCGGGTGAATCCCACCCCACACACGGAGCATGTGAACGGTTTCTCCCCAGTGTGAATTCTCTGGTGACCCAGCAGAGAGGAGGAATCAGCGAATCCCATTCCACACTTGATGCAAGAGAACGGTTTCTCCCCGTTGTGAAATCTCTGGTGTCTCAGCAAGGCAGAGGACTGCGGGAACCCTTTCCCACACAGAGAGCAGGTGAATGGTTTCTCCCCAGTGTGAATCCGCTGGTGTGCCTGAAGGCCGGAGGCCTGTGTGAACCCCTTCCCGCACAGGGAGCAGGTGAATGGTCTCTCCCCAGTGTGAACCCGCTGGTGTGCTTGCAGTCGGTAGGGCTGAGTGAACCCTTTCCCGCACAGGGAGCAGGTGAATGGTTTCTCCCCGGTATGAACTCTCTGGTGCCTCAGCAGGGTGGAGGACTGAGTGAATCCGATCCCACACAGGGAGCAGGCGAACGGTTTCTCCCCGGTGTGAATTCTCTGGTGTTGTTGCAGGTGTGAAGGTCGAGAGAAACCCTTCCCACACACAATGCATTTAAAGGCTCTCTCCCCAGAGTGAAAGTTTTGGTGCTGCAGGAGGCTGAATGACTGGGCGAACCCCTTCCCACACACGTGGCAGGTGAATGAATTCTCCCCAGGGGGAACACACCCTTGCTCCTCCAGGTCCTTGCAGGTTTGAAAGTTCTTCCCACAGTCAGAACAGGGGAATGGGCTCCCCCTAGTGGGGACACACTGGTGTTGTAGCAGTGCCTCTGAGCTGGCGAATCCCTCCCCACACTTGGAACAGGGGTACAGTCTCTCCCCAGTGGGAGCACAGGGATGTGTTTCCAGTAAGTCTACAGAAAGCCCCTCCTCACACTGGAGTGTTTCATCTGCTGTATTACTGGTCACCTGACCCTCCATGTCAGCCAATCAGCTGAAGTCCAGTTCCTGCACTCAATGGATGAAGGGTTTCTTCATGTAGTGATCCCGACGCTCCTAATCCGCTGATAAAGCTGGCTGACACAGGCTCAGAAGAATCCAATCTGAGTGTCAGACCACAACGTGGCGTTGTCCGAAGCTTCCAGCCTGGAAACGCACTGTTTCCTTAACCCTGTGAAGAGAAGATGGTGGAGTGAGAGGGAGAAAGACATTCTCTGCAGAACGACACACCCTGGAGATATGGCTAGTAACATGACAAATTGGAACAAATCGCAACCACCTGACCCACCAACAGTCACATCACTAAACAGGTGAGTGAAAGGAACAATCACCCGCAACTGTGCACGGGACTCACTCAGTGTAGGAAAGAGGTTCATTTGCAAAGACAGTAAATTCAGGCACATGAGAGATGAATCAGGTCAGAGGCCTGATAATTGGGCAGGGATGGGCAAAGTTCAGGAAGAGTGCACAGAGCAGAATGTCAGCACCTCCAGTGACAAAGCAGAGACACTGATTTACAGCAGCAACTCCTTTGCAGGACAGAGAAAGACATGAAAAAGCCCAGCATTGAAGTCACAGACCATACTGATCCGCCTGTAGACAGACAGTTCTGCACCAGCCAACACCACATTGGTGGGACCCAGACCTGTTCAACCCAGCTTGGGACACACCTGCACGGCCCAGTCCAACTCCAGTAGCACACAGCAGAGAGATGGACAAGGAGAGACAAACCACTGCCCTACAAGGACAAAGAATGGTTTAACTTCAGCACAGGGAGGGGCAGATGAATCTCTGGGTTGGGAAGGGCAGATCATGGGAGGGATTTGGAGAAAGGAATGATCATGTTGTGAATGATCGGGAAATTGTGAGTGGTGTGGAACTGACAGGAAAGAGATCAATCCTGGGGCAGATCAGCAATGATTCCACTGAATAGTGAGGCGGGCCTGAGGGGACAAGAGGGCAACTCCCATTTGTTTCTGTGGTGATCCGTGGACACAGGTCTGTGTCAGTGACCGTCCAATTATGTGTGGAATTAGGGAAATACCGTGGACAATATTCAGAGAGATGACCGACAGCTTGGTCCAAGTGGGAGGGGGCAAGGATCATCTCAAAGGCCGAGGGGTTTGGTGAGGGAAGCTCAAAGCTGAGGACCCCAGCCTCCAAAGTGGAGTCTCGTCGTTAGAGTTCTACAGCAGAGAAACAGACCCTTTGATCTACCACATCTGTGCTGACCATCAAAAGTGACTTATCAATAAAATACAGATGAATGGAGTTAGGGGAGTTTATTGGCATGGATTGAGAATTGATTAACTGACAGAAGGCAGAGGGTTGGGATAAATGGTGTTTTTCTGATTGGCAGACAGTGGTAAGTGAGGAGCCACAGGGGTCGTTGTTGGGCCCGCAGCTGTTCACCATTTACATTGATGACTTGGAAAAGGGGACAGAGTGAAGTGTAGCCAAGTTTGCATACAATTCTAAATTGAGTGGAAAAGCAAATTGTACAGATCCCACCTCACTGACAAAAGGCAAAGGAGGAAAAACCCAACACCCAACCCCAACCAACCAATTTTCCCCTGCAACCGCTGCAATCGTGTCTGCCTGTCCCGCATCGGACTTGTCAGCCACAAACGAGCCTGCAGCTGACGTGGACTTTTTACCCCCTCCATAAATCTTCGTCCGCGAAGCCAAGCCAAAGACAGATGATGTGCAATTGTGCAGAAGGATATCATTAAAATGAGTGGGCAAAGGTCTGGCAGATGGAGTACAACGTTAGTAAATGCGAGGTTATCCCCTTTGGCAGGAAAAACAGAAGAGCAGATTATTATTTAAATAGTGAAAAACTGCAGCATGCTGTAGTGCAAAGGGACTTGGGGCTGCTTATCCATGAATCACATGAAGTTGGGGAGCAGGTACAACAGGTTATTAAGAAGGCAAATGGAATGTTGGCCTTCATCGTGAGAGGAAATGAATTCAAGAGCAGGGAGATCATGCTGCAACTGTACAAGGTACTGCAAGGCAGCACCTGGAGCACTGGTCTCCAGACTTGAGGAAGGAGATACTAGGAGACAGTCTTGAGGAGGCTCATCAGGTTGATCCTGAAGATGAGGGGGTTGACCTTTGAGAAGAGACAAAATCATCTGGGTTTATACTCAGATGAATTCAGGAGATTTTATAGAAACAAGACAAAATTATGAAAGGGATAGCTGATCCAATCCAGGCACCCCTTTGTGAGTCTTTTCTGCACACTGCCCAGTTTAATCACATCTTTGCTGCACATCATGCTCAAGTGTGGATCAACCAATATTTTGTACAACTAGAACATCACATCCAATGATTCGGCAGATGAAGGCAAGCATGCGATTCACCTTCGCCCCCACCCTGTGCCACCACTTTCAGGGAACTGTGAACTCTGCTCCACAGCACCTCGGCTCTGGTTTAATTTCCCAAAATGCATCATTTTGCACTTGTTTGAGTTAAACTCCATCTGCCATTCCTTTCCCCACTTTCTCAGTAGGTTTCTATCCTGTTGTCACTTGAGACAACCTCATTCAATGTCCACTGTACCCATCCATTGTGTTACCCTCTGCAAACTCACTAATTCTGCCCCTTACATTTTCAGGGAAGTCATTAAGGTATCAGTAGAGGACCCACCACTGATCTCTGCAGAAAACAACAGTTCACAGGCTCCAATCCAAAAGGAGAAATTATTGGGATGCAAACTGATTAGGGAGGAGATTTCAGAGGGTCATAAGACTGTGGGGTGGAGGTTGAGGCCCAAGGCAAGGTTTGAACACCAGCATGGGAATGCTAATACAGAGGAAGAGAGCTGGAGGAGTGAGGCCATGACAGATACTCACTGTTTACTGCCCAGCAGGCAGGAAGAGCAGACACTGAGGTCCACAGTGGAGGAGCAGTCAGATCACAGTTCCACATCAGAAAGGCAGAGATCAAGGACTAGCTTAATTGATACAATTGCCACCTCTGCATATCAATCTGCAAAACACAAGAGAACCAATTAGATCACATCTCATCATTCTAAATTCCTGCAAGTGCAGACTGACTCCACTTCAGTTCAGGTCTTAACCTCAGGCTCTGATATTTAGATGAAAAATAACAAACCTGCAGTTGCTGGAAGTCTGAGATGAAGTCATAAGCTGCTGGAAATCCTCAGCAGCTCAGTGGAGAGGGAAAAAGAGTTGGGACATGTACCTGAAGCTCAGCTTCTCTTCCTGGAGATGCCCCAAGTGTTTCCAGAATGTTCTGCCTCTATCTCTAGATTTGATCACTGTTGTTTGGTCTTCAAATCATCAACTGGAGGGAATAGTTTCTCCAGATGAACCCTTATATTTCAGTTGGAGTCATCAATGCCTCCCCTTCCCAGCTCATTGAATCAGATATCAGTGAGGGACATAAACCACAGACCCTGCATCATCAAGCCAAGATAGGACCAGACCCAGCACTTCAATTTCAGGACAGCTAGGTCCAACCACCCTTTGATCAATGCCCCAGAACCTCACTGGTTTTCTCTAATCTGCCCCATTAACAAAGGGGAAGATCCCACTGCCTTCTTTCCCACCAGTGTCTCCCTTCATAGTGAAGGAGTCACAGAGACAGACAGAGCAGAAACAGGCCCTGCAGCTCGATTCACCCCAACCAAGGTGTCTATTTGAGCCAGTTCCAGTTGTGTGTGTATGGACCATGAACCTCTGAACCTTTCCCATTCATGTGCCTTTTTAAATATCTTATTGCCTGTAACTGTCCCCACCTTTGCATCTTCCCCTGGCAGCTCCTGTCAGATCCACACCACCCTCTCTGGGCAAAGTTGCCCCTTGTTTGTCCATGATCTCCCCAACACTGGGGCAACTGTCATCACTATTCACTGTTTATTGGGATCCCCCCTCCCCCTAAAGGTCACCGTCACCCTCCAACAGTTCAGGGAACGCAGTCCCTCCTCATGACACAATCTCTCCCGGTGCCATGACCAGGACATGTTTGCAGCCAGTTTGGCCCCTCACACCCTCCTCGCTGCTTCACTTGTCGCTGTCTGTGCTGCCCACTGAACAGCTTTCATTGCACCTGGATGTTGCCCTCACTCCCTGCCGGACTCGCCCCAGCCCGGACCTTTGTGCCGCTCGCCCCCCTCCCCGAAGCCGCTGATCGCCAAAGGCCCCAATGACCCGACCCCGATCCCCCCCCACCCCACCCCCCACCCCCCACCCCCGGCAGCGCGGCTCAAACCACGGCCGGGCCTGCGCCCCAGAACACGGAACTTACCTGCTCTCGGGCCCCGAGAACACGGAACTTACCTGCTCTCGGGCCCCGAGAACACGGCACTCACGCCCCCACCTCTCCCCGGGCCCCGAGAATTCGGACACCCGGCCACTCCGGGCCCGCAGAGCCCAAGGGAAATCTCACCTCCACGACCAGCCTCAGTGGGCCGGCCCGTCACTGAGGGAACGGCGCTCATGACGCTGCGCGGCTCTATGACGTCAGCGCGCACTCCCCTGTCGGCGGCTGGTTAGCACGTGACTGGGCGACAGCAACCTGGGAAGGCACGGATTGAGCTGTCAATCAGAGAGAAGCGGCCCGGGACAACTCTGGCTTGTGCTTCACAGAGACATTTCCACATTAAATCTGCAACCGGGAAGCGAAGTATTAATTGCAACTGGGAACAAGATGGAACAATGCAGCGAGGAAGGGGGGGGGGGGGGTGACAGTCTGAGCGACAGTCAGGAGGGGGAAGAACAGCAGTTAGTCTTGGGTACCACTGTGGCCATTCCTCAATAACACGTGTCCCATTTTCCATCCTGTATGGGGGCGCCGCTGCCAGGGACAAGTCCTATCTCTCTGGGAGCTCTTTGCATGGTGTCTCAGGAGAGATGGTAGCAGCCAAAAGACGCCCCTCTGACTCCCCTTAGTCTTTGGAAACCTTCTTGTGGATGGACACCTTATGGTTCCCCATTTTCTCACCAACTAGGTCCAGGTACTTGGACCAGTTTACTTGGTATTTTGTCATGGTCGACAGCATGCTCGCCAGGATCTCAAACCCTTTATTCATACATGTAGGGAAGTCGCAATAGGTATAATAGTCTCACACACAAGGATCGCACAATACCATCTCATCAGATCCAACAACTACCCAATACTTGCGACCAGCCACAGAGAAATAGCTTTAGAGTTTAGGAATGCAATACAATACCCACCACCCCTTGATCGAGTGCAGGCATAGCTCTTTACTAAAGTAATTTTGACTTACTATGACTGTATCACTACATGTGCAACACTACAACTCTCAACCCTTTGTCAGTGCATACCTTGCCAACGATTCTCCAGCACTGCCCTCAGTTGCAACCTGGAGTGGAGCTAGGGTTCGTTCTAGGAGAAGAAAGAAAGAGACAGGTGGTCCACATGTGGGCTTTATAGTGACATTGACTGGAAAGTCCAACCAGGAATAGGTTAGGTCATTAAAGGGGCCAGCTGTCAGGTGTGCGCTAACCTGTGAACAGAGTTTGACCTTGATGGGCAGGTGAGGTGACCTCCAACTAGGTACCTGCCAGTAGGGTCATGTGACACACGTGATCCTCCGTATTACCATGAGGTGTTTGTGATTTCACCAAACTGATGACGGGGAAGAAAATGTTTTTGTACCATCTTCAGGCTCCTGTACCTGATGTGTGAAGGGGGCATGGCCTAGGTGGGGAGGATCCTTGAGGATAGAGGTTGCTTTCTTCAGACACCACCTCTTGAAGATATCCTTAATGGAGAGAAGTCTGATGCCCATGATGTTACTGGCTGAGTTCACAACTCTGTAGGCTTTTCCTGTACTATCCATTGGCACCTCCATACCAGACAGAGATACAACCAGTCAGAATACTGTCAACGGTACAGCTGTAGAAATTTACAAGAGTCTTTGGTGAAATACCAAATCTTAAACTCCTCACTAAGTATAGGCACTGGTGAACCTCGTTTGTGATTGCACTGACATGGGAGCCCCAGGACAGATCTTCAGAGAACATTCCGAATGTCTGTGTGACCCAAAGGATGATTTACAGGAGACCAAGTTGGGGAGGGGTGTTTCTTGTCACTTAACCTGTGAGTTGCAGCTTGTCTGTGAACATTAGCATAAGTATCACTGAACCTGTGAGTTGCAGCCTGTCTGTGAACATTAGCATATGTATTCACTCTATCTCTGCTACATGTACAATCCATGTCAGTGCAATCACAAACGAGGTTCACCAGTGCCTATACTTAAGATTTGGTATTTCACCAAAGACTCTTGTAAATTTCTACAGGTGTACCGTTGACAGTATTCTGACTGGTTGTATCTCTGTCTGGTATGGAGGTGCCAATGGATAGTATAGGAAAAGCCTACAGAGTTGTGAACTCAGCCAGTAACATCATGGGCATCAGACTTCACTCCATTGAGGATATCTACAAGAGGTGGTGTCTGAAGAAAGCAACCTCTATCCACAAGGATCCTCCCCACCTAGGCCATGCCCCCTTCACACTGCTACCATCAGGTACAGGAGCCTGAAGATGGTACAAAAACATTTTCTTCCCCGTTGTTAGAAACAGAGGTACCTTCACAGAATTTGCTCAAGACAAAAATTGAGAACAAAGAACATTTATTATACAACAATGCAAAGTTGGGTGCTTCCCCTTACCCTGGGAATACACACATACACTGGGGCTCACCCAACTTTTATACAGTTTATTTCAGTATAGAAATACCCTCCCCCTTACATTGGTTTGGCATTAGGCAATCCTGCCTGCCTACGTGCTGTTTCTGTGAACTTGGAGGACCAGGGGGTATCCTGTCGGTGTCCCATCATGTCATTATCCTCATTGTCCTTATTCACAAACCTGTCTTTGTTCTAATTTACACCTTCCCAACTCTCAGGGCTACAGCCTCTTCATATGCAGAACTTGCTAATACTGTTAGGGCTTACTAATTTCATATGCAGAACTTGGTAATTCTTTCTAGGGCTAGGAGACCCTTATCTTATTCAGACTAACTCTACTTCTACATTCTATTATCTATTGTCTATCCTTATCTCATTCATACGGTGAACTTGCTGATTCTGTCTAAAGGCTAGAAGACCCTTATCTTACTCAGACTGACTGCTTCCTACATTCTAACATCCATTTCTTATCCTGTTCATACTGGCTTTATTCATTTACCCATATATCTATATGAGTTTCCTCATCCTCATATTTTTATATCAGTTTTACTCATCTCTCACAATACTCACTTTTCTTTTAGATCAGTGTGAGAAATGAGTAAACTTGACATGAAAATATGAAAAATGGGGAAACTAGTACAGACACATGGAGTGATGGATTAAGCCAGTATGAACAGGCTAAGCATGGAAATTAGGATGCAGGAAGCAGAGTCAGCCTATGTAAGATAAGAACCTGCTAGTCCTTTCGACAGGATCAGTGAGCCCACCGTATGAATAAGATAAGGAGAGGTAAGGAATAATAGAATGTAGGAAGTAGAGGTAGTCTGGGTGAAATAAGGGTCTCCTAGCCCTAGACAGAAGTACCAAGTTCTACATATATAATTAGTAAGCCTTACACAGATTTATCAAGTTATGCATATTAAATTAGTAAACCCTAGACAGGATTAGCGAACTCTGCATATGAAGAGACTGTAGCTCTGAGAGTTGGAAAGGTGTAAATGGGGACAAGGGCAAGGTTGTGAATAAGGACAATGGGGATAATGACATGAGAAGACACCGACAGGATACCCCCTGGTCCTCCAAGTCCACTGAAACTGCACGTAGGCAGGAAGAATTGCCTAATGCCAAACCCATCCAGGAGGCAGAAGAATGTAAGGGGGAGGGTATTCTGATACTGAAATTCACTGTATAAAAGTTGGATGAGCCCCAGTGTATGTGTGTATTCCCAGGGTAAGGGGAAGCACCCAACTTTGCATTGTTGTTATAATAAATGTTCTTAGTTCTCAATTTTTGTCTCGAGCAATTTCTGTTAAGGTACATCTATTTCTAACAAATGGGGGTTCGTCCGGGATCACACTCCCTCCACTGACAGAGTGCCCGATGACGGGGGTAGGTGCACCCCAGCTGATTCAGCTGGACTCACGGATGACGGGTGGCTAGTCAGTGGAAGAAGCGAGTGATATCCGAGAAGAGGCATTGAGAACAAACGACGGGAGAACGCTAAGGAAGCGTGATAAGAGTAGCTACTGGATCTGGTAAGAGAAATTTTTATACCTGTCAGTATGGGAGGTATGGGCAGTAAGAGAGAGAATCCTAGTGAAGGATTGGATGATCAGATAACTAAACAGAGTCCGTTAGGAGTAATGTTATCTGACTGGGGTTCGGGGAGAACCCGGGGAAAAGACAAACTTATCATGATTAAGTACTGTTGTCTGGAATGGGTTAAAAGCCCTATTAAAGGGAGCTCGGTATATTGGCCGAGGCTCAGATCTGAGGATGACTGGATGTGTCAGGAACTGAACATCTGGCTGTATAAGAATCAAAGGGATAACATTGAAAGCAGGGAATATGCCGCCTGCTGGCTCAGGGGGTTGGTTGACCAACTGGTCCTGAACGAAAAGAGAAGTGAGGATAAGAGGGATGAGGAACCCCTTGTACCCGAGACGCAAGGATGGGATGTGTTACATTTCCTTCCTCCACCCTATGCCCCTCCTTTACCAGCTCCTATCTCCCCCCCCCCCCTCCTGTGCCCTACCCTTCCGCACCTTCCCCTCCTCCCCCGCAACTAACGAAAGGAGAAGAGAATAGGGGTGGCATGTTAACCCATTCGCAAAGTATTAGATTGCCTACGAGAGACAGAGGCAAGGTTAGTTTTGAGCCGAGTGAGGACCTACTGGAAGAAAGGATAGGATACTGTGAATCAGTTTCTGAAGAGCAGGATTTCAGAAATAATAAGCTAGAAGTTAGCTGGATGAGACCCCTGCGGGAGGTTCCCGTGGGAGGAGGTCTCGGTTTTGTAAATGTGCCCTTGACCAGTACGGAGGTGAGTAATTTTAAGAGGGAATTGATTTCCCTGATAGAGGATCCACAGGGATGCGCTGAACAATTGGATCAGTTGTTGGGACCGAATATATATACATGGGATGAATTAACGGCTATATTTAAGACTCTGTTTACCCTGGATGAGCGTGGAATGATTCGCCAGGCAGGGATTAGAGTCTGGGATCGGGATCACTAAGGGGGACCAGATGCGGTACCTGGAGAAGCTAAATTCCCCTTGGCTAGACCTAATTGGGATAAAAATACCAATGATGGTCGGGTATTAATGGAAGAATATAGGGCTAATCTGATTAAAGGAATCAGGGAATCTGTTCCGAAGGGGCAGAACTTTAGAAAGGCATTCGAAGTTCCTCAGGGACCCGAGGAGACCCCCTCGGCATTTTTGAATCTATTGCGTACGGCTATACAGCAATATGGGGGTCTGGATATAGAATCCCCAGCAGGGGAACAATTAGTATTAACGAGTTTCGTTACAAATTCAGCCCCAGACAGAAGGAGGAAATTACAGAAAACTGAGAATTGGCATGAGCAGGGAATAACCCAGCTTCTACAAATTGCGCAAAATGCCTTTGTACAGAGATCTGAGGATAAGCAGAAGGGAAAGGCTAAGATTTTAATGCAGGCATTTAAGGGAGCTGTGGAGGGGCAGCAAGGAAAAGGTAGGGACTGTGTGCCAGCTCCTGGACGTTGGGAGAAGTGCCGGGAGTGGGAGAGTAGAGACCAGAGATAATTTCATAAATCACGACTTCTCACTTCAGTCACTGGCCAATATTGATTAAAATTCATGCTAAAATTTAAATGTCATAAATGATCGTTTATCAATACTGTAGAATGAGTGAATTTAACTACCAGTTACTTCCAATTTATGAAATAAATTGTATTCAAATGTGATTTTGCACAGGGAGTACCTGAGAGTTGAGTGATGTTATAACATTTGCAGGGAGAAATTTTTGCGCAAATAGGGTGAGTTCTATACGTCTTAATTTTAAGTGTATGTGAGATAAAGAAATGATCTGATGTGTAAAGTGGCTGGATCAGCCAGTTGAAGGGGGAGTGTGCATGTCCCTTTAAGCACATTGTGGCACTAATGAATTGTATGCTGTTCACTTGAAACTGAGGCTCCAGGCTCCTCTCTTGCAGTGAGAGGTATGGAGCCCTCTCAATAGATTTAGTACACATTCAGCAGTCAAGGTCTGTGAGCTTAAAGATCGCCCACCTCTGGAGAATAAAGAAACTGGGGAAATCCAATAAGTTAATGATTGATTTCTCTGGTGCATTTTCCTCTGGAGTGAAACTCATGCCTCAGCACAATTTCTCTGTATTGCCGCTGTAAGTTAGTTCTGGAATATGATTTAATTAGTGGCATAGTTCAGAACAATTGGGTGCATAGGCATAACAATATCATTAATAGCTCACAGATCTTGTACCAGATGCTATTCAGTACATCTTGACTTAAGGACTGGAGAAATTGGCATGTTAAAATGAGATTGGCAGGGCACCAATATTTCTTGATTCAATAATGACCCCACAAGCTCCAGGATTCATGTAGTAGAACTCTAAGTGGAATATAATAGAAACTAGACTGTACTTAAATGATTGTGTGTGCAATCCTCATAAGTACATATTTTGAATGTTTTCGGTGCTGGTTTTTACAGATTGTTTTACATAAGGCCAGCTCCTGTGGGCTGTGGCGCAAGGCATTTAATGTTTAAACTACAATAGCGACGTTAAATAATCGTTAAATTCATTGCTGTCTGCAGTGACAAAGACATGTCTTATTCCCACTCGGCTATTTTTAAAATAAATTCATTTCAGAATACAGTTAATATCACTCGCCGAATCGTTATGGCTAATAGTGTAATTTTCAAATACGAAGCAATCTTGATGGATAGGGATGATCTGACTCTGACTACAAGTAGAGAACATAATCCAGCAGCCATTTTAGTCTCTCCAAGCTCTGCCAACACCATCAATGAGTTAGAGCATATATGTTTGGAGGTGATAGACCTGCAGACTAAGATTAGAGAGGATTTAAGTGATGAGCCTTTACAGGAGAGAGAACGATGGTTTATTGATGGCTCTTCCCGCTGTATTGATGGCACTCACTATAGCGGATATAGTATAGTGGATGGGAAAGAGGGGGTAGTTATTGAAGCCGGTCGCCTTCCCGGTCACTGGTCAGCCCAGTATTGCGAATTATATGCCCTCTGTCGAGCTCTCCAAGGTCTGGAAAATAAGATGGGCACAATCTATACAGATTCAAAATACGCTTTTGGGGTAGTGCACACCTTTGGGAAAATCTGGAAGGAACGGGGAATGATAACAGGAAAAGGACAGAAATTGATGCATGAGAACCTAATTGTCCAATCCTTGGAGGCTCTGACTTTACCTGAGGAAATAGCTGTGGTCCATGTACGGGGCCATCAAACTGGTGACAGCCCTGAAGCACAGGGCACAGACAGGCAGATGCAGCTGCTAAACAGGCAGTGCTCACTGCGAAAGTGGACATGCAGCTGTTACTCCTCATCCCACAAGAGCTTAAAAAGACTCCCATCTTTTCACAAGAAGAGGAGGTTTATATGAGGGATCAGGGAATGCGTCAAACAAGTGATGGGTTGTGGTGGACAGCCAAAGGACACCAAGTGCTGAATAAAGCTTTGGCACGGCAAATGTTTGACCAGCTCCACCAACAGACACACTGGGGAGCCCAGGCACTTGTCGACACTCTTGTTCGCTCCTTTCATTGTTCAGGCATATACACTATAGCCAAGCAGAGTACCCAGGGGTGCCCAATTTGTCAGAAGATTAATAAGGTCATGCGCCAGGTAATGCCTGGCGGTCGCGATATCGCTGTATGCCATTTCCAACGGATACAAGTGGATTTCACAGAGTTACCTAAGATAGGTGTTCACAAGTACCTGTTGGTGATGGTAGATCATTTCACGTGATGGGTTGAGGCTTTCCCAACCCCGAATGATCGTGCGAGCACCATTATCAGAGTACTGCTGGATTCTGTGATTCCATGGTATGGGATGATCCAGACCATTGACTTGGATCGGGGTACACACTTTACTTCTCGGGTACTCCAGGGGGTTTGTAAAAGACTGGGCATAGACTGGCAGCTCAGAAGGGGTTACTAGCTCAAACTCACCCCCTGGAGTATCCTATTCATTCTATTAAACCTGGTGATTGGGTATTTGTTAAAGCTTGGCAAGATAAACAACTAAAACCTGTCTGGGATGGCCCCTACTGTGTACTTTTGATTACAGACACCGCTGTACGAACGAAAGAAAAGGGTTGGAGCCACATCCAACGAATCAAACGAGCTGCTGAACCACAGACTACAGATCTTGAAAATCCATCCTCCACGTGGCGTGCAGTCCTTCATCCTGACTTGAAAGTTACACTACGCCAGGAAAAAGTCTTGTAATGTTGTTTTTATTATTTATTGTACTGTTTAATTGTTGCCTCCCAAATTCTGGGACATCACTGAAGTATTCAAAATATATTAAGTCCTCCTGGAATAGGGGCAGCATAGATGATCTCTCACAATGATCAGTGTTACTGATCTCTTACAATCCTCACTTTTCTTTTAGATCAGTGATACTGATCTCTCAACTGAAATATATTACTTGCAAACTTGGTCTTTTTCCCAGCTGGTCAGTAAACAAACTGCAGTCTCAGTATCATTAGACAGAATTAGGGAAACATACATCCTTTGGGTTATCGTGTTCTGATGAGGGGTTTGATGAGTTAAATACTGCACACAAGTCTTTAGGCAGGGGAGCACCATAATGGCCAGAATAGCAAATCCAGCTGCTATAAGGGCTGTGGGTATCAGACTCCAGTTACCAATAAAAAGTCTAGTCCATCCCACACCAGACCAAGGTTGCCACGTCTGAACCTGGGCATGGGAAGATTTTCGAACTCCTGAAGAAGTGTCTTTAACCGCCTGACCGTTGTGAGCATTGTCCTTAACCAGTCTTTCACAAACGCTGCCTTCAGCAGCCAACGAGTAATCGAGAGCCAGGCGGTTTTGTTGAACTGTGGCTTGTATCTGTCATTTTTCTTCAGGCCCCTAAATTCAGGGCCTTTGCTATCTGTTCGGTGATGATCTCCAAGGCTGCCGGGAGTCTGATTAAACGATTTAAATGCCAAGCAGCTTTAGTATTCTGGAGCAGCTTACTTCGTTTACAGCTGGAACTCCCCTTACAGTGGTGGGTTTTTTTTAACATTCTGAATGTCTGTGTGACCCAAAGGATGCTTTACAGGAGACCAAGTTGGGGAGGGGTGTTTCTTGTCACTTAATCTGTGAGTTGCAGCTTGTCTGCGAACATTAGCATAAGTATCACTGAGCCTGTGAGTTGCAACCTGTCTGTGAACATTAGCATATGTATTAACTCTATCTCTGCCACATGTACAATCCTGACTACCATTCTGTCTGTCTTTGTCCCACCATCTCCTTTGCGCTATCCCTTTAAAACTCCTCTCTTTAATCCCTGTAGAGGCCAAAATACAAATCAAATCTACTCCCCTAGGGCTGTTCTGTTCTCCTGGCCCATGTTGGGATCCTATATTAACCCATACCCCACTATGACTATACTTTATATCTATGCCCTGTCTACATTCTAAAGGTAAATAATTGTCACCTCTGCTGCCTCTATTCCAGGAGGACTTAATACATTGTGAGTAATTTAGGGATGTCCCAAAAACGGGGAACCAACAAGTAAACAATACAGTAAATGGTAAAAACAACATTACAGCACTTTTTCCCAGCGTAGTGTAACTTTCAGATCAGAAGGATGAAGGACTGCACGCCCGGTGGAGGGTAGATTATCAATGTCTTTAGTCCGTGGATCAGCAGCTTGTTTAATTCGTTGTATTTGAGTCCACCCCTTTTCTTTCGTTCGCACTGCAGTGTCTGTAATCAAAAGTACACAATAGGGGCCATCCCAGACAGGTTTTAATTGGTGATCTTGCCATGCTTTTACATATACCCAATCACCAGGTTTAATAGAATGAATAGGATACTCCAGGGGTAGGCAGTAACAGCTGCATGTCTATTTTCTCCGTGAGCGCAGCGTGTTTGGCAGCTGCATCTGCCTGTCTGTTCCCCTGTGCTTCAGGACTGTCACCACTTTGATGGCTCTGTACATGAACTACAGCTATTTCCTCAGGTAATGTAAGAGCATCCAGAGATTGGAGAATTAAGTTTTCATGGATCAACTTTTGTCCTTTTCCAGTTATCATTCCCCGCTCTTTCCAGATCTTCCCAAAGGTGTGCAATACACCAAAAGCACACTCTGAGTATGTGTAGATCGTGCCCACCTTGTTCTCTAGACCCTGGAGAGCTCTACAGAGGGCATACAATTCACAAGATTATGCTGACCAATGACCGCGAGTGCATTCAATGCAACGAGAAGATCCATCAATAAACCACCTTTCACCCTCCTATAAAGGCTCATCACTTAAATCCTCTCTAATTTTGGTCTGTAAATCTATTACCTCTAAACATACATGCTCTAATTCATTTATGGTATTGTCAGAATTTGGAGAAACCAAGAAAGCTGCTGGATTGTGTTCTTTATTCGTAATCAGGGTCAAATCATCCCTATCCATTAGGATCACTTCATATTTTAAAATTCTAGAGTCTGTGAGCCACCTTCCAGCACGTTGTAAGAGAATATTGCGGACTGTGTGAGGGGTGTGAATTATCATCGGGGCACCAAACGTAATCTTTCGTCCTTCCTCAACTAAAATAGCAGTGGCTGCGATGGTTTGCACACATTCTGGCCAACCACGACAAACAGGGTCTAAAACTTTTTACAGAAAAGCAACTGGCTGTCTACAGCCTGCCCTCTCTTGTGTTAGTACTCCAGTGGCCACATCTCCTTTCGCATTGGTATATAGGTCAAATGGCTTATTTAGGTTGGGTAAAGCCAACACTGGGGCACTAATAAGGTGCTGTTTCACCAAGTTAAAATCTTTAATCTCTTCCTCTGTCCAGACAACAGCTTCGCCCTCGAGAATCGTGAGTTTATCATAGAGAAATCTGACCAGGCTAGAATAATTTTCAATCCAGATTCTACAGTATCCCACTAAACCAAGGAATTTCCTAAGTTCTTGGGCATTCTTGGGAGGGGGGAATCTGTAGAATACCACGTATCCTCTCTGGACTTATTTTCCTAGTTCCCTGACTTACCAGATGACCTAAGTATTTAACTTTTGATTGAACAAATTGTAATTTGGATTCGCTCACCCTGAGACCCTTATTCTCCAGAAAATTCAAAAGTCCAACAGTATACTGTTTAACTAATTCATAAGTTTTCCTCGTAATTAACAAATCATCAACATATTGTATCAACTGACAATTCTCTCTCCGAGGAGCCTCATATAGTATTTGTTCTAAGACCTGGCTGAATAAATTTGGTGATTCTGTAAAGACCTGGGGAAGGACCGTCCACTGGTATTGATTCTTGCGTCCAGTAAAAGGATTTTCCCATTCAAAGGCAAACATGTCTCTGCTCTTTGTTGCTAATGGACAGGACCAGAAAGCATCTTTGAGGTCAATCACACTAAACCATTTACTATGGGGATCGATTTTACCCATTATTGTATAGGGATTAGGTACAACCGGGTGACGGGTTAGAATAATTTTGTTCAGCTCCCTCAAGTCCTCCACTAATCGATAGGTACCGTCTGGTTTTTGGACAGGTAAAATTGGGGTATTAAAAGGTGACATACAAGGTTCGAGTATACCATCTTTCACCAACTGGTCAATTACTGGCTGCAGCCCCTTTTGGCCAGCCATAGGAATTGGATACTTTTTTCGTCTAATTACTTGCTCAGGATCTTTTAAAGTAACTTGCAGGGGAGGAATATCTAACACTCCTCTATTGCCTCTTTCTCCTCATACTCCAGGATTTATTAGTTCTTGATCTTCCTCGCTTAATACATACAATTGTACCCTGATACCTGATTCCTGTGGTCTGGTGCCGATAGCCAATTGGTCCTGTAAATCTTGGCCTAACAAACAAACTCCAACTTGGGGAACTAATAAAATATCCTCTGTTATTATCTTTTCTCCCATTTGTATTCTTACATCTCTTAATACAGGGACTGTAAAGTCTCTTCCTCCTACTCCCGAAATCATCACTGTCCCCTCTATCTTAACACCCTCGGGTGGTTGTAAAATACTAGACCGGGCTGCCCCAGAATCTACTAAAAAGGTAATCTTGTCACTGTGGGGTCCTATGCTTAAATTTACCAATGGTTCTCCGTGCAGCCTCACGGTGTGTATTGACTGAGAACCGTGAGCCCCCTATTCATAATCTGCTTCCATCTGTCAGACTCTGGCTTTACCCTACCCTTAATTTAGTCTATGTGTCGTCTGAGTCCAGCGTGTTCGTTAAATGAAGTGATAGGAGAAGGTATTCGGTTCAACAATCAGTTTATTACAAGCACAAGAATAAAGCTTAACAGAGCTCTGGTTCAGCATTAGTTCATAGGTCAGCTGCACAGTGAGCTATTCCACAAGACTGACCTCTACTGTCCAGTCTCTACAGTTTATATAGCTCAACCTTATCATACAGAACAAAAGTTGGCTTCCTTTGTTAGATTTCTTGCATAAGATTTATCACAAGTAATTTCCTGCTCTGCAGTTATCTGGGGTGTAGAGCTCCCATCTCGGCGACACTAGGTATTATTCTATTTAGTAGAATCCTAGCGAAGATTTTGCCTGCAATGGAGAGCAGCGTGATTCCCCTGTAGTTTGAGCAGTCTGATTTCTCGCCTTTGTTTTTGTACAGGGTGATGATGGTTGCATCACGAAGATCCTGAGGCAGTTTTCCTTGATCCCAACAAAGCTTGAAAAACTCATGCAGTTTGGCATGCAGAGTTTTGCCGCCAGCCTTCCAGACCTCTGGGGGCATTCCATCCATACCTGCTGCATTGCCACTTTTCAGTTGTTCGATTGCCTTATATGTCTCATCCAGGGTGAGGACCTCATCCAGCTCTAGCCTTAGGGGCTGTTGAGGGAGCTGGAGCAGGGCGGAATCTTGGACTGAGCGGTTGGCACTGAAAAGAGATTGGAAGTGTTCTGACCATCGATTGAGGATGGAGATCTTGTCGCTGAGGAGGACTTTGCCGTCTGAGCTGCGCAGCGGGCTTTGGACTTGGGGTGAGGGGCCATACACAGCCTTTAGACCCTCGTAGAAACCCCTGAAGTCGCCAATGTCCGCGCTGAGCTGGGTTCGTTTGGCTTTCGCGCAAACAGAGGAACTACTGACATGGTCTTTGCCCTCAGACAGCTCCAAGAAAAGTGCAGAGAACAAAACAAAGGACTCTACATCACCTTTGTTGACCTCACCAAAGCCTTCGACACCATGAGCAGGAAAGGGCTTTGGCAAATACTAGAGCGCATCGGATGTCCCCCAAAGTTCCTCAACATGATTATCCAACTGCACGAAAACCAACAAGGTCGGGTCAGGTACAGCAATGAGCTCTCTGAACCCTTCTCCATTAACAATGGCGTGAAGCAAGGCTGTGTTCTCGCACCAACCCTCTTTTCAATCTTCTTCAGCATGATGCTGAACCAAGCCATGAAAGACCCCAACAATGAAGACGCTGTTTACATCCGGTACCGCACAGATGGCAGTCTCTTCAATCTGAGGCGCCTGCAAGCTCACACCAAGACACAAGAGAAACTTGTCCGTGAACTACTCTTTGCAGACGATGCCGCTTTAGTTGCCCATTCAGAGCCAGCTCTTCAGCGCTTGACGTCCTGCTTTGCGGAAACTGCCAAAATGTTTGGCCTGGAAGTCAGCCTGAAGAAAACTGAGATCCTCCATCAGCCAGCTCCCCACCATGACTACCAGCCCCCCCACATCTCCATCGGGCACACAAAACTCAAAACGGTCAACCAGTTTACCTATCTCGGCTGCACCATTTCATCAGATGCAAGGATCGACAATAAGATAGACAACAGACTCGCCAAGGCAAATAGCGCCTTTGGAAGACTACACAAAAGAGTCTGGAAAAACAACCAACTGAAAAACCTCACAAAGATAAGCGTATACAGAGCCGTTGTCATACCCACACTCCTGTTCGGCTCCGAATCATGGGTCCTCTACCGGCATCACCTACGGCTCCTAGAACGCTTCCACCAGTGTTGTCTCCGCTCCATCCTCAACATCCATTGGAGCGCTTTCATCCCTAATGTCGAAGTACTCGAGATGGCAGAGGTCGACAGCATCGAGTCCACGCTGCTGAAGATCCAGCTGCGCTGGGTGGGTCACGTCTCCAGAATGGAGGACCATCGCCTTCCCAAGATCGTGTTATATGGCGAGCTCTCCACTGGCCACCGTGACAGAGGTGCACCAAAGAAGAGGTACAAGGACTGCCTAAAGAAATCTCTTGGTGCCTGCCACATTGACCACCGCCAGTGGGCTGATATCGCCTCAAACTGTGCATCTTGGCGCCTCACAGTTTGGCGGGCAGCAACCTCCTTTGAAGAAGACCGCAGAGCCCACCTCACTGACAAAAGGCAAAGGAGGAAAAACCCAACACCCAACCCCAACCAACCAATTTTCCCCTGCAGCCGCTGCAACCGTGTCTGCCTGTCCCGCATCGGACTTGTCAGCCACAAACGAGCCTGCAGCTGACGTGGACTTTTACCCCCTCCATAAATCTTCGTCCGCGAAGCCAAGCCAAAGAAGAAAGAAGAAGAGCTCCCATCTTAATCCTCAGGGTCAGAATATCCTGTTATTTTGATCAGAAATCAATTCATACCCCAGATATTTCTAATTATTTCTTTGTTCTCATCTGGCCATATTCTTCCGTTCTACTAAACACCTCCTTCTGTCTTAGCCTTCTTTACTGATTCCATTCTCTTTGTTTCTGACAGTCTCTGTCAGGATTCTTTTTGTTTGTGCTAATCAACACCTCCTTTTGCCTTAACATTCCTATGAAATTGTTTCATACATACCCTCTCTTTTGCATTTGGGGAGCAGGCAATTCTAAACCTACTGTAATCAGCCAACTTTGCTACATACTGTGGCTGCCCCTTACTTACATTACTCTTTCCTTTCAACATGAGGTAAATATTAAATTGTTACATAGTACTGAATTCATGTATACAACCAGTTTACCTATCTTGGCTGCACCATTTCATCAGATGCAAGGATCGACAACGAGATAGACAACAGACTCGCCAAGGCAAATAGCACCTTTGGAAGACTACACAAAAGAGTCTGGAAAAACAACCAACTGAAAAACCTCACAAAGATAAGCATATACAGAGCCGTTGTCATACCCACACTCCTGTTCGGCTCCGAATCATGGGTTCTCTACCGGCATCACCTACGGCTCCTAGAACACTTCCACCAGCGTTGTCTCCGCTCCATCCTCAACATTCATTGGAGCGCTTTCATCCCTAACGTCGAAGTACTCGAGATGGCAGAGGTCGACAGCATCGAGTCCACGCTGCTGAAGATCCAGCTGCGCTGGGTAGGTCACGTCTCCAGAATGGAGGACCATCGCCTTCCCAAGATCGTGTTATATGGCGAGCTCTCCACTGGCCACCGTGACAGAGGTGCACCAAAGAAAAGGTACAAGGACTGCCTAAAGAAATCTCTTGGTGCCTGCCACATTGACCACTGCCAGTGGGCTGATATCGCCTCAAACCGTGCATCTTGGCGCCTCACAGTTCAGCGGGCAGCAACCTCCTTTGAAGAAGACCGCAGAGCCCACCTCACTGACAAAAGGCAAAGGAGGAAAAACCCAACACCCAACCCCAACCAACCAATTTTCCCCTGCAACCGCTGCAACCGTGTCTGCCAGTCCCGCATCGGACTGTCAGCCACAAACGAGCCTGCAGCTGACGTGGACATTTACCCCCTCCATAAAGCTTCGTCCGCGAAGCCAAGCCAAAGAAAGACATAAGACATATTTTCTATGATGAATTAACCCCTATATTCCAACACATCAGTGCGTAAGGTCGCGTCTCCCTGACTTGCATTGGGCATTCTCTCTTAAAATTACACACCTCCGGACTAGTCAGGGGCACATTTACAAAACCGAGACCCCCTCCCATGGGAACTTCCCGTAAAGGTGTTAGAAACAGAATTACCTTTAAAGAAATTGCTCGAGACAAAAATTGAGAACAAAGAACATTTATTATACAACAATGCAAAGTTGGGTGCTTCCGCTTATCCTGGGAATACACACATACACTGGGGCTCACCCAACTTTTATACAGTTTATCTCAGTATAGGAAAAACCTTCCCCCCCCCCCCCTTACATTCTTCTGCCTCCTGCTGGAGAGGTTTGGCATTAGGCAATCCTGCCTGCCTATGTGCTGTTTCTGTGCACTTGGAGGACCATGGGGTATCCTGTCGGTGTCTTATCATGTCATTATCCTCATTGTCCTTATTCACAACCTTGCCCTTGTCCCTATTCACACCTCTCAGAGCTACAGTCTCTTCATATGCAGAGTTCGCTAATCCAGTCTAGGGTTTACTAGTTTAATATACATAACTTGATAAATCTGTGTAAGGCTTACTAATTATATATGTAGAACTGGCTAATACTGTCTAAGGTTTTCTAATTATTTATGCAAGCCTTGCTAATTCTATCTGGGGCTTGGCAACCCTTATCTCGTTCAGACTAACTCTACTTCTATTCTCAATTGTCTGTCCTTATCTCCTTCATTCAGTGAACTTGCTTCTTTCTGAAGGGCTAGGAGATTCTTATCTTACTCAGACAGTGTCAGCTTCCTGCCTTCTAATATCCATGTCTCATGTTGTTTGTACTGGCTTCATTCATTTACTTATGTATCAATTTTATTTTCTTCATTTCTTCAGTTTTATCAGTTTTTCTCATCTCTCACAAAGGTCTCATCCAGTTAGTTTCTGGCTTTTTATGTCTAGGTTCCTGCTCTCTGGGAAATGAATCAAAGGGTTCTGCCCTTTCTTCCCAGAGGGTCTCACACTGCTCTGAATTAAAGTCGCCTCTCTCTCTTGTCAATAGAGGTGGTAATCGAGTACTTTGTGAAGGGTCATCATACCACTCCTACTTTCTTCTCTTTTCTCTAGCTGTGGGGGAGGAGGGGAAGGTGCAGAAGGGTAGAGCATAGGAGTGGGGGAAGATAGGAGCCGGCATAGGAGGAACATAAGGTGGAGGAAGGGAATGTAACGCATCCTATCCTTGTGGTTCAGGGACAAAAGATTCCTCATCTCTCTTGTCCTTGCATTCCTTTTCATTCAAAATCAGTTGATCAAACGATCCCCTGAGCCAGCAGGCTGCATATTCCCTGCTCTCAAGATTATCTCTTTGGTTTTGATAGAGCCAGATGTTCAATGCTTGACACATCCAGTCATCCTCGGATCCGAGCTTTGGCCAATATACAGAGCTCCCCTTAATCGGGCTTTTAACCCATTCCAAACAACAATACCTGACCATGGTCAGTTTGTCCTTCTCATGGGTTCTCCCCGCACCCCAATCAGATAACTTTAATCCCAACGGGGTTTGCTTTGTTATCTGATCCTCTCATCCTTCACTAGGACTCTCTTCCTTACTACTCACACCTCCCATACTAACAGGTAAGTAAAATTTCTCTTACCGAGGTCCAGTAGCTAGTTCTAGCATGCTTCCTTAACGTCCTCTCGTTGTTTGTTCTCAATGCCTCTTCTCGGATATCACTTGGTTCATCCACTGACCAGTCACCCTTCGTCCGTGAGTCCAGCTGAATCAGCTGGGGTGCACCTACCCCCGTCATCGGGCACTCTGTCAGTGGAGGTAGTGGGATCCCGGACGACCCCCCATTTGTTAGAAACAGAGGTACCTTTACAGAATTTGCTCGAGACAAAAATTGAGAACAAAGAACATTTATTATACAACAATGCAAAGTTGGGTGCTTCCCCTTACCCTGGGAATACATACATACACTGGGGCTCACCCAACTTTTATACAGTTCATTTCAGTATAGGAATACCCTCCCCCTTACATTCTTCTGCCTCCTGGATAGGTTTGGCATTAGGCAATCCTGCCTGCCTACGTGCTGTTTCTGTGAACTTGGAGGACCAGGGGGTATGCTGTCGGTGTCTCATCATGTCATTATCCTCATTGTCCTTATTCACAAACCTGTCTTTGTTCTAATTTACACCTTCCCAACTCTCAGGGCTACAACCTCTTCATATGTTTTTCTTTCTTTGGCTTGGCTTCGCGGACGAAGATTTATGGAGGGGGTAAAAAGTCCACGTCAGCTGCAGGCTCGTTTGTGGCTGACCAGTCCGATACGGGACAGGCAGACACGATTGCAGCGGTTGCAAGGGAAAATTGGTTGGTTGGGGTTGGGTGTTGGGTTTTTCCTCCTTTGCCTTTTGTCAGTGAGGTGGGCTCTGCGGTCTTCTTCAAAGGAGGCTGCTGCCCGCCAAACTGTGAGGCGCCAAGATGCACGGTTTGAGGCGTTATCAGCCCACTGGCGGTGGTCAATGTGGCAGGCACCAAGAGATTTCTTTAGGCAGTCCTTGTACCTTTTCTTTGGTGCACCTCTGTCACGGTGGCCAGTGGAGAGCTCGCCATATAATATGATCTTGGGAAGGCGATGGTCCTCCATTCTGGAGACGTGACCCATCCAGCGCAGCTGGATCTTCAGCAGCGTGGACTCGATGCTGTCGACCTCTGCCATCTCGAGTACCTCGACGTTAGGGGTGTGAGCGCTCCAATGGATGTTGAGGATGGAGCGGAGACAACGCTGGTGGAAGCGTTCTAGGAGCCGTAGGTGGTGCCGGTAGAGGACCCATGATTCGGAGCCGAACAGGAGTGTGGGTATGACAACGGCTCTGTATACGCTTATCTTTGTGAGGTTTTTCAGTTGGTTGTTTTTCCAGACTCTTTTGTGTAGTCTTCCAAAGGCGCTATTTGCCTTGGCGAGTCTGTTGTCTATCTCATTGTCGATCCTTGCATCTGATGAAATGGTGCAGCCGAGATAGGTAAACTGGTTGACCGTTTTGAGTTTTGTGTGCCCGATGGAGATGTGGGGGGGCTGATAGTCATGGTTGGGAGCTGGCTGATGGAGGACCTCAGTTTTCTTCAGGCTGACTTCCAGGCCAAACATTTTGGCAGTTTCCGCAAAGCAGGACGTCAAGCGCTGAAGAGCTGGCTCTGAATGGGCAACTAAAGCGGCATCATCTGCAAAGAGTAGTTCACGGACAAGTTTCTCTTGTGTCTTGGTGTGAGCTTGCAGGCGCCTCAGATTGAAGAGACTGCCATCCGTGCGGTACCGGATGTAAACAGCGTCTTCATTGTTGGGGTCTTTCATGGCTTGGTTCAGCATCATGCTGAAGAAGATTGAAAAGAGGGTTGGTGCGAGAACACAGCCTTGCTTCACGCCATTGTTAATGGAGAAGGGTTCAGAGAGCTCATTGCTGTACCTGACCCGACCTTGTTGGTTTTCGTGCAGTTGGATAATCATGTTGAGGAACTTTGGGGGACATCCGATGCGCTCTAGTATTTGCCAAAGCCCTTTCCTGCTCATGGTGTCGAAGGCTTTGGTGAGGTCAACAAAGGTGATGTAGAGTCCTTTGTTTTGTTCTCTGCACTTTTCTTGGAGCTGTCTGAGGGCAAAGACCATGTCAGTGGTTCCTCTGTTTGCGCGAAAGCCGCACTGTGATTCTGGGAGAATGTTCTCAGCGACACTAGGTATTATTCTATTGAGTAGAATCCTAGCGAAGATTTTGCCTGCAATGGAGAGCAACGTGATTCCCCTGTAGTTTGAGCAGTCTGATTTCTCGCCTTTGTTTTTGTACAGGGTGATGATGGTGGCATCACGAAGATCCTGAGGCAGTTTACCTTGGTCCCAACAAAGCTTGAAAAACTCATGCAGTTTGGCATGCAGAGTTTTGCCGCCAGCCTTCCAGACTTCTGGGGGGATTCCATCCATACCTGCTGCTTTGCCACTTTTCAGTTGTTCGATTGCCTTATATGTCTCATCCAGGGTGGGAACCTCATCCAGCTCTAGCCTTAGGGGCTGTTGAGGGAGCTGGAGCAGGGCGGAATCTTGGACTGAGCGGTTGGTACTGAAAAGAGATTGGAAGTGTTCTGACCATCGGTTGAGGATGGAGATCTTGTCGCTGAGGAGGACTTTGCCGTCTGAGCTGCGCAGCGGGCTTTGGACTTGGGGTGAGGGGCCGTACACAGCCTTTAGAGCCTCGTAGAAACCCCTGAAGTCGCCAATGTCCGCGCTGAGCTGTGTTCGTTTGGCGAGGCTAGTCCACCACTCATTTTGGATCTCCCGGAGTTTGCGCTGAATATGGCTGCATGCGCGACGGAAGGCTTGTTTCTACATATGTTTCATATGTAGAACTTTGCTAATACTGTCTAGGTCTTACTAATTACATATTCAAAACCTGCTAATTCTATCTAGGGCTAGAAGATCCTTATCTTACTCAGACTGACTGCTTCCTACATTCTAACATCCATTTCTTATCCTGTTCATACTGGCTTTATTCATTTACCCATATATCTATATGAGTTTCCTCATCTTAATATTTTTATATCAGTTTTACTCATCTCTCACACCGTCATCAGTTTGGTGAAATCACAAACACCTCATGGTAATACGGAGGATCACGTGTGTCACATGACCCTACTGGCAGGTACCTAGTTGGAGGTCACCTCACCTGCCCATCAAGGTCAAACTCTGTTCACAGGTTAGCGCACATCTGACAGCTGGCCCCTTTAATGACCTAACCTATTCCTGGTTGGACTTTCCAGTCAATGTCATTATAAAGTCCACATGTGGACCACCTGTCTCTTTCTTTCTTCTCCTAGAACGAACCCTAGCTCCACTCCAGGTTGCAACTGAGGGCAGTGCTGGAGAATCGTTGGCAAGGTATGCACTGACAAAGGGTTGAGAGTTGTAGTGTTGCACATGTAGTGATACAGTCATAGTAAGTCAAAGTTACTTTAGTAAAGAGCTATGCCTGCACTCGATCAAAGGGTGGTGGGTATTGTATTGCATTCCTATACTCTAAAGCTATTTCTCTGTGGCTAGTCGCAAGTATTGGGTAGTTGTTGGATCTGATGAGATGGTATTGTGCGATCCTTGTGTGTGAGACTATTATCCCTATTGCGACTTCCCTACTTGTATGAATAAAGGGTTTGAGATCCTGGCGAGCATGCTGTCGACCATGACAAAATACCAAGTAGACTGGTCCAAGCATCTGGACCCAGTTGGTGAGAAAATGGGGAACCATGAGGTGTCCATCCACAAGAAGGTTCCCAAAGACTAAGGGGAGTCAGAGGGGCGTCTTTTGGCTGCTACCATCTCTCCTGAGACACCATGCAAAGAGCTCCCAGAGAGATAGGACTTGTCCCTGGCAGCGGCGCCCCCATACAGGATGGAAAATGGGACACGTGTTATTGAGGAATGGCCACAGCGGTACCCAAGACTAACTGCTGTTCTTCCCCCTCCTGACTGTCGCTCAGACGGTCACCCCACTTCCTCGCTGCATTGTTCCATCTTGTTCCCAGTTGCAATTAATACTTCGCTTCCCGGTTGCAGATTTAATGTGGAAATGTCTCTGTGAAGCACAAGCCAGAGTTGTCCCGGGCCGCTTCTCTCTGATTGACAGCTCAATCCGTCCCTTCCCAGGTTGCTATCGCCCAGTCACGTGCTAACCAGCCGCCGACAGGGGAGTGCGCGCTGACGTCATAGAGCCGCGCAGCGTCATGAGCGCCGTTCCCTCAGTGACGGGCTGGCCCACTGAGGCTGGTCGTGGAGGTGAGATTTCCCGTGGGCTCTGCGGGCCCGGAGTGGCCGGGTGTCCGAATTCTCGGGGCCCGGGGAGGGGGGGTCGTGAGTGCCGTGTTCTCGGGGCCCGGGAGCAGGTAAGTTCCGTGTTCTGGAGGCGCAGGCCCGGCCTTGGTTTGAGCCGCGCTGCCAGGGATTCAGTGCGGTCTTTGGCGATCAGCGGCTTCGGGGAGGGGGGCGAGCGGCACAAAGGTCGGCTGGGGCGAGTCCGGCAGGGAGTGAGGGCAACATCCAGGTGCAATGAAAGCTGTTCAGTGGGCAGCACAGACAGCGACAAGTGAAGCAGCGAGGAGGGTGTGAGGGGCCAAACTGGCTGCAAACATGTCCTGGTCATGGCACCGGGAGGGGTTGTGTCATGAGAAGGGACTGCGTTCCCTGAACTGTTCCCAATAAACAGTGAATAGTGATGACAGTTTCCCCAGTGTTGGGGAGATCATGGACAACCAAGGGGCAACTTTACCCACAGAGGGTGGTGTGGATCTGACAGGAGCTGCCAGGGGAAGATGCAAAGGTGGGGACAGTTACAGTCAATAAGATATATAAATAGGCACATGGATGGGAAAGGTTCAGAGGTTCATGGTCCATACACACACAACTGGAACTGGCTCAAATAGACACCTTGGTTGGGGTTAATCAAGCTGCAGGACCTGTTTCTGCTCTGTCTGTCTCTGTGACTCCTCCACTATGAAGGGAGACACTGGTGGGATAGAAGGCAGTGGGATCTTCCCCTTTGTTAATGGGGCAGAGTAGAGAAAACCAGTGAGGTTCTGGGGCATTGGTCAAAGGGTGGTTGGACCTAGCTGTCCTGAAACAGGAGTTCGAAAATCTTCCCATGCCCAGGTTTAGACTTGGCAACCTCGGTCCAGTGTGGGATGGACTAGACTTTTTATTGGTAACTGGAGTCTGATACCTACAGCCCTTATAGCAGCTGGACTCGCTTTGTTACTAATTCAGCCCCAGATATCAGGAAGAAATTACAAAAGACAGAAAATTGGTTTTAACAGGGAATAACACAGCTTTTACAGATTGCACAAAGGGCATACGTCCAGAGGTTTTGAAGATCAACAGAAAGGAAAGGCTAAGATTTGGATGCAGGCAGTCAAGGAAGTTGTGGAGGGACAGCAGGGAAATGTTAGGAGCTGTGTGCCAGCTCCTGGTCATTGGGAGGAGCACCAGGATGGGGAAGTAGAGACTAGAGCAGAGGCAGGGGTAGAGGAGAATTCCGTGGACGACGACCATCCCCGGGACCCCGTGGAGACCTTGGTAGAAATTGGGAAACAGGAGCATTAGTTTGCTATGATTGTAAAAAGGAGGGACACTTTAAGAGGGAATACCCAATGTGAGCCAGGGAGACGTGATCTTATGCATTGATGGAGGCAGATTATGAATAGGGGGGGTCACGGTTCTCAGTCAATACACACCGTGGGGCTGCACGGAGAACCATTGGTAAATTTAAGCATAGGACCCCACAGTGACAAGATGACTTTTCTAGTAGATTCTGGGGCAGCTAGTATTTTACAATGGCCCGAAGGTGTTAAAACGGAAGGAACAGTGATGATTTCGGGAGTGGGAGGAAGAGATTTTACGGTCCCTATACTAAAGAATGTAAGGATACAAATGGGAGAAAAGATAATAACAGAGGATATTTTACTAGATCCCCAAGCTGGAGTTTGCCTGTTGGGACGAGATTTACAAGACCAATTGGCTATCGGTACCAGACCACAGGGATCAGGTATCGGGGTTCAATTTTATGTACTAAAAGAGGAGGATCGGGAACTAATAAATCCTAGAGTGTGGGCAAAAAGAGGCAATAGAGGAGGGTTAGATGTTCCTCCCCTGCAAGTTACTTTAAAAGACCCTGACCAAGTAATTAGACGAAAATAGTACCCAATTCCTATGGCTGGCCGAAAGGGGCTGCAGCCAGTGTGATAGTACAGATCTATCACCAATGTATATAGTGTATATAGTTACAGTATCGAGACTGTGCTTACAGCAATTGGCTGAGAGCTAAGCCACGCCTACTGTCTGGAACTTAAAGGGTTGTGTCCCTAGCCAGGTCGGATCATTCCGGACTGGTCGGCCACCTGTGAAGAGCTCCTGTCTTTTGCTAATAAAAGCCTTGGTTTGGATCAACAAGTCTTTGATTCTTTCGACGAGCTCTACAGCCAGGAATTGACCAATTGGTGAAAGATGGTATGCTCGAACCTTGTATGTCACCTTTTAATACCCCAATTTTACCTGTCCAAAAACCAGACGGTACGTATCGATTAGTGCAGGATTTGAGGGAGTTAAACAAATTCATTCTCACCTGTTATCCCGTTGTACCTAACCCCTATACGATAATGGGTAAAATTGATCCCCATAGGAAGTGGTTTAGTGTAATTGACCTCAAAGATGCCTTCTGGACCTGTCCGTTGGCAATAGACAGTAGGGACATGTTTGCATTTGAGTGGGAGAATCCTTTTACAGGACGGAAAAATCAATACCAGTGGACGGTCCTTCCCCAGGGTTTTACAGAATCCCCAAATTTGTTTGGCCAAGTTTTAGAACAGGTACTCGATGAGGCCCCTCGGAGAGAGAATTGTCAATTAATACAATATGTTGATGATTTATTAATCACGGGAAAAACAATACACTGTTGAATTTCTGAAATTTCTAGGGAATAAGTGTCTTAGAGTGAGCGAATCAAAGTTACAATTTGTTCAATCTGAAGTTAAATACTTAGGTCATCTGGTTAGTTAAGGAATTAGGAAGATAAGTCCAGAGAGGACACGCGGTATTCTGCAGATCCTGCCTCCAACGAGTGCTCAAGAACTTAGAAAATTCCTTGGTTTCGTGGGATACTGTAGAATTTGGATTGAGAATTATTGTAGCCTGGTCAAATTTCTTTATGATAAACTTGTGACTCTAGGGGGTGAAACTGATGTCTGGACGGAGGAGGAGATTAAAGATTTTACCTTGGTGAAACAGCGTCTTATTAGTGCCCCAGTTTTGGCTTTACCCGACCTAAATAAGCCATTTGACCTATATACCAATGTGAAAGACGGTGTGGCCATGGGAGTATTAACGCAAGAGAGGGCAGGCTTTAGACAACCAGTTGCCTTTCTGTCAAAAATTTTAGATCCTGTTTGTTGTGGTTGGCCAGAATGTGTGCAAGCAATTGCAGCCACTGCTATTTTAGTCGAAGAAGGACGAAAGATTACGTTTGGTGCCCCGATGTTAGTTTATACCCCTCACACAGTCCGCACCATTCTCTTACAATGTGCCGGAAGGTGGCTTACTGATTCTAGAATTTTAACATATGAAGCGATTCTCATGGATAGGGATGATTTGACACTGATTATGAAGAAAGAACAGAATCCAGCCGCCTTCTTGGTTTCTCCAGATTCTGATACTGTCCCCAATGATCTAGAGCATGTATGTTTAGAAGTGATAGATTTACAGAAAAAAATTAGAGATGATTTAAGTGATGAACCTTTACGGGAGGGTGAAAGATGATTTATTGATGGATCTTCCCGCTGCATTGACGCCATTCGTTATAGCGGGTATAGTATAGTGGATGGGAATGAAGGGAGTTGTGATTGAAGCCAGTCGGCTTCCCGGTCATTGGTCGGCACAATCCTGTGAATTATATGCCCTCTGCAGAGTTCTCCAGGGTTTAGCGGGAAAGGTGGGCACAATCTATACCGACTCAAAGTATGCTTTTGGTGTCGTGCACACCTTTGGAAAGAGCGGGGAATGATAACTGGGAAAGGACAAAAGTTGATCCATGAAAACTTAATTGTTCAATCCTTAGATGCTCTTATGTTACCTGAGGAGACAGCTGTAGTTCATGTACGGGGCCGTCAAATTATTGACAGTCCTGAAGCACAGGGGAACAGACGGGCAGATGAAGCTGTCAAACAGGCTGCACTCACAGAAAAAATAGACATGAAGCTGTAACTCCCCACCCCACGAGGTTCAAAATACTCCCAACTTTTCACGGGAAGAGGAGGTTTATATGAAAGACCAGGGAATGCGTCAAACTGCCGATGGGTTGTGGTGGACGGCAGAGGGACGCCAAGTACTGAACAAAGCCTTGGCTCGTCAGATTATTGATCAGCTCCACCAGCAGACACATTGGGGTACACAGGCACTTGTTGATGCTTTTGTATGGACTTTTAATTGCTCGGGAATATACACCATAGCCAAGCTAAGTATACTATAACGTCATCTGCAAATAAACTGATTTTATATTCCTTGTCTTTTATTATTATCCCTTTTATTTTATTTTCTGTTCTTATCAGTTCTGCTAGTGGTTCTATGGCTAACGCGAACAATAAGGGCGATAGTGGGCATCCCTGCCTTGTTGATCTGCTTAAGTTAAATGGTTTTGATATATATCCATTTACTGTCACTTTCGCCAATGGCCCCTTATATAATGCTTTAATCCAATTAATATACTTCTCTGGTAAACTGAATTTTTGCAATACTTTGAATAAATAATTCCATTCTACTCTGTCAAAGGCCTTCTCTGAGTCTAAAGCAACTGCTACTGTTGGCGCTTTACTTGTGGAAGAGCGATTGATGACAACGGTCACAATGGTCAGGCGGTTGAATGTCTTGTTGGTGACTGTAGGTGGATACACACAGCCCTTATAGCAGTTGGACTCGTTACTTTAGCCATCATGATACTTCCCTGCCTAATGTCTTGTGTGCAGTGTTTAATTCAACGGGCCCTTCGTCAGATCACTGTATGTTTCCCAAACTCCGTCTGATGATGCTGAGATTACAGTTCATTTGCTGACTCGCTGGGAAAAAGACCAAGTTTCCAGTTGAGAATTTACTAAGCGTAGCTAAAAAAAAGTGGGGATTTTGAGAGATAATAGAATATAGGAAGTAAAGTTAGTATGAATGATATAAAGAATAATAGACTAGACTAGTGGAAGATAAGTAAGTGCTGAGTAGGGATGAATTCCGATAAGAGTGCAAGGAAGGGTTATGCAAGTATAATAGAAAGATAGAAAGAATTAGCAAATTCTGCATGTCCTGGGGGTTGAGATGTGTGAATAAGAACAAAGGCAGATTCATGAATAAGGACAAAGACATGATGGGACCCAGACAGGATACCCCTTGGTCTTTCAAGTTTTAACTGCACATAGGCAGACAAAATTACCAAATGCCAAACCAATCCAGGAGGCAGAAGAATGTTAGGGGGTGGGGGGGGAGGGTACCTCTACACTGAAATGAACTGTATAAAAGTTGGGTGAGCCCCAGTATGTGTGTAAATTCCCAGGGTAAGGGGAAGCACCCAACTTTGCACTGTTGTACAATAAATGTTCTTTGTTCTCAATTTTTGTCTCGAGCGAAATCTGTGAAGGTACTTCTGTTTCTCACAAACATATACAATACAATAAAACCTTAACCCTATTTTCACACAAAGGAAAATAAACAAAAAAAAAATGCTTCATCTATTAAACACTGAATCTAGTTGTTTTGTCTTCTTATCATTTTCATTCTCATTTTCGGGGATGGAGGTCATAGGCAACCTCTCTGTTCTATTCCATGTATGGTTCCCAAATTCGTTCAAACATTGTGACTTTATTTTTTAAATTATATGTTATTTTTTCCAGTGGAATACATTTAATCATTTCCATGTACCATTGCTGTATTCTCATGCTCTCTTCCATTTTCCAAGTTGATATTATACATTTTTTTGCTGTCGCTAAGGCTAACGTAATGAATTTTTTTGCACTTTATCCAAATTGAGGCCTAATTCTCTAATTCTTATGTTACTTAAAAGAAATATCTCTGTTTTTTTAGGTATGTTATTTTTTGTAATTTTATTATCTGATTTAATTCTTCCCAAAACGTATTTACTTTCGTACATGCCCAAGTTGCATGAAATGTTCCCATTTCCTTCTTACAACGAAAACACCTATCTGATAATGTTAATCCCATTTTTTTAATTTTTGAGGAGTGATAATGGAATGGAAGATTTAAACTGTGTCTTTTACTGCAAGGCTGAGAACTTGTTTGGAATCAGCAGACATAATCTAAATTGCACAATGAGCCCAGGATGCATATTTAGTAAACCAACCATGGGGCCCAGGATGCATATTTAGTAAACCAACCATGGGGCCCAGGATGCAGTTGAATAGGAAGACATTATCTAATTTACACTTATGAGGCCCAGAGCAGTTTACATTTGTTGGTCGCAGACTGTCAGGAGACCTTGAAGATAATTAAACCATTTGTTCAAAGAGATAGGATTTGAGGAAAACAACTTTTAGGTAATATAAGCCCTGGTCCCACTGCTGAAGAGAGAGACTCTGGAAGAGGTGGCTACATCTCTCTGCAAGAAGAGGAACTTCAAGAGTCCAGCTAATGTCCCAGTCGAGGGAGGTAGAGAAGCTGCTACCGGTGCCCCGACAACCTACTACAAGTGTACAGTCGTTGCCTCGCTTTGGCAGTTGGGACCAGTCCAGGCGTTGATAAGTATAATTGGGAAGGGCTTGCATATTGTAGTGTGAATTCAGCTTTAGATTTAGTAATAAAGACTTGTATAAACTGAACGGCTCTCGGTGTGTGTGTCTATTTTCGAACACTGTGACCAATCTAAAACAAACAAAGTGAGAGGTACAAGTTTACCCAAGACACCTGTGTAACCAATTATACTGTATCATGCATAACCTTGTGTTTATTGTATTCTTCATAGTTCCAGAACATCACTTTTCCCATACTTCATTTTTTTATCTTTATGTTTAGATCCTTTTCCCACTTCTGCTTAGGTTTTTAGTTTATTTCATTTTCCTTATCTTGCAGCTTAATGTACATGTTGGTTATAAATCTTTTGATTATCAGTGTGTCTGTAATCACATATTCAAAGCTGCTTCCATATAACCATATAACCATTTACGGAGCGTAAACAGGCCATGTTGGCCTTTCGAGTCCGCACCGGTTCACTGATTTTGTGCGCCCTCTTCAGACATTGGTCCCGGTAGATCTTCATTGAATAACGATGGACGAATTCCTTCCTTCAGGTAATCTCAAGCTGCTTCCCAATTTATCCTTTAAATACACTTTCAACTGATGATATGCAAACATTGTACCATGAATTATTGCATATTTGTACTTCAACTGTTCAAATGTTAGCAAATTATTTCTCAAAAAAAAGTTTTCTATTGATTCCTTTTCTCTCCCATTCTCTAAAGGAAAGGTTGTCTATTGTAAGAGGGATTAGTGGGTTTTGCGTCATAGTAATTTTGGTATTTAATAATTTGTTTTTTTTCCTTTCTTAGTGGACCTTCTTCCATATATTAAGTAAATGATGTAGTACTGGTGAGTTTTTATATTGCATCAGCTTTTTATCCCACTTATGAAGTATATTTTCCGGTACCTTTTCCCCTACTTTACCTAGCTCTATCTTAATCCAGTCTGTTTTTTCCCTTGTCTGGTAAAAATCTGATAAATACCTCAATTGTGCAGCTATAATAATTTCTAAAATTTGGTAAATATAAACCACCTTGATTTTACCTCTCTGTTAATTTATCTACTCCCTTTCCACAAAAATGTTCTTATTATTCTCTTTAGTTCCTTAAATAATTTTTCTGTTAAATGAATCGGTAATGTTTGAAATAAGTATTGTATCCTTGGGAACATGTTCATTTTAATGAACATCAACATTAGCGGTAATTCTTTCCATTGTTCTAAGTCTTCCTGCAATTTCTTTATTAGGGGCTGATCATTTAGTTTGTACAAGTGGCTTAAGTTATTATGTAACCTGATCCCCAGGTATCGGATTGCTTGTGTTTGCCATTTAAATGGTGATTCTTTTTTAAAATTCTGTATAGTCTGCATTACTCATTGGCATCACTTCACTTTTAATTGCATTGATCTTGTACCCTGATATTTATCCATATTCCTTCAATTTCTTGTAATTCTTTTACTGATACCGCTGTCATCTACAAATAAACTGATTTTATACACCTTCTCCTTTATTTTTATCCCTTTTATTTTATTTTCTATTCTTATCAGTTCTGCCAAAGGTTCTATTGCTAAGGTGAACAGCGAGGGGGATAATGGACATCCCTGTCTAGTTGATCTACTTAATTTAAAGTGACTCAATACATATCCATTTACTGTTACCTTCGCCATTGGTCCATTGTACAATGCTTTAATCCAATTTATATATTTTTCTGGTAGATTGACCATGACGCTTCTCAGGGATATATTAAAGATGCTAGCTGAGCCGCACATCCCCTGAGCACTCTGCTGGGAATGTTATCCACACCTGCAGCTTTCCGTGGGTTGACCTTGCCTAACACTCTTCTCATATCAGCCACTGCAAAGCACAGCATTTGATCATTTGGAGGAGAGGTGGTCTTCACCGCCACATCATTTTTTTTTTGCCCCAGTGCATCTGGGAGGGAGGCATCACCAGCACAGGCAGAGGGTGTAATCTTGTGGTTGGTGATGTCTTGGATCCCATTCCACGTGCATCGCGTGTCCTTGCTGTCCAGGAAGTGACTGTGAATGTGCTGGGCCTGTGTACTCTTTGCTCCCCTGATGGCCTTAGATAGCTTGGCTCTTACTATAGACACTGCCTTACTTTTCCTGCACTATTATTTTTACTTTTTTATTGCAATGAATTTTGATTCTGCTTCAAGAGATCAGGAATAAAGGAATAAAGTCACTTCATGGGCTCGTGGGATTCGCCGCGCCACCTTGTGGTCGTCTGTTGTACGTACAGGTCAGGGTGAGAATTAATCGGATTGGTCAGTCGCGCTCACGTGTTAGGGCAGCCATGTTGGAACATTGCAATGCTGTTTGCGTAAGGAAGACTTTGCTTGTAAGTTCGTTTATTTTGCTAAATTCTGTGTATATGTAGGTACATGAATTTACATAACAGTTTCTGTTTGTTGCAGCTGATCATCTGTGTAATTATGACAGTATTTGTTGTTAATTGTTTTGTAGGAGCCACTTGCTTCAACATTGGAGCAGATTTTCATTTATTCACGTTACAATTTGCAGTTAAAAAGACCGAGACCCGGACAGTTGCTCAGAACAGGGACTTGCAGTAAAAAGAGGCAACTTTACTGTATTTGGTTGGGGTGGTGTGTGGAATTGGACATTAAGTCGGGGACAGTCTATTGGAGTGGGGAATTGGACAGGGAATCAGGGGACAGTCTATTGTGGGGTGAGGAATTGAACAGGGACACAGGGGACAGTCTATTGGGGGTGGGGAATTGGACAGCGAGTCAGGGGACAGTCTATTGGGGGTGGGAAATTGGACAGTGAGTCAGGGGGAATTCTATTGGGGGGTTGGGGGAATTGGACAGGGAGTCAGGGGGCAGTCTATTGGGGGTTGGGAGAATTCGACAGGGAGTCAGGGAACAGTTTATTGGGGGTTGGGGAATTGGATAACGAGTCAGGGGACAGTCTATGGGGGGGTACTGGACAGCAAGTCAGGGGACAGTCTATTGGGGGTGGGGAATTGGACTGAGTTGGGGACTCAGTCTGTGGGGGTGTGGAATTGGACAGTGATTCAGGAGACAGTCTATGGGGGGAGTTGGGGAATTGGACAATGAGTTAGGGGACTCAGTCTATTGGGTGGATTGGGGTGGGGAATTGGACAGTGAGTCAGGGGCCTCAATCTATTGTGTGGTGGGGAATTGGGCAGCAAGTCGGGACACATTCTACTTGGGGAATATTCAGAGTGGTTATAACTGGCCACTGAGTTCATAACGTTTGGTGCAGTGTAGTTCTTAGATTAAAGAGGAGAAAGTACAGATCTGGATACAGAGAAGAAAAAGTGTGTGATGTGGATAGAGAACACAGAGATGAAGTGTAGCGCTGACTAAGTTGGGGTGGAAACTATTTTTTACAAAAAACCAACAAAACAACTGCTCCCCACCCACCCCTCTTCCCCCATCTTTCACAGTATAAATCCACACTCCATCTGTCTTTTTTGTAATTAACTTAACATTCCACATAAATAAAGTCCTTCACTGTTTCTTGTTCTATTGAATTCAATCCCATTCAGATCCAAGAAGGGGGCTGTCTTCCACACAAAAAAAGATAAAAATCTTGCTTGTGCTGATAAATAATATTTCTTAAAGTCAGGAAGTCCTCCCAATTTTTCCAATGAAATTCTTGGTGTTTTATTATTCGATAGGAATTGGCTTATGTAATTATTCAATAATTTAAAGAAATGTTTAGGTAGTACAATAGGCACTGATTGAAAAAGAGACTGTAATCTTGGCATCACATTCATTTTGATACAATTTACTTTTCCCATTAGAATAATCGGCAGGTCTTTCTATTTTTGTAAATATTTCTCTTTTTTTCTAAAAGGAGTGTAAGTTCTGTAAATTATTATGTCATTATTCCTAAATATTTGATTCCATCTATCTTCCATTTAAATCTACTACCTTTTTGATATCTTTCATAATCAAAATTTTTCAATGGCATTATCTCACTCATTCATATTTATTTTATAACCTGATATTCTTCCATATTTTTCTAATATCGTTTGTAATTTAATTGAGGATTCAGCTGGGTCAGACATGTATAATTGCATGTCATCAGCAAATAAACTAATTTTATGTTCTTCCTGTCCAAGATTGAAGCCTTAATATCCAAATCTCTTCTTATAATCTCTGCCAGTGGTTCAATAGCTAAGATTAAAAAATGCCAGGGACAGAGGACATCGTTGTCTACTGATCTCAAGGGAAAAACTGCTGACATCTAATTGTTAGTTATAATTTTGACTTGTGGTTTATGATAGAGTGTTCTTATCCAGTTTATAAATTTTCTGCCTATACCAAATTTTTCCAATGTTTTAAATAAGAAAGACCATTCGAATTGATCAAATGCTTTTTCTGAATCTAAAGAGATAGTTATGCTTGGACTCAACTTTGATTTTGCCATATGTATGATGTTAAATAGTCTACTTAAGACTATTTGAAGAGTCTTTTCCTTCAACAAATCTCACCTGATCTGTATGTATTGATTTCGGTAGATATCGGGCCAGTCTATAAGCTAATGCTTTGCCAATATGTTATAATCAGTTTTGAGCAGTGATATAGGTCTAGAAAATGAAGTTTTAAATGGGTCTCTACCTTTCTTCAGTAGCACTGTAATTATAGCAGTTGAGAAAGATTCCGGGAGGGTCTGGGTCTCCACTGCCCAGTCCATTATATGCATCATAAGAGATATCAATAAATCTTTAAATTGTTTGTAGAACTTGGGAGAAAACTCATCTTACCCCCGGTAAGATGAACAAATACTCACGGCTTTCTCAAGTTCTTGTGGAAAAGGCACATAAATCAATTTGTTCTCTATCTTCAAATTTTGGAAGTTCAACATTTGTTAAAAATTCATCTGTCTATTTATTTTCATCTCCTAATAGTTCTGATTTATATAGTTTTGTATAATATTGCCAAAATTATTTCTTTCTGATTATATGTTATAATATTGGCCTCTTTTTATTGTATTTATTGTTCTAGATGACTCCTCTGCTTTTAACTGCCAAGATAAAACTTTTTGTGCTCAACCCCCCAATTCATAATATTTTTTGTTTCGTTTTTAATATATTTTTTCAATTCTGTACTTTTGTAATTATATTTCATTTTTAAAAAATTCTCTAACAGTGTATATTTTACTTGTGACCTTATTCTCTGATATTTTTCCAATTTCGTTATATCTTTCTCTAATCCATCTAGTTCTATAGCATATTCTCTCAAGGTATTTTGTATAAGAAATAATTTGTTCTTTTAGATAAGTTTTAAGTGTATCCCATATTAAAAAGCTATTATCAGTAGAAGAAAAATTAGTTTCACAGAATAGTTCTATCTGTCTCTTAATAAACTCACTGTAAGTCCTTCCTTTTCAACAATGTGGAATTGAGACGCCATCTATACACACTTTCTTGTTTTTTCCATTATTGCAATAGATAAAGTTTATGGTGAATGATCTAATAGAAGTTTTGCCAAATATTCAGTTTTTACCACTCTACTTTTTAAGTGAGCAGACATTAAAAACAAATCAATCCTTGTATGTGAATCATGTACCCATGAGTAGAATGAGTAGTCTCTTTCTTCAGGGTTAAACTGCCTCCATATATCAATCAACTTTAAATCCTTCATAAATGATAGTGTCATTTTTGCAGCTTTTGCCCTTGTCACTGTTCTGGCTGATTTATCCAGTATTGGATCGAGACAGAAATTGAAATCTCCCCGCCGAGCAAATTTGTTGATAAAGATAGTTGTTCCAAATGGGGAAAAAAATGGAAAGAAAAGCACAAGAAAGAAAGGATTGGTCCATGATAGCAGGAAAATTCTCCATGGGATCCCAACCCCATCTCTGGCTGACCAATGTTGCTTGAGGGGAGCAATTTTGAACAGAGTAATGATGACTGTATTGCCCGATCTCTACGATGCCCCCTCATGGTTTCCCTGCTGTATCTCTTCTGCTGCTTTCCCTGATTCTGTATCCTTTGGGTTCACTGTCACATTCTCCTGTTCCTTCATGAGAGGGGGAAAGAGAGAGAGGGAGGGAAAGAGAGAGGGAGGGAAAGAGAGAGAGAGGGAAAGAGAGGGAGGGAAAGAGAGAGGGAGGGAAAGAGAGAGGGAGGGAAAGAGAGAGGGAGGGAAAGAGAGAGGGAGGGAAAGAGAGAGGGAGGGAAAGAGAGAGGGAGGGAAAGAGAGAGGGAGGGAAAGAGAGAGGGAGGGAAAGAGAGAGGGAGGGAAAGAGAGAGGGAGGGAAAGAGAGAGGGAGGGAAAGAGAGAGAGGGAGGGAAAGAGAGAGAGGGAGGGAAAGAGAGAGAGGGAGGGAAAGAGAGAGGGAGGGAAAGAGAGAGGGAGGGAAAGAGAGAGAGGGAGGGAAAGAGAGAGAGGGAGGGAAAGAGAGAGAGGGAGGGAAAGAGAGAGAGGGAGGGAAAGAGAGAGAGGGAGGGAAAGAGAGAGAGGGAGGGAAAGAGAGAGAGGGAGGGAAAGAGAGAGAGGGAGGGAAAGAGAGAGAGGGAGGGAAAGAGAGAGAGGGAGGGAAAGAGAGAGAGGGAGGGAAAGAGAGAGAGGGAGGGAAAGAGAGAGAGGGAGGGAAAGAGAGAGAGGGAGGGAAAGAGAGAGAGGGAGGGAAAGAGAGAGAGGGAGGGAAAGAGAGGGAGGGAGGGAAAGAGAGGGAGGGAGGGAAAGAGAGAGGGAGGGAGGGAAAAAGAGAGGGAGGGAGGGAAAAAGAGAGGGAGGGAGGGAAAAAGAGAGGGAGGGAGGGAAAAAGAGAGGGAGGGAGGGAAAAAGAGAGGGAGGGAGGGAAAAAGAGAGGGAGGGAGGGAAAAAGAGAGGGAGGGAGGGAAAAAGAGAGGGAGGGAGGGAAAAAGAGAGGGAGGGAGGGAAAAAGAGGGAGGGAGGGAAAAAGAGAAAAGGTGGAATAGAGAGAAAGGGAGGGAAAGAGAGAGGGGGTAAAGAGAGAGGGGGTAAAGAGAGAGGGGGAGGGGAAGAGAGAGGAGGGAAAGAGAGGGGGAGGGAAAGAGGGGGAGAGAGAGGGGAGGGGGAGGGGAGAGAGGGAGAGGGAGAAGAGAGTGGGAGAGAGGGAGGGGAGAGAGGGGGGAGGGAGAGAGAGAGAGGGGGAGGGAGAGAGAGAGAGGGGGAGGGACAGAGAGAGGGGGAGGGACAGAGAGAGGGGGAGGGACAGAGAGAGGGGGAGGGACAGAGAGAGGGGGAGGGACAGAGAGAGGGGGAGGGACAGAGAGAGGGGGAGGGACAGAGAGAGGGGGAGGGACAGAGAGAGGGGGAGGGACAGAGAGAGGGGGAGGGACAGAGAGAGGGGGAGGGACAGAGAGAGGGGGAGGGACAGAGAGAGGGGGAGGGACAGAGAGAGGGGGAGGGACAGAGGGAGGGGGAGGGACAGAGGGAGGGGGAGGGACAGAGGGAGGGGGAGGGACAGAGGGAGGGAGGGAGACAGAGGGGGAGAGAGAGAGAGGGAGGGGGGGGAAGGGAAAGCGCGAGCAAGGGAGCGACGGGGAAGGGGGAGGAGAGAAAAAGAGAGGTTTCTGATCTCATCACAAAAGCCCAGCCACACATTCACCAGGTCAGAGGTCACCACCACAGTCACCTCAGCTTCAATGCACAAAATCCTGGAGCAAGTCAGGTCGGGCAGCATCCATGGAAGGCAATAGACGGCAGGAACCCCACACTCAGAACAGCAGGGAAAGAGGGCAGAAGGCCAAATAATAGTCTGGAGAGCAAGATGGGGAGGAGGAATGGCTACAAGGAAAATCCCCATCAACACAACAATCCTTAAAACTGTGACCTCTGAAACATCAACCCTTTGGCCCACGTGTCTGAACTGAACAGGATGCCCAAGTTAAACTAAACTGCTGCCCCCACATGATCCACCTCCCTCTCTGTTCATGGGTCTGTCAAGAACCAACTACACCAGGCACTCACCGCTCTGGGTAAAATATTAGCCCTGACTTTTTCCCTTAACCTTCCTCCCTCTCCCTCACTTAAACACACACATGTGACACTTTAACCAGAGAGGAAAAATGCTGACAGTCCATGATGAGCTCTCTTGCGCTCGCTCTCTCTTTCCTCATGTAAACTCACTGGTGTCCACACAGATCTGAGTGCTGAGTCAACTCCTTCTCGTATTTACGTGAATGGTCTCTATGCAGTGAATTCTCCAGTGGTCCTGCACAGAGGAGTACTGGCGAATCCCTTCCCTCACTTGCTGCAAGAGAACGTCTCTCCTTAGTGTGAATCTGTTGGTGTACACGCAGACCAGAGGGTTGAGAGAAACCCTTCCCGTGCAGTGAGAGGTTACTCCCACGTGTGAACTCTCTGGTGCATCAACAGGGCGGAGGACAGAGTGAATCCGATCTCACATGGGGAGCAGGTGAATGGTTTCTCCCCAGTGTGAACCCACTGCTGTGCCTGCAGGACGGAGGCTTGAGTGAACCCCTTCCCGCATTGGGAGCAGGTGAACGGTTTCTCCCCAGTGTCGATCTCTCGTGTTGTAGTGCAAGGATCGAGAGAACCCCTTCCCACACGGATAACATTTAAAATGTCTCTCTCCGGAGTGATTGTTGTGGTGCTGCTGGAGGACTGGGTGAACCCCTTCCCACACACGTGGCAGGTGAACAGACCGTGCTCCACCAGGTCCTTGGAGGTTTGAAAGCTCTTCCCACAGTCAGAGCAGATGAATGAGCTGCCTGTAGTGGGGAAACATTGGTGTTGCAGCAGTGCCTCAGAACTGATGAATCCCTACCCACACTCGGAGCAGGGGAACGAACGGTCTCTCCCCAGTGTGAGCATGGTCATACATTTCCAGCAAGTCCAAACAATCTCTGCCTCTTCTTTTGATGTCACATTGGAAGGTTGTTGTGGGGATACAGTTTACATGCGTGATCTTGAGGCTCATTGGACAGAGTGGTTTCTGGACTGTTAAGGATTCTGCATAATAATGAGGTCATCAGCTTCCTTGTGCATTTTGCTTAAAAACCTGAAATAATTTGTGTGCCCTTTCTTAGATCGTATCGTTTTTGCTAAACATTTCTAAAACTGACCCAATTAAACAGTAATTTAGTTTGTTTCCTCTCCTCCTTTCCATCAAAATCTATCCCGCCTGTTTCTCTGTGCTAAATTTCATCTACCTGTCGGGTGATCCCCTTCACAGTTCAGGACACTTCCATGGTTTGTCGTGTTGTCCAGGGTGTGTTGTCCTGGAACATTGGCTGCAGAGAATGTCTATCTCCCTCTCACTCCACCATCTTCTCTTCACAGGGTTAAGAAAGTGGTGTGTTTCCAGACAGGAAGCTTCAGACAAGCCACATTGTGGTCTGAACTCTGACTGGATTCCTCAGGACTAGTATCAGCCAGCTTTATTGGTGGATTAGGAGCGCGGGGATCACCGCACGGAGAATTCCTTAATTTAATTGAGTGCATGAATTAGACTTTGGCCATCATGGAGGGTCAGGTGACCAGTGATACAGTAGATAAAACACCCCAAAGTGAAGCGTGGAGTGAGGCGGGCAGGGCTTTCTGTGGACTTGCTGGTAACACATCCCTGCGCATACACTGGGGAGAGACCGTTCCCGTGTTCTGAGTGTGGGGAGGGATTCGCCAGCTCTGACCCACTGTTGCAACACTAGTGTGTCCCTGTCAGAAATAAAACTTCTCACACATGAGTCTCTTTAAAACTGATGACACGACAAGCTTTATTTACAAGTCTGCAGAGTTGGACTCAACTGGCTTCTCACCAGTTAAGCCCCGATACATACAGTGCATTGATTTTTATACCCTTGTTGTTTGCCCTTCCCCTTCTTATTAATACTGTTTTAATTGGTTAGTATTGCAAAAGCATTCTAAGTACAACTGCATTTTTAATTATCACGTTCGTTACGTACGCTGCGAACTCTACATACACTAAATTCTGTTTCTCACCCTTCTTATCAATCTTTTGTCTCCTGCATGTCTCTCACTATGACCATGAAAAGATATGTTTAAAAAAACATATCCAGCTGAACTTTTTGTCCTTGGCTGCTAGTAAGCTCCCTGTCCGTTCTGGCGTCCCTTTTTATGATTAATCATCACATTTTAACTTAAGCCATTTTAACCTAAATTCTCTATCTCTAACAATCCACCCCTTTCTCTCTTTAAAATGTGTGTATTATATATATATATATATATATGGGGATATTTGGATGGACTTGAACTAAGTCCGGCTGTCTTAAAGGGGCAGGCCTTTTGAGTGTGGAGTGGAATTTCTTATTGGAACAGTACGCTGGTGTATGCAAAACCAGAGTCCATCAGGGCATGGTGGGTCTGAGTCACCCTTCCAACCGTTAAGAGGGAAAGGAGTGGTATTAGGAATCTGTATATAATGACCCATATTATTTCCTTCTTTTTCCACACAAGGGGTATATGGATGTTGGGTGGTATTTTCTGCCCAGCATTTCTCAGGAACTGAGGTATGGGAAATAAAATTACCCTCCTTTCTTCCCCAAGTGCGGTCCTGAAACAGGATCACTGTGTCTCTGCATTTCTTACATTTCACACCTGATAAAGACATAGGCAAACTAAGAAAAATCAAAGAACATAACAATAACATTGTGAATCAAGTCTTTCTGCGAAATCGCAAGGTAAGAGGTTTTTCTCCAGGAACACAAGTCCAATCTGAGTTCGTATCAGGGTCCTGAGGCGCCTCTACAGGTCCCTTAAATCTGGATGCGTGTGTCCACCCCTTCTCTCTTGTTCGTGCTGCAGCCTCTGTAGTTAAGAGAACTTGGTATGGACCTTCCCACTGAGGCTGGAGTTTTTCAGTTTTCCAGGTCTTGATGAGAATCCAGTCTCCTGGTTCCACTTTGTGTAAAGAAAAGTCTAGAGGCGGTGTTTGTGCCAATAGTCCTCTCTTTCGTAAATCTGTAAGAGAGCGTGACAGTGCCTGTAAATAGTTCCTAACAAATGTATCCCCTTCCCCCAAGGTGGGACACCCCTCAACTGTACTCCAGAAGGGAAGCCCAAACATCATTTCATAAGGGGACAACCCTACATCTTTTCGTGGGGCAGTACGAATTCTCAATAAAGCCAGGGGCAGACACTTTATCCAAGGCATTTTAGTTTCCACCATTAATTTTGTCAATTGCATTTTTAGGGTTCCATTCATACGTTCAACCCTCCCTGAGCTTTGTGGATGCCAAGGGGTATGCGATTTCCAAGAGACCTGTAATGCATTACAAATCAATTGCTGGATTTTTGAACAAAAATGTGGACCCCTGTCTGAGTCTATAGAATCCATTATACCATATCTGGGGATTATCTGCTCTAGGAGGAGGCGAGCTACTGTAGAGGCTGTAGCATTTACTGTTGGGAAGGCTTCCACCCATCGGGTAAAGTGATCTATTACCACGAACAGATACTTCCATCTTTGGACTTGAGGTAACTCTGTGAAGTCGATCTGGATACTTTGAAAAGGGCGTATGGCTAATGGTTGACCTCCCATGGTCCCTGTCCTCATTATCTTCTTATTTATTTTTGTGCATAGGTGACAGTTCTGCACCTCCTGTTGGGCCAAGGTGTAGATTCCCTTACACACATATTCTCGAAGCACTGTGTCACATAAGGCTTGGGTGCCCCAGTGGCTCTGATGATGCAGGTGTTTTAAAATATTGCGAGTTATTTCTTTATTTAGAACCATTCTTCCATCTGGTGTCTTCCATGTTCCATCAGGCAGCTGGCTTGCACCCAGCTGAGCCATGTCCTTTTCTTCCTTAGCAGTGAAAATGGGAGCCTTCTTTATGCCTTGTCTTATTGGGATTAAGGTCAGCAAACGGACTTCTTGTTGCATGGTTGCCCTTTTGGCTTCTTCATCAGCCAGTCTGTTTCCAATTGCTGTCGGGGTATCTCCCCTCTGATGGCCTGGTATGTAGACCACTGCTATTTCCTGGGGTAATGTCAAGGCTTCTAAAGTCAGAGTAATCATCTGTTCGTGTGCCAATTCCTTTCCTCTTGATGTAATTAGACCACGCTCCTTCCAGATCTTACCAAAGGTATGCACTACCCCGTATGCGTATTTGGAATCTGTGTAAATCGTTCCAATTTTCTTTGCCAGTATTCTGAGGGCTCTCTGCAAGG